>NC_086450.1:248016517-248761517 GCF_028390025.1 Pseudophryne corroboree | reverse complement strand
ACCCCTGTACCTTGCTCTCTCCTGTCTGTGCTCTCTCCCGTCTGTAGGACTAGGCCCCGCCCCCTTCTTACCCTCCAGTGACTGCTCTCTCCTGACAAGTGGACCAGGCCTGCCCCCTACACGCTGCTGGTGTCTTCATTGTTACTTGGTCTGGAGCTCCGTTGGGGAGAGAACTCACGTGAGCTCATTAAGAATGAGGAACTGGGATGTTTTAATTTTATTGTGAGTAGTGTAGTGTGGTGATGTAGTATGTTGTATGGGGGGTATAGTGTAACTATGAAGTGCAGCATATGGGAGGGCTATAGCATAGTGATGTAGTGTGGCATATGGGGGGTGGTAGCGCATAGGCGTGCGTATAGGGGGTGCCTGGTGCGCACAGGCACTCCCTAATGTCCAGCACCGCTGCACGCCACGCTTGCTGTAGCACAGTGATCGCTGAGTGTGTGATCGGTGGAGCCTAGCCTGTAGCTCATTTCCGTACCTCCCACCACCGCTGCGCCCGCCCCCCCTCTGCCTGCTGCTAATACTATGCTGAGTGCATTCGTCGGCGGCCTCACTGGGGGGACTGGTGTCACCTTTTAATGTGACGTGGTGATGTCCGCCTATGCTCTCCTCCCGCCCACCCGTGCTTTCATCCCGCTGCGGTCTCTCAGTCCTAGTGTGCCGCGGCTGCCACACCACTGGCAGTGTTCCTCTAGGGGGGACTGGGAGCCGCCGGCAGACACATTCTGCTGAGACTTACTTGTCAGTGCGGGTTCCGGATGGCAGGCGGCGGGTGGGAGGGCAGACGGGGAGCAGGTGTCACAAGGAGTGTGTGGGTAACTAATTCACAATACTTCCGCTCAACGTGGCACTGCTGGTCCTTCATCTCCCATGTCTCTTCACCAGGTGGCGGGCGGCCCGGAAATTAAGTGATGTGTTGTGCAGCAGTCAGTGTGAAGTGACTGTGAGTAACACTGATGGTGCTGATGATGCTGCTGCAGAATCGGGAAGCAATTAATTCATAAATATAATGTACTCTATCAGTGTATTATACATACATAAACATGTACATACGTGTATTTGTGTATACATGTATATACATGAGTGTGTGTGCATATATATATATATATACAGCCAGTTCCCAGGAACAAAAGTCCTCCCCCGCTTCCGCTAAGTCCACAGCATGACGCTGGGGCTCCACTGGTGGAGCCAGGTGCGGTGGGGGCCCGTCTCAAGTGCTTCAGCGATCAGTGGGCTTGCTCACAGGTGGATCCCTGGATTCTACAAGTAGTGTCTCAGGGATACAAGCTGGAATTTGAGACGTCTCCCCCTCGCCGTTTCCTAAAATCTGCCTTGCCAACATCTCCCTTGGACAGGGAGGCTGTGATAGAGGCAAATTCACAAGCTGTATTCGCAGCAGGTGATAGTCAAGGTACCCCTCCTTCAACAAGGAAGGGGTTACTATTCCACAATGTTTGTGGTAGCGAAACCGGACGGTTCGGTGAGACCCATTTTAAATTTTAAATCTTTGAACACGTATATAAAACGGTTCAAGTTCAAGATGGAATCGCTCAGGGCGGTTATCTCAAGCCTGGAGGAAGGGGATTACATGGTATCACTGGACATTAAGGATGCTTACCTGCATGTCCCCATTTACTCTCCTCACCAGGAGTACCTCAGATTTGTGGTACAGGACTGTCATTACCAATTCCAGACGCTGCCGTTTGGTCTGTCCACGGCACCGAGGGTGTTTACCAAGGTAATGGCCGAGATGATGATACTCCTGCGAAAAAAGGGAGTTATAATTATCCCGTACTTGGACGATCTCCTGATAAAGGCGAGGTCCAAGGAACAGTTGTTGATCGGAGTAGCACTTGCTCGACAGGTGCTACAACAGCACGGCTGGATCCTGAATATTCCAAAGTCGCAGCTGGTTCCTGCAACACGTCTATTGTTCCTGGGGATGGTTCTGGACACAGAACAGAAAAGGGTGTTTCTCCCGGAGGAGAAGGACAAGGAGTTGTCATCGCTAGTCAGAGACCTCCTAAGACCAAAACAGGTGTCGGTGCACCACTGCACGCGAGTCCTGGGAAAGATGGTAGCTTCTTACGAAGCAATTCCGTTCGGAAGGTTCCATGCACGGATCTTTCAGTGGGATCTGTTGGACAAGTGGTCCGGATCGCATCTTCAGATGCATCAGAGGATAACCCTGTCTGCAAGGACCAGGGTGTCTCTACTGTGGTGGCTGCAGAGTGCTCATCTTCTGGAGGGCCGCAGATTCGGCATACAGGACTGGGTCCTGGTAACCACGGACGCCAGCCTTCGAGGCTGGGGAGCAGTCACACAGGGAAGAAATTTCCAGGGACTATGGTCAAGCCAGGAAATGTCCCTACACATAAATATTCTGGAACTAAGAGCTATTTACAATGCCCTAAGTCAGACAAGACCCCTGCTTCAAAGTCAGCCAGTACTGATTCAGTCAGACAACATCACGGCGGTCGCCCATGTAAACCGACAGGGCGGCACGAGAAGCAGGATGGCGATGGCAGAAGCCATGAAGATTCTCCGATGGGCGGAAAATCACGTGTTAGCACTGTCGGCAGTGTTTATTCCGGGAGTGGACAACTGGGAAGCAGACTTCCTCAGCAGATACGACCTCCACCCGGGAGAGTGGGGACTTCATCCAGAAGTCTTCCGGCTGATTACAAACCGATGGAAATGGCCACAGGTGGACATGATGGCGTCCCGCCTCAACAAAAAGCTAGTAAACTATTGCGCCAGGTCAAGGGACCCTCAGGCGATAGCGGGGGACGCTCTAGTGACACCGTGGGTGTACCGGTCGGTTTATGTGTTTCCTCCTCTTCCTCTCATACCAAGGGTGCTGAGGATAATAAGAAGGAGAAGAGTAAGAACTATACTCATTATTCCGGATTGGCCAAGAAGAGCTTGGTACCCAGAACTTCAAGAAATGATCTCGGAGGACCCATGGCCTCTACCGCTCAGACAAGACCTGCTGCAGCAGGGGCCTTGTCTGTTCCAAGAATTACCGCGGCTGCGTTTGACGGCATGGCTGTTGAACACCGGATCCTGAAGGAAAAGGGCATTCCGGAGGAAGTCATTCCTACGCTGATCAAAGCCAGGAAGGACGTGACCGCAAAACATTATCACCACATATGGCGAAAATATGTTGCTTGGTGTGAGGACAGGAAGGCCCCAACGGAGGAATTTCAACTGGGTCGATTCCTGCACTTCCTACAGTCAGGGGTGAATATGGGCCTCAAATTGGGGTCCATTAAGGTCCAGATTTCGGCTCTATCGATTTTCTTCCAAAAAGAACTGGCTTCCCTGCCGGAAGTTCAGACTTTTGTTAAAGGAGTGCTGCATATTCAGCCTCCTTTTGTGCCTCCAGTGGCACCTTGGGATCTCAACGTGGTGTTGGATTTCCTTAAATCACATTGGTTTGAGCCACTTAAAACCGTGGAGTTAAAATATCTCACGTCGAAAGTGGTCATGCTATTGGCCCTTGCTTCGGCCAGGCGTGTGTCAGAGTTGGCGGCTTTGTCATGTAAAAGCCCTTATGTGATTTTCCATATGGATAGGGCGGAATTGAGGACTCATCCCAAATTTCTGCCTAAGGTGGTTTCAGCGTTTCATTTGAACCAACCTATTGTGGTGCCTGCGGCTACTCGGAACTTGGAGGATTCCAAGTTGCTGGATGTAGTCAGGGCCCTGAAAATTTATGTTTCCAGAATGGCTGGAGTCAGGAAAACTGACTCGCTGTTTATCCTCTACGCACCAAACAAGATGGGTGCTCCTGCTTCAAAGCAGAATATTGCTCGCTGGATATGTAGCACAATTCAGCTTGCACATTCTGCGGCGGGACTGCCACATTCTAGATCAGTAAAAGCCCATTCCACGAGGAAGGTGGGCTCTTCTTGGGCGGCTGCCCGAGGGGTCTCTGCTTTACAACTTTGCCGAGCTGCTACTTGGTCGGGGTCAAACACATTTGCAAGATTTTACAAGTTTGACACCCTGGCTGAGGAGGACCTGGAGTTCGCTCATTCGGTGCTGCAGAGTCATCCGCACTCTCCCTCCCGTTTGGGAGCTTTGATATAATCCCCATGGTCCTTACGGAGTCCCAGCATCCACTTAGGACGTCAGAGAAAATAAGATTTTACTCGCCGGTAAATCTATTTCTCGTAGTCCGTAGTGGATGCTGGGCGCCCATCCCAAGTACTTGTACATAGTTATTGTTAACAAAAGGGTTATTGTTGAGAGCCACCTGTGCAGAGGCTCCGTTGTTGTCATACTGTTAACTGGGTATAATATCACGAGTTGTACGGTGTGATTGGTGTGGCTGGTATGAGTCTTACCCGGGATTCAAAATCCTTCCTTAGTGTCAGCTCTTCCGGGCACAGTATCCTAACTGAGGTCTGGAGGAGGGTCATAGGGGGAGGAGCCAGTGCACACCAGGTAGTCCTAAAGCTCTCTTTAGTTGTGCCAAGTCTCCTGCGGAGCCGCTATTCCCCATGGTCCTTACGGAGTCCCAGCATCCACTACGGACTACGAGAAATAGATTTACCGGTGAGTAAAATCTTATTATATATATATATATATATATATATATATATATATGACTTGGGGTTTGTTTTATTAGATAGAGCATGTCCCTGTGAAGTGCCTTTTGGGGTTGTGGTTTTTCAGAAAGTTACAGGTTTTTTTTAATTAAGAGAAATATGCCCCATTATAGAGATCGGGCATTTCAATTTGTTGCGCCTGCGCAGTGGCCGCCAGCAGGGGGTGTACTAGAGTGCCTTCTCTTGAGAGCCGCAATATGGCCGCCTTCTCCCCGGTTATTCTGTAAATAGGAAAATAACCTCACAGGTTCACATAGGGCAGAGTTGCCACTACTAGTGCAGGGCTGTAACTTACAGTACTATGGAAAAGCCATATACTAAAGCGGCACGGTGACCTCACCCCTCTCAGAGACACCAGGGCGCAGCACACTGGTACACACACCTGTTAGCTCAGGGCAGCACTATAGGACCCTCCTGTAATGCTGTGCTGGCGGCGTGTAGTGATCAAGGCACTGGGAGACTGGCTGGCTGGTCTCCGTCTCTGCTGCCTATAGAACTTCCACCTCTGTTATATATCAGGGCTGCTCTCCTGTTGTTATGATTCCAATACTCTGGTCTGGGGATATCTTATAGCAAGGACCTGAGTACTGGAACGTAATGCTTGGAAAGGGAGTGGGAACGGGAATAGCCCCTGGCGCCCTATCTCCGTTGTCTCGCTCGTGCTGTCAGAAATCTCTTGCGAGACTATGGTTGCTTGGGCCCATGGCAGCCGCGTTTGAAGGGCGGATTACGTCTGCCCAACTCCGATGCCCCCTCAGGTCTTAATGGGAGACAAAGAGAAATCCGAGACAGGGTGATAACAAGGGGCCCTCTACTAAACAACAAAGCCAGGGCCTCAAAACTAACTTTAAACTAGAGTATGTGCGGAAAACCGCCAGGGAAAAGGACAACCAAAATACCCACTTGTCCACTCTTCTACCCGGCACCGGCGAGTTCCGGAGAGGACTGTGGGAGCGGAAACCTCCGCAAATGCACCAACACAGAATACAAAATAAAGCGGCCTAGGCCGCAGCACGCGGCAGAGCCGCCACTCACGAAAACCACACGAGATCCTCTAGCGACTGTTGCGGGTAAATGAGGACTGGAAGACTCCTTGGGAAGAGATGACAACACTAAGATTCAGGAACTCTGAGGACAGGAATGACCGGACACAGCAGAACTGGAACAGACGTCAGCAAACCAAAGCAGCATGCAGGAAGCTATTACCGGCGTCTGTGTGAAGCACTGAGAAGGTATTTAGCAGGGAGTCCTCCAATCAGAAGTTCAGAGCCTGATTAGCACAATGCCGTGCAGCTGCCTTGCTGCACGACCAGAAGACAAGTGTGTGTGTGTAGTTCACTTGATTGACCCTGCAAGGGGAGCGCAGTCCGTCCGTGGCGTCCCCGTTGCTAGGGTCCAGGCGGCTCAGCGCGCCCGGCGTCCTAGCGTTGCTAGGGAGCCGGCAGCTAGCACGCACGGCGTCCCTAGTTGCTAGGCGCCGGGCCGCGAGGACATCGCGGACCACGGCGCCTAACACCTGTGTGTTCTCTTCCTCTCCTACCTCACACTGGAACTGGCCGCCCAGAGAACGAGAGGGCAGCGGCTGACATCAGAGAGGGTGCAGCAATCTGTGTGGGCAGAGCCCCTCACAGCAAGGTGTCCTTATGCTGTGCCCCGTGTAATCACTGTGATCCATACAGACTCTCACCCTGGTATGCTTTCTATTATTTATTTTTTTACACTGCGGCATGCTCGAGGGAAGGGAGCAGGCACCACCCCACCACCACTACTCCTCCGCCAGCATCACTGCCGAGCCGGTCAGTGTTCCGGCGGCAATGAGCAGTAGGCAGCCACCAGCAACAACAGTCAGGAAGCTGTTACTCCCGGCAGCAGTAGCGTCAAGCTGCAATTCAGCCAGCGGCACGATGATCCGGGAGACAGTGGCAGCACAGGGAAGCAGTACCCCCTCCAATCGCAGCACCAACTAGGAGACTGAGGCAGCAACCTGCCCCCAGCAGCAGCACCACCCTGATGATAGGTAAGATGCATTTTGGTGTCACAAGAAGGTGGCCAGAGTAGTGGCTGGCTGTGGTCACACCCTGGGGAAAAGTGATAGTGATTTCAGTGTTCCCTTGCGCGGGGATTGGATGTGTAGATGTATGGAGGCTATGTATGTATAGATGTGAGCGGCAGTGTGCGGATGTATGAGAGCGGCAGTGTGCGGATGTATGAGAGCGGCAATGTACGGCTGTATAACTGCGTCGGTGTGCGGCTGTATGAGTGCGATGGTGTGCGGCTGTATGCGTGCGGCGGTGTGCGGCTGTAAGAGTGCGGCTGTAAGAGTGCGGGGTTGTACGGATGTATGAGTGCGGGGTTGTACGGATGTATGAGTGCGGGGTTGTACGGATGTATGAGTGCGGGGTTGTACGGATGTATGAGTGCGGGGTTGTACGGATGTATGAGAGCGGGGTTGTACGGATGTATGAGAGCGGGGTTGTACGGATGTATGAGAGCGGGGTTGTACGGATGTATGAGAGCGGCAGTGTATGGATGTATGAGAGCAACAGTGTACAGTTGTGTGAGAGCGGCAGTGTGCGGATGTATGAGAGTGGCGGTGTACGGATGTATGAGAGCGGCAGTGTATGGATGGCAGCGTCATAGGGAGGGATGTCGGAATGCTGTTATAGGGTTCCTAATACAAAATGCCACGTTGGGCTTGATGGGCAGGTAGTGCGGCAAGCACACCCAAATTGGCATCTGACGTCGCCCGCAGTCCACACTGTTGTGAGGAGTCAGAGTTAATTTTGACTGTGTAGTGTACTCACAGAGGACCTACCGCCCGTCCCCTCCTCGCATCTGAGCAGCAGGTCAGGCTCTTATTTTCTTTTTAATCAGGAGAGGCCGAGTGAACTGTGAGCAGGGGGGCAGAGCTACATGGGACCCAGAGGGGCTGCTGTGCTGTCAGAGAGGGAGAGGAAGAGAGAGATGAAGCTACTGCAGATCCCCAGCTGATTGTGAGGTGCCGGGTTGAAGGGTGATGTGATCACCCTTCTCCCTCGCTGCCGCTGGGGACCGCATCTAGGCTTCCTCCATCGAGGGCATGCGGCGCAGCAGTGGGCAGCGTGTAATGAGTTTGTCTGACTCATTATACTGCTGCCTGTTGTGGACACCTCCGTCCGTACGGACTGGTGTACATGCCCAGCACAGAGGTGACAGTGTTGGTGGAAGTGCTGCCCAGTTCTGACCCTGCAGGCCTCCCTGATCTGACTGCGGCCGCTGCGGCCGCTGCTGCTGCTGCGGCCCGAAACCCCTGCCGGTCCCCTCCATAGACTTCTGCCTGTCCAGCGCTGAGGTACTAGGGGTAGCCCAGCTGCGGGAAGGGTATGTCTCTGGCTTTCTCTCCCGGAGGGGAAGGTGACAGCGGCGGAGGAAGTGCTGCCCACCTCAGACACTGCAGGCCTCCCCGATCCAGCTGCGGCCACAGCTGATGCTGCCAGAACCCCCTGCTGGTCTCCTTTGTTGACTGCCGCATGGCCAGTGCTGAAGTACTGGGGGTAGGCCAGCTACGGGAAGAGTGTCTCTGCCTCGGGCTCTCTCTCTCTGTCAGGGGAAGGAAGGGCTGATTCTCTGGCACAACAGGGAGGGCTAGGCTGCAGGAACACAGCACTGGAAGAAACAGGAGGCCGAACTCATGACCAAAAAGTGAGCAGTGCAGTGATCAGCCCCCTAGTCTTTCCCTCTCTCTGGGTGCAGAGCTGTATTCTACAGAGAGAGCTGGGATGGGAAGAAGGGGAACGGCACCTGACACACACATACACGCGCAACACCTGACACACACACATACACGTGCGGCACCTGACACACACACACGTAGCATCAGACACAATAAAATAAACATGCAGCACCTGACCCACACATACACGTGCAACACCTGACACACACACATATACACGTGCGGCACCTGACACACACACGTACCATCAGACACAATAAAATAAACATGCAGCACCTGACACATGCATATACACGCAGCACCTGACACATGCATATACACGCAGCACCTGACACATACATATACACGCAGCACCTGACACATGCATATACACGCAGCACCTGACACATGCATATACACGCAGCACCTGACACATACATATACACGCACACCATCAGACACACACATACACACGCAGTGCCTTACTCACACACACATAGACACGTGCAGCACCTGAGGCACACACATGTACACGCGCAGCACCTGACGCACACACATGTACACGCGGAGAACCTGACGCACACTCA
Source organism: Pseudophryne corroboree (assembly GCF_028390025.1). Classification (NCBI taxonomy): domain Eukaryota; kingdom Metazoa; phylum Chordata; class Amphibia; order Anura; family Myobatrachidae; genus Pseudophryne; species Pseudophryne corroboree. The sequence goes on along the minus strand of NC_086450.1, from coordinate 248,752,620 downwards.
TGTACACACGCAGCACCTGACGCACACTCATGTACACGCGCATCACCTGACGCACACTCATGTACACGCGCATCACCTGACACAGACATACGTATTCATGCACAGCACCAGACATACACTTGTACACACGCGGAGCACCTGATACTCACACACATATACACCCGCAACACCTGACACAGACACACACGTGCGGCAGCTGACGCATACACACGCACCATCAGTCACACTCATATATACACGCAGCACCTGACACACACATACACACAGGAGCTGACACACACATACACAGGCAGCACCTGACACACACACACATATACACGCGCAGCACCTGACACCACGCACTCACACGTACAAGCAATGCATTTCACGCCTACCTCCAGCCTCAGTTACAGGCTGCTGCCGCCTACCCCCCTCCCTGCATCAGCTGCAAAGGCAGCAAAATATTTTGACCAAAGTCTAAAGGCCCATACACATTAAACGATGTCGCTCTGTGAGCGACATCGTCTAATGTTTCCCCTCCCGGGCCGGCCGGCGGCCGACTGTACACACTGAGCGATATGACCGCTCATATCGCTCAGTGACGTCACGCCCCCGCCAGCCCTGCATGAAGGTCGTGGACGACAGTCCACATCCTTCCTGCATGCCCTACCGACAGCGACGATTGTTGCCGACCCGCGGGGCCGCGCATCGTTTGTCGCTGGCTGCATACACACTTAACGATAAAATGAGCGACGTCGCTCATTAAATCGTTAAGTGTGTACGGACCTTAAACAATTCGGTTTGGTTAATAAAATAATTTTGCACAGAACAGTGATGTTATACGAACATTTCCATTAAACATTTAAAAAATCAAATGTTTATTCTTACAGTGAAATTTTACATTTCTGAATAAAAAATTTTTTTTTTTTAAAAAGCGATGAAATTCCATAGACAAAAAACCTTACGGTTTCACATGTCCCATTAAGGCTTCTTAGACATGATCGAAATTTCAGAAACCTGTTGTAACTCTTCCACTCAAACTCCAAAAAGCAATGAAATTCCGATCATTAAGGCTGACGCCTTAATGGACGTGTTCCTTGCGCAATACAGATATGGTATGCCATCACAGCCTGTGGGTAAGTGCAGATTCAGCACTCTCACAGAGTGAGATTGCTGTCACTCACACAATGGTGGAGCTGCTAATTCACAGATTTGTGTGCTCATTGGAATACACACATGCAGTCTATGCAACTGAAGGTCTGAGCGGAAGACAAAGCTGCTCAGATGAGGTAAGAGTGTTGTTGATTGGAGGGAGGAGAGCGGTGTGGATGGGGGAACAGAAGTGTGTGGATAGAGGGAACACTAAGCAGCACTAATGGGGGGGACAGAGAAACACAGGGGGTAATTCAGACCGCAGCAGCAGCAGCAGCGATTGCAGTCTGAATTAGTTTGTGAGGTGCGCACGTGCAATGGCCGCACTGCGCGTGCGTACCCCAGGAGCCCAGTGAGATGCTGTCACCCTGCCTGATTGATAGGCAGAGGTGGTTGCGGGGAAGGAGGGGGGCGTGCAAACAGCGTTAGAATGCCATTGGCAGGGCATGGTCTGCACAACGGAGGCGTTTCCGGACCACTGGGGGGTGGGCTGTGGCGGTTATCCCCCTGCCAAGAGCGCAGGATCCACTAAATTTACCTTCAGGATGTCAGCTACATGAATGGGGTAAGAGTGGTGTGGATAGGGGGTAGATTAAGCAGCAAGCATGGGAAGGGAGACAGAGCGGTGCAGATGGGGGAAATGGTGCAGATGGGTTGAAAACACTGGCATGGATGGGTAGAAAACTGGTGCAGATGGGAGAGAAGACAGTGTGCCATGTACTGGAGGAGGCAGAGTGACGTTTAAGAAGGAAACACTGAGCAGCACAGAGAGAAGGAAACGGTGGTACAGACAATGCACAGGTGGGGAAAGACAGATGGTACAGATAAGTTAGTACAGACTAGCACAGATGGGAGAACACAGCAGTAGGGATTGGGGAAGACCGGGCAGCATGGGGGTGTATAGGGGAAGTAAGTGTAGATGCATAGACCGTAGATGGGGTATTATAGTTTAGCAATTAACCAAGATGTTTGAGGGAGCTAAATGTGTATACTAAGTGAGATGGATGTATGGAGTTAGAAGGATGTTGTAACAAGGTGGCATTGTTGTGGTGACTGAATGGGATGGTTGTGGGCACTGTGTGGGATGGGAGCACCACAAAACTGCTCAGACCTTCAGTTGCATAGACTGCATATGTGTATTCCAATGAGCACACAAATCTGTGAATTAGCAGCTCCACCATTGTGTGAGTGACAGCAATCTCACTCTGTGAGAGTGCTGAATCTGCACTTACCCACAGGCTGTGATGGCATACCATATCTGTATTGCGCAAGGAACACGTCCATTAAGGCGTCAGCCTTAATGATCGGAATTTCATTGCTTTTTGGAGTTTGAGTGGAAGAGTTACAACAGGTTTCTGAAATTTCGATCATGTCTAAGAAGCCTTAATAGGACATGTGAAACCGTAAGGTTTTTTGTCTATGTAATATATATATATATATATATATATATATATATAACTACTTCATGTTCAATAATGCATTTTATTTACAGTTACGGGGTACAGCGATGGGGTCCAATATGGCCCCATCATATGCAAACCTATTTATGCATGAATATGAAGTAGTGCACATACATGGTGATCCTATATTTTCCAAATATGTGAAATTTTACACCCGTTTCATAGATGATTTATTCTTGATTTGGACAGGGGGGAGCGAATTGTTAGACGCTTTTGTTGCTAAGCTTAACAGCACTGAGGGGTCCATCAGATTTACATACACCAGCAGCTCCACCAGTATTGAGTTTCTGGATGTGAAGGTTAGCATCCAGGAAAGCCAGTTCTCTACTGAAATATTTCGTAAACCGACGGACAAAAATACATTATTACAATTTGACAGTTTCCACCCACAACCTCTGAAGAAAGGCCTGCCTTACTCACAGTTGATTAGGGTGGTCAGAACGACTTCAGACCCTCATAAACTCCCTGAAGCATTACATCAGATGGGGGCCAAATTCTTACAACGTGGCTACGATAGGAATGAGGTTAATGAGGCCATACAAAGGTGTCTGTTACTGGACAGAAAGGAACTCCTAATTCCCAAGGAGAAGAAAGTTGAAAGTGGGAGAATGTTACTGTCCAGTACCTATTCCATATCATCAGGTGCGGTCAGACGGCCCATCTTGTCACATTGGCACATTATTCAGAGTGACCCGGTACTCAATCAGTTTTGTAATGAAAAACCACTCTTTTGCTATAAAAGAAGTAACAACTTGAAGGACCAACTGGTCTACTCAGACATCAGTCCCAGGGTCATGACTGGCACAGGATGGCTGCAACCTCAGAAAGGTGTATATAAGTGCACAGGATGTGTGAACTGCAGTTTTCTACAGACTGGGACTTATTTCCTAAATCCTATTACAAACAAGAGTTACCAGATAAGACAACGGATGTCGTGTGATACGAAATACGTTGTATATGTGATTTGGTGTCCTTGTAATTTGATATACGTTGGAAAGACCCAGAGGATGCTTAAAGAACGAGTGGCGATGCATCGCAGTTCAATAAAACCATTACTTAAAACAGACACCAGTACACCACCAGTAGCACGCCATTTTGCAGCAGCAAAACATACCATAAAGGATTTGAAGGTGATGCCAATTGAACAGGTACCGCCCTCGCGCAGGGGAGGTGATAAGAACAGACACCTATTACAGAGAGAATGTAAATGGATTTACAATTTACAAGCAATGGCCTCTCAAGGGCTTAATGAGGAACTGTCATTCCATTCATTTATCTGATTTAACAATCTTTGGGGCTGGTTTATCTGATGGGCCCCCCAGTGATTTAATATATTAATGAAAATATTATGACAGTAGGGATCAGATATAATTTCCTGTGATTTATTACATGATGTCTAATTCTTTATTGGGTGTGATCCTATGGTCCATTCTATTTTAATTGTTGTTTCACCTGGTAATCACTTTTATATTTTTTTAGGTTATAGATTAGGCGATGCGCTTGTTTAGCGCGTCGGTTTATTGTTGTCACGGGGGATTTTGATTTGGCCACTCCTCCAGCCTGCTCCAGTGGTGCCATTGGCCGGCGGACACTAATGGGGGCGTCTGCGGTTGCCTGGCAACTCCAGTGTGTCTACAAGTACACAGGAGATGACGCAGTGGACGTAGGAGAGGAGGCCGCATCACTTCCGGGTGGCGCGGCTCGCAAAACTGTCCATGAGAGCCTGACCTGTGTTTTTGTTCCGGACACCGGAAGTGAGTGCCGGTCAGCTGCGCACACCACTCGGAAAGCCAGGTGGATATGGCATGGCTCGATGATGGGGGAGGAGTGGGGGATCCTCTTCCCTGTGACTGATTGGTGAGCACTTTTCTAATGGTACAGGTGTATGTAATATGCTAATTACTCTTATGGTATTTATATGTGATGGTTAACTGTGGCATGATACACTGATGGCTTTTTCCCATGATGAAGGTGCTACGGCACCGAAACAGCTGTAGGAGCTGCCACTCGTTCTGATATGCTGATATGCTGAACTGCTAAGTATCAATTTGCTCTATTGCCTATGGCTATGCTTGCACATTGCACTTTATATGGAGTTTTGATGGATTAAAATGAAGTTAACTTGCTGCTACTTTTTGGTGTGCTGGTTTATGTGGGAACTCCGCATTTGCCTATACATGATTGTCTGACCGGGCACCCATTTGAAATTGGAAAGCGTGTGCGATTCACTTTCGATTTGTATATATATATATATATATATATACAGTGTCAATAGTGTCATATATATATATATATATATATACACACACACACACACACACACAAGTCCTGCAGCACACGGTGAAGAACACAATTAGAAGCAGCAGGTAAACTGCAATGTTTCGATATTTATTAATATTGTAGTCAGGCACAATAACACATAAACAGAATAACTGACCTTATATCCCTTTCACCCATGTGGCGATGGCCGCGTCTGGAAACAGAGGGATGGTGCCTGTACATGACGTCATCACCACCCACCCTTTGCTATGGCCACAGACCTACAGGCAGGTGGTGATGACGTCATGTACAAGTGCCGTCCCTCCATTTCCGGACGCGGCCATCGCCACATGTGTGATAGCTATAAGGTCAGTTATTCTGTTTATGTGTTATTGTGCCTGACGACAATATTAATAAATATCAAAACGTTGCAGTTTACCTGCCGCCTCTAATTGTGTTCTTCACCGTGTGCTGCGGGATTTGTGCATTTATATTGGGATTTCGGCTGAAATACCTACCGCTGGCACCGGGATAGTATTTGCTGTTGTTACGGGTGTGCTCTCCGTCATGATGTGTGTGTGTGTGTGTGTGTGTGTGTGTGTGTGTGTGTGTATATATATATATATATATATATACACACACACAAAGTCCATAAGGTGCAGCACTACTGATACTTGAAAAACACTCCTCACGGCAGCTTATTAGTAAGCATGGTTTCGGTGCTTTACTCCACGCATTGTCATCAGCCTGCTGTCTGCCAGCCCCCTGTCTGCCATCCGTCTACCAATGTTTTTCACCCAGTCTTCCTCCTGTCTTCACCTGTATCCCCGTGTGACTCCCATCAGCCCTGTGTTCCTCCTGTCCTCACCCGTGTGCCTCCCATCCCCCTGTGTTCCTCCTGTCCCCACCTGTGTGCCTCCCATCCCCGTGTTCCTCCTGCCAGTGATATGGAGGAGCCTCTATTAGGCCTAGTGAGAGAATTGGTGAGGGTGGGTGAGTAGAGATAGGTTAGTGGGTGACTGGGGGCAGACAGAGGAATATGTTCTAATATGTTCAGGCGCACACATGGGCACCTAACTGTAACATCAGTGGACCTTGCTGCAAATGATGTAGGGGGGCCCATTACATTTTGTTGCACCTGGGCCCACCACTCGCTAGTTCCGCCACTGGTCCAAATGGTGTGTAGGGGATGTTGTAACAATACTGACACACATGATCCTGGCAGCAAGCATCCATATGCCGAAATACCATATGCCAGATTACCCACCCTGGACCAAGGCCTAGTCAAAACTGTGGGAATCCAGGACACCCATGCAGTAGGAATAGAACCATGTGGTCACTGCAGCACGTCCCGAATCCTGTACTGTGGGGAGTGCAGAACACTTCTTAACGCTCGTCTCTCTGCCGGCATTCTGGCGACGAGGATCCCGTAGTCAGTATGCTAATTGCCGGAATCACAGCTGCTGGGCACACAAACCCAACTCTTGAAGAGGGTTCACAATGGTGCAAAAATTAGATGTATACCTCCTGACCCTCTTGCACCCATCACATGCATGTGCCAAGCCATAACTTGCAGCAAATTAATGGTTGGCTATAGATCACCAAACACATTTGAATAATTTTGCCACTGGCTGCGAAACATGGCAAAGCATGACATTAAACTCCAGACAGCAGCTTTTTTATCAAACATAACAGTACAGCATTTCCAAATTTCATTAAAGTTTTGGGTGCTACACAAAGAAATAACAGGCCCCCCCTACCTCCAGAAGATTACTTTCCCTCACAAGCAATACACTATATATAACTACAACACCCCTGAAATGCACGGATTAATCAGTGGTGCAAGTTGCAAATAATTTGTGTAATGTGTGGCAAAAAAGGGTGTTGCCACATGCCACATAGGGAGCAGACAATAAAAAGGGGTGCATAATACACATATGGGGGACCAGATATACATGAACCAAATAGTGTGGTGCCAGATACACTTAGGCCCCCAGTATAGTGCCAGATACACATATGCCCCCAGTATAGTGCTAGATACACATATGCTCCCAGTATAGTGCCAGGTACACATATGCCCCCAGTATAGTGCCAGATACACATATGCCCCCAGTATAGTGCCAGGTACACATACAGATGGAGCCACACTCATTGAGCATGGCTACATTGCAGGCAGGGCGAGCAGCGTGCCTAGGTACGCCTGCACCTCAGCCCACTGCCGATCATAGACAGATGCTCCTATTCACTTTGAATTGGGTGCGTGCATGTCTACAATGCATGCACGACCCATTCGCTCCCGCCGGTCCACCTCTCCAGGCGTGACTAGGCACAGACGGAGCCATGATTAGCGTGACTCCATCTGTATGCCCCCAGAGTGGCAAATACACATATGCCCCCAGTATAGTGCCAGATACACATATGCCCCTATAGTGCCAGATACACATATGCACCCAGAGTACCAGATACACATATGCTCATACAGTGCCACATACACATATACCCCCTGGAAAAAAAAACACCTCATGTTCTTACCTTGAAATAGTCTTTTTCTCTGACGTCCTAGTGGATGCTGGGAACTCCGTAAGGACCATGGGGAATAGCGGCTCCGCAGGAGACTGGGCACAAAAAGTAAAAGCTTTAGACTAGCTGGTGTGCACTGGCTCCTCCCCCTATGACCCTCCTCCAAGCCTCAGTTAGATTTTTGTGCCCGAACGAGAAGGGTGCAAGCTAGGTGGCTCTCCTGAGCTGCTTAGAAGTAAAAGTTTAAATAGGTTTTTTATTTTCAGTGAGTCCTGCTGGCAACAGGCTCACTGCATCGTGGGACTAAGGGGAGAAGAAGCGAACTCACCTGACTGCAGAGTGGATTGGGCTTCTTGGCTACTGGACATTAGCTCCAGAGGGACGATCACAGGTTCAGCCTGGATGGGTCCCGGAGCCGCGCCGCCGGCCCCCTTACAGAGCCAGAAGAGCGAAGAGGTCCGGAGAAAGCGGCGGCAGAAGACGTTCCTGTCTTCAAATAAGGTAGCGCACAGCACTGCAGCTGTGCGCCATTGCTCTCAGCACACTTCACACTCCGGTCACTGAGGGTGCAGGGCGCTGGGGGGGAGCGCCCTGAGACGCAATAAAAATGATATAAAAACCTTATATGGCTAAATAAAATGCATCACATATAGCTCCTGGGCTATATGGATGCATTTATCCCCTGCCAGTTTCCTGAAAAAAGCGGGAGAAAAGGCCGCCGTGAAGGGGGCGGAGCCTTTCTCCTCAGCACACAAGCGCCATTTTCTTTCACAGCTCCGCTGGAAGGACGGCTCCCTGACTCTCCCCTGCAGTCCTGCACTACAGAAACAGGGTAAAACAGAGAGGGGGGCACTATTGGCAGCTAATATATAAATACAGCAGCTATAACAGGGAGTAACACTTATATAAGGTTATCCCTGTATATATATATAGCGCTCTGGTGTGTGCTGGCAAACTCTCCCTCTGTCTCCCCAAAGGGCTAGTGGGGTCCTGTCCTCTATCAGAGCATTCCCTGTGTGTGTGCTGGGTGTCGGTACGATTGTGTCGACATGTATGAGGAGGAAATTGATGTGGAAGCAGAGCAATTGCCTGTGTTAGTGATGTCACCCCCTAGGGAGTCGACACCTGACTGGATGGTAGTAATTAAAGAATTACGTGACAATGTCAGCACTTTGCAAAAAACTGTTGACGACATGAGACAGCCGACAAATCAATTAGTGCCTGTTCAGGCGTCTCAGACACCGTCAAGGGCGCTAAAACGCCCGTTACCTCAGATGGTCGACACAGACCCTGACACGGATACTGAATCCAGTGTCGACGGTGACGAGACAAACGTAATGTCCAGTAGGGCCACACGTTACATGATCACGGCAATGAAGGAGGCATTGCACATTTCTGACACTACAAGTACCACAAAAAAGGGTATTATGTGGGGTGTGAAAAAACTACCAGTGGTTTTTCCTGAGTCAGATAAATTAAATGAGGTGTGTGATAAAGCGTGGGTTTCCCCCGATAAAAAACTGCTGATTTCTAATAAATTATTGGCACTATACCCTTTCCCGCCAGAGGTTAGGGCACGTTGGGAAACACCCCCTAGGGTAGATAAGGCGCTCACACGCTTATCAAAACAAGTGGCGTTACCGTCTCCTGATACGGCCGCTCTCAAGGAACCAGCTGATAGAAGGCTGGAAAATATCTTAAAAGGTATATACACACATACCGGTGTTATACTGCGACCAGCGATCGCCTCAGCCTGGATGTGCAGCGCTGGAGTGGCTTGGTCGGATTCCCTGACTGAAAATATTGATACCCTGGATAGGGACAGTATATTGTTAACTATAGAGCATTTAAAAGATGCATTACTATATATGCGAGATGCACAGAGAGATATTTGCACCCTGGCATCTAGAGTAAGTGCGATGTCCATTTCTGCCAGAAGAACGTTATGGACGCGACAGTGGTCAGGTGATGCGGATTCCAAACGACATATGGAAGTATTGCCGTATAAAGTGGAGGAGTTATTTGGGGTCGGTCTATCGGACCTGGTGGCCACAGCAACGGCTGGAAAATCCACCTTTTTACCCCAGGTCACCTCTCAGCACAGACTCGGGCACGGTGGGGGGCCGTCTCAAGAATTTCAGCGCGCAGTGGGCTCACTCGCAAGTGGACCCCTGGATCCTGCAGGTAGTATCACAGGGGTACAAATTGGAATTCGAGACGTCTCCCCCTCGCCGGTTCCTGAAGTCTGCTCTACCAACGTCTCCCTCCGACAGGGAGGCAGTATTGGAAGCTATTCACAAGCTGTATTCCCAGCAGGTGATAATCAAGGTACCCCTCCTACAACAGGGAAGGGGTATTATTCCACGCTGTTTGTGGTACCGAAGCCGGATGGCTCGGTGAGACCAATTTTAAATCTAAAATCTTTGAACACTTACATAAAAAGGTTCAAATTCAAGATGGAGTCACTCAGAGCAGTGATAGCGAACCTGGAAGAAGGGGACTATATGGTATCTCTAGACATCAAGGATGCTTATCTCCATGTCCCAATCTACCCTTCTCACCAAGGGTACCTCAGGTTTGTGATACAAAACTGTCATTATCAGTTTCAGACGCTGCCGTTTGGATTGTCCACGGCACCACGGGTCTTTACCAAGGTAATGGCCGAAATGATGATTCTTCTTCGAAGAAAAGGCGTATTAATTATCCCTTACTTGGACGATCTCCTGATAAGGGCAAGGTCCAGGGAACAATTAGAGGTCGGAGTAGCACTATCTCAGGTAGTGCTACGTCAGCACGGGTGGATTCTAAATATCCCAAAATCACAGCTGATTCCAACAACACGTCTACTGTTCCTAGGGATGATTCTGGACACAGTCCAGAAAAAGGTGTTTCTCCCGGAGGAGAAGGCCAGGGAGTTATCCGAGCTAGTCAGGAACCTCCTAAAACCAGGACAAGTGTCAGTGCATCAGTGCACGAGAGTCCTGGGAAAAATGGTGGCTTCTTACGAAGCGATTCCATTCGGAAGATTCCATGCAAGAACTTTTCAGTGGGATCTGCTGGAAAAATGGTCCTGATCGCATCTTCAGATGCATCAGCGGATAACCCTATCTCCAAGGACAAGGGTATCTCTCCTGTGGTGGTTACAGAAGGCTCATCTTCTAGAGGGCCGCAGATTTGGCATTCAGGATTGGATGCTGGTAACCACGGATGCCAGCCTGAGAGGCTGGGGAGCAGTCACACAGGGAAGAAATTTCCAGGGCTTGTGGTCGAGCATGGAAACGTCTCTTCACATAAATATCCTAGAGCTAAGGGTCATTTACAATGCCCTAAGTCAAGCAAGGCCTCTGCTTCAGGGTCAACCGGTATTGATCCAGTCGGACAACATCACGGCTGTCGCCCACGTAAACAGACAGGGCGGCACAAGAAGCAGGAGGGCAATGGCAGAAGCTGCAAGGATTCTCCGCTGGGCGGAAAATCATGTGATAGCACTGTCAGCGGTGTTCATTCCGGGAGTGGACAACTGGGAAGCAGACTTCCTCAGCAGACACGACCTCCACCCGGGAGAGTGGGGACTTCATCCAGAAGTCTTCCAAGTGACTGTAAACCGTTGGGAAAAACCAAAGGTGGACATGATGGAGTCCCGTCTCAACAAGAAACTGGACAGATATTGCGCCAGGTCAAGGGACCCTCAGGCAATAGCGGTGGACGCTCTGGTAACTCCGTGGGTGTTCCAGTCGGTATATGTGTTCCCTCCTCTTCCTCTCATACCAAAAGTACTGAGAATCATAAGAAGGAGGGGAGTAAGAACGATACTCGTGGCTCCGGATTGGCCAAGAAGAACTTGGTACCCGGAGCTGCAAGAGATGCTCACGGAGGACCCGTGGCCTCTACCTCTAAGGAAGGACCTGCTCCAGCAGGGACCTTGTCTGTTCCAAGACTTACCGCGGCTGCGTTTGACGGCATGGCGGTTGAACGCCGGATCCTGAAGGAAAAAGGCATTCCAGATGAAGTCATCCCTACCCTGATCAAGGCCAGGAAGGATGTAACTGCAAAACATTATCATCGCATTTGGCGAAAATATGGTGTGAGGCCAAGAAGGCCCCTACAGAGGAATTTCAACTGGGTCGTTTCCTACATTTCCTGCAAGCAGGATTGTCTATGGGCCTAAAATTAGGATCCATTAAGGTTCAAATTTCGGCCCTGTCGATCTTCTTCCAGAAAGAACTGGCTTCAGTGCCTGAAGTTCAGACGTTTGTCAAAGGGGTACTGCATATACAGCCTCCTTTTGTGCCTCCAGTGGCACCTTGGAAACTCAATGTAGTTTTAGGGTTCCTAAAATCACATTGGTTTGAACCACTTGCCACGGTGGATTTGAAATATCACACATGGAAAGTGGTAATGCTGTTGGCCCTGGCTTCAGCCAGGCGCGTATCAGAATTGGCGGCTTTATCCTATAAAAGCCCTTACCTGATATTTCATTCGGATAGGGCGGAATTGAGGACTCGTCCTCAATTTCTCCCTAAGGTGGTTTCAGCGTTTCACATGAATCAACCTATTGTGGTACCTGTGGCTACTAGGGACTTGGAGGACTCCAAGTTGCTGGACGTAGTCAGGGCCCTGAAAATATATGTTTCCAGGACGGCTGGAGTCAGAAAATCTGACTCGCTGTTTATACTGTATGCACCCAACAAGCTGGGTGCTCCTGCTTCTAAGCAGACGATTGCTCGTTGGATTTGTAGTACAATTCAACTTGCACATTCTGTGGCAGGCCTGCCACAGCCAAAATCTGTAAAAGCCCATTCCACACGGAAGGTGGGCTCATCTTGGGCGGCTGCCCGAGGGGTCTCGGCTTTACAACTTTGCCGAGCAGCTACTTGGTCAGGGGCAAACACGTTTGCTAAATTCTACAAATTTGATACCCTGGCTGAGGAGGACCTGGAGTTCTCTCATTCGGTGCTGCAGAGTCATCCGCACTCTCCCGCCCGTTTGGGAGCTTTGGTATAATCCCCATGGTCCTTATGGAGTTCCCAGCATCCACTAGGACGTCAGAGAAAATAAGAATTTACTTACCGATAATTCTATTTCTCATAGTCCGTAGTGGATGCTGGGCGCCCATCCCAAGTGCGGATTGTCTGCAATACTTGTATATAGTTATTGTTACAAACAAATCGGGTTGTTTATTGTTGGAAGCCATCTTTTCAGAGGCTCCTACGGTTATCATACTGTTAACTGGGTTCAGATCACGAGTTGTACGGTGTGATTGGTGTGGCTGGTATGAGTCTTACCCGGGATTCAAGATCCTTCCTTATTATGTACGCTCGTCCGGGCACAGTATCTTAACTGAGGCTTGGAGGAGGGTCATAGGGGGAGGAGCCAGTGCACACCAGCTAGTCTAAAGCTTTTACTCTTTGTGCCCAGTCTCCTGCGGAGCCGCTATTCCCCATGGTCCTTACGGAGTTCCCAGCATCCACTACGGACTATGAGAAATAGAATTATCGGTAAGTAAATTCTTATTTTTAAGGACAGTGTACAAGGCCTCCGGAATGATGTACCCCAAAGCCTGAGGGGAGATTAGGGTGCTGCCCTTGAGGTCCTGCAGCAATCTCCTGGTAGCCACATAGCGCAGGGTAGCCACCAGCCGGTCCTGCACAGGTATGGCCTGTTGCATGTTGGTGTCACTTCTCAATGAGGGGTGTCACCAGTCTCAGCAGCTCATGGAACATCTCATCCATCCGTAGGTAGTTGCGGTAATTCTCCGGATTATGCTCCCGAATTTCCATCAGCAATGGCATGTGAGAGAAAGACTCCCTCTGTATCAGCCACTGCTTGGTCCAACAGGATTGAGCACATCTCCTTTATCCCACACTGCCACAGCCTGAGCATATAATACCCTGACTTGTTGATAGTAATCCATGAGGAAAAGCACTTTGCTCTGGCAAGCCAAAAAACAAAGAAATGCACATTAGCAATGTGAAGCGTTCAGCAGGTAAACCTCACTAAACTAGCCACATAACATGAATGCACTGTTTTAAAATAGATGCCAGTATTTAATTACAAGAAAGAGACATGCCGCCAACCCTGTAATGTCATCCCACTATTGAAATGAGATAGTCAAAATTGCACATAGCCAAAATCGCACATAACCAAAATTGCAAGTACACATAGCCAAAATCGCAAGTAAAGATAGTCAAAATCGGTGGGTCAGGGCTCCGGGGAGTTCAGAGGAAATCGAAAAGTCAAAATCAAAGATACAGTATACAGAATTTCACTGTGTGTACACACCTTTAGATTTGGGTGGGTTATATTGTTTCTGTGCATGGTACTGTAATTACTAGCGGCTTTATTTCTTTCTTTATTTTAAACATATATTTATTGAATTTTTCAGAAGAACAACAAATGTCAAATGCAGAAGAAGAGCACAAGAAAGACAAGGATAACAGAGCACATATCTTTCATGTTCATCCACAAAACTACAAAAATTATATAATATACAGAAATCACATTACATTCACTGAATGAAATTGCTATGTTACATGAATAAACAATGCAAATATCATCTGTAATAAAGGTTAATAAACACAAGTGTATAGAATATTCATTTTTGAACAATAACTTTTGTCATTATTCAGTTTTTAAAAGGTCTCTCTAATTTTTTTTTTCTTCTTCAAAGATGGGGTGGGGGAGAGAGGGGTGGAGTGGGGGGGGTGAATATAAAATAGGGTAAAGAAGGAGATCATGTATGAGAAAACAGCGGTTACATAGATCTTTTTGGTAGATAAATTTATAGCTTAAAAGAAAAACTAAGTGCAAACCTCACTAATTATTAATACATTCCAAAATTCCTTTAATAAGAATGCCAAGCTTTTTCTGATAATTTCCTATAAAGCCACCAATCCATGGTTTCAAATAATTCAAAGATATTGGAACATACGGATTCATCAAGTGTTTCTATATAGGGACCCCATCTACAAAAAAAGAGAAGCACTCCTATATCTACCTTTGGAGGGGTAGATTGTCTATCGAAGTGTAGTATTTTAAGAAGCATCGTTTTGAGTTCCGAGAGCTAAGGCGAAGAAGAAGAAATCCAGTGTTGCATTACAATTTTAGTTATAGTTATCCAAGACTGAAAATTTAGCCATATTAAGGGAAAAGGTAGTATTATAAATTGAAGTACTTTGTTCCAAATATTTTAATTTTATTACAGTGCCAAATAAAATATATAAAGGAGGCAGAGGAAATAGTGCATTTTAAGCAACTTTTCTCTTCATATGGTAAAAAAAAAATTCCATTGCATTTGAGTAATGTAAGCCCTATATACTGTCTTTGCATGAACCTCTTGCAACAAGGAAGAGCATAAGGTACTCATTACTTTATCATAATGTTTAAAAATAATATCACCCTGTGCTATTGAGGGGATATCTTTTGGAGAGCTAATAAAAGTAGATAGACATGCTAAGGGGCCTATTTATCACCATACGCATCCAAGGATACGGATGTGAGGTGATAAAATCGCCAGAATCCGATCTGCGATAATTGATTACAGCACACAGATGTATCAATTATCGCATGCCTTACCTCCGGCGGGTGCTCCCACGGGTTACCATCCCGCTGGTTGGCGTGGCTGCAGCGGCAGGGAGCTGCTGGCGGCGGGTCCTTCTGGACGGATGTGCGGCTGCCAAGGGCCGGGGGCCGAGGGTCTGGAGAGCCGGGCACTGCGGCGGGGATCGCTGCGGTAAGGTCCTCTAGTGGTGACACAGTATAGTGTGTCAGAGACAGAAGCTGGCTAAAGCTGTGTGCTAACAGCTAAGTATGTCTCCTGTGCTGGGGGCAGCCATGTTGGAGACCAGAGTATTACCAATGAAGTTCCCAATCTGTGTCCATCCAATCCTGCATGTTCTCCCCTTACAAAAGGGGGCTGGCTCAGAGGGAGAGTGCCAGTGCTTCATGTTACCTTCTTGTGAAAGGTTCTCAAGCTCTGTGATCCCAGGTTACTTCTGGTTCCCTGGTCCTGGTTGCTCTAATATATCGGTTACCAAAACGCTGCTGCAGTCCTGCTGTCTAAGTCCGTTGCCACTTGTGGAAGCGCTCACGGGGTCCCAGGTCATAGAGGAGCTCCAGGTGCTAACGGCGGTTCCCGCAGACGTCTTCATTTCTTCAAAGTCCAAGTTCTTCAGCCTCGTCTTTCATTTAAAAACCACAGTCCTCATTTCTTCAAAGTCCAAGTTCTTCAGCCTCGTCTTTCAATTACAAACCACAGTCTTCATTTCTTCAAAGTCCAAGTTCTTCAGCCTCGTCTTTTAAACATTAAACACAGTCTTCAGTTCTTCTTTACCGGAGTTCTTCAGCTTCACTCTTTAAGTCATTTAACCATAGACTCTAATTCTTCCAGTTTCTTCAATTGCTCCAATATTCGTGTACAGCCTGATTATCCAGTAAAACTACAGTTATCTTCCTACGAAGTCCTCCTTTTCTTTACGCCCTCCGGCCAACGTTAACACTTTGGGGGTCATTCCGAGTTGTTCGCTCGCAAGCGTATTTTTGCAGATTTGCTCATGCTAAGCCGCCGCCTACTGGGAGTGAATCTTAGCATCTTAAAATTGCGAACGATGTATTCGCAATATTGCGATTACACACCTCGTAGCAGTTTCTGAGTAGCTCCAGACTTACTCGGCATCTGCGATCATTTCACTGCTTGTCGTTCCTGGTTTGACGTCACAAACACACCCAGCGTTCGCCCAGACACTCCTCCGTTTCTCCGACCACTCCTGCGTTTTTTCCGGAAACGGTAGCGTTTTTTCCCACACGCCCATAAAACGGCCTGTTTCCGCCCAGTAACACCCATTTCCTGTCAATCAGATTACGATCGCCAGAACGATGAAAAAGCCGTGAGTAAAAATCCTAACTGCATAGCAAATTTACTTGGCGCAGTCGCAGTGTGGACATTGCGCATGCGCATTAGGCGGAAAATCGCTGCGATGCGAAGATTTTTACCGAGCGAACAACTCGGAATGACCCCCTTAGTTTGGCTTCCACCCCATGAGGAGGAATTTACATTCAGACACCTCGCTTACTCTCCTCACAGGTAGCGGTCCCTTCAGCCAAAACTCAGTTGTCGGAACCCCAATTTACGCAGAGCGTGACACAGGGACAGAACATGTGAAGAAAATACTCCGATGTCCTGCTGTGCATGCGCCACCACCGCCAACATCGCTGCTACCGCTGCTGGGTTGACCCCCCATCGCAACTATCCGACCACGCCGTAGATCCCCCCCGCATGCTAAATATACTCAACAGTCCAGGGAGCCGGTGATCACTGCTTCAAGTTCTACAAGGCTGCCGGGCGCCGGATCCTGTGCGATGCTGTGACCACTGGTGCTGTAAAGTGAGCTGCCGCTTTGCAGTGTCACTTTACTGCACCAGGAGTCACAGTGATGCACATGGAGGACCCGGCACCTGGCAGCACCCAACCCAAGGGCACCGATCACCGAATCTAGGTTATAATCTGTATTCCAATAACCAATCTGAAACATACAGTATCTGAAAAAGACAGCATGTGTGAAAAGTAAAAAGTCAGGAAGGCCAAAGCCACCATTCTGTCTTATTGCCTGGAAAATCTTTTAAAAAAGCTTGATATCAGAACCTAGTAGTCGTTTAGAGAGCATTTGCATGCAGTAAGATAATTTGGAGAAGATAATATTTTTTTATCACCGCTATGCTGCCTAGTAGCGAAAGGGGAAGTGAATTCCAACCTTGTAACATTTTAGAGATCTTCAATATCAAGGGGGGAAATTTTACATAATATAAATTAGAAAGGTTGGCAGGTATTTGGATACCCAGGTATTTAAAGTCAGAATGGACTATTTTTATTGTGCTTGAAGAAGGAGTATTCTTCAGGAACCCTAGATTGCCCATGAGGGACATCATCTCAGATTTATCAATATTTATTTATAGCCTGAAAAGGCACTAAATGAGGTAATTATGACTAGGACTACTGTTAAATAATGTTCAGGGTGTGTTAGAAATAAGAGGATATAATCTGTGAAGATAGCAACATGCAAGTCAACTGCTCCAAGTTTAATATCTCGGTATAAAAGAGAATTCCTAAGTGCTATCGCCAGCGGGTCAAGCGCCATGGCAAACAGCAGGGGGACAAGGGAAAGCCTTGTCTAGTTCCTCTTATAATGCAGGTGGGATCTGATAAATATCCATTGCAAGATACTTGAGAAGTCAGATGGGTACATAAGATTTTAATAAAAAGAATAAATTGTTCATGGAAGCCAAATCTAGACATGGGATTAAACAAATGATTCCATAACACCATGTCAAAGGCCTTCTTGGCAACAAAAGAGAGAATTGCTCTAGGGGGAGGAGTACTCATCTAAGCAGAAGGATAGTTAGCCGTGATGACCTTGGTGACTGTTGCCAGATAGGTAACTGTTTGCATAATATACAATTTAGGAATGTAGAGATTAAAGAAGTATTGTCTGAATGAAAAAAACATTAATGATGAAAGGTGATTCTAACCATAGTGAACAGGATGGAAATATATTTTATCGTAAGTGAATAGATATGAAATAGGTTTGAACATATGAGGTAATGTTTAGATGATTTAAGAATGTTTTGCATATGTGTTTATATAGATATACATTTGTGATTTACTGCAAGATTGTGAGACATTGTGTAGGGAACAGATTTATTTTGATCAAGCAGTATAACAAAGAATGTTTTTACAATTCAATGGGTCACTTGGCTTAGGCCATAATATGTAAACAGCTGCTTGAACACACAGGTGAATGATTAAAAGCCACAAAAACCTGTATGCCTTCAGGAAGTATAATCTGGCCTTCTGTCCAGTCATACTGCTGGCTAGTGACAATGACAACACAAGATCTATTGAACTTCCACTGTACCAACAAGTCCCAATTGTTGATGCTAACACCCGAGGCAAACAAATATTGTTACACTTCAAATAACCAAAGGAAGGTCTTTGATGTACAGTATAAGGAAGGACTACATTTTATGACCCCAAAACACATGTCCTGTTTGCCACTTTACAGCAGAACAATTGGACATGTTTTATGACACTTTGGAATCTGACAGTTATCAGTTAGAAGGGAACCAATAGGAATATGCCAGTTTGAAATGGTTAAGTTAGGTATAAATGTACATGAATTCAGTCAGTAATGCTGCATTCACACCGCAAATGCCGGGTCCTACCCGGTAAGACAAACGTGTACTTACCGGGTGAGATCCGGCATTTGCGCCCCGTTGCAGGCTTCCCGACCCGGCAATATACCGGGTCGGTTGCCATGACAACGGAGGCCGCAGCAGCAGCAGGGGCGGGGGTGGAGGCGGCGTCGGGAGATGAGCTCATCTCCAGCGCCGCCTCTCCCTATCTTGTGAATGGGAACCGTGTCGCATCGACACGGCTCCCATTCACACCGCACCTGACCCGGTAATCAACCCGGGTAAAACCCTTCTTTTTTACCGGGTTGATTTACCGGGTCAGGCGACCCGCTAAATCGCCCAGTGTGCTTTCACATCGCACACTGACCCGGTTCGACACGGCAATATGCCGTGTCGGTACCGGGTTATTTGTGCGATGTGAAAGGGGTATAAGTTAGTAGCAGGAGGAGGAAGGAGAACAGGAAATGAAGTAGAAGATGCAGACGGAAGCTTGGTGCAGGAGAGAAAGGAAAGGCTCTTTAGGACGGTAACTTGCAAGTATACACTTTATGTTAGTAATTGTCTAAGTTTGTGAAACTGTGTTATGTTATGTTTGTTCTATAATTAAGGAAGCATAAATATTAATATATATGTCACCAATGTGTATATCTTATTCTGTATGATTTGATTTTGCCTGTAAATAAACAATCAGATGGTAAGAGCTGTAAATTCCAAGTTTGAACTCTCTTTAAGGAATCATAACTTAATAATTTCATAAGTCATATGTATAAAGACTGCATGTATTTATCATCCACTTAGTTTTTAATCCTGACATAATATATTTGCAGATATGATAAATGCATATTAATTAAAATATATCCGAAGTAACATAGTAACATAGTATCTAAGGTTGAAAAAAGACAATTTGTCCATCAAGTACAACCTATTTGTGGTCTCCTATGCAGGATTATTTTGGGCTAAATTTTGTCTGATGCTGCTGTCAGCCGTTGTGTTTTATTCCTCTTTTCATAGTAACTATAGTGCACGACTACGCACCATAACCCTGGATATCCTTACCCATTAGGAATTTATCTAACCCATTCTTAAAGGTGTTGACTGAGTCCGCCATTACAGCTCCCTCAGGCAGGGAATTCCAAACACGTATTGTCCTTACTGTGAAAAAACCTTTACGCCGCATTGTGCGGAATCTCCTATCCTCTAACCTAAGCGAGTGTCCACGTGTCCTTTGTGCTGATCTTACCAAAAACAGGTCCCGCGCAAGCTCTGTGTATTGTCCCCTTATATATTTGTAGATGTTGATCATGTCCCCTCTTAGTCTCCTCTTTTCCAGTGTAAACATGCCTAGCCTTGCAAGCCTTTCCTCATATTCCAGCATCTCCATGCCCTTAATTAGTTTGGTCGCTCGCCTCTGAATCTTTTCTAGCTCCATAATATCCTTTTTGTAGTATGGTGCCCCAAATTGCACACAGTATTCAAGATGTGGCCTCACTAGTGATTAATATAATGGGAGTATAACACTCTTGTCCCTTGCATCAATTCCCCATTTTATGCATGCTAATATCTTATTAGCCTTCTTTGCTGCAATCCTACTTTGGGCACTGCTGCTCAGTTTGCTATCTATGTGAACACCTAAGTCCTTTTCCAGTACAGAATCCCCTAATATTACCCCATTTAGTATGTAGGTGTAATTTTTGTTTTTGCTACCACAGCGCATTACCTTACACTTGTCTATATTGAAGCACATTCTCCATTTGGCTGCCCATGCTTCTAATTTAACTAAATCGTTCTGAAGAGACTCAGCATCCCCCTCCGTATTTATAACCTTACACAATTTGGTATCGTCTGCAAAAATTGACACCATACTCTCTAGACCTTCTGTTAGGTCGTTAATAAAAATGTTGAATAATAGTGGTCCTAGTACAGACTCTTTTGGCACACCACTTAGCACTTCAGACCAATTTGAAAATGATGCATTAACCACAACGCGCTGCTCCCTATTATCTAACCAATTTTGAGCCAAGTGCATATTGTGCTCCCTAGCCCTATTCCTTGTAGCTTATAGATGAGTCGCATGTGTGGTACAGTGTCGAAAGCTTTGGCAATGTCTAAAAAGATTACATCCACCTCCTTACCCTGATCAAGGTTCACACTTACTGTTTCATAAAAGCCAAGTAAGTTGGTTTGATATGATCTGTCCTTCACAAATCCATGTTGATTCTTTTTAATTACCATATTGACTTCAAGGTACTTCTGAATACTATCCCTTAGAATACCTTCCAATACTTTCCCGACTATAGATGTAAGACTAACTGGTCTATAATTAGCCAGTTCAGCTTAACTTCTCTTTAATATTGGCACTACTTCCGCTATACGCCAGTCTTTGGGAACCATAGCTGATATAACTGAATCTTTAAAGATCAAAAATAGCGGTCTTGCAAGTTCAGAGTGAAGCTCCATTAGAACCCTTGGGTGAATTCCATCGGGACCCAGTGACTTATTAATCTTTACATTTTTTAATCGGTCACAGACTACCTCCTCACTTAAATAAGCACTTATCAGTGGGACATTATCATTATTGAGATTGTGTGTTAGTCCCTGAATTTGGTCCTCTCTTGTAAATATCGTTGAAAAAAACTCATTTCGTTTGTCCGCTGTCATTATCATTTTTGACTAAGACTCCCAACTTGTCTTTTAAAGGGCCTATACTATCCTTCTTTAATCTCTTGCTGTTGATGTATTTAAAGAATTTTTTGGGATTCGCTTTGCTTTCCTTTGCTACCAGTTTTTCAGTTTCTACTTTAGCCGCTCTTATTTCTTTTTTGCATATTTTGTTACAGTACTTATAGTGCTGAAATGACTCTGCATTACCGTCTGATTTGTATTTTTTGAATGCTCGCCTTTTCTTGCCCATAAATTCCTTTATCTTTTTGGTTTGGGATTTTTATTACTTTTTTTGCTGCTCGTGGGAATAAATTTGAGAGTATTTTTAAACTAGCAGTGATTTTAATACATCCCATTTCTCCGTAGTATTTTTTCCTTGAAACAAAACTTTCCATTCAATATCCCTTAAAGCTTCCCTCATCATGTCAAAGTTGGCTTTGCTAAAGTTTAGAGTCATAGTTGAGCCAGAATAGGACTGCTTATGAAAACTGATATTGAATGTGACCATATTGTGGTCGCTGTTTCCTATGAGCTCCCCTACTATAATATTTTATACCAATTCCCCATTGTTTGTTTATACCAGGTCTAAGATTGCATTGTACCTAGTAGGTTCCTCGATTAGTTGAACTAAGTAGTTATCATTTAGTGTGTTTAAGAACATGTTGCCCCTAGCAGTATCACATGAATCATTTATCCAATGTATCTCTGGGTAGTTAAAATCTCCCATCTTTACTATGTCTCCTACTACTGCTGCTCTTTCAATTTGCTTCGGTAACAATTCCTCATCAGACACATTAATACCAGGCAGCCTATAGCTGTCAAAGTTGAAAATATTATACCCACACGCATCATGTGCAAACACCACACAGAGTGGCCTCCGTGCTTGTGCTTGTTCTGCCGTACGTGCGCATGTCCGCACATTGCGTATATTGGCTCACAAAGTCCTGCGTATTAACGTGTGGTATGAGTAAATATGGTAGCATACGCATTCGCCTGGAACAGCCACAAAGACATATCTGATATTTAATCCACATAGTGCATAATTTGCACATAGCCTACACGCACCACACCAGCAAGTTATATTTACTATGGAAGTATAACAACAGAGGGATTCAACTTTACAGGATATGAGGGGACAGAATTAGGTTAGGATGTGGTGTTTGGTATCTAGCTGTACAGTATTTCAAGGGCAATATTCCGATGGCAGTTTGCAGAAAGTAGCATGTTCCTGCGCAGGAATATATTATTAATATCACACTGTATTTACTGTACTCTTGATATTCGGCGGGAACCCAGTGGAGGACACCTGCAAGTGCACCTGGACCAGGCATCACCCACCTATTCAAATCGACCTATGACCCCTCATGTACTGTAAATGACCAGCCCTTTGACCTATGAAAGAAAAGATTACAGTTTCCTTTGTTTCATGCTTTGGACTATTGTATAAAAACCAAGCCTCCTGGCCGGCCTCAGTCTATTTTCTGAAGGTCATCTTTCCAGATTGACTGAGGACCGGATCCGGGTGGCGCAGGCGAACAAGCGTATGTATCCATTGGTTGTAGCCTTTTCTCTTGTATTGTTGTATTTCTCTGTGAACCCTCTTTTAAGTAAAAATTTGTTGCTGCGTTGGACCACAACATAACATATACAATTGGTGTCGCATTCCTTTCCTGTTAGGGGTTAAAGTGTGTTCGGCCGCACGTGTAGCTACTTTGTGCTTACAGCATGATGGCGTGCTTACGCAATGTTTACGCATTTCATAGAGGTTTAACACACACACACTTAGAGGTCGCAGCGGTCTGAACATTTTTGTATTAAGGTAGTGCTTTTTCTTCCTGTAAGTTAAACGAACTTAACAATTGGGGACTCACCCGGTTCACCACATACTTACAGACTTGCAGGCCATAACAGACTTTGATCTATCAACAAAGGGTGGAGACGCATCTTAAGTAACCTTGCATTGTGTTTAAAACCATCCTGTGTTGTTTGACCATGTCTGTTCTGTATAGTCTTAGAGGTGCTGGTGTAAACCCGAGGGACAAACAGGAAAAATGCTGTTTATTATTTGTGTGTAACTTTTGGTGCAAAAGCGTACACAAAGCATACCGATACTTTGCATACATTCTCACATATTGTTGCCATATGTTATAATAGTCATTATAGATCTGTGTGAAATTGGATACATTTATTTGCTATATATATATATATATATATATATATTTATTTGAATTAGCGTGTTAAGGGAGTAATTATAAAAACAAGAAATGCAGTTCCAGCCTAAATGTTTAGGTACACACTCAAAAGAGGATTACCTGTGTGGGTGACTTCCAGCGAGTGTAAGGAACAATTGTGTGTTGTGTTAGTGAGCAGTAGTATGTTGTTGCTCACATTTATCATGATATAGTGTGGATCAGTGAGTTGCGAACGCATGTTGTACACGTGGTACGGTACGAGAGGAAAGTGTACAGGAGCACGCACATGGCGCAGGGATGCGCACGGTCGCGTGTTTACGCAAGGTTGCGTGAAGTTGCGAGCGCAAGTTATAACTGCACAATAGCAGTTCAATTTAAGGCGGGATAGAAGACATTTATACAGTAGCAAATAACTATCTGATTTTAAAAGCAGATTATTATAATACATTATTTAAACTATACTACCTCTAGTATAGGCTACCAATCAAAGGGAGTGATATTTTTCTGTACAGAAAAAAAACCCATTGTGTATTTGTGTGGGCTGAAAGTAGGAGTGGACGTATTGAACCCCGAAAAACCAGATCCCGTGGACAAATCGCCTGAGCTAGAAGGGCCTCAGCTGCGAGAAAGGGTCGCAACCTAGCGCATTTAACGAAGTTTGTGATTTGTGAAGTGTTTTAGTGTTACACTCCGGCTGAGGAGCATGGCTTAAAATCGACTCCCGTGATCGTAGGGCTTATAGATAACTAGTATCTATAGGCCGTTCGATTGCACCGCACGTCCGTGTGTTATGCGCAGCGCAATGTGATACCATTTGCGTTATTTTGCGCAGGTGTGTCATAGGCACTTTGTAAAGCACACGCAGACGTAATTGTGTAAACAAGGGGTTTTTCACTGATGTTCTTCAGGAAATCTCCCTGGTAGACATTCACTGGAAAGGGTGATCGATAGTATGTTTCTCACCCTATAAAAATTCCAGTGGAAAGATACCGAAAAGGAATTTTTCGCTGCCTCTCTCAGGAAAATATTCCAACAGAACTTCCACCGAAAGAAATTACGGTGCTGGAGGGTCTGATAGCAGTCCGAAGGTTGGGTACATCGCGATCCCACTATTTACAGTGGGTCGTAGTACAGGCCTGCAGGAACTGGAGTGAGTGAAAGCACTCAATAAGGACTTTCACCGCTTTTCTTTGTGCATTTGGGGATTGTGTTTAAAAGGCCCACAATGGGAGCCAAGTGCACAAGCGAGAGGCGTTCGGCGGCCAGGGTTCAGGCTGAAGAAGAGATAGGGCCTAAAGGGTCCGCAAGGTTAGTAATGTGTGGTAAGTATGGTCCGCACGTAGAGGCTTTTTGTGATGAATGGAGATGTATGACTGCTGGGGATAAGGCATCATTTCCTAGGATGGGTAGTTTTAAACCAGAGGTACTGCAGAATGTAAGGAATAGAATATGTCTGATCGAGTCTAAGGAACAAAGGATCAGACATAACGCCTGTTTAAATATATGGCAACAAGAGGGAGATGTGCAAAGGGAGCCGGCTCGCACAGCAAGTTCCAAACCTGACAGGAATGTGATTGCGAGCACACCATCACCGACACATGTCGATGGGGAGGAAACAGCTACAACCAATGGTACATCGGCAAAGGATAGGAACATTCATGTAAATTGTATTAACCCTAACCCATGCATATTGTACTCTGTCTTAAGTTCTCTCCAAGGTCATAGGTCGAAGGAAGATGATGGATCCAGCCTAATCTCAGCCCTCATCCAGGCAGCTACCTTGCAGGAAACTCAGGTGGGCGTGGCCCAACCAGTAAGAACAGTGACGGTGTCTCCCACTGAAGGGACGGGTGAGATCATAGCCACCGGTAAGTGTGAGACTGTTCATTACGCAGAGACAGTAACACCTCACAGTGAGCCGATTAGGAATGGAATGGTTGGGTTACATCCTGTCTTGGTAATAACAACTCCCAATGGGAGAGCAGATAGTCAGGGAATAACCCTCACCAGGAATACTGCAATGTATTCCCCGTGGACCAGATCAGAACTGCGGTCAATCATTTCAGAATTCCCTGATCCCCGGAGACATTTAGCTAGATGTCAGAAGTTTATTAAGGATCTGGGTAATGCCCACGAACCTAAAAACAAAGATTGGCGGAGACTTTTGAAAGCGTGCCTATCCCCTAATATTGACACCCAAAAATATATCACGGATTGTAAGATATAGTCAGCCGATCCTCTGACTGACGAATACAATCAGGAGAACGTGGAACGACTTAACATACAACTAGGATTACATTTCCCCACAATTATAAAATGGAGCAAAATTTTCACACTCACAGAGAAAATGAAATGACATCTGAGTATTTTCATAGAGCTTTACAGACTATGGCTAGATACACTGGGGTATCAGATATAAGGAATGATAAGGCATTGAAGGTCAGGGTACAGACTTCTTTGCCTAATTGGAAACAGGTCACAGTAGACACTCTCAGAGAGTGCGCTATTGAGCATTACAGGAATATCTCCAAACACAGAGAACAGCAGGAGAAGAGGCTGAGGACGGTAAGCATACAGGCACTTAAAGGGATGTCTAATCAATCAAGATCCGAGGCCCCTAAAGACTGTAAATGAGCAAGAATATGTTATATTTGTAGAAAGGAGGGGCATTTTGCCAGGGATTGTAGGAGTAATGGGACACATAGTAAATATAGACCCCCTAGACAAAGAACACGAGCCACGTTATCAAACACACAGACGGGACCAAGGGACATATAGTAAGAATTTAAAGCTATATAGAAAACACTAATTCGGTAAATGGGAAGAACGAGAAAAATGCAACATTACCCTTTGACAAAACCTGCAAAAGTTATGATTGGGCCTCTATGATGCTAAACCTCTTCTCTTTTTCCTAGCAGCAGTGGCCCCTGACTAATTTAATCAACAGAGACCTTGTTAAAATGTGAAATACATATAATGTGCTCCTGCTCAGGAAGTATGTTAGATACCCTCAAACACTAATGTTGCATTCCACTGTTCTAGATTCATGTCCATCACAGGTAGAGGAAATTATCTCGCAAAATACCGGGTTCCCTATGAATTTAGGATGGACAGGATGCTTTATTGATGGCTGGCATAGTCCCAGTAGTGATACAACAAACACAAACTTTAAAGTGGAATAGACCAAGTAGAGATTCAATTCCCCGTAGTACCCAATCCAGCTGTAATTTTAATAAAATCCTCTTCACCTCTACAAAATGTATCTGTTACCAACCTCTATTCTGTTTTTCTTCACAGTTTCCCCTCCATCTTTTACGTTCACCTACAGGAGGGTACAATACATGGACCTGATTACAGTTCATACACCACATGCCTTATCGGTGTTTCAGAGTGCTGCCCGAACGCGGTATATCTCACCAGCATGATGGCACCAGTATTTCTGCAGTGTGCCTTGTCACGCACAAAGGGTGGAGAATGAGATTACTGGTGAAAGGAAATTGTTTACAGACACTGATATGCATGATGGTGTGACAGTCCGTTGGTGAACGCAAACCTGACATTTTCTTTTTTTCTCTTCTTTTCTCTCTCCTCTAGAGATGTTTTTACCCTACAAAACAAATACACAACAATTAATCGAAATGCAAAATTTGTGTTCCCTACAGGAGAAGGCAGTCTGGAAGGCGAAGGGTTATGGTCAGGAGTCCTCAGGACTTTGGAAAGATGGACACGGTAAGCCAGTGACCCCCAGGGCATATCTCCCAAGCCTAGCTGAGGTGGCACACGGTCTGACTTATCTGGGCAAGGAAGGTATGTGCAAGTTGGTTAGAGCCTACTGGAGTGCACCAGGGTTCTCTTCTCATGCAAGTAAGAAAGCAATGACATGTCTTACTTGCTTGAGGAAGAATATTGGTAAGACAATACCAACGGAGCCATCCCATATCCCTCCTACAGACGGACCTTTTCAGGTAATACAAATCGACTTCATACAGTTACCACCCAGTAGAAATTTTAAGTATGTTTTAGTATGTACCGATGTCTTTTCGAATTGGGTAGAAGCATTCCCCGCTGCCACAAATACTGCCGTGTTCACTGCAAAGAAAATCGTGCAGGAATTTGTGTGTAGATATGGTATCCCTAGAATGATTGAAAGTGATAGGGGTACCTATTTTACAGGTGAAGTCTTTCAGGTCATGGGCAAACTGATGGGTACTAATAGTAAGCTGCATACTCCATACCGGCCACAGCACTATTAAGAACAAGCTGAGCAAAGTGATGGCTTAAACTGGACTGTTGTGGCCAGAAGCACTGCCACTAGTGTTGCACAGCGTCAGAACCACTCCCAGGTCACCGCTTAACTTATCACCCTTCGAAGTTCTTTTTGGACGACAACCCCATGTAATGATAGACCCCCAGGATGATTTGAAGTGCAATAATGAGATGACTGTGCAATATTTGGTTAGGATGAGCCAGCAACTGAGAAACCAGCAAAGGAATCTAAAACTGGCGTTTCCTGACCTACCAAACAGTAATTGTCTTGACATTGAACCTGGGGATTATGTGATGATTCAAAATTTTCTACGTTCAGGTTGCCTCATTGACAGGTGGGAAGGACCGTATCAAGTTTTGTTGACCAACATGACAGCAGTAAAGGTTGCCGAGAGTGAGACTTGGGTCCAAGAAGGTCGCTGACCTGGAGAAAATTCGTGACAAAGAGAAAGGTGAAGAGAACCTCGTATCACTAGAGAACCTATTCTGGGAAAGCTGAGAGGCAGGACTGTTGGACGGCACCTGAGCGTGAAGAGCAGCAAAATCAAGGACGGTTGTCGGAACATTTTTAGTTTTTTTTCACACACACCCCCTCCCACTGCATTTTTCTTTTTGTCCCGTTTCTATTTTTTTCTCCCTAACGAAATGGATCCACACCAAGAGACTGTGTGCCAGCTTTTTCTTGTGTTTTTGATCAGGACAATTTGATTTTGTGAGGGCCCCCGACGTCGAGCAAGGATCTGGAATGGGTTCTGATGGAGAGTACGGATTCATAGGACTCCAGGATCAGCGCATCAGTTTGGTCAAAGTTGGTATCAGTAAGAGATCTGGTAATTACGGAGCTCGGAGGCAATGTGAAGGGTTATTGTCTGATGAATACTGCATATGTAGGTATTGCGGAAACATAGTCGAAGATGGGTGCATCCAGAGATGTCAGTCAAACAGTAATATTGATATAAGCGGACATCCTTTGAGTGATTACCACTCATTAGTGGGTACGGTCTTAAACCAAACAGAATGCTGGGTTGCTCACAAGTACCTCAAGGACAGAGTAAGTCGGGATTAGTGCCATACCCTTTAACAGTAAATGAGGTACTTGAATTACGAGGGGGGGAGACCGGTGTACAAGAAATTCAATATATCTAGGCCCCCTAGCTTGAAGCTCCACCAGTACCACGTAGATAGGTCACTGTTGTGCTTTAACGTGTCCAATTTCCGGAAACCAGGAAATTGGGAAGTGACATGGAATAACCAGACAATGACCTTCTCACATAGAGCTGATAAAGTACCCATCAACTCTGAACTTGTACGTAAGATAGCCACAAGTGGGAGGTACTTCCAATATAGGTATACACGTGGGATCAAAACCATGTGGGCTGGAAAAGTGTTGCAGGGGTATTGTGCCCACATCATCCAGCCCGATACTTGTACTGAGCAAATGGGAGAACTGGGGACCGGTTTCTTTATAAGAAAAATCTGTGATATGGTTTTGTTGCATTTTGTCCCTTATGTTCTTCCAGATGATGCCTACTTCATATGTGGAAGGAAAGCGTACAAGTGGCTTACTCCGAGTTCTAAAGGGTTGTGTTATATTGGCAGAGAACTACCAGAGGATATGACCATTGCACATGACAAAATTAAAGATATTCACCGCAACGCTCAGACTCCTTATACTCATACACATTATGAACACATTGTCAAGAGACACCTCATAGATAGGACAGAGCCTGCAGCCCCTGATTAGATCCATGAATCTACCTGGATTCAAATTCTTCTCGCATTAGACATCACCCATACTGCCAGAGGAATTATAAATTATAGGTACATCCATGCGCTGGCAAACTTGATAGATAATATCACTGAGATGTATGATGACACCTTCAGGTATACGGGTAGGGGGTTACAGGCCTACAAGAAGGAGCTGGTCCAGCATAGCATGGTCTTGAATTACGTCACAGCTGTGACAGGTAGGTACTGTGTTACTCTGGCAACTCAATATGGTGTGAAGTGCTGTACATATATTACGAATAGTACTGAAGACCCAACGGAGATCATCGATCAAAAAATGGACGAGATCTTGCAGTTGAAGTGGGAGTTCAGAAGGAAGCACAACCTTACCTTGATGGCTGTGGGTAATGAATTGACCGGCTGGGCCTCATGGGTGAACTCACTCAAATTGTTCTCTGGGTTAGGAGAGTGGGCCCAAAATGGAATTGCGAGTGTGGGAAAGTTTCTCCTCTGTATCCTGGGTGTCGTCATAATTATTGGGCTGATATTCAGATGTGTTCGAATCTTGACGCGGCACAAACATAGAACAAATTTGATGAGTCTAAGGAGCGAGGGCATTGTAACAGTGGCATATTTGATTTATGACCCATCCGTAGGAACAGTGTTGTGATAAGGATTGTAAATGAATTTCATGGCCTGTTTCTTTCACCATTTTTTTCTGTTTTCCCCTCTACCCAGAGACATCCAACCGGAAAAGACTTCAGTATACCCAAATTTATGTAAATGTATTTTTATGTGTCTTACCCTCATCTCTGCAATCTTCAGTTAATGACACACATAGTCGATAAATGCTATCAACACATAATAGCATACACATACGTCTCCCCCACATGTATCATCAGATAAATGTGCTCCCCATTTGTTGTTATAAGAAGCCGGAAAGGTGAGGGCTAATGGCCTTTGCCTAGAAAGAGCTCAGTAGTGCTTGTTTGCCCATGTACAGACCCTTAATACGGGATGAGAAGGATTTAATGTATACTTTGCAGTACCTCGAAGCTTACTTAGAACATATACAGCACGATGATACATGCCCCTCAGACATTTACTCATACATACACGCTTTTTCCTATCCCACTAGGCTATATCTTTCCCACCTACAACTCTTCCACTATTACCCGAAATTTTGTACATATTGTAAATGTAATATTTTCAGTATTATTAGTTATGTATGGCAGCTATTGTTTACTGCCAAAGGGTGGACTGTTGAAGTCGAAAATATTATACCCACACTCTTCACGTGCAATCACCACACAGAGTGGCCTCCGTGCGTGTGCTTTTTCTGCCGTGCATGCGCATGCCTGCACGTTGCGTATATTGGCCCTCATTCCGAGTCGTTCGCTCGGTATTTTTCATCGCATCGCAGTGAAATTCCGCTTAGTGCGCATGCGCAATAATCGCACTGCGACTGCGCCAAGTATCTTTGCTATGAAGAAAGTATTTTTACTCACGGCTTTCTCATCGCTCCGGCGAACGTAATGTGATTGACAGGAAATGGGTGTTACTGGGCGGAAACACGGCGTTTTATGGGCGTGTGGCTGAAAACGCTACCGTTTCCGGAAAAAACGCAGGAGTGGCCGGAGAAACGGGGGAGTGGTTGGGCGAACGCTGGGTGTGTTTGTGACGTCAAACCAGGAACGAAAAGCACTGAACTGATCGCACAGGCAGAGTAAGTCTGAAGCTACTCTAAAACTGCTAAGTAGTTTGTGATCGCAATATTGCGAATACATCGGTCGCAATTTTAAGATGCTAAGATACACTCCCAGTAGGCGGCGGCTTAGCGTGTGTAACTCTGCTAAATTCGCCTTGCGACCGATCAACTCGGAATGAGGGCCATTGGCTCACGAAGTCCTGCGTATTAACGTGTGGTATGAGTAAATACGGTAGCATACGCATTTGCATGGAAAAGCCACAAAGACATATCTAATATTTAATCCACATAGTGCATAATTTGCACATAGCCTACATGCACCACACCAGCAAGTTACATTTACTTTGGAAGTATAACAACAGAGGGATTCAACTTTACAGGATATGAGGGGACAGAATTAGGTTAGGATGTGGTGTTTGGTATCTAGCTGTACAGTATTTCAAGGGCAATATTCCGATGGCAGTTTACAGAAAGTAGCATGCTCCTGCGCATAGATATGCGCAGGAATATATTATTAATATCACACTGTATTTACTGTACTCTTGATATTCGGCGGGAACCCAGTGGAGGACACCTGCAAGTGCACCTGGACCAGGCATCGCCCACCTATTCAAATCGACCTATGACCCCTCATGTACTGTAAATGACCAGCCCTTTGACCTATGAAAGAAGAGATTACAGTTTCCTTTGTTTCCTGCTTTGGACTATTGTATAAAAACCAAGCCTCCTGGCTTGCCTCTGTGTTTTCTCTGAAGGTCATCTTTCCAGATTGACTGAGGATCGGATCCGGGTGGCGCAGGCGAACAAGCGTATGTATCCATTGGTTGTAGCCTTTTCTCTTGTATTGTTGTATTTCTCAGTGAACCCCCTTTTAAGTAAATGTTTGTTGCTGCGTTGGACCACAACATAACATATACAATTGGTGTCGCATTCCTATCCTGTTAGGGGTTAAAGTGTATTCGGCCGCACGTGTAGCTACTTTGTGCTTACAGTGTGATGGCGTGATTACGCAACGTGTACGCATTTCATAGAGGTTTAACACACACACGCTTAGAGGTCGCAGCGGCCTGAACATTTCTGTATTAAGGTAGTGCTTTTTCTTCCTGTAAGTTAAACGAACTTGATATAGCATAAACCCAATACAAACTTTTTATTCCTTTACCCCTGCTTGCAATTTCTACCCATAACGTTTCAACAGTGTCTACAGTCCCCTCCTGAATATCTTCCCGTATATCAGGTTTTAAAAACAGTTTTACGTAAAGACATACCCCTCCACCCCGTTTATTTAATCTGTCTCTCCTGAACAGCGTATAACCCTCTAGAGTGACTGTCCAATCATGAGATTCGTCCCACCAAGTTTCAGTAATGCCTATAATATCATACTGTTTGCTTGCTGCAAGTATTTCTAGTTCACCCCTTTTACCTGTAAGGCTTCTAGCGTTTACATACATACAAGTAAGATAAGTATTTCCCCTTGTGCTAGGGACATCATTGACTTTATGCAGCATCTATGACCCGTAATCGTTATTAGTTTTTAGTACCCATGTTAATACCCTTACTGGCTGCTCTTTCCCTCTCCCCTACTCCTCCCCTATTTTGTTTACTTCCGCCATCCCCACTATTCTCACTGCATGACCAGTAGTTTCTAGCTAAACCCTCCCCCCAGGCTCCTAGTTTAAAATCTCCAACCTTCTAACCATCCTTTCCCCCAGCACTGCTGTCCCCTCCTCATTCAGGTGCAATCCTTCACGACAAAAAAGATGGCGCCTGACTGAGAAGTCCGCCCAGTGTTCCAGGAACATAAACCCGTCTTTTCTGCACCAATCCTTAAACCACATATTTAACTCCCTAATCTCCCTCTGCCTCCCTGGACTAGCGCGTGGCACAGGTAATATTTCGGAGAATATTACCTTAGATGTCCTTGCCTTAAGTTTGTTTCCTAAGTCCCTATAGTCTTTCTTAAGGACATCCCACCTTCCACTAACTTTGTAGTTGGTGCCAACATGCACTAAGACCACCGGGTCCTTCCCAACCCCTCCCAACAATCTACCCGGTCCGCGATGTGCTGCACCCGAGCACCCGGAGATAACAGACTGTACGGCGATCACGGTCATGGTAGCAGATTGCCCTGTCTGTCTTCCTGATAATGGAATCCCCTACCACCACAATCTGACTTGGTACCTCACTATCTTTCATCCCAACTGCGCCAGAGGGACCGCTCCTCTGGTTGCTAGAGGGAACAATCTCCTCCGGCACCATCATTTCCTCACTATAATCCACCGAATCCTC
The DNA here is from genome assembly GCF_028390025.1 of Pseudophryne corroboree. Lineage (NCBI taxonomy): Eukaryota > Metazoa > Chordata > Amphibia > Anura > Myobatrachidae > Pseudophryne > Pseudophryne corroboree. Next base: position 248,719,219 of record NC_086450.1, on the reverse strand, counting down.
GCCCAATCAGGCGAATTTGTTGGGGTTTGATAGTTCAGAGATGTCGAGCCTCTCCCTCTTGTTCTTACTTCTAACTGTGACCCAACTAGCTGCCTGGTCATCCTCATCTACCAGTGACCCCTCCCGCAACTCCTCCACCGTTCTATCTAAGCCTTGCTCGAGAATGTGAATCTCCCTCAGCCACGTAACGGTTTGCTCTAGATCAGGTACCTGGGCTTCCAGGGCAACCGTTTGCACACACCTCGTGCAGATGCAATCACACTGGGACGGTTGCTCCAGGTGTGCATACATCTTGCACAACATGCACTGAGAGAGATCCTCAATCACAGCCCCACCTATCTTGTTTGTTAGGTCTAACTCCCTGTCACCTTTAGAAGAAAAAAAAGAGAAAACAGAAAAACAGTCTATGTAATGCAATACAGCCTAGCTGTGATGAGAAACAATATACAACAATAGGACAGAAATTGATAATAAAAAATAAACAGGGAAAATGGGAGAAAAAGAAGGACAGAGAGAACAGTAGATAAACACAAAAAACTTATACAATACTGAAGTTGGGCTTGTACTTATCTATCCTTGTGCACCTCCTGACCCTTCTCTTATTTGCAGCAGTAGTCCCGGCTCCTCCAGTGGCAGCAGCCGCAATGGTAGGAGTCTCCAGCCCCCTCCGTCCGCTCCTCTGATGGCTGCAGCAGCACACTCCGGCCCCCTTGTGCAGCTCCTACTGGCAGCAGTAGGCTCTGACCCCACAGGCAGGCTATGGTGGCAGTAATTCACGGCTCGTCCGCAGCAGCGTCACTGGGCAGCACTAAAAAAAAAAAAGGCAGCCATACACACTCAAAATCTCTGCCCCTTACACACAAACTCTCAACCCCTCACCCACACACACACAATCTCAGTCCCTTACACACACACAAAATCTCTATGCCCCCCACCACACACACACCCCTCTCTCACACACAAAATCACAGCCCCCTATCACACACACAAAATCACTGTCCCCTCTCACACACACAAAATCTCAGCACCTCACACACACAAAAATCTCAAAGTTATAGCCCCTCCTCACACACAAGTCAACTCCTCACAGACTACACAGAGAGAGCAGCAGTGGCTGCGCGCTCCGATCAGCTCTGGTCCCCTCACCAGTGTTCGCTCTGCCCCCCCCCCTCCAGTGCCCAGTACCTGGTCTGTACTGATCCGGGTCCCCCCTCTCCGGCACCTCTGCACACCTCCTCACCCGCTCGCATGCGTTCCGACCCGCTCACTTCCGCTTCCGGGTCGACGCTTCTGGGTCACCGCTCCTCCTCTCACAGCGTCTCCTCACGGCGTCCTCCATATCCATATATTAATAATCCATATATTTATAATCTCCTATGATATATTAAAAATGAATATAATTTATAAATATGATTCCATAAATCAATAGTGACTCAGTACCTTCCAGAAATGGAGCCAGATTATTCTTTATGAATAATTAGGGGAAGTACTTGTTTTAATCTGCCTGCTAAAATTTTTGTGAGTATTTTATAATCTAAATTGAAAAAGGGAAATGGGTCTATATGATAATGCATTCCTAAAATCTCTTCCAGATTCTGCGAGTAATTTAATTATTGCAGAATTAAAATATCTAAGCATCGTATCATTAGTCAAAATAAAATTACAACATTTTGCCAGTATGTGTGAGATGGAAGGAACTAGTAGTTTATAGTAGTCCGCTGTCAGCCCATCTGGCCCTGGGGCCTTTCTAGACTTAAGTTTGGCAATAACATTTTTCACTTCTAATTTAGTAATTGGTGTAACAAGCATATCTGAAGCCTGAGAGGAAAGCTGTGGAATAGTCAGACCTTCCAAAAAAGAAGGAGTATCTTGAGAAGCATCGGGGGGTATGATTTGTGTAAAAATCTTTCATAACAGATACTAGACCTTAGACCCATCAGGCAGATTCTTTTTGAATATGATGCCACAAGCTTGGCACACCTATCTTTGGGAAGTTTTGCCCATTCCTCTTTGCAGCACCTCTTAAGCTCCATCAGGTTGGATGGGAAGCATCGATGCACAGCCATTTTCAGATCCCTCCAGAGATGTTCAGTCGGATTCATGTCTGTGCTCTGGCTGGGCCACTCAAGGACATTCACAGAGTTGTCCTGAAGCCACTCCTTTGATATCTTGGCTGGGTGCTTAGGGTCGTTGTCCTTCTGAAAGATGAACCATCACCCCAGTTTGAGGTCAAGAGCTCTCTTGAGCAGGTATTCATCCAGGATGTCTCTGTACATTGCTGCATTCATCTTTCCCTCTGTCCTGACTAGTCTCCCAGTTCCTGCCTCTGAAAAACATCCCCTACAGCATGATGCTACCACCACCATGCTTCACTGTAGAGATGATATTGACCTGGTAATGAGCAGTGCCTGGTTTCCTCCAAACATGACGCCTGGCATTCACGCCAAAGAGTTCAATCTTTGTCTCATCTGACCAGAGAATTTTGTTTCTCATGGTCTGAGAGTCCTTCAGGTGCATTTTGGCAAACTCCAGGTGGTCTGCCATGTGCTTTTTACTAAGGAGTGGCCACTCCACCATACAGGCCTGATTGGTGGATTGCTGCAGAGATGGTTGTGGAGAAAGGAGAACCTTCCAGAAGAACAGAGGCATGCTGTAGCTCTGATAGAGGGACCATCAAGTTCTTGGTCACCTCCTTGACTAGGGCCCTTCTCTACTGATCTCTCAGTTTAGATGGCCGGCCAGCTCTAGGAAGAGTCCTGTTGGTTACAACTCCTCTTTTCTTAGAGTTGAAAGAAGTTGAGACTAATACTCTCCAATTCAGCAACTGAAGTTTTTGCACTTCTGATGGTATTAAATGCGTTTCCTATCTATCTTTTTCTTGTTAAGGTACATCCAAATTTTTTTCCTTTTCTGCGGAGGAATTCATACCTCCTACATTTAGTGAGCCAACTTTAACTAAGGCCTTCACATATCAACTATACAATACATTCTACTGTGGAATTACAGCTTATCTCATTTAGAATATATTTATCGTCTAAGCTCAAGAAATAGCTTAACAATAGGGAACAAACTAGGAAAGTGCCTCAGGGAAAGAGAACACAGTGAACATATAGGGAAAGAGAACACAGTGAACATATAGACCAAAAATAGTACATAATGCATCTTGATGCTGCAAGACCTAAGATGAGTTTCTGTCCAGAAACAAGCTGGGTCGCAGCACCAGTGCCGGACTACTGGAATTTAAATTTCCTGAGTCAATAACAGAAACTTTAACTAAACAATAAAATAGATCTGGAGCCCACTCATAGGGCCACTGTGGCACATAGTACACGTAACTTACAGCTTTGTTATAACCAAAGGAAGAGTAAAAAAAAAAATGTTGTAAATGGTTGAGTATTAGAGATGAGCGCCTGAAATTTTTCGGGTTTTGTGTTTTGGTTTTGGGTTCGGTTCCGCGGCCGTGTTTTGGGTTCGACCGCGTTTTGGCAAAACCTCACCGAATTTTTTTTGTCGGATTCGGGTGTGTTTTGGATTCGGGTGTTTTTTTCAAAAAACCCTAAAAAACAGCTTAAATCATAGAATTTGGGGGTAATTTTGATCCCAAAGTATTATTAACCTCAAAAAATATAATTTACACTCATTTTCAGCCTATTCTGAACACATCACACCTCACAATATTATTTTTAGTCCTAAAATTTGCACCGAGGTCGCTGTGTGAGTAAGATAAGCGACCCTAGTGGCCGACACAAACACCGGGCCCATCTAGGAGTGGCACTGCAGTGTCACGCAGGATGTCCCTTCCAAAAAACCCTCCCCAAACAGCACATGACGCAAAGAAAAAAAGAGGCGCAATGAGGTAGCTGACTGTGTGAGAAAGATAAGCGACCCTAGTGGCCGACACAAACACCGGGCCCATCTAGGAGTGGCACTGCAGTGTCACGCAGGATGTCCCTTCCAAAAAACCCTCCCCAATCAGCACATGATGCAAAGAAAAAGAAAAGAAAAAAGAGGTGCAAGATGGAATTATCCTTGGGCCCTCCCACCCACCCTTATGTTGTATAAACAAAACAGGACATGCACACTTTAACCAACCCATCATTTCAGTGACAGGGTCTGCCACACGACTGTGACTGATATGACGGGTTGGTTTGGACCCCCCCCAAAAAAGAAGCAATTAATCTCTCCTTGCACAAACTGGCTCTACAGAGGCAAGATGTCCACCTCATCTTCACCCTCCGATATATCACCGTGTACATCCCCCTCCTCACAGATTATCAATTCGTCCCCACTGGAATCCACCATCTCAGCTCCCTGTGTACTTTGTGGAGGCAATTGCTGCTGGTCAATGTCTCCGCGGAGGAATTGATTATAATTCATTTTAATGAACATCATCTTCTCCACATTTTCTGGATGTAACCTCGTACGCCGATTGCTGACAAGGTGAGCGGCGGCACTAAACACTCTTTCGGAGTACACACTTGTGGGAGGGCAACTTAGGTAGAATAAAGCCAGTTTGTGCAAGGGCCTCCAAATTGCCTCTTTTTCCTGCCAGTATAAGTACGGACTGTGTGACGTGCCTACTTGGATGCGGTCACTCATATAATCCTCCACCATTCTATCAATGTTGAGAGAATCATATGCAGTGACAGTAGACGACATGTCCGTAATCGTTGTCAGGTCCTTCAGTCCGGACCAGATGTCAGCATCAGCAGTCGCTCCAGACTGCCCTGCATCACCGCCAGCGGGTGGGCTCGGAATTCTGAGCCTTTTCCTCGCACCCCCAGTTGCGGGAGAATGTGAAGGAGGAGATGTTGACAGGTCGCGTTCCGCTTGACTTGACAATTTTGTCACCAGCAGGTCTTTCAACCCCAGCAGACCTGTGTCTGCCGGAAAGAGAGATCCAAGGTAGGCTTTAAATCTAGGATCGAGCACGGTGGCCAAAATGTAGTGCTCTGATTTCAACAGATTGACCACCCGTGAATCCTTGTTAAGCGAATTAAGGGCTGCATCCACAAGTCCCACATGCCTAGCGGAATCGCTCCGTGTTAGCTCCTTCTTCAATGCCTCCAGCTTCTTCTGCAAAAGCCTGATGAGGGGAATGACCTGACTCAGGCTGGCAGTGTCTGAACTGACTTCACGTGTGGCAAGTTCAAAGGGCATCAGAACCTTGCACAACGTTGAAATCATTCTCCACTGCACTTGAGACAGGTGCATTCCATCTCCTATATCGTGCTCAATTGTATAGGCTTGAATGGCCTTTTGCTGCTCCTCCAACCTCTGAAGCATATAGAGGGTTGAATTCCACCTCGTTACCACTTCTTGCTTCAGATGATGGCAGGGCAGGTTCAGTAGTTTTTGGTGGTGCTCCAGTCTTCTGTACGTGGTGCCTGTACGCCGAAAGTGTCCCGCAATTTTTCTGGCCACCGACAGCATCTCTTGCACGCCCCTGTCGTTTTTTAAAAAATTCTGCACCACCAAATTCAAGGTATGTGCAAAACATGGGACGTGCTGGAATTTGCCCATATTTAATGCACACACAATATTGCTGGCGTTGTCCGATGCCACAAATCCACAGGAGAGTCCAATTGGGGTAAGCCATTCCGCGATGATCTTCCTCAGTTGCCGTAAGAGGTTTTCAGCTGTGTGCGTATTCTGGAAAGCGGTGATACAAAGCGTAGCCTGCCTAGGAAAGAGTTGGCGTTTGCGAGATGCTGCTACTGGTGCCGCCGCTGCTGTTCTTGCGGCGGGAGTCCATACATCTACCCAGTGGGCTGTCACAGTCATATAGTCCTGACCCTGCCCTGCTCCACTTGTCCACATGTCCGTGGTTAAGTGGACATTGGGTACAACTGCATTTTTTAGGACACTGGTGAGTCTTTTTCTGACGTCCGTGTACATTCTCGGTATCGCCTGCCTAGAGAAGTGGAACCTAGATGGTATTTGGTAACGGGGGCACACTGCCTCAATAAATTGTCTAGTTCCCTGTGAACTAACGGCGGATACCGGACGCACGTCTAACACCAACATAGTTGTCAAGGACTCAGTTATCCGCTTTGCAGTAGGATGACTGCTGTGATATTTCATCTTCCTCGCAAAGGACTGTTGAACAGTCAATTGCTTACTGGAAGTAGTACAAGTGGGCTTACGACTTCCCCTCTGGGATGACCATCGACTCCCAGCGGCAACAACAGCAGCGCCAGCAGCAGTAGGCGTTACACGCAAGGATGCATCGGAGGAATCACAGGCAGGAGAGGACTCGTCAGACTTGCCAGTGACATGGCCTGCAGGACTATTGGCATTCCTGGGGAAGGAGGAAATTGACACTGAGGGAGTTGGTGGGGTGGTTTGCGTGAGCTTGGTTACAAGAGGAAGGGATTGACTGGTCAGTGGACTGCTTCCGCTGTCACCCAAAGTTTTTGAACTTGTCACTGACTTATTATGAATGCGCTGCAGGTGACGTATAAGGGAGGATGTTCCGAGGTGGTTAACGTCCTTACCCCTACTTATTACAGCTTGACAAAGGGAACACACGGCTTGACACCTGTTGTCCGCATTTCTGGTGAAATACCTCCACACCGAAGAGCTGATTTTTTTGGTATTTTCACCTGGCATGTCAACGGCCATATTCCTCCCACGGACAACAGGTGTCTCCCCGGGTGCCTGACTTAAACAAACCACCTCACCATCAGAATCCTCCTGGTCAATTTCCTCCCCAGCGCCAGCAACACCCATATCCTCCTCATCCTGGTGTACTTCAACACTGACATCTTCAATCTGACTATCAGGAACTGGACTGCGGGTGCTCCTTCCAGCACTTGCAGGGGGCATGCAAATAGTGGAAGGCGCATGCTCTTCACGTCCAGTGTTGGGAAGGTCAGGCATCGCAAACGACACAATTGGACTCTCCTTGTGGATTTGGGATTTCAAAGAACGCACAGTTCTTTGCGGTGCTTTTGCCAGCTTGAGTCTTTTCAGTTTTCTAGCGAGAGGCTGAGTGCTTCCATCCTCATGTGAAGCTGAACCACTAGCCATGAACATAGGCCAGGGCCTCAGCCGTTCCTTGCCACTCCGTGTGGTAAATGGCATATTGGCAAGTTTACGCTTCTCCTCCGACAATTTTATTTTAGGTTTTGGAGTCCTTTTTTTTCTGATATTTGGTGTTTTGGATTTGACATGCTCTGTACTATGACATTGGGCATCGGCCTTGGCAGACGACGTTGCTGGCATTTCATCGTCTCGGCCATGACTAGTGGCAGCAGCTTCAGCACGAGGTGGAAGTGGATCTTGATCTTTCCCTAATTTTGGAACCTCAACTTTTTTGTTCTCCATATTTTATAGGCAGAACTAAAAGGCACCTCAGGTAAACAATGGAGATGGATGGATTGGATACTAGTATACAATTATGGACGGACTGCCACGGTTAGGTGGTATAAAAAAACCACGGTTAGGTGGTATATATTATAATAATAATACAATTATGGATGGACGGACTGCCTGCCGACTGCCGACACAGAGGTAGCCACAGCCGTGAACTACCGCACTGTACACTGGTTGATAAAGAGATAGTAGTATACTCGTAACAACTAGTATGACACTATGACGACGGTATAAAGAAAGAAAAAAAAATACCACAGTTAGGTGGTATATATTATAATAATAATACAATTATGGATGGACGGACTGCCTGCCGACTGCCGACACAGAGGTAGCCACAGCCGTGAACTACCGCACTGTACACTGGTTGATAAAGAGATAGTAGTATACTCGTAACAACTAGTATGACACTATGACGACGGTATAAAGAATGAAAAAAAAAACCACGGTTAGGTGGTATATATTATAATAATAATACAATTATGGATGGACGGACTGCCTGCCGAGTGCCGACACAGAGGTAGCCACAGCCGTGAACTACCGCACTGTACACTGGTTGATAAAGAGATAGTAGTATACTCGTAACAACTAGTATGACACTATGACGACGGTATAAAGAAAGAAAAAAAAATACCACGGTTAGGTGGTATATATTATAATAATAATACAATTATGGATGGACGGACTGCCTGCCGACTGCCGACACAGAGGTAGCCACAGCCGTGAACTACCGCACTGTACACTGGTTGATAAAGAGATAGTAGTATACTCGTAACAACTAGTATGACACTATGACGACGGTATAAAGAAAGAAAAAAAAATACCACAGTTAGGTGGTATATATTATAATAATAATACAATTATGGATGGACGGACTGCCTGCCGACTGCCGACACAGAGGTAGCCACAGCCGTGAACTACCGCACTGTACACTGGTTGATAAAGAGATAGTAGTATACTCGTAACAACTAGTATGACACTATGACGACGGTATAAAGAATGAAAAAAAAAACCACGGTTAGGTGGTATATATTATAATAATAATACAATTATGGATGGACGGACTGCCTGCCGACTGCCGACACAGAGGTAGCCACAGCCGTGAACTACCGCACTGTACACTGGTTGATAAAGAGATAGTAGTATACTCGTAACAACTAGTATGACACTATGACGACGGTATAAAGAAAGAAAAAAAAATACCACAGTTAGGTGGTATATATTATAATAATAATACAATTATGGATGGACGGACTGCCTGCCGACTGCCGACACAGAGGTAGCCACAGCCGTGAACTACCGCACTGTACACTGGTTGATAAAGAGATAGTAGTATACTCGTAACAACTAGTATGACACTATGACGACGGTATAAAGAAAGAAAAAAAAATACCACAGTTAGGTGGTATATATTATAATAATAATACAATTATGGATGGACGGACTGCCTGCCGAGTGCCGACACAGAGGTAGCCACAGCCGTGAACTACCGCACTGTACACTGGTTGATAAAGAGATAGTAGTATACTCGTAACAACTAGTATGACACTATGACGACGGTATAAAGAATGAAAAAAAAAACCACGGTTAGGTGGTATATATTATAATAATAATACAATTATGGATGGACGGACTGCCTGCCGACTGCCGACACAGAGGTAGCCACAGCCGTGAACTACCGCACTGTACACTGGTTGATAAAGAGATAGTAGTATACTCGTAACAACTAGTATGACACTATGACGACGGTATAAAGAATGAAAAAAAAAACCACGGTTAGGTGGTATATATTATAATAATAATACAATTATGGATGGACGGACTGCCTGCCGACTGCCGACACAGAGGTAGCCACAGCCGTGAACTACCGCACTGTACACTGGTTGATAAAGAGATAGTAGTATACTCGTAACAACTAGTATGACACTATGACGGTATAAAGAATGAAAAAAAAACCACGGTTAGGTGGTATATATTATAATAATAATACAATTATGGATGGACGGACTGCCTGCCGACTGCCGACACAGAGGTAGCCACAGCCGTGAACTACCGCACTGTACACTGGTTGATAAAGAGATAGTAGTATACTCGTAACAACTAGTATGACACTATGACGACGGTATAAAGAAAGAAAAAAAAATACCACGGTTAGGTGGTATATATTGTAATACAATTATGGATGGACGGACTGCCTGCCGAGTTCCGACTGCCGACACAGAGGTAGCCACAGCCGTGAACTACCGCACTGTACTGTGTCTGCTGCTAATATAGACTGGTTGATAAAGAGATAGTATACAATACATACAACAATATACTACTATACTGGTGGTCAGGCACTGGTCACCACTAGTCACACTGGCAGTGGCACTCCTGCAGCAAAAGTGTGCACTGTTTAATTTTAAATTAATATAATATTATGTACTCCTGGGGGCTCCTGCTATAACAACCTGCAGTGCTCCCCAGTCTCCCCCACAATTATTATAAGCTTTGCCTTTTATACATTGATGTGCAGCACACTGGGCTGAGCTGAGTGCACACAGACTGAGTCACACTGTGTGACTGGCTGCTGCTGTGTATCGTTTTTTTTCAGGCAGAGAACGGATATAGCAGAGAACGGATATATTATATTAAAATAAATAAAAGTTAACTAACAACAACTGCACTGGTCACTGTGGTAAACTCTGTCTGACTCTGCACAATCTCTCTCTCTCTTCTAATCTAATTTCTAATGGAGAGGACGCCAGCCACGTCCTCTCCCTATCAATCTCAATGCACGTGTGAAAATGGCGGCGACGCGCGGCTCCTTATATAGAATCCGAGTCTCGCGAGAATCCGACAGCGTCATGATGACGTTCGGGCGCGCTCGGGTTAACCGAGCAAGGCGGGAGGATCCGAGTCTGCTCGGACCCGTAAAAAAAACATGAAGTTCGTGCGGGTTCGGTTTCAGAGAAACCGAACCCGCTCATCTCTATTGAGTATATAACCTATTACCACGTAATTAAAATAGCATAAACATTTCTCCTTACTTAAGATGCTTGACAGATTTATTGAATGTCTGGAATAAAAATATATAATAATAAAAATATGTACTCTTCGTCCGTATCCAATTTGGTAATAAACCATATTTACAACAAATATTCACTGACAGAGATGGTGTAGTGTATTAGAGAAAATGGGAAGGAGATAAATAAATCAAGTCTTGCCAGTAGATGGCACTAAAAGTTCAGATTTTGCAGATAACAGGCATAATCAAGTTCCTTTCAAGTTTAGTAAAAGTCAACTTATCCATGGGGAGAGAAAAAAATAGGATTTTAATTACCTACCGGTAAATCCTTTTCTCGTAGTCCGTAGAGGATGCTGGGGTCCACATTAGTACCATGGGGTATAGACGGGTCCACTAGGAGCCACTGGCACTTTAAGAGTTTGAGAGTGTGGGCTGGCTCCTCCCTCTATGCCCCTCCTACCAGCCTCAGTCTAGAAACTGTGCCCGAGGAGACGGACATCTTCGAGAGAAGGATTTTACACAGATAGTGGCGAGATTCACACCAGCTCACACATACAAGGCAAACCAAGCTAACCAGCTTGAAAACTCAGCAATGGCTGAACAAGATTACTTAACCAAGTAACAAAATAGTAATTAACCAAGAACAAAGCAGTACTGAACCAAGTAATCACTGCAGGATAACGAAGCGTTGGGCGGGCGCCCAGCATCCTCTACGGACTACGAGAAAAGGATTTACCGATAGGTAATTAAAATCCTATTTTCTCTTATGTCCTAGAGGATGCTGGGGTCCACATTAGTACCATGGGGATGTACCAAAGCTCCCAGAACGGGAGGGAGAGTGCGGAGGCTCCTGCGGAACTGATTAACCAAACTTGAGGTCTTCAGAGGCCAAAGTATCGAACCTGTAGAACTTAGCAAACGTGTTCGACCCAGACCAAGTAGCTGCTCGGCAAAGCTGTAAAGCCGAGACCCCTCGGGTAGCCACGCAGGAAGAACCCACCTTACAAGTAGAGTGGGCCTTAACAGATTTTGGACACGGCAGTCCTGCCATAGAATATGCATGCTGGATAGTGAACCTGATCCTGTGAGAGATAGTCTGCTTAGAAGCAGGACACCCAAGTTTCTTGGGATCATACAGGACAAACAGAGAGTCTGATTTTCTGTGACGAGCAGTCCTCTTCACATAGATTTTTATAGCCCTCACAACATCCAAGGACTTTGATGGAATTTATCACTGACCTGGTCGGAGGGTGTTGTGGACTCGGGGCTTCTTCCGGTGACCGGGAAGAGGAACCACTACTGAGTCGCAGTAGAGATGGCCGGATGTAGGTCTTCCTCATACAGGATGAAGACGGTAAGCAGGAAGCACGGAGGAATGCTTGAAGGTCTCCTGGAAAACAAGACTTGTAAAAGTGCTGAGTGCTGAGGTACAGAGGTGCTGGTGATATAGAGGTGCTGAAGGCACAGAGACGCTGAGGTACTGAGGTGCTGAGGCACTGAGGTGCTGGAGGCACAGAGGTGCGTAGAGGCGCTCGGGCGCTGAGGCACGGAGGTGCGTGTTGGCGCTTGGGCGCTTGGAGGCACGGAGGTGCTGGGAGGCACAGAGGTGCGCAGAGGCGCTCGGGCGCTTGGAGGCACGGAGGTGCGTGATGGCGCTCGGGCCCTTGGAGGCATGGAGATGCGTGATGGCGCTCGGGCGCTTGGAGGCACGGAGGTGCGTGATGGCGCTCAGGCGCTTGGAGGCACGGAGGTGCGTGATGGCGCTCGGGCGCTTGGAGGCACGGAGGTGCGTGATGGCGCTCGGGCGCTTGGAGGCACGGAGGTGCTGGGAGGCACGGAGGGGCGTGATGGCGCTCGGGCGCTTGGAGGCACGGAGGTACATGATGGCGCTCGGGTGCTTGGAGGCACGGAGGTGCTCGGGAACGCTGAGATGCTGGAAACACAGATATTCTTGGAAGCACAGCGGTAACAGGGACAAGGGAGCTCTGGAGATCACGGTTTCTGAAAGGCAGAATTGATGATACACAGGAGCCGGATCTCTGCTCGGCGTCTGGCTTTAAACCTCCCGCCTTTGCCTGATTGGCGGAGCGGGCAGATGACGTCAGCCCCGCTCCGCCTACCTAGTCCCAGTCAACATGGCGGCGCCCTCGCTCTGGGAAGTCGCCGGAGAGACCCGCCGACCCGACGCCGGACACCCGAGACCGCCGGAGGAGAGAGGCGCCAGGCCATCCAGGACACCCGCAGAGGCAAGCGCGGCCGCCGCTGCCCGCGAGGTGTGACAGTACCCCCTCCTCCAGGAGTGGCCACTGGACACTTTCCGGGCTTAGTTGGATGTCTGGAATGGAAGATCCGAACCAGTCGGGGAGCCATTACCTCAGTAACATTGATCCAACTTCTCTCTTCAGGACCATAACCTTTCCACTCTACCAAGTACTGTAGTTTTTTATGAAGATAACGAGAGTCAAGAATAGCTTTGATTTCAAATTCTGTCCCAGCTTCAGACACTATAGTAGTTGGCCTAGGAGACGCTGAGTGGAACCGATTCAGAATGAGTGGGCGGAGGAGAGAGACGTGGAAGGAGTTTGGAATTCGAAGGTGGGAAGGCAACTCCAATTTGCAAACGACTGGGTTTAAGACTTGCAGCACTGAGAAAGAACCAATGAACCTTGGGGCAAATTTCATAGTAGGTACTTTCAAACGAAGATTGCGGGTAGAGAGCCATACCTTGTCACCAACCTTATATTGAGGAGCTGCTCGTCGCTTCCTATCCGCAAAGAATTTATAGCGACCGGAAACTCTCTTAAGATTGGCATGAACTCGACTCCAGATTTGGGTGAAATGTCGGAGAGTTGAAGCTGCAGCAGGAACTTCTTCTGGAGGACAAATGGGCAACTCCGGAACTTGGGGATGAAATCCATAATTAATAAAGAATGGAGACTCACCAGTTGAAGAATGATATAGATGGTTGTGGGCAAACTCAGCCCAAGGCAACAACTCCACCCAGTTATCTTGAGAAGGGGAAAGGTAAACACGGAGAAAAGTCTCTAGATCCTGATTGACACGTACAGTTTGCCCATTAGTCTGTGGATGGTAAGCAGAAGAGAACTTGAGTTTAATTTGTAGAGTCGAACAGAGGGCTCTCCAGAATCTTGCTGTAAACTGTACTCCCCGATCTGAGACTATTTCCAGAGGTAACCCGTGCGGGCGGAAATGCTCCTGGATAAATAACAGGGCCAACTTGGAAGCGGATGGTAATCCGGTCAACGGAACAAAATGTGCCATCTTAGAGAATCGGTCAATGATCACCCAAATGGTGTTATGACCCTTAGAGAGAGGTAATTCAGTAACAAAGTCCATCGAGATATGAGTCCAAGGCCTTTTTGGAATGGATAAAGGATGCAACAAACCCGCAGGCGGCAGACGTGGAGTTTTGTGCTGAGCACATTGAGGACACGAATTGACATACTCTTGAACATCTTTTTTCATAGTGTCCCACCAGTATGATCTTCGCAGAAATTCCCACATTTTCTGAATTCCCGGATGACCAGAAAACTTAGAAGTGTGAGCCCACTGCAACAGTTTCGGTCGAAATTTAACTGGTACCGACATTCTTCCAGGAGGAGGGCCCAACCTAGTGGGAGCTGCAGAAATAGAGATGGGACTAAGGATTAATGCCTTCTCCATTGTATTCTCCTCATCCGAAGCCATCACTGAACGGGATAGGGCATCCGCCTTGGAATTAAGAGTTCCAGCCCGATACTTGATAACAAAGGAAAATCTGGCAAAGAAGAGCGCCCATCTTGCCTGACGGGAATTCAAACATTGGGCCGTCTTTAGATACAGTAAATTCTTGTGATCCGTAAAAATTGTAATTAAGTGTTTAGCACCCTCCAGAAGATATCTCCATTCTTCTAATGCAGATTTAATTGCCAGTAGCTCTTTGTCTCCAATGGTGTAATTTAATTCAGCAGGGGAGAACTTGCGAGAATGAAACCCACACGGATGCAACTTCCCATCTGAGGCGTACTGCGAGAGTACAGCACCTATGCCTACCGTGGAAGCATCAACCTCCAGAAAGAATGGTTTTAGGAAATCTGGCTGCTGAAGTACGGGAGCGGATATAAAGGCTGTCTTCAGCTGTTTGAACGCTGCTACTGCTTCAGAAGGCCAATTGCTTGGGTCAGCCCCTTTCTTAGTCAGAGCCGTAATAGGTGCCACGATAGTAGAGAAACCTCTTATAAATTTCCGATAATAATTTGCGAATCCTAAAAATCGTTGCACTGCTTTCAAGGAAAGAGGTTGAGTCCAATCTCGGATGGCCGAGAGTTTCTCCGGATCCATACGCAATTCAGTTCCAGAAATAATGTAGCCCAAAAATGAAATAGAAGGAACCTCAAAGGTGCACTTGGAGATTTTGCCATAAAGATGATTCTCGCGCAACCGAAGGAGTACTTCCTTAATTTGTAGTCGGTGCTCAGAAAGATTCTTTGAAAAAATCAGAATGTCATTCAAATAGACTACTACATTCAGATACAACATGTCCCGAAAGACTTCATTAATGAATCCCTGAAAGACGGCGGGGGCGTTGCTGAGGCCAAATGGCATTACCAGGTACTCGTAATGCCCATCTCTAGTATTGAAAGCCGTCTTCCACTCATCTCCTTGTTGAATACGTATCAGATTGTATGCTCCCCTTAAGTCAAGCTTAGTAAATACTCGAGCTCCACGCACTCTATCGAAAAGCTCTGTGATGAGCGGCAGAGGATACTTGTTCTTAATGGTGACTTCATTTAAACCACGATAGTCAATACATGGTCTCAGGCCTCCATCTTTTTTTTTTACAAAGAAGAAGCCAGCTCCCGCTGGGGAAGTGGAGGGACGGATGAACCCCTTCTGCAAATTCGACTTAATGTACTCTGACATAGCTTGTGTCTCTGGAACCGACAAAGGATAAGTGCGACCTCGGGGCGGCATTTTCCCAGGAATGAGCTCAATAGGACAGTCCCAGGCCCTATGCGGAGGTAATTTATCAGCCGCCTGTTCCGAGAAGACATCTAAAAATTCTCGATAAGCCTCAGGAACTGACTCCACGTCCAACTTGGCCGATGCACGGAGTGGAACGACAGGAGTAAGACAATTCAATCGACAGAAAGGACTCCAAGAAATTATTTGTGTCGACCCCCAGTCGACATGAGGGTTGTGAAGCCTGAGCCAGGGAAGACCCAAAACGAGATCATGAGACATCTCCTGAATAACCAGAAACTTCAGTTGTTCTCGATGCAAAGCTCCCACTTGTAGCTGAATTGACTCAGACTGACTCGTAATCAAGGCGTTAGGAATTTGAACACCGTTAATAGCTGTTATCGTAATAGGTCGTTCGACCAACTGTAACTTCAAGCCCAAACTCTGGGCGTAGGGGAGAGAAATAAAATTCCCCGCAGCTCCTGAATCCAAAAGAGCCATAACAGTTTTGACTTCTGTTTCAGTAGACAAAGATACTGAGAGTAAACAGTCCACTTCTGGAGAAGATTGAGAAACCACACCCAGCTTGACTTCCCCGGAACAGGCTAGGACTGCCCGTTTCCCGGGCGAACCTTGCAAGACTTGAGAAAGTGATCCGCGGCTCCACAGTAGAGGCAAAGTCTAGTCTCACGCCGACGCTGTCGCTCCTCTGGAGACAGTCGAGACCGATTAATCTGTATGGGTTCGTCTGGAGCTGTCGTAACCGATTGTTTAGACGGAGAAGCCCGGAATCTGCATTGATCAGACCGAGAATGTTCGCCAACTCGTTCCTGCATGCGGAGATCCACTTTCACACAGAGCGAGATCAACTGTTCCAAAGAATCTGGCAAATCTCTTGTAATCAATTCGTCTTTAAGACGGTCGGACAGCCCGTTCCAGAAAGCGGCCCGTAAGGCATCATTATCCCAGCGCAATTCGGAGGCTATGGTCTGAAAATGTATCACATACTGACCCACTGAACGGGAGCCTTGTCGAACTCGGAGAAGCTCTGAAGAGGCAGCGGTCGTTCTGCCAGGCTCATCAAAGATCCTGCGGAAAGATGAGATGAAATTGGTGTAGCTGGAAACCAAAGGATCAGATCGCTCCCATAACGGAGACACCCATTCCAGCGCTGAGCCCTCAAGCAAGGAAATAATGTGGGTAATTCCAAGTTGATCGCAGCAGGATTTTTGATAGCAATTGGGCAAAACCATGTGCACTGCAGGGGAGGCAGATATAACATGTGCAGAGAGAGTTAGATTTGGGTGGGTTATATTGTTTCTGTGCAGGGTAAATACTGGCTGCTTTATTTTTACACTGCAAATTAGATTGCAGATTGAACACACCCCACCCAAATCTAACTCTCTCTGCACATGTTATATCTGCCTCCCCTGCAGTGCACATGGTTTTGCCCAATTGCTAACAAAAATCCTGCTGCGATCAACTTGGAATTACCCCCAATGTATGCTACTTTGGATCGATCCGTGGGAAAGTTGTGCGCGAGGAGTTCAAACTGTACCTCACACTGGTTAAGAAAACCACGGCAATTCTTCGGGTTGCCGTTGTAGCGAGAGGGAGTGGGAAGCTGAAGGCGTGACCTGGTTCCGGACACTGCGTGAGCATTAACGGGGGCGACTACCGGAGTGGGTACCGGAGCTGGAACCGGAACTACTGAATCCAGGGAAACCTGAATTTGATCCAGCCTGCCGGATAGTTCTTGGAGATACCGCATCACCTGGTTTTGCGCCGCTTCCTGAATCTGAACACGGGAAACCAGATCTTGGATGGCACTCGCTTCTGGGTTCCGATTCCCCGGGTCCATGTGGCCTGTGTATACTATCAATGACCTGGTCGGAGGGTGTTGTGGACTCGGGGCTTCTTCCGGTGACCGGGAAGAGGAACCGCTACTGGGTCGCAGTAGAGATGGCCGGATGTAGGTCTTCCTCATACAGGATGAAGACGGTAAGCAGGAAGCACGGAGGAATGCTTGAAGGTCTCCTGGAAAACAAGACTTGTAAAAGTGCTGAGTGCTGAGGTACAGAGGTGCTGGTGATATAGAGGTGCTGAAGGCACAGAGACGCTGAGGTACTGAGGTGCTGGAGGCACAGAGGTGCGTAGAGGCGCTCGGGCGCTGAGGCACGGAGGTGCGTGTTGGCGCTCGGGCGCTTAGAGGCACGGAGGTGCGTGTTGGCGCTCGGGCGCTTGGAGGCACGGAGGTGCTGGGAGGCACAGAGGTGCGTAGAGGCGCTCGGGCGCTTGGAGGCATGGAGGTGCGTGATGGCACTCGGGCACTTGGAGGCACGGAGGTGCGTGATGGCGCTTGGAGGCACGGAGGTGCGTGATGGCGCTCGGAGGCACGGAGGTGCGTGATGGCGCTCGGGCGCTTGGAGGCACGGAGGTGCTGGGAGGCACGGAGGGGCGTGATGGCGCTCGGGCGCTTGGAGGCACGGAGGTACGTGATGGCGCTTGGGCGCTTGGAGGCACGGAGGTGCTGGGAGGCACGGAGGTGCTCGGGAACGCTGAGATGCTGGAAACACAGATATGCTTGGAAGCACAGCGGTAACAGGGACAAGGGAGCTCTGGAGATCACGGTTTCTGACAGGCAGAATTGATGATACACAGGAGCCGGATCTCTGCTCGGCATCTGGCTTTAAACCTCCCGCCTTTGCCTGATTGGCGGAGCGGGCAGATGACGTCAGCCCCGCTCCGCCTACCTAGTCCCAGTCAACATGGCGGCGCCCTCGCTCTGGGAAGTCGCCGGAGAGACCCGCCGACCCGACGCCGGACACCCGAGACCGCCGGAGGAGAGAGGCGCCAGGCCATCCAGGACACCCGCAGAGGCAAGCGCAGCCGCCGCTGCCCGCGAGGTGTGACAGTACCCCCTCCTCCAGGAGTGGCCACTGGACACTTTCCGGGCTTAGTTGGATGTCTGGAATGGAAGATCCGAACCAGTCGGGGAGCCATTACCTCAGTAACATTGATCCAACTTCTCTCTTCAGGACCATAACCTTTCCACTCTACCAAGTACTGTAGTTTTTTATGAAGATAACGAGCGTCAAGAATAGCTTTGATTTCAAATTCTGTCCCAGCTTCAGACACTATAGTAGTTGGCCTAGGAGACGCTGAGTGGAACCGATTCAGAATGAGTGGGCGGAGGAGAGAGACGTGGAAGGAGTTTGGAATTCGAAGGTGGGAAGGCAACTCCAATTTGCAAACGACTGGGTTTAAGACTTGCAGCACTGAGAAAGAACCAATGAACCTTGGGGCAAATTTCATAGTAGGTACTTTCAAACGAAGATTGCGGGTAGAGAGCCATACCTTGTCACCAACCTTATATTGAGGAGCTGCTCGTCGCTTCCTATCCGCAAAGAATTTATAGCGACCGGAAACTCTCTTAAGATTGGCATGAACTCGACTCCAGATTTGGGTGAAATGTCGGAGAGTTGAAGCTGCAGCAGGAACTTCTTCTGGAGGACAAATGGGCAACTCCGGAACTTGGGGATGAAATCCATAATTAATAAAGAATGGAGACTCACCAGTTGAAGAATGATATAGATGGTTGTGGGCAAACTCAGCCCAAGGCAACAACTCCACCCAGTTATCTTGAGAAGGGGAAAGGTAAACACGGAGAAAAGTCTCTAGATCCTGATTGACACGTACAGTTTGCCCATTAGTCTGTGGATGGTAAGCAGAAGAGAACTTGAGTTTAATTTGTAGAGTCGAACAAAGGGCTCTCCAGAATCTTGCTGTAAACTGTACTCCCCGATCTGAGACTATTTCCAGAGGTAACCCGTGCGGGCGGAAATGCTCCTGGATAAATAACAGGGCCAACTTGGAAGCGGATGGTAATCCGGTCAACGGAACAAAATGTGCCATCTTAGAGAATCGGTCAATGATCACCCAAATGGTGTTATGACCCTTAGAGAGAGGTAATTCAGTAACAAAGTCCATCGAGATATGAGTCCAAGGCCTTTTTGGAATGGATAAAGGATGCAACAAACCCGCAGGCGGCAGACGTGGAGTTTTGTGCTGAGCACATTGAGGACACGAATTGACATACTCTTGAACATCTTTTTTCATAGTGTCCCACCAGTATGATCTTCGCAGAAATTCCCACATTTTCTGAATTCCCGGATGACCAGAAAACTTAGAAGTGTGAGCCCACTGCAACAGTTTCGGTCGAAATTTAACTGGTACCGACATTCTTCCAGGAGGAGGGCCCAACCTAGTGGGAGCTGCAGAAATAGAGATGGGACTAAGGATTAATGCCTTCTCCATTGTATTCTCCTCATCCGAAGCCATCACTGAACGGGATAGGGCATCCGCCTTGGAATTAAGAGTTCCAGCCCGATACTTGATAACAAAGGAAAATCTGGCAAAGAAGAGCGCCCATCTTGCCTGACGGGAATTCAAACATTGGGCCGTCTTTAGATACAGTAAATTCTTGTGATCCGTAAAAATTGTAATTAAGTGTTTAGCACCCTCCAGAAGATATCTCCATTCTTCTAATGCAGATTTAATTGCCAGTAGCTCTTTGTCTCCAATGGTGTAATTTAATTCAGCAGGGGAGAACTTGCGAGAATGAAACCCACACGGATGCAACTTCCCATCTGAGGCGTACTGCGAGAGTACAGCACCTATGCCTACCGTGGAAGCATCAACCTCCAGAAAGAATGGTTTTAGGAAATCTGGCTGCTGAAGTACGGGAGCGGATATAAAGGCTGTCTTCAGCTGTTTGAACGCTGCTACTGCTTCAGAAGGCCAATTGCTTGGGTCAGCCCCTTTCTTAGTCAGAGCCGTAATAGGTGCCACGATAGTAGAGAAACCTCTTATAAATTTCCGATAATAATTTGCGAATCCTAAAAATCGTTGCACTGCTTTCAAGGAAAGAGGTTGAGTCCAATCTCGGATGGCCGAGAGTTTCTCCGGATCCATACGCAATTCAGTTCCAGAAATAATGTAGCCCAAAAATGAAATAGAAGGAACCTCAAAGGTGCACTTGGAGATTTTGCCATAAAGATGATTCTCGCGCAACCGAAGGAGTACTTCCTTAATTTGTAGTCGGTGCTCAGAAAGATTCTTTGAAAAAATCAGAATGTCATTCAAATAGACTACTACATTCAGATACAACATGTCCCGAAAGACTTCATTAATGAATCCCTGAAAGACGGCGGGGGCGTTGCTGAGGCCAAATGGCATTACCAGGTACTCGTAATGCCCATCTCTAGTATTGAAAGCCGTCTTCCACTCATCTCCTTGTTGAATACGTATCAGATTGTATGCTCCCCTTAAGTCAAGCTTAGTAAATACTCGAGCTCCACGCACTCTATCGAAAAGCTCTGTGATGAGCGGCAGAGGATACTTGTTCTTAATGGTGACTTCATTTAAACCACGATAGTCAATACATGGTCTCAGGCCTCCATCTTTTTTTTTTACAAAGAAGAAGCCAGCTCCCGCTGGGGAAGTGGAGGGACGGATGAACCCCTTCTGCAAATTCGACTTAATGTACTCTGACATAGCTTGTGTCTCTGGAACCGACAAAGGATAAGTGCGACCTCGGGGCGGCATTTTCCCAGGAATGAGCTCAATAGGACAGTCCCAGGCCCTATGCGGAGGTAATTTATCAGCCGCCTGTTCCGAGAAGACATCTAAAAATTCTCGATAAGCCTCAGGAACTGACTCCACGTCCAACTTGGCCGATGCACGGAGTGGAACGACAGGAGTAAGACAATTCAATCGACAGAAAGGACTCCAAGAAATTATTTGTGTCGACCCCCAGTCGACATGAGGGTTGTGAAGCCTGAGCCAGGGAAGACCCAAAACGAGATCATGAGACATCTCCTGAATAACCAGAAACTTCAGTTGTTCTCGATGCAAAGCTCCCACTTGTAGCTGAATTGACTCAGACTGACTCGTAATCAAGGCGTTAGGAATTTGAACACCGTTAATAGCTGTTATCGTAATAGGTCGTTCGACCAACTGTAACTTCAAGCCCAAACTCTGGGCGTAGGGGAGAGAAATAAAATTCCCCGCAGCTCCTGAATCCAAAAGAGCCATAACAGTTTTGACTTCTGTTTCAGTAGACAAAGATACTGAGAGTAAACAGTCCACTTCTGGAGAAGATTGAGAAACCACACCCAGCTTGACTTCCCCGGAACAGGTTAGGACTGCCCGTTTCCCGGGCGAACCTTGCAAGACTTGAGAAAGTGATCCGCGGCTCCACAGTAGAGGCAAAGTCTAGTCTCACGCCGACGCTGTCGCTCCTCTGGAGACAGTCGAGACCGATTAATCTGTATGGGTTCGTCTGGAGCTGTCGTAACCGATTGTTTAGACGGAGAAGCCCGGAATCTGCATCGATCAGACCGAGAATGTTCGCCAACTCGTTCCTGCATGCGGAGATCCACTTTCACACAGAGCGAGATCAACTGTTCCAAAGAATCTGGCAAATCTCTTGTAATCAATTCGTCTTTAAGACGGTCGGACAGCCCGTTCCAGAAAGCGGCCCGTAAGGCATCATTATCCCAGCGCAATTCGGAGGCTATGGTCTGAAAATGTATCACATACTGACCCACTGAACGGGAGCCTTGTCGAACTCGGAGAAGCTCTGAAGAGGCAGCGGTCGTTCTGCCAGGCTCATCAAAGATCCTGCGGAAAGATGAGATGAAATTGGTGTAGCTGGAAACCAAAGGATCAGATCGCTCCCATAACGGAGACACCCATTCCAGCGCTGAGCCCTCAAGCAAGGAAATAATGTATGCTACTTTGGATCGATCCGTGGGAAAGTTGTGCGCGAGGAGTTCAAACTGTACCTCGCACTGGTTAAGAAAACCACGGCAATTCTTCGGGTTGCCGTTGTAGCGAGAGGGAGTGGGAAGCTGAAGGCGTGACCTGGTTCCGGACACTGCGTGAGCATTAACGGGGGCGACTACCGGAGTGGGTACCGGAGCTGGAACCGGAACTACTGAATCCAGGGAAACCTGAATTTGATCCAGCCTGCCGGATAGTTCTTGGAGATACCGCATCACCTGGTTTTGCGCCGCTTCCTGAATCTGAACACGGGAAACCAGATCTTGGATGGCACTCGCTTCTGGGTTCCGATTCCCCGGGTCCATGTGGCCTGTGTATACTATCAATGACCTGGTCGGAGGGTGTTGTGGACTCGGGGCTTCTTCCGGTGACCGGGAAGAGGAACCGCTACTGGGTCGCAGTAGAGATGGCCGGATGTAGGTCTTCCTCATACAGGATGAAGACGGTAAGCAGGAAGCACGGAGGAATGCTTGAAGGTCTCCTGGAAAACAAGACTTGTAAAAGTGCTGAGTGCTGAGGTACAGAGGTGCTGGTGATATAGAGGTGCTGAAGGCACAGAGACGCTGAGGTACTGAGGTGCTGGAGGCACAGAGGTGCGTAGAGGCGCTCGGGCGCTGAGGCACGGAGGTGCGTGTTGGCGCTCGGGCGCTTAGAGGCACGGAGGTGCATGTTGGCGCTCGGGCGCTTGGAGGCACGGAGGTGCTGGGAGGCACTGAGGTGCGTAGAGGCGCTCGGGCGCTTGGAGGCATGGAGGTGCGTGATGGCACTCGGGCACTTGGAGGCACGGAGGTGCGTGATGGCGCTTGGAGGCACGGAGGTGCGTGATGGCGCTCGGAGGCATGGAGGTGCGTGATGGCGCTCGGGCGCTTGGAGGCACGGAGGTGCTGGGAGGCACGGAGGGCGTGATGGCGCTCGGGCGCTTGGAGGCACGGAGGTACGTGATGGCGCTCGGGCGCTTGGAGGCACGGAGGTGCTGGGAGGCACGGAGGTGCTCGGGAACGCTGAGATGCTGGAAACACAGATATGCTTGGAAGCACAGCGGTAACAGGGACAAGGGAGCTCTGGAGATCACGGTTTCTGACAGGCAGAATTGATGATACACAGGCGCCGGATCTCTGCTCGGCGTCTGGCTTTAAACCTCCCGCCTTTGCCTGATTGGCGGAGCGGGCAGATGACGTCAGCCCCGCTCCGCCTACCTAGTCCCAGTCAACATGGCGGCGCCCTCGCTCCGGGAAGCCGCCGGAGAGACCCGCCGACCCGACACCGGACACCCGAGACCGCCGGAGGAGAGAGGCGCCAGGCCTTCCAGGACACCCGCAGAGGCAAGCGCGGCCGCCGCTGCCCGCGAGGTGTGACAGAATTGAGGAGTCAGTAGCAACAGGCACCACAATAGGATGGTTGATATGAAAAGCCGACACAACCTTCGTAAGGAACTGCTGACGCATCTGAAGCTCAGCTCTATCTTCATGGAAGATCAAATAGAGGCTTTTAAAAGACAAAGCCCCCAACTCCGACACACGTCGAGCAGAAGCTAAAGCCACGTGAGAAACTTGACTTCAACCTCCTGTAGAGGCTCGAACCAATCCGAATGGAAGAACTGTAACACCACATTAAAATCCCAGGGCGCCGTAGGCGGCACAAAGGGAGGCTGGATGTGCAGAACCCCTTTCAAAAAAGTCTTGCAGGAAGAGGAGAAACCGTCCTAGTTGAAACTCCACCGTAGAAAACTTCTGGGATTCACACCAAGAGACATACTTTTTCCAAATGCAATGGTAATGATTAGACGTCACTCCTTTCCTAGCCTGTATCAGGGTAGGAATGACTGCTCGGAATGCCCTACCGTGTAACAGGTCTTCCCAAAGAGGAAGAGGGCTCAAATCTTCCAGCAGTAGATCCAGAAGATCCGCATACCAAGCTCTCCTTGGCCAGTCTGGGGCAATGAGGATTGCCTGAACTTTTGTTCTCCTTATGAGCTTTAGAACCCTTGGGATGAGTGGAAGTGGGGGAAACACGTACACGATTGGAACACCCACGGAGTTACCAGGGCGTTCACCGCCACTGCTTGTGGGTCACTCGACCTGGAACAATACCTCCAAAGCTTCTTGTTGAGGCGTGAGGCCAACATGTCTATTTGAGGAACCCCCCAAAGTTTTGTCACCTCCGTGAACACCTCCGGATGGAGACCCCACTCTCCTGGATGGAGATCGTGTCTGCTGAGGAAGGCCACTTCCCAGTTGCCTACTCCCAGAAAGAAGATTGCTGACAGCGCCACTTTGCGCTTTTCTGCCCAGAGGATGATCCTTGTTACCTCTGACATTGCAGCTCTGCTCTTCGTTCCGCCCTGTTGGTTTATGTAGGCCACCATTGTTACAATGTCCGACTGCACGTGAATGGCTCGATCTCGCAGAAGATGAGCCACCTGTAGAACACCGTTGTAGACGGCTCTTAGTTCCAGAATGTTTATTGGAAGACTGGATTCCATGCCTGACCACCTTCCTTGGAAGGTTTCCTCCTAAGTGACTGCGCCCCAGTCCCAGAGACTTGCATCCGTGGTTAGTAGGGTCCAGTCCTGAATCCCGAACCTGCAGCCCTCCAGAAGGTGAGGCATTTGCAGCCACCAGAGGAGTAAAATCGTGGCTTTCAGCGACAGACGTATCCTCTGGTACATGTGTAGGTGAGATCCTGACCACTTGTCCAGGAGATCCAATTAGAAGGACCGAGCATGAAACCTTCCGTACTGTAGAGCCTCGTAGGAGGCAACCGTCTTCCCAAGAAGGCGAATGCACTGATGAACCGATACCCAGGTTGGCTTCAGGACATGCTGGACCATTGTTTGAATCACCAATGCTTGCTCCGTTGGCAGAAACACCCTCTGCTATTCCATATCGAGGATCATCTCCAGAAAAGACAATCTCCTTGTCAGCTCCAAATGTGACTTTGGAAGGTTCAGGATCAAACCATGTTCCCTGAGCAGATGAGTCATGAGAACAATGGACTGTAACAGCTTCTCCCTGGACAACACCTTTATCAGAAGATCGTCCAGAAATGGGATTATGTTCACCCCCTGTCTGCGGAGGAGAACCATCATCTCTGCCATCACCTTGGTGAACACCCTCGATGCTGTGGAGAGGCCGAATGGCAGTGCCTGAAATTGATACTGACTGTCTAACAGTGCAAATCTGAGTTAAGCCTGGTGCGGTGGCCAAATCGGAATGTGGAGGTACGCTTCTTTGATGTCCAAGGATACCAGAAACTCTCCCTCCTCCAGACCTGAAATCACCGCTCTCAGAGACTCCATTTTGAATATGAACTCCCTCAGATAAGGGTTTAACGACTTTAAGTTCAAAATCGGTCTGACGAAACCATCCGGTTTCGGTACCACAAAAAGGTTTGAATAATAACCCTTGTTTTGCATATGAGGTGGAACCGTGATAATGACCTGTGACTTTTCCAATTTTAGGATGGCTTCCTGTAGGATAGCCCTGTCTGTCAGTAAAGCTGGCAAGCCTAACTTGAAGAAACGGTGAGGCGGGAGTTTTTGAAACTCGAGTCTGTACCCCTGGGACACAATATCCTGTACCCAGGGATCCAAGCCGGACGACACCCAGACATTGCTGAAACGTCTGAGTCTCGCACCCACCAGGCCATCTTCCAGGCTTTGTGGTCCATCATCATGCTGAGGATTTTGCGGAACCAGAAGCAGGTTTCTGGTCCTGAGAGCCTGCGGGTGCAGGCTTTTTGAATTTTGCCCGACCACCTCTAAAGAAGGTGGCAGGAGGCTTAGACTTTTACCCGCGGTTGCCGTGGAAATCCACGCATCCAATGCTTCCCCAAATAGAGCCTGACCTGTGTAGGGTAGGTTCTCCACACTTCTGGAATCCGCGTCTGCAGACCATTGGCGTAGCCAGAGTCCCCTGCAAGCTGATACCAACATGAAGGATATCCATGCAGTCAGTGTACCCTGGTCCTTCATGGATTCCACCATGAACCCCACAGAATCCTGTATGTTACGTAAAAACAATTAAATGTCACTTCTATCCATTGTATCTATATCCTCTAGTAACGTGCCTGACGACTTTACTATGGCTTTAGAGATCCATGCACAGGCAATAGTGGGCCTTAACGCCACTCCTGAAGCAGTGTAAATGGATTTGAGCGTAGTGTCAATCTTACGATCCGCCGGTTCTTTTAACGCGGTAGATCCAGGGGTAGGTAAAACCACCGTTTTAGACAGTCTGGAGACAGATGCGTCAACAATAGGTGGGGTTTCACATTTTTTCCTATCCTCCTCAGGGAAGGGAAAAGCAACCAGAACCCTTTTTGGGATCTGGAATTTTTTCTCCGGGCTTTCCCAGGTTTTTTCAAATATAGCGTTTAATTCTCTAGATGCAGGGAAGGTTAGCGAGGCTTTTCTTATTGTCAGTGAAGTAAGCCTCCTCAACCTGCTCAGGTGTTGTGTCAGTAATATTTAACACATCTCTAATGGCCTCAATCATGTGCTGCACCCCCTTTGCAAGGGATGCCGCCCCCCTCAGCACATCCTCATCACCATCTGCAGTATCAGAGTCGGTATCCATGTCATCTTGCATAATTTGGGCAAGTGCACGTTTCTTTGGAAACATGCTAGGGGATTTTGCAGGAATAGGAACAGAACTGACCAA
Source organism: Pseudophryne corroboree (assembly GCF_028390025.1). Lineage (NCBI taxonomy): Eukaryota > Metazoa > Chordata > Amphibia > Anura > Myobatrachidae > Pseudophryne > Pseudophryne corroboree. The sequence continues at coordinate 248,692,369 of NC_086450.1, read as the reverse complement.
ACTGCCATAGATTTCTTTAACACCTGAGTTTCAGTCTCAGTATTTGCTACCCTAGTAGAGATCTGAAAGATCATTCCTTTAATAGAGGTAAACCACTCAGGCTCAATAATAGGGATCTGAGTCAAGGCATTACATTCCTGTGTACATGGAATGGAGTCCTCCTGAGAGGAAACATCCTCTGCAGCATATGACACAGAGGGGCAGATGTATTAACCTGGAGAAGGCATAAGCAAGTGATAAACCAGTGATAAATGCAAGGTGATAATGCACAAGCCAATCAGCTCCAATATGTAAATTAACAAGCAGAAGCCAATTGGCTGGTGCATTTAATACCTTGCATTTATCACTGGTTTATCACTTCCTTATGCCTTCTCCAGGTTAATACATCTGCCCCAATGTCCCTACACATGGCTATGTGAGACAACAACACCCACGCACACACACAGGGAAATGTCAGACACAGTTTCCCCCCAAGTATGCCACAAAGAGACACAGAGATTGGAGCCAACCCACACACAGCGCTTTCTGAGGTAGAAATAATACAACTACCACCGCTATCTGTGTACCTTAATAAACTACACAGACTTTACACAGCCCCGCACCCACTTCTACAAACCCCTGGTACAGCACAGGATAGCTGGAGCTGCTTGGAGGGACAGCTCTCCCTGTCAGCGTCTCTGTGAAGGAACTGCAGGCAGGAAAATGGCGATGAACACTGCTGGGTCTGCTCTGAGGAGAAGCTCCGCCCCCTGAACATGGGTATAAGTGCTGGCTCAGGGCGCCCCTCACAGTGCCTCATTATGTATCGCTGAGCTTCCGGAGCGCAGTTAGTACTGCACTCCCACGCTGTTGCCGCCATCTTCACACTGCCTCACTGCTTGCCAGGGGGGCCGGTGACTCACTCGCCACTGAAATCTTTTTGGGTGGCGGCATGCTGCGGGAGTGAGCGGTCGCCTGGGGCGGCTAATGATCATCACCCTCAGGAGCATAGTGTCCTGTCAGCGAAGATAGTGGCTCAGACCCCTCAGGGCGGATACTACTGCCCCCCTTAGTCCCACAAAGTAGGGAGGCTGTTGCCAGCAGCCTCCCTGTGCCTAAACTAACTCTTAGAAAATAATAAAACTAAAGAAGCTCTAGGAGATCCCCTAGCTGTGACCGGCTCCTCCGGGCACATTTTCTACACTGAGTCTGGTAGGAGGGGTATAGAGGGAGGAGCCAGCCCACACTCTCAAACTCTTAAAGTGCCAGTGGCTCCTAGGTGACCCATCTATACCACATGGTACTAATGTGGACCCCAGCATCCTCTAGGACGTAAGAGAAATAGGGAATTCACACATCCTCTGATGAAGATTGCAATACTGCATCCTCCTGTAACTCAGCAAGATACTTTTTGTGGCTTTAATTTTACACTACAATTTAGATTTCAGTTTGAACACACCCCACCCAAATCTAAATCTCTCTGCACATGTTACATCTGCCCCACCTCCAGTGCACATGGTTTTACCCATTAGTGTGCATTTCTGGTTTGCTAAGAAACCTGAATAAGGCCCGTAGTCTGTATATTAGTGACATATATGACACAACAGTCCAATATCTAGCAGATCTCCCAAGAATCTCTATAAAGTGCTGCGGAATATGTGTGCGCTATATAAAAAAACTGTTAACAAATAAATAAATAATCATCTCTCAGCAGGGGCATTTTAAGAGAGGAGAGGACCCTCGTGCAGCATCTGTCGTGGGCACCTTCCCCCCCTCTCCGGCAGCAATAGATTCAGGTCTCCGGGAACATTGCACCCATGTTTTGTTCCCGGGGACACCTCCAGTGCACATGCACAAATCATTCTGAAATGACCATTTTCCGAGTGATTTGTGCCAACACAGCAGGGCATCCGTCGCATGTCTCCGTAGGGGTAAGTATAATAAATGGGTGCAATGTGTGCTGTGTGTGCCCATTATAGAAACGCATATGTCTCTCAGATTTTATACAGTATAGTTACATATTATCAAATCTACTTGTGGATAATTATGGTGTCTGCAGAATTTCTTATTGTATGACAGCATATATTGAAGTGACAACAATTGTACATATACTAAAATAACACATCCTAGATCTGAATGAATGAAATATTCTTATTAAATACTTTGTTCTTTACATAGTTGAATGTGCTGACAACAAAATCACACAAAAATTATCAATGGAAATCAAATGTATTAACCCATGGAGGTCTGGATTTGGAGTCACACTCAAAATTAAAGTGAAGAAAACACACTACAGGCTTATCCAACTTTGATGTAATGTCCTAAAACAAGTCAAAATGAGGCTCAGTAGTGTGTGTGGCCTCCACGTGCCTGTATGACCTCCCTACAATGCCTGGGCATGCTCCTGATGAGGTGGCGGATGGTCTCCTGAGGGATCTCCTCCCAGATCTGGACTAAAGCATCCGCCAACTCCTGGACAGTCTGTGGTGCAACGTGGCGTTGGTGGATGGAGCGAGACATGATGTCCCAGATGTGCTCAATTGGATTCAGGACAGGGGAACGGGCGGGCCAGTCCATAGCATCAATGCCTTTGTCTTGCAGGAACTGCTGACACACTCCAGCCACATGAGGTCTAGCATTGTCTTGCATTAGGAGGAACCCAGGGCCAACCGCACCAGCATATGGGTGGTCTGTCCGAGTTGTTCGCTCGTTGCCGTTTTTCGCAACGCAGCGATTAGGTGGAAAATGCGCATGCACATGGTACGCAGCGCGCATGCGCTAAGTAATTTAACACAAAACTTTGGAGATTTACACAAGCTCGAGCGACGTTTTTTCAACGCTCGAGTGATTGTAGTGTGATTGACAGGAAGTGGGTGTTTCTGGGCGGCAACTCTGCGTTTTTAGGGAGTGTACTAAAAAACGCAGGCGTACCAGGTAAAAACGCAGGAGGGGCTGGAGAAACGGGGAAGTGGCTGGCCGAACGCAGGGCGTGTTTGTGACGTCAAAGCAGGAACTAAACGGACTGAGGTGATCGCAATCTAGGAGTAGGTCTGGAGCTACTCAGAAACTGCAAGGAATTATTTAGTAGCAGTTCTGCTAATCTTTCGTTCGCTATTCTGCTAAGCTAAGATACACTCCCAGAGGGCGGCGGCCTAGCGTTTGCAATGCTGCTAAAAGCAGCTAGCGAGCGAACAACTCAGAATAAGGGCCATGGTCTCACAAGGGGTCTGAGGATCTCATCTCGGTACCTAATGGCAGTCAGGCTACCTCTGGCTAGCACATGGAGGGCTGTGCGGCCCCCCAAAGAAATGCCACCCCACACCATTACTGACCCACTGCCAAACCGGTCATGCTGGAGGATGTTGCAGGCAGCAGAACATTCTCCTTGGCGTCTCCAGACTCTGTCACGTCTGTCACATGTGCTCAGTGAGAACCTGCTTTCATCTGTGAAGAGCACAGGGCGTCAGTGGCGAATTTGCCAATCTTGGTGTTCTCTGGCAAATGCCAACCGTCCTGCATGGTGTTGGGCTGTAAGCACAACCCCCACCTGTGGACGTCGGGCCCTCATACCACCCTCATGGGCCAGTATTTACTAAAAATCCGAGTTTGGCGAGGGGGGCGTGGCTATGATGGGCATGGAGTAGCACGTACTGTGCTGAGCTCTCCTGCCTCAACATCCTTTTATATACCCGGACGGCTTCCCCCCGGGGTTCATGGGCGCCCTGGACTTGCCTGGCCTTGTGGTGGACCCATCGGAGTGTGTCTGTCCCTGATCTGCTGCCCTACCTGTGTGACTGGCTGCCGTGACGGACTCGGCCTGGGCTCTGCTGCGCCACGTGGGACGCGGTATCCGTGGCGGCGGGGATCGGAGCGCTGCCTCGGGCTCCCGGGGAGTGATCTGCGGCCGTGTGTGCCCTCTGCCCTCCTCTCTTCTGCTGCCGCTTGGTCCCGCTGCCTGTGTGCGGTCTCCCCAGCTCCGGCCGCGGCTGCCCGCGCTGCTTCCGGTCGGCGGCCGGGAGACGAGAGACGCACGCGGACTGCACCCCCTGACCTCCTGCTGGGCTGGACGTGCCCCCCCCCCCGCTTATCCCTGTGTCGGGTACCTCCTGCCTGCTACTATTGCCGGAGTGGCCACGCTGCTGCTGCAGCCTTGAAAACAACTCAGGCCCCATATAAAGTACCTCCCAGGTGCTTTCAGTGAGAACTACTGTTGGGGCTGGCGCCTGTCCAGGGGTCGGAGGTGCTCCACTGTGGGGTGTCACTCCTATTGGGCTGTACGGAGGCCCCCCCGTCTCTTCTCCCCCCTTCTCCCCCCTCCAGAGCTGCATGTGGGGCTAGGGAGACAGGGAATTAAGCTCTCACCCCAGTCATTATCTCCTCAATACTCACAGCTCCCCCTGCTGCACATTTACTACCTGAAATATAGTGCTGTGACTTTTTCTTTTTTCATTATATATATCCGGCTGGAGGCTGCTGGCCCACCATTGTGTGATTCCTGATTTGTTGATATAGCACTGACTGGAAGACTGTCTACTTGTCTTATCATAACTCTCTCGTACAGTGCTGCAGTTCCCTTGGAGGTGAATATAAAGATTATTATGGGGAAAACTTCTCAGGCTGCGGCCAAGCTTGAAAAATACGCCAGGAATCCTCCTGCACAAAATAAGAGAATGGGGGAGTCACAGAGTGGCTCCTCTCCTCCGTCTCCGGCTACAAGTGCTGGCTCCAACCCCCCTGAAGCTACAGAGGATGCTCTCCAAAGGGTACTGGATGCAGTTAATGCCAGCGAGGGCAGGCTGGCCGACAAGATCACTCAAGTACAATCGGATCTCTCTTTAATCCATCAGGATCTACAACGCGTAAGAGAGAGAGTGGGGGAGGCGGAAACCCGTATTTCTACTGTTGAGGACACTGTGGCTCCACTTGGCCGACGCACCACTGCCCTTGAATCCCAGATGACAGAGGTGCAGAAAAAGTTGACCGATCTGGAGGGGCGTCTGAGACGGAATAACATTCGGTTTGTGGGCCTGCCTGAGAAGGAAGAGGGTGATGCACCTGAGCGGTTTTTGGAGAAGTGGCTCCTAGATTCCTTTGGGACGGATGCTTTTACGTCACACTATGCGGTGGAACGAGCATATAGAATTCCTATGCGGCCACTACCGCCTGGTGCTCCTCCCCGAACACTTATAGCTAAATTCCTACACTTCAAGGATCGGGACATGGTTCTTACCCTGGCACGCACCAAGGGCCCACTCAAGTGGAATGGTACCCGGATATCTGTGTTTCCTGATTTTGCGGTCGACATCCAGAAGGAGAGATCCCAATTCCTTCCAATCAAGAGACGTCTTCGAGAGCTCAATCTCCCTTATGCTATGCTCTTTCCCTCGAGGCTGTGGGTGGTCGCGGGAGAAGAGACAAAATTCTTTCTGACCCCACAGGAGGCGGCGACATGGCTTGACCGGCAGTTCCCGGCCGGGCGCGCTCTGGCAAATGACTGAGTGCCACGATTACCCACGGAATGAGCTGTGATATACGTCCTCACATACTTTGTGCCTACAGTTATTCTATTAATGTTTGTTGACTTTTTCCTTCCAGGTGGCCTTTACTGGTAGTATATTGAATGTTGCACTTGCTGTTGGGTCCCTGCTGGGTCGGGGGGCTGGGTGCTGCCTTGACCCTGGGGGGGTTAGGTTATGGTAGGGGAGCAATGCCTGCCCTTGGCCACTGTATTTATTTTGTCCTCTTTACTAGTTGTTTAGTTGTTGGGAGGTTAATTTGGGGGTAGGTATGCCACAGTTCGGGCCGGTATACAGGGTGGGGGGTTGTATGGGGAGGAAGGGTGGATTTGATGGGTTGATGTTTTTTATGCATTGCTGTTGCGACATATTTAGCGACATTTTTTGTGGGCAGTTACTTTCCTGTCTATTTGGGATACCTTCCCTGTCTTGGACACACTTAACACTTAGCGCTACTATGTATTATGGCATCACTTAGTCTAAAAATTTTATCCTGGAATGTGCGGGGCATTAATGATAAAATTAAAAGGGCCCTGGTGCTTCGACAGATTAGGCAGTACTCCGCAGATGTGATTTGTCTTATGGAGACGCACCTGGAGGGAGCCAAAGTTCTATCACTTAAAAAGCCATGGATAGGGTGGTCGTACCACTCCACTCATACCTCCCATTCCAGAGGCGTCTCCATCATGATCCGTAGATCTGTTCCGTTTGTTGTGGGCCAGGTACAGGTGGACCAGTGGGGAAGATATATTTTTCTTAACTGTCAGATAAATTCCATGTCTTTATTGTTGTTGGCTATTTATATTCCTCCACCATACTCCCCGGAGGTTCAACGCAAAGCTGCCGATTTTATGTCCCTTTACCCCAACATTCCCACTGTTTGCATTGGGGATTTTAATAATGTCATGGATCCTGGAGTGGATAGATTTAGCGCCAATGTCACTGTGCCTCGTCCACGCCCGGGTAACTTCGCTCGGTTAGTGGAGGGTATGGGCCTGGTGGACGTCTGGAGAGCACGGCATCCGGCTGCTCGCCAGTTCTCCTGCTTCTCTCCTACTTACTCCTCCTTTTCTAGGATTGATATAGCCCTGGTCTCCCCCTGTATGATTCCCAAAATTAATGATGTCCAATATGCAACTAGAGGTATCACTGACCACTCTCCAATACTGTTGAATCTGGATACTGGAGGTTCCCGTGGGCAGTTGTTTTGGAAATTGAACTCATTCTGGCTTTCACAGATGGGCACTGGAGCGGAGCTTGAGCTTGCATGGCAGGAGTTCCTGGAGCTAAACGGGGGTACTGTTGGCCCAGCAATCCTCTGGGACGCATTTAAAGCATTTATACGAGGTTCATTAATTAGAAGGGTTGCTACTTTAAAAAATGGCTACAAACTCCAGGAAATGGAGCTTGAGGCGTCCTGCAGGTCCCTAGAAATCCAATATTTGCAAGATGGATTGGTTGCCTCCAGGGACGCATGGTTGCTTGCGCAGTCCAAATGGAGAAACTGTCTGTCTGATAAAGCCAAATACCGGTTACTGTATGCCCAACACTCTTATTATGCTACGGGCGATAGACCAGGTACATATCTAGCACATTTAGCGGCGGCAGATAAATTCTCCAATACTGTCCTTGCGATAGGCGGGGACGACGGTGTAACTTATGTAAAAACCCCGGAAATAGCGGACCAATTTGTTGCTTATTATAAGAGTCTGTATAGTACGAGATTATCGGCGGATTTAACTAAAATAAATGAGTATCTTGCTGATATACCATTGCCCTCGCTCTCTAATGTGGCAGCTGAATTCCTTGATTCCCCCTTGTCATTGACGGAAATTGAAATAGCCATAAAGTCATTTCCTGGAGGCAAAGCGCCGGGGCTGGATGGACTTCCCATTGAGCTATATAAGAAACATATTGACTTTTATGGCCCTAAGTTGCTCACTCTGTTCAATGACCTGTTGGAGTTGGGGTCGCTGCCGGATTCTATGACTGAGGCTTTGATAATAGTGCTACTAAAGCCGGATAAGAACCCAGAGCGAGTAGATTCATATAGACCTATCTCGCTACTTACAACTGATGTCAAGGTCTTAGCAAAGATCCTGGCAATTAGACTGAACTCCGTTATTACCCAAATTATACACACAGATCAGACCGGTTTTGTGCCGGGGCGGTCCACTCTAACTAACCTTAGGCGCTTATTTACGCACCTACAGGGCCCTCGCGGGGACGCCGACACTTCTGTTGTGGTGTCCCTTGACGCAGCTAAAGCTTTTGATTCGGTGGAGTGGGCGTTCTTGTGGGGGTCTATGGCCCGCTTCGGCATCGGACCACGCTTTATACGGTGGGTCAAGTTACTTTACTCTGGCCCATCAGCTAGGGTCTCGATAAATGGATTCATTTCATCTGCATTTCCCTTAGCTAGGGGTACAAGGCAGGGCTGTCCACTGTCCCCTATCCTGTTTGCTTTGGCAGTGGAACCCTTGGCGTGCTTGGTGCGTTCTGACTTGCGGGTGGGGGGGTTTCGGCTGGGCTCCACCACGGACAAGATTGCTTTATACGCGGATGATATTCTGCTGTTTATATCAGACTACCGCAATACCATGCCACATGTGTTGCGTGTTATTGACACCTATGGCGGATACTCTGGCCTGTCCATCAATTGGGATAAGTCCTGCATATTGCCCTTTCGGGGTACTTGTCCGGGTGTCCCGCCCGTGGCCCTCCCTCTACGCTGGGTGGACTCATTCAAGTACTTAGGAATCTGGGTCACAAATAATCCTTCTCAATACTTTTCCCTAAACATAAAACCTCTTATAGATTATTTGCATTCCCGTATTGCGATATGGGGGACTCTGCCTCTAACTATAACGGGTAGAATTAATTTAGTGAAAATGGTGGCCCTGCCTAAGTTGCTGTATGTACTGCAGCACTCCCCTGTCTATCTCCCATTAAAAACCTTTCAGAAAATAGACAGTGTTCTGTCCTCTATCGTATGGTCCAAACGCAGGGTCAGAATAAAATTAGACACCCTCACACGCTCCCGTGACTCTGGGGGCCTGGGCCTCCCTTAATTCAGATTGTATTATCTAGCGGCACAAATGGTGCATATTAGTAAGTGGTTACATGATCCTGCTAGAGATGAATTGATCTCCCGAATTCTCTATGTAACAGATCGGAATTGCACCCCATTACAACTACTATTGAGTGACAATGTAGCAATACTTGACCTTCCCGTTGTCAAACAAGCAATTATGGTATGGAGACAGACGCATAGACTGCTGCGGGGAGAGGGTTGGGATCCAGAGACGCCTCTGGCCTACGCACATTCTCTTAACGAGCTTACATCGTTACAGATGATGGAGGTCTGGTGCCGCCGGGGAGTGCAGTCTCTTGGGCAATTGTATCATATGGGTGTATTTAAGTCGTTCCAACAATTGCAGGAGGATTATAATATCCCATCCTTCTACTTTTATCGATATCTACAACTCCGCCATGCTTGTCAGGTTCAGTTTGCAAACGCTCCGCTGATGCTCCGGGATACTCCAGTTAGGGAACTATTTGTTAATTTTCAAAACTGTACCATTTCCATATTTTACTCTGCTTTACTACGTGCATATCATGATGAGACCCTACTTTCTCTTAAATCTAGATGGGAATGCGATCTGGGGCCCATATCTAATGACACTTGGGAGGATGCGCTGGGTGCCTCTAGGCTGGCGACCACAGCGGTCCGGTACCAGCAGGTGCATCTTTTTGTTTTACATAGAGTCTATATTACTCCTGAAAGATTGATGAAATTCGGAGGAAGGGTGGATTCTAGATGTCCCAAGTGTGCTATGGATGGAGGTACATTCTGGCACATGATATGGTCCTGTAGGATAGTTAATGCATTTTGGCAGGAAGTACTCAGGATTATGGTCTCCACTGGGGTACCTGCTGATGTGCTGACCCCTCTTGTGTGTGTGCTGGCGGTGGTGGATGAGGAGTTGCTGGATGCCCCCTTCAGGCGTTATGTTATCAACCTGTGTGCTATTGCACAGGTTTCTATAGCCCGGGCGTGGATGGCACCTGATGGCCCAGATATCAACTCATGGATTGCCTTAGTGAATACTACAGTGGCACATGAAAGATTTGTCTATGTGTCCAGGAAAGCCATTATTAAATATTATGCGATATGGGATAGGTGGCTATCATCGCCATATGCTAAGGGGACCCGCATTGCTATGCCTGCGGTTGTGAGTTTAACTTCACCATAATCATGACGGGGTTATAGGAGGAGGCTAGGGGTTGGTACTGCTTGCACAATTTTGTTATATACAAAATACCACACCTAAGACACTGCCTCATACGTTTAATGATGTCGATTGCTTACTTATAAATATGTGTGTGCGATATTATTTATGCTGCTTGATTTTGTTGCTGACAGCAATGCTATAGTTCTAGAAATAAGTGTATATTGTGTTATGTAAAAAAAAGGAAACCGGTTTCAATAAAAAGTGTTGAATTAAAAAAAAAAAAAAATAATCAGAGTTTGGCCGATTTGTGGGTTTTTTTCTAAGTCCCAATCCGGGAATTCACTAAGCACCAATCTCGGCAGTGTCTGGTCTATTCGTAATGGTTTGAATGACAACGTTCCGAAATACGAATGAATAGACCATCGGTCAAACGCGGCTGTTATTTCATAGAATACGGGAATTCACTATTCATTTGTATTTGGGTGTTAGTTTCTGAGTGCTCAAATGCGGTTGTATTTTTTCGCGATTCGTTAAAAAAAGTAGCAAAAAAATAGACCTGCTTTTTTCAGTCGTGTTTACATGTGTTGCAAATAAAAAATCACTCACACCTGAATTAGGATGCCTATAAAAGGATGTTAGGCCCATTTCAATACACCTACACTCAGAAATGGCAGCAGGACTGTGGGCCAGTGATCTTTTGTGTGCTGTGGGATTCCTCAGACTCAAACATCAGCCTGTAAGTACCCAGGGCCAAGAAACTGAACATGGTCAGCAGGTTGTACAGGTTCCGCGGAGGCTGCGCAGGCCTCGTTTTTTTAGGGGGCGTTTAAACTTGAACGCATTGTCCGATGATAAGGTCATACAGATGTTCCGTCTAAATCGTAACAACATTTTCCGTATGTAAGACCTTGTCAAACTGGGCCTAGACCTTGAGACAGCACGCTCTCGCCCTGTATCAGGCCTGCACAAACTCCTGGCTGTGTTGCACTTCATGGCTACTGGCAGCTTTCAGGCTGTGTCTGGGGATGTCATAGGAATCTCACAGCCCTCATTTTCAAGAATCTTAACACAGGTGATGTATACCTAACTACCTCTTCTGTTTTGTGTTTGTTTTAATTTCTCGGTGGCCAGTTCTGTCCTAAAATCTCATGTTTATTGTTCTTTAAAATGTTCACACAGGTGTTGGCTGTTTTGCAGCCCCACATCGAGGCCTCAATCTGCTTCCCTACCCAGGAGTCTCAGTGGCATGCCGTCAGGGTAGATTTCTATGAGCTGGCTGGCATGTCCAATGTGCTTGGAGCCATAGATTGCACACACATTCAGCTGAGACCACCTAGGGGCAGGCAGCACATATATACTAATCGCCATTTCGAACACTCCACAAATGTGCAGGTGGTTTGTGATGCAAATCTCAAAATAATGAGTGTTGTTGCTGGTTACCCTGGGGGCTGCCATGACTCCTTCATCCTCAGTCAGTCATCCCTCTTTGATAAGTTTGAGGATGGACAAATGCCAGATGGATGGCTGCTGGGTATGTAATTTGATATGTGTAGGCCTGCGTATACTTTGTCCAAATACAGGTGCAGATGTATTAACCTGTAGAAGGCATAAGGAAGTGAGAAACCAGTGATCTGTGCAAGGTGATAAAGGCACCAGCCAATCTGCTCCAATATGTAAATTAACATTTAGGAACAGATTGTCTGCTGCCTTTATTACCTTGCACATATCACTGGTTTTTCACTTCCTTATGCCTTCTACAGTTTAATACATCTGCCCCACAGTGTGTTACTTATGTGTTGCTGTATCTTAACATGAATCACGTTACTATATCTGTCTTTTAGGTGATCGAGGATATGGCTGTTTCTCTTGGCTTCTAACTCCATTGTCCCGACCTGATACCCCTGCTGAACACAATTACAATAATGCACATAAGTCCACGCGGAATGTAATAGAAAGATGTTTTGGTGTGCTGAAATCTAGGTTTCGGTGTCTGGATAAGTCTGGTGGCCTTTTGTTGTATAGTCCCTCCAGGGTGACTCAAATTGTGTTCTGCTGCTGCTTTCTTCATAACATGTGTTTGCAACAACATCTACCACATGTTGAGGAGGAGGAAGAAAGCAGCCAGCAAGCAGAGGAATTAGAGACATCTGGTGATACTTGGAGTACTGATGTAGGGAGGCAGGTTAGGCAACAGATCATCAATCGCTATTTCTAAGGTAAGCTTGGTTTGCTTATTTCATTTGTTGTGTATTCATAAATAGATGTTTTGCCTTTTTTACCAAAATCCATTACTCAGAATGTGTCTGTCTCCTTGACACATACAAACATACCCTCGCTATATGAAAAACAAATGTTGCATGTGTATTGTGTGTATTTTTAATCTCAAAACAACAGATTATGAGTGGCATGCATTAAGTCTGGATAAGTGATCGAAAACTTGCAGTGCTAATTTCTTACAAGCCCACATCATCCATTTAGTATTTCACTTTATCATTGTGTGTAACGTCCTAATGCACAGGTTCACAAACTCGGCCCTCAGGACCACACACAGTGCATGTTTTTCTCGTAACCCAGTAGAAGCACAGGTGTATGAATTACTCACAGACATATTTTAAAAGGTTCACAGGTGGAGCTAATTATGTCACTTGGGATGCTGTGAGGAGACCTGCAAAACAGGCACTGTGTGGGTTCCTGAGGGCCGAGTTTGAGAACCTGTGTTCCCAAAAAACACTCCTCAACATATAATATGTTAGCCTTGAGGAATACATGTGTCCCTATGTGTGATGCACCATCATATTTAAGACTCACAAACTTACTGTAATCAGGAATAATTTATTTCCTAATGTTTGTGTTAGGCGCCGGGGTCCGCTCGTCGGTGCGGCCCGGCGCCTAGCAACCAGGGACGCCGTAAGCGTACAGCCGCCGGCTCCCTGGCAACGCTAGACGCCGGGCGCACTGAGCCGCACGGACCCTAGCAACGGGGACGCCACTGGCGGATCGCGTTCCCCTTTGCTGGGTCCAGTTAAAATGATTGTGCACCTGTTTCCTGGCAGTGCAGCAAGGCAGCTGCACGGCATTTATGTAATCAGCCCTGTCAGCAGCTGATTGGAGGACTCCTGTTTATATGCACTCTCAGGGCTTCTCACAGACGCCGGTAATAGCTTCCTGCATGCTGTCCTTGTTTGCTGAGAGTCTGTTTCCAGTCTTGCTGTATCCGGTCGTTCCAGTCTCCAGTAGTCCTGTACTCGGAAGTTGTCATCTTGTTCCTGGAGTCCTGACTGATCACCGTTTAACATCCAGTGGTGTTCGTGAGTCGCGGCTTTGCCGTGTGTTGCGGCTTGGCCGCTTTACCATTTATTATTTGTGTTTTGGAGCATTTTGCGGAGGGTTCCGCTTCCACAGGTCCACTCTGGTATCCGGCGGTGCTGGGTAGGAGTATTGGACAAGTGGATTTTTGGTTGTCCTTTTCCCTGGCGGTTTTTCCGCACATACTTCAGGTCTTTGCTAGTTAGCTTGTTGCCCCTGGCCTGTTGTCAGTCAGAGGTCCTCTTGTTATCATCCTGCCTCGGATTTCCCTTTGTCTCTCATTAAGACCGGGGGGCACCGGAGTTGGGCAGACATAATCCGCCCTTCAAACGTGGCTGCCAAGGGCTCAAGAAACCATAGTCTCGCAAGGGATTTCCGATAGCACGGGTGAGACAATAGAGTTAGGGTGCCAGGGGCAACTAGTCTTTCCTGCTCCCGTTACCAGCATTCCATTCCAGCGCTCTGGTCATTGTCATAAGATCTCCTCTGGTCAGGAGTGCTGGAATCATAACATTATTACCGGCCACACCAAAACTTAAAATTAAACGGGGTTTAATTTTTTTTCTCATTCAGTTTTGTAAGAGTTTATCGGCCTTATGAATCCAACAGGTTTAGGGCCAAATCCTGGTCAGCTCTTAGTCAGCCAGATTCAAGAACTTACTCAGATGGTTCAGGATCTTTCCCTTCGGGTGAAGTCGCAGGAAGATCTTTTGCGAACTTCCCCGAAGGTAGTCCCTGAACCAAAGATGCATTTGCCTGACCGTTTTTCTGGTGATAGGAAAGAGTTTTTTAATTTTAAAGAATCCTGTAAACTTTATTTTCGTTTAAGACCGATCTCCTCGGGTACTGAATCTCAGCGGGTTGGGATTATTATTTCTTTGCTCCAGGGGGATCCTCAGACCTGGGCATTTGGTTTAAAAGCAGAGGATCCGGCCTTGTTGTCAGTAGACACCTTTTTTGGGTCTTTAGGGCTATTGTATGATGACCCTGATAGAGAGGCATCCGCTGAAGGTCAGTTGCGCGCTCTCAGACAGGGTAGGAATCCTGCAGAGGTTTATTGTACGGAGTTTCGCCGTTGGTCAAAAGACTGTGGCTGGAATGACCCAGCCCTGCGCAGTCAGTTTCGCCTCGGCTTATCAGAGTCTATAAAAGACAGTCTCCTTCAGTATCCCGCTCCTGAGACTCTCGATAAACTCATGGAGCTTTCTATTAAGATTGATCGTCGTCTCAGAGAGCGGAGGGCTGAAAAAGGAGCACCTGTCAGGTCAACTCCATGTGTATATTCCATTCCTGAGGACGTAGAGGAGCCCATGCAGATGGGTCTCTCCCGGCTGTCTCCTGAAGAAAGAGCCAGAAGGCAAAACTCTGGTCTTTATTTGTACTGTGGGGGTAAGGGACATTTTGCTCGTAATTGTCCGAACAAGTCGGGAAACGCCTCGACCAGGTGAATTGTGAGGGGGTTCACCTAGGGCTGCAGCTTATCTCCTCGAATAACTCCCTTTTAGTCCCAGCTAAAGTTTCCTTTGGCAGCCTCAGTTCTTCGGTGTCGGCTTTTGTTGACAGTGGAGCTGCAGGAAACTTTATGGATTTAACTTGGGCTAAGGCCTTAGGCATTCCTCAGTTATCTTTGGGTAGGTGTGTCACCATGCATGGCTTAGATGGGAGTACACTGTCCAATGGGGTTATTTCCCTCTGTACACCCCCTGTACTACTTACGGTAGGAGCTCTTCATTCTGAAAAAATCGAGTTCTTCCTTACCCATTGCCCAGCAGTTCCAGTGGTTCTGGGTCACCCTTGGCTGGCCTTTCATAATCCCACCATTGATTGGCGGTCGGGGGAGATTTCACAATGGGGTACCTTCTGTGATAAGGAATGTATTACGTTTCCAGTCAGAATAGCAGCTGCCATTCCTGAACTCATTCCCGTGGAATACCAAGAGTTTGCTAATGTGTTCTCCAAGGGCAATGCAGACATTCTGCCTCCACATCGGCCTTATGATTGTGCTATTGAGCTAATTCCTGGTGCCGCATTGCCAAAGGGAAGGTTATATGCTTTATCCGGGCCAAAAACTGCGGCCATGAATGATTATGTTAAGGAGAGCCTAGGGAAAGGATTTATTAGGCCATCAAAATCTCCTTTAAGTGCAGGCTTCTTCTTTGTGGAGAAAAAGGATGGCTCGCTTAGACCTTGCATTGACTTTAGAGCCCTGAATAAAATCTCAGTAAAAAATACTTATCCTCTGCCGCTGATTTCTGTCCTCTTTGGATCAGCTGCGTTCGGCTGTGATTTTTTCTAAAATTGACCTAAGAGGAGCGTATAACCTCATCCGAATCAAGTCTGGAGATGAGTGGAAGACGGCCTTCAGTACTCAGTCGGGTCACTACGAGTACCTGGTGATGCCGTTCGGCTTGTCTAACGCTCCAGCAGTTTTCCAGGACCTCATTAACGATGTGCTCCGTGACTTCCTAGGGAAATTCGTGGTCGTTTACTTAGACGACATCCTGATTTATTCTGACTCAATTGAACAACATGTTACCCAGGTGCGTCAGGTTCTTCAAAAGTTACGTGAGAATCATCTATATGCCAAGCTGGAGAAATGTGAGTTTCATGTCACGGAGATATCTTTTTTAGGGTACATTATTTCCCCTCGGGGATTTTTCATGGAACCTAAGAAGCTCCAGGCCATCCTTAGTTGGGCGCAACCCACCAATTTAAAAGCAATTCAGCGCTTTTTAGGGTTTGCGAATTATTATAGGAGGTTCATTCATTCTTTTTCCGACCTGGTTGCTCCCATTGTGGCTCTGACAAAGAAAGGAGCGGATCCTACCAACTGGTCGCGTGAAGCTGAGTTGTCCTTTCGGGCCCTGAAACAAGCTTTTGTCTTGGCTCCAGTCCTCAGACATCCCAATCCAGAATTGCCCTTCGTTGTGGAGGTTGATACCTCGGAGGTTGGAGTGGGGGCTATCCTATCTCAAAAGGATCCGGAGTCTCTGGAACTACATCCTTGTGCCTTTATGTCCAGGAAATTCTCCTCCGCTGAATCCAACTATGAGGTTGGTAACCGGGAGTTACTGGCAATAAAATGGGCTTTCGAGGAGTGGAGGCATTAGCTGGAGGGAGAAACACATACTATTTCAGTATTGACTGACCATAAAAACCTGCAATACATCGAATCAGCTAAGCGGCTGAATGCCCGGCAGGCTCGTTGGGCTTTATTCTTTACTCGTTTCAAATTTATTATCACTTTCAGGCCAGGTTCCAAGAATACCAAGGCGGATGCCCTGTCACGCAGTTTTCTTCCGGTTCACAATAACAGTCCTGTTACTCCCATACTTCCATCTTCAGTCATTTGGGCAGGCCTCACACAAGATTTATTTACCCAGTTAAAACAGCTTCAACACCAAGCTCCTGGAAATACTCCTGCTGGTCGTCTTTACGTCCCTGAGTTTTTGAGAGCTACTGTTTTGACTGAGTTCCATGATAACAAAGTTTCCGGGCATCCGGGGATCTCTAAGACTTTGGAGTTAGTCTCCCGCTCAGTATGGTGGCCTGGTCTTTCTAAAGACGTTAAGGAGTTTGTTTTTTCATGTCAGGTTTGTGCACAGCATAAGGTTCCCCGTTCCTTGCCTATCGGGCAACTTATGCCCTTAAATGTCCCCCTCAGGCCATGGTCTCATATTTCCATGGATTTTGTGGTAGACCTTCCCCTTTCAGCCGGATTCCGAGTCATATGGCTGGTAGTGGACCGTTGTAGCAAGATGGCTCATTTCATTGCTCTTCCCCGACTGCCATCTGCCCAAGGATTGGCAGTTTTGTTTCTCCGCCATGTTTTCAGACTTCATGGGTTGCCAACTGATATTGTTTCTGATCGGGGTCCACAATTCATTGCACAATTCTGGAAGTGTTTTTGTGCTTCATTAAAGATGAAATTGTCATTAACATCCGGTTACCACCCCCAATCCAACGGGCAAACCGAGCGAGTTAACCAATCATTGAAACAGTATTTGCGTTTGTACTCAGCCAAACTCCAGAATGATTGGTCCGAGTTTCTTCCATTGGCGGAGTTTGCTTACAACAATTCTTGTCATTCCTCCACTAATGTGTCTCCATTCTTTTCAGTTTTTTGTTTTCACCCCAGAGCTAATTCTTTTTTTCAACATTCCTCAGTTTCCTCGCTAACCTTAACCTCCCATCTCAGAGCCATTTGGAAAAAAGTGCACCTTGCTCTCAGAAAAGCGGCCTTTCAAGAGAAAAAAATTTCTGACAGGCTCCGACGTCCTTGCACTTTTAAGGTGGGAGATAGGGTATGGTTGTCGACTCGTAACATTAGACTTCGACAATCCTCGGCTAGATTGGGACCCAAATTTATTGGACCATTTCATATTATTAAAAAAGTCAACCCAGTTGCTTTCCGGTTACGTTTACCAAGATCTCTCCGGATTGGAAATACGTTTCATTGCTCCCTGTTGAAACCATACGTTTCTTCCAGTAGATTTCCTCGGAAGATCTCTCAGGGAAGATCTCCAGTGGATGTACAGGGACAACAGGAGTTCCTGGTGGAGAAGGTTCTCGATTCCAAATTGTCCCGGGGCAGGCTTTATTTTCTGGTTCACTGGAGAGGCTATGGTCCAGAGGAAAGGTCTTGGGTCCTGGATAAGGATCTTCATGCCCCGAGGCTCAAGAGGGCATTTTTTCGGGAATTTCCTCGGAAGCCTGGCTTTAGGGGTTCCTTGACCCCTCCTCAAGGGGGGGGGTACTGTTAGGCGCCGGGGTCTGCTCGTCGGTGCGGCCCGGCGCCTAGCAACCAGGGACGCCGTACGTGTACAGCCGCCGGCTCCCTGGCAACGCTAGACGCCGGGCGCACTGAACCGCACGGACCCTAGCAACGGGGACGCCACTGGCGGACCGCGTTCCCCGTTGCTGGGTCCAGTTAAAATGATTGTGCACCTGTTTCCTGGCCGTGCAGCAAGGCAGCTGCACGGCATTTATGTAATCAGCCCTGTCAGCAGCTGATTGGAGGACTCCTGTTTATATGCACTCTCAGGGCTTCTCACAGACGCCGGTAATAGCTTCCTGCATGCTGTCCTTGTTTGCTGAGAGTCTGTTTCCAGTCTTGCTGTATCCGGTCGTTCCAGTCTCCAGTAGTCCTGTACTCGGAAGTTGTCATCTTGTTCCTGGAGTCCTGACTGATCACCGTTTAACATCCAGTGGTGTTCGTGAGTCGCGGCTTTGCCGTGTGTTGCGGCTTGGCCGCTTTACCATTTATTATTTGTGTTTTGGAGCATTTTGCGGAGGGTTCCGCTTCCACAGGTCCACTCTGGTATCCGGCGGTGCTGGGTAGGAGTATTGGACAAGTGGATTTTTGGTTGTCCTTTTCCCTGGCGGTTTTTCCGCACATACTTCAGGTCTTTGCTAGTTAGCTTGTTGCCCCTGGCCTGTTGTCAGTCAGAGGTCCTCTTGTTATCATCCTGCCTCGGATTTCCCTTTGTCTCTCATTAAGACCGGGGGGCACCGGAGTTGGGCAGACATAATCCGCCCTTCAAACGTGGCTGCCAAGGGCTCAAGAAACCATAGTCTCGCAAGGGATTTCCGATAGCACGGGTGAGACAATAGAGTTAGGGCGCCAGGGGCAACTAGTCTTTCCTGCTCCCGTTACCAGCATTCCATTCCAGCGCTCTGGTCATTGTCATAAGATCTCCTCTGGTCAGGAGTGCTGGAATCATAACAGTTTGATGCTGTAAACTTGATGATGTGTAAGTAAATACACAGTTTGCCACACATATACATTATTATACACAGTTTTTGTTTTTTGTTGTAAAAGTACATATTTGTTTGTTTCAGCATCATGTGTAAAAACATGCTTAATAATTTTTTACACACACAAACATGTCCCAACAATACTGACATTCATTTGGACAATGTTTTTCAAACAAAACAAAGGCAACATATTACAAGCTTTTTACGCAACTCAATTGTGTTCTTCTTGTAATGTTGTATAGATAAGATAGCTAAGATATGTATCACTAACATTGTAATTTGGATTGTCTGCAGGCAAAGAGAATGATTGGAATCTAGAAAGAGTAATGATTAGAAAAAAATCAAGTGGTCAGTTTACTTCCTGCTAACATGTATGTGTGGCTCCATCAACATTTCCCTCCTCCAATACCAAATAAAAATGTTAATGAATAAATGTGCGTACTAAATTTATGTTTTTTTTTGGCCCACTTATAATTAATGATGTTGAAAAAAGGGTCAAGGAGCTAAGTGTTATATTTTTTTAGCAACAAAAACACTTGCTAACTATTTTGAGTTACTTATCACAAATGTCTAACTTGTTTTTTTTCCAAGTTTTTTTGGCTGGCTGCTTGTCCTGCCCTTTGCCTTTAGCACTGTCATGTTGTCGTGCTCTGGTAGACCGTCTTGGTGGTGATGAGACTGGCGTGATATTTGGAGTAGTCGTACCAGAACTGCTGCTTGTTTGCTGTTGGTGCATGCATCTGAGTGTTTCATTCAGGTTAGTGAGGGTGGCATTGAGTTCACATGTAGCAGCATTTTGATTGTCTACTATTCGGAATAAACTTTCATTAATCTTTTGATTGTTTTGAAAAATGCTCATATAACTTTGCTGTTGTCTGTGCTGTTCTTCCATTATGCGCTGTAAGTTGCCCATGACCTGTGTAATGTCTGTATGCATGAGTTCCATGGTATTGCCTATTCTGGTTGTTTGTTCATTTTGTCTACTCAGATTTCTTGATATTCTTCTGAGGTGAGATGGTAGGCTTGCAAACATTTGTGTCTGCTTACGCAGGCAATCTTCATTAGTGGCCTGCTGTCTAGCCCAAATAGTCCAAAACACCTGATCAGGGCCTTGTGTTCCTGGTGTTGTTGGGCTGTGTTGTGGTGGTGGTGTGCTTTGCTGTGATAGTGTACTCACAGGTGCTTGGGGGCTCATTCCTTGCATTAATGGCTGCATTTCTAAGATGTTTGTCTCCTCCATGTCACTGTGTTGGTGTTGTTGCGGAGGGATGCTGTTCCCAGGACTCGAAGCTGAAATGTTAAACAAATCTCCGTTAGCTATCCATATGTTTGAGAAATGTTAAAAAATCACTACACATGGAACACATGTCATTCACTGTTGCTTACAACTATTCTGGCTAGCAACATCATCACTCATAGCTTAAATACATACATATGCCTGTTTGAGGCAAATGTGTCTGGTTACTTAATTGTGAAAGTAAACACTTTAGTTTTATTGTAGCTCACACATACTCCACCATAAAAACACATTGGAATACATAATGTGTTACCTCATAGCTTTGTTCAAACAAACATAGTAATGTTTTTATATGTATTTTGCAATGTTACCTCAAGCACACATGTGAATTTTGGATAAACAACCTTACTTTTTGCAAACAAACCAACATGCTTTTTTGTTGCAGCATCCTATATCCAATGTCATACTGTATGGCTCAAGTGGACGTACATATCTTTACTGGATGTGGACAAGGCCATTTAGTTTGGATTCCATTTCAGCTTTTACTTACTGCGGTAAGTATTTTAGTTTTGGATGTGTTTTGACTTAATGTGGTTATGACTGATTTTGATTATGTTCTGACATTTTACACATTTTTTTCAGTTTGATACTCACAATCAAGATGAGGGGAGTGTGGATGACGTCTTGGAGGTGTGTCCAAAATTTGGAGTGGGGGTACAGAACATACGGACGATAATCTTTGTGGCGGGGTAGCCTGCTGTGTTTGTGCCGGGACATACGACCTTGCTTTCTTTTCGGCCACAGGTTTTTTGTGGTGATGTCTTACAGAAGTGCCACTTCTGCTGCTCCATACTTCTTTTGATGGATCTTTTAATGAAAGTGCAATTTTGTTATGCCCATTCCTTTACAAGCATACCCTATACTACAATGGACACTTTACCTGCTTCCGCAGCGTCATCATTATCAGATGTGATAGGAGTTACTGGCCGACGAGTAGTACTGCTTTTTTCAGACACTGTATAAAATGAATTATATAAAAAAAATCATGCTATTGTGTATACATCCACCCATTATGCTTATAAACATTTATTCTTTTAGAAATGCTTGGTTTTTATTTAAAACAAACATAAGGACCAGAAATAAAAAATAATTAAAAAAAAACAATGACCAAAACACATATGCACTATGGCAACATCAACACAGGAAAACATGTACAGGACACTGACATAGGCCACAAGTTCAAGAAAAGGTTTTTAAAAAAAAAACACACACAACTTAATTTTGTATTGGAAGGAAAAATATTACAGATGCAATATATAATTTGCTCTGTGATGTGGCACTCCAAAGACACATTACCACTATATGAGCAAAAACAAAATGCAGCAATTTATAAAAAAATTACACTGCAGTGTGGTGTCACGGTACAAATACAAGCAAAAAAAAATATTGTTTTTTAAATTAAATAATTAACATTATCTAAAGATGACATTACACATGTAAGTGGTTTCCAAACCACTTTCCAGTACTCCAGCCTCTAACATGACAACCACTTTTTTTTAAAAATTCCACATGCATCACTGAAATATAAAACATAGTCACAATTTTTTTTAAAACAACGCCCAAAAGGAAAACATTATTGCAGGACAATTCAGAGACACACCAAGTCCAAACTACACATGCAAAATATCTGTCTGAAAAACACATGACATACAATAAAGTAAGATGTTACATTGGCTTTTATATAAAACATTAACCAAAACAATGCATTTGCTGACACACACTTGAAGATGGGAGTAATATGCAACGTCACATGACACACATTACAAAAAAAAAAAAGAATGTTAATGCAAATACACATGCTCACCATTCTTCCTGGGCCTATCTGAATCCCAGACATGGGTTGCAGAGACAACTTCTGGAGGGATTACACTCCGCATGGGCTCCTCATACTCCAGATAACTTGCAATATAGGGCTGCCCACCACCGGTTTTCCGAGCCTCCTTGGCCTCCTTGGCCATTTTGGACTTGACACGTCGCTTTATGTCATAGTACCGTTTGCGGCACGTGTCCTCCGTCCGCTTGACCACCCCCTCACTATTGACGGCAGCAACTACTTTCGCCCACAACACCGTCTTCCTCCGTGTTGGCACCTTGGCGGACTCAGGGCCAAATAGCTGCCTCTGATACTTCATCAGCTCACGCACCAATGCCACATTTTCTGCAAAACTAAACTTAACATTCCGCCCAGTCTTAGTAGTGGTGCGTGGCTGCGGAGCACTCTGACTGTCACTATCACTTGAGGCTGCTGCAGCAACCTCACCCACCTCCTCCATCTCACTAACCTCACTAACACTCACCTCCTCCACCTGACCGACCTCCTCCCCCTCCCTCACACCCTCCACCTCTGAGTCACACATAATTGTGTGTCTAAATAGTTAACACAGGGAAAAAAAAGACAAACAACACACTCCTCCACTACCACTACACAACTCACACACACACACACACACACACACACACACACACACACACACACACTGACAAGGGACTATAAAGAAAAATAACTTGGACTAAAAATGAGACAAAACCACAAAATACAAGACAACAAGAATGACAAGACGACTTTCAAACACAATACCACACTCAGAAATCGCTACCACCTCTCCTCTTCAAACCACAAATTCACCTACCTCCACAGCACAACCTCCCTCCTCCTCACCACTAACTAAACCCACGAGGTGCGGACGGTTTGGGGCGTATTTATATGGTTGCGCACAGACACTCCTACCATCTGAAACACAACCAATCACGAACGGGGATGAAAATCTAAACTGAAAGTGAAAATGCGGCCACGGGAAAAAAAAAACCCTGCCGCGTTTAACTTAGGAAAAAAACAGCAAATACAACAAAAACACGTACGCAAACGACAATGACGGCCGTAAATGTGCCAAAAAAAAAACGACTGGCATCGACATCGGAAAACACGAAAACCATAAAGTCGACTGCTTCGTAACTTTGCGTATATGGGCCCTCATTCCGAGTTGATCGGTCGCAAGGCGAATTTAGCAGAGTTACACACGCTAAGCCTACGCCTACTGGGAGTGTATCTTAGCATCCTAAAATTGCGACCGATGTATTCGCATTATTGCGATCAAAAACTACTTAGCAGTTTTAGAGTAGCTCCACACTTACTCTGCCTGTGCGATCAGTTCAGTGCTTGTCGTTCCTGGATTGACGTCAGAAACACACCCAGCGTTCGCTCAGACACTCCCCCGTTTCTCCGGCCACTCCTGCGTTTTTTCCGGAAACGGTAGCGTTTTCATCCACACGCCCCTAAAACGCTGTGTTTCCGCCCAGTAACACCCATTTCCTGTCAATCACACTACGATCGCCGGTGCGAAGAAAATGCCGTGAGTAAAAATCCTATCTTCATAGCAAAGTTACTTGGCGCAGTCGCAGTGCGACTATTGCGCATGCGCACTAAGCGAAATTTCACTGCGATGCGATGAAAAATAACGAGCGATCAACTCGGAATGAGGGCCATGGATTCAAAAAGTTGCATGAAAATGCACCCGATACAAAACGAGTTTAAACACTACACAAACCGACTCAAACACGAATATTAGTAAATATTGCCCATGGAGTCTGTTTCTGATCGTTTGAGTAGACACATGCACATTTGTGGCTTGCTGGAGGTCATTTTGCAGGGCTCTGGCAGTGCTCCTCCTGTTCCTCCTTGCACAAAGGCGGAGGTAGCGGTCCTGCTGCTGGGTTGTTGCCCTCCTACAGCCTCCTCCACATCTCCTGATGTACTGGCCTGTCTCCTGGTAGCGCCTCCATGCTCTGGACACTACGCTGACAGACACAGCAAACCTTCTTGCCACAGCTCGCATTGATGTGCCATCCGGGATGAGCTGCACTACCTGAGCCACTTGTGTGGGTTGTAGACTCCGTCTCATGCTACCACTAGAGTGAAAGCACCGCCAGCTTTCAAAAGTGACCAAAACATCAGCCAGAAAGCATAGGAGCTGAGAAGTGGTCTGTGGTCACCACCTGCAGAACAACTCCTTTATTGGGGGTGTCTTGCTAATTGCTTATAATTTCCACCTGTTGTCTATTCCATTTGCACAACAGCATGTGAAATTGATTGTCAATCAGTGTTGCCTCCTAAGTGGACAGTTTGATTTCACAGAAGTGTGATTGACTTGGAGTTACATTGTGTTGTTTAAGTGTTCCCTTTATTTTTTTGAGCAGTGTATATCTGTAGTGAATTAATGGTGGTTAGTTTAAGGACTCCAGATGGTATAATGGTGTCAGCACGTTTAAATTCAATTAAATAAATAAATGGACAAAATTTGAGTACTCATTCAGGTTTTTTTTTTATTCTGTTTGCTGTTGTTATAAAACAAACATATAGAGAGAAAAAACATTACGAATAGTGCATTCAGTGTATCATTATAACTATCTACTTGTTACACAAAATTTATTTAATACAGAGTATCAACAAAGAAAACCCAACAAAGAAGAAAAGTTGGAAAGTAGACTCTTGTGTGGGAGCACTCAATTCAGAGGATTATATTAATCAATTCTGATAAAACATAATTTTATTAATTCATTAAAAATATAATTGTAGGAGTAAGTGATATGTAAAATAGTGTAGCTACGCGAAAATATAACACTCTATTATGTGCAATTAATGTGGTTTTCGATACCACAATAGAAACCGGAGATCAAATATATGGGCTATTGGTTTTACTGAGATAACAGTAACACCTTTGTATAGTGTATGACCATCATTTATTCTACAGCAGTCCTATTTAGGATTAAGTAGTCGTAGAGAATTGAATCATAGGTCATACAGAACCGAATGCCAATTGGTATTATTAGGGATCACTCTAGATCGGGCAGAAGAATATTTTGCAGTACCAGGGTGTTCCAAGGTGGTCTCCCATCCGAGTACTGACCCGGCCCTCCACTGCTTGGCTTCCAAGATCAGACGAGATCGGGCATCTCCAGCGGGGTATGTCCGCAATTTCTTAATCTGCCCGTTCAGTCAATCCCAATACCCGTATCGACCGAGTTGTATGTCAGAGGTGAACTGAATCAGTCGTGTATTCAGTATTTTAATTTGTCTCATGCCCATGAAATTGAATTTGTAGCAATATTAGTCATAATGCATAAGTAAAATTACATTAAGGACAGTTAGCATATGAAAAAGATTTTTTTATGCAAGGGCGTCCACTTGCATATGATGATGATATATAATCAGGCAACAATTATAGCAAACCTGTTGCTGTATATAATATATGAGGCCTCAAATAATTTATGCCATATACGCCACCACAGCAGAAAATACTGCACACAGAGATAGTAGAGTAGTACTTTGCTGCAAGTGTGCAGCTGGATATAATCAGGCAACAATTGTAGCAAACCTGTTGCTGTGTGCAATATATAATATATATGGCCTCTAACAATTTATACCGCACACGCCACCACAGCAGAAAAAAATTTACACAAAAACATTTATAGTTGAGTACAGTGGCGTAACTAGAAATTTTTCTCCCCCAAGCCAAAAAATCCTTTGGCGCCCCCCCCCCCCCCCCATACACCCTGTAATTGGCACTAGCAAAGGTAGAAAAATGCGCGCGCCGCAGGCGCGCCCTGGCAAAAAGGGGTGTGGCTTTGTCGAAATGGGCGTGGCTTTGCGTGGAGGGCGTGGCATTGCAGGAAAAGACTACCTTATACCCCAGTTTTCCAACCTGCACGCCCAGACGTTGGCCACCACAGGAAAGAAAAATAATCCTGATTCATGCCCCTTACATTATTTGTCATTTTCCCTCCTTATAGTAATGCCCAGTATACATTATGCCACATACTGCAATGGCCCTTAGACATTATTCCACACACAATCAGTGATCGCGCTGAGCCAAAAAAAAAGTGGGTCCCAGGGACCCTTCACTTTTAAAAATTGGGGTCCTACCGGTCTTTTTCTGGGTCCCATCGGAATGAAGGTTCTTATTAATTTTAATCTTGTTTGGACACTACAAAAGTGTTGCAAGATGGGGGGGATGGGGTGACAATGCTGCTGGGCTGTGTAGCATGCAGGACACCCTGCACCAGAGCTGTAACTAGACATTTTGGTGCCCTTAGGCAGAAAGTGAATTGGTGCTAGACCACATAGACCATAAAGAACAGGTAGTGCGCGCCTACGGCACGCCGCAAAATTTTAGGGGCGTGGCTTCATAGGGAAGGGGCGTGACCACATAATAGTGTCAATTCACATTACACCACACAGTAGTGGCGCTTATACACATTGCACCAGGTAGAACCTCCTATGCACACTGATCCAGGTAGATCACGTCATACACTTTGCTCCAGGTACAGCACGTCATACACTTTGCACCAGGTACAGCACGTCATACACTTTGCACCAGGTACAGCACGTCATACACTTTGCACCAGGTACAGCACGTCATACACTTTGCACCAGGTAGAGCACGTTATCATACACATTGCATCAGGTAGAGCATGTTATCATACACATTGCCGCTAGGTAGAGCAAGTTATCATACACATTGCCGCTAGGTAGAGCAAGTTATCATACACATTGCGTCAGGTAGAACACGTTATTATACACAATGCGCCTGGTAGAGCACGTTATTATACACAATGCGCCTGGTAGAACACGTTATTATACACAATGCGCCTGGTAGAGCACGTTATAATACACATTGCACTAGGTAGAACACGTTATTATACACAATGCGCCTGGTAGAGCACGTTATTATACACATTGCACTAGGTAGAGCACGTTATCATACACATTGCGCCTGGTAGAGCACGTTATTATACACATTGCACCAGGTAGAGCACGTTATCATACACATTGCGCCAGGTAGAACACGTTATCATACACATTGCGCCAGGTAGAACACGTTATCATACACATTGCGCCAGGTAGAACACGTTATCATACACATTGCGCCAGGTAGAGCACGTTATCATACACATTGCGCCAGGTAGAACACGTTATTATACACATTGCGCCAGGTAGAGCACGTTATTATACACAATGCGCCTGGTAGAGCACTGAGGCACATTGCAGTAACCACTCACTTATCACCTCCAGTTGCACGAAGGGGCCGTTTGACACAAGTGGCTCCGCCCCCAGCAGCAACTCACTGACACTCACCATTTTTTCTGACAGCACAGTGCAGTGAGTGCACTGGCACAAGTAGCCAGCCTGCGCCTGTAGTAGCCGCAGCCTGGAGGAGCTCTATGTGAAATCGCAAGCAGAGGCTGTTCTCTGGCAAGAAGGAGCTCGTCCAATCGCTTCCCCTGACGGGCTGGCCACTGCTAAATATACCGATAATCAGTTCCAACTGTGTCAAAGTAGTGGAGCCCCAGGTGCAATGGGAAAGTCAGTGTCACTGCACAGTTGTACTGATTACTGGTATATTTAGCAGTGGCCAGCCCGTCAGGGGAAGCGATCGGAGGAGCTCCTTCTTGCCAGCCTCTGCTTGCGATTTCACAGATAGCTCCTTCATGCTGCGGCGCCGGCTGGCTACTTGTGCCAGTGCACTCACTGCACTGTGCTGTCAGAAAAATGGTGTCAGTGTGGCCCTGACACTCTGAGCGGCCTCACATTGCACACACGGAGCTTGCAGCCCCCGGACATCCCGCATCTGCACCAGCTACTCCAGGTGAAGCGGGACGATGCAGCACTGTCTACTGCTTACCTACAGCGGGAGCTGTGCAGCCCGGCCGGCTCCTGCTGGAAGGTAGTTGTCGGGTCTCGTGGGGCGTTGAGCGGGTCCCGGGTAGGGGGGTGGCGGCGGGCAGATCCGGAGCTGTACTCCCAGTCGCAGAGGAGGGTGCTGGCGGCAGAGCGGCAGTGGAGCCGGATGAGCGGGGCCAGTCTGTCAGCCCTGCAGCACAGATTCATGTGCTGGCGGGGAGCAGGATTCAAAGCGGAAGATGCTGCAGGCTGTGATTGGATGGAGACTACAGGAGGTGATTGGCCGAGGAAACAGCCAGTCACCTCCTGCATTCCGCTGACAGGCTTAACACATGCAAACACATATTCAGATGAGCGCGTCCTGTGGGACCCGCTCATCTTCTAAATGTGAGTCCCGGGCGGCTGTTTCTGGGTAAAATACGCGCCATAGCGCGTTTTTGCGATCACTGACAATAATGCACATGACACAATATGCACACACCGTAATGCCCCCTACACATTATGCCACACACCGTAATGCCCCCGACACATTATGCCACACACCGTAATGCCCCCGACACATTATGCCACACACCGTAATGCCTGTGACACATTATGACAGGAATCGCAATGCCCGTTATACATTATGCTACACACTGCAATGCCCCTGATACATTATAGCACATACAATGTCTGTGACACAGTATGACACACACCACAATGATCCTGAGACATTATACCACATACCACAATGCCCGTGATATTGTATACAACACACCGTAATGCCAGATACATTATGACACACACTGCAATGTCCGTGATACATTATGCCGCACACCGTAATGCCCATTACACATTAAGTTCTACAGTAAGGCTTCCAATTACTTTTAAGTTACCTGCTCGTTGCCAGGGGTTTCATGCTCTTGGTTCCATGCACGGTGCCAGGATGTCATGCTCGTTGCCAGGGGTTTCATGCACTGGGTGTCATGCTCGTTGCTAGGGGGTAGTGCTTGTTGCTAGGGCCGTGCTCCCAGTGCCACATATGCTCCCAGTGCCAGATATTCCCCCACAGTGACAGGTATATGCACCCAGTGCCAGATATTCCCCCACAGTGCCAGGTATATGCACCCAGTGCCAGATATTCCCCCACAGTGCCAGGTATATGCACCCAGTGCCAGATATTCCCCCACAGTGCCTGCTTCCCCCCCCAGTGCCAGGTATATGCCCCCCCAGTCCCGGGTATATGCCCCCAGTGCCGGGTATATGCCCCCCCAGTGCCAGGTATATTCCCCCAGTGCCAGGTATATGCCCCCCCAGTGCCAGGTATATGCCCCCAGTGCCAGGTATATGCCCCCCCAGTGC
This sequence comes from Pseudophryne corroboree, assembly GCF_028390025.1. Taxonomy (NCBI): domain Eukaryota; kingdom Metazoa; phylum Chordata; class Amphibia; order Anura; family Myobatrachidae; genus Pseudophryne; species Pseudophryne corroboree. Next base: position 248,663,260 of record NC_086450.1, on the reverse strand, counting down.
CAGATATTCTCCCACAGTGCCAGATATTCCCCCCCAGTGCCAGGTATATGCCCCCAGAGCCAGGTATATGCCCCCAGTGCCATGTATATGCCCCCAGTGCCAGGTACATGCCCCCCCAGTGCCAGTTATATGCCCCCAGTGCCAGGTATATGCCCCCAGTGCCAGATATCCCCCCCAGTGCCTGCTTCCCCCCCAGTGCCAGGTATATGCCCCCAGTGCCGGGTATATGCCCCCCCAGTGCCAGGTATATGCCCCCAGTGCCGGGTATATGCCCCCCGTGCCAGGTACATGCCCCCAGTGCCAGATATTCCCCCCCAGTGCCTGCTTCCCCCCCAGTGCCAGGTATATGCCTCCAGTGCCGGGTATATGCCCCCCCAGTGCCGGGTATATGCCCCCAGTGCCAGATATTCCCTCCCAGTGCCTGCTTCCCCCCCAGTGCCAGGTATATGCCTCCAGTGCCGGGTATATGCCCCCCCAGTGCCAGGTATATGCCCCCCCCCAGTGCCGGGTATATGCCCCCAGTGCCAGGTACATGCCCCCAGTGCCGGGTATATGCCCCCCCAGTGCCAGGTATATGCCCCCAGTGCCAGGTACATGCCCTCAGTGCCGGGTATATGCCCCCCCAGTGCCAGGTATATGTCCCCAGTGCCAGATCTGCCCCCCCCTAGTGCCAGGTATATGTCCCCAGTGCCGGCTCCCCCGCCCCCCCCCTATGTGTTGGAGGGACACGAGCGCATCGCGCGTCTCTCCTGTGTCCCTCCTGGCTCTCCCCCGGCTGGTCTAATAAAGGAAGTGCCGTTCGTGAGCCAATCAGAGCTCACGAACGGCACTTGCTTCCTTAGACCGGCCAGGGGAGAGCCAGGAGGGACACAGGAGAGACGCGTGATGCGCTCGTGTCCCTCCAACACATAGGGGGGGGCCGGGGGAGCAGGCACCGCAGGGAGGGAGAGGAGATCGCAGATTGACATGCGGACGCTCGTCCGCATGTCAATCTGTTCTAAATCAGTGGCGCCCCCGCAGCCCCTCGCCCCCAAGCCACCGCGAGGACTGCGGGGGCAGTAGTTACGCCACTGGTTGAGTAGCAATTTGCTGCACGCTTACAGCAAATTGCTACTCAACTATAAATGTTTTTGTGTACATTTTTTTCTGCTGTGGTGGCGTGTGCGGTATAAATTGTTAGAGGCCATATATATTATATATTGCACACAGCAACAGGTTTGCTACAATTGTTGCCTGATTATATCCAGCTGCACACTTGCAGCAAAGTACTACTCTACTATCTCTGTGTGCAGTATTTTCTGCTGTGGTGGCGTATATGGCATAAATTATTTGAGGCCTCATATATTATATACAGCAACAGGTTTGCTATAATTGTTGCCTGATTATATATCATCATCATATGCAAGTGGACGCCCTTGCATAAAAAAATCTTTTTCATATGCTAACTGTCCTTAATGTAATTTTACTTATGCATTATGACTAATATTGCTACAAATTCAATTTCATGGGCATGAGACAAATTAAAATACTGAATACACGACTGATTCAGTTCACCTCTGACATACAACTCGGTCGTTACGGGTATTGGGATTGACTGAACGGGCAGATTAAGAAATTGCGGACATACCCCGCTGGAGATGCCCGATCTCGTCTGATCTTGGAAGCCAAGCAGTGGAGGGCCGGGTCAGTACTCGGATGGGAGACCACCTTGGAACACCCTGGTACTGCAAAATATTCTTCTGCCCGATCTAGAGTGATCCCTAATAATACCAATTGGCATTCGGTTCTGTATGACCTATGATTCAATTCTCTACGACTACTTAATCCTAAATAGGACTGCTGTAGAATAAATGATGGTCATACACTATACAAAGGTGTTACTGTTATCTCAGTAAAACCAATAGCCCATATATTTGATCTCCGGTTTCTATTGTGGTATCGAAAACCACATTAATTGCACATAATAGAGTGTTATATTTTCGCGTAGCTACACTATTTTACATATCACTTACTCCTACAATTATATTTTTAATGAATTAATAAAATTATGTTTTATCAGAATTGATTAATATAATCCTCTGAATTGAGTGCTCCCACACAAGAGTCTACTTTCCAACTTTTCTTCTTTGTTGGGTTTTCTTTGTTGATACTCTTCTTGACTCTAGGGAGCACCACTGATAGCAACAAATAATTGCAAAACGGATTTTTCTCCCTATGCACAAAGTTGCTGTATCCATAACGCAATTTAGCGTCATAAATCAGTTTTTCAGAGGGCATTACAACCTTATTGCAAGACTAGTGCGGTCCCAAAAAAGCTTTTCTCTTTAATACAGAGTAGCTAGATAAAGCTATGAATATCATCGGCAGATGATTGATGTACAGTGTCGGACTGGGACATGAAGGGCCCACCGAGGAGATGCTGTTGTAGAGGCCCATGCTTAAGGGTGTGGCCAGGCTCAAGTGGGGGCGTGGCCAGCCACCACAGAGGTTTGGCTAACCATTACAGAGTACATTTTCTGTGCCGAATGGTAAATATATAATAAACCATATTCTTGTAAAGTATAATGTAACATATGTATAATGCATAATTCAAGTGCACCTGGATAAAGTCTAGAACCTGATCCCTAGAGGAGGAGGAGGGCCCACAGGAAGTGGGGCCCACCGGTGGTTTCCTCTGTTCCCCTGTGGGTCAGTCCGACTCTTTTGATGTATAAGTATCTGTCAGAACAGTAATGTTGTACAGTATAAAAATAAATATAATTACCAAGGAACAAACTAAAAACAGTTATTATCAAACAAAATCTATTAAGATAATATTAAGAAAAAACAAGAAGAAAAGAAAGGATTGATGACTCCGAGTAACATAAATTGGTTAGGTTGGACACACCATTACAAGACGTAATTAATAAACAGTCACTGGCCTCAGAGATATGATACTTTGTGATGACGACTATACCTACCTTACAGAGGATTGATCCTCACATTATGACCTCAGTATCTGTATACCAGAAGTGTAAGCTTATGCAGCTAAGAATTGTGAAATATATTTTATTACCACTGTTAGTCTGGGAGATACCCTAGAGGACCATTGAATAAGGACAGTTTTTTTACGCAACTGTGACTATAGTGGTCAGTAATAGCAAAATAGTTTGCTTAAGTGGTCCTAAGACACAGTAGTCAAAGTTAGCACAAAGTAATGCCATAGGGTCTGCTGGCATGTGTTAGGGTCTCCTGCCCTGTGCTGCCACGTCGTCATGGCAACCGGGAGACAAGTGCTAGTGGAGTAACCTGAGCGCAGCTGATACTCCGGTTCGGGTCTTTTGCTGTGCAGTGGTTATAGGCTCTGTGCACGGCAGGGGATCCGGTGCTGGTTTTTGTGCTCACAGTCTGTGAGGTCTGAGTGGGGCGTGGACAGCACCTGCTTTATAAGGCCTCTTTTCAGGGTAAGCAGATGCTGCTGAATCTTTGTTGGTTAGTCAGTTCATGAACGTTAGCCAGTACTGTGTAGCTTTGTATTTGTTTGTTGCTTACTGCAAATAGGCCTGGGAATTTGGTATTACACTCTGCCAATCCAGACCTAGCAGTAAGACTGGAGTCAGTCGTTTAGCTTGCTGGGGTTCTGTTACTACTCTGTGAACTTAGCAAGTTTGCGGCTGTATTCTAAGACTTGCCTGTCTAATCCTGTCTCACTGTGCTAGGTGTCAGGGGTCAGTTTAGTGGCAGTAAGCTAAAACCTGTGCACTGCAAGTGAGAATTTGGATTGTGGAGATTCTCCTTGTGTCTATCATTCCATCTCTGACCAAGGAGTTTACTGCCACACCCGTTGGTAACCCTTTAGGGTTTTGCTGTTGCCCTTAGCAACAGCATTTCGGGTACTCTACGTATTAAAACACAACATCTTGCTTTTTCCATCTTAGCAGTTCTAATACAAGGGAGATACCCAGTTCCTTAGCCTCTGGGCTTCTCTGTTCACTTTGTGTGTATTTTGTTACCCTATCCCCTTCTGTGTACGTTATGTCATATCCCCCAGTTTGTCTGTGAGTCCATCTGTTTTGCATAACAGTTCAAACACCAGTACATTCCTGCAGACACTGGAGTGCATAACAGTTCTGACACCAGTACTTTCCTGCTGGCACTGGTGTGCATAACATATTCAGCAGCCTAATACTCCTGTTGAAATTTTGTGGGAATATGGAGCATACCCCTCAAAATACGTTGCAACAGGTGGTCGATCAGGTGCAGGTCCTGACTCGACAATTTAATGATTTGTCCATTAAAATGCACACCTCCCAGGCTGCTGGCGGAGCTCCCGCAGCAGCAGCACCTGCAGGGGTTAAGGAGCCGAAAGTAAATCTCCCGGATCGTTTTTCTGGAGATCGCTCGCAGTTCTTTTGTTTCAAGGAGAGCTGCAAGCTATACTTCCGGCTTAGGCCTCAGTCTTCTGGGTCGGAGATTCAGCGGGTGGGCATAGTGATTTCCTTGCTACAAGGAGACCCACAGGTCTGGGCATATGGGTTGCAGCCTGACTGTCCGTCGCTTAAAAGTGTTGATGCTTTTTTTACGGCACTGGGCATGTTGTATGATGACCCTGACAAGACGGCCTCAGCCGAGGCTCAGATTTCGATCCTTAAGCAAGGGCGCAGGCCAGTTGAGGTTTACTGTACGGAGTTTCGGAGGTTGGCCCATGATACCCAGTGGAATGACCCAGCCCTGAGACACCAGTACCGAAGAGGTCTTTCTAACCAGATAAAGGACCAACTGGTACAATATCCCTTGCCTGATAGCTTGGATCAGCTCATGCAGTTATCCATCCGGGTGGATAGACGGCTGAGAGAGCGTAGGCTTGAAAGGGAGACTGAGATTTCCTTCCTTCCCAAGGGAACCTCAGACTCTGAGGAATTTTCTGAGGAGCCTATGCAGATTGGGGCTACCCGCCTCTCCTCGCGTGAGAAGACGCGGAGGAGACAGCAGGGGTTGTGTTTGTACTGTGGGAATAAAGGTCATGTGGTAGTATCATGCCCAGAAAAGCCGGAAAACTTCAGGGCCTGAGGGTGATGGGAAATATCCTGTCAGGCCAGAAGTCAGAATTTCCCAAGAAGACTTTTATCATTCCGGTGACCTTGAAGATCCTCGGTCAAACTGTCAAGACTGAGGCCTTTGTGGACAGTGGGGCCGACGGGGTTTTTATGGACCGCCAATTCGCCCTGAAACACTCTGTTCCCTTAGTACCCCTTGGCATCGGAAATTGAGATTTGTGGGTTAAACGGGGAGCCATTATCCCAAGGTAAAATTACCTCTTGCACTAGCCAGATTTCTTTGTTTATTGGAGCCACACACTCTGAAAAATTGTCCTTTTATGTGACTGTCTGTACTTTTGCCCCATTGGTGTTGGGGTTACCCTGGTTAAGGGCCCACAATCCTCAATTTGACTGGGTCTCTGGGGAGATTCTTAGTTGGGGTACTGATTGTTTCAGGAGTTGCTTGAGCCTTCCAGTCAGGCTCTCGCAGCTAAGTTTGCCAGGATTGCCAGGGTGTTATGCAGATTTTGCGGACGTGTTCTCCAAAAAAGTTGCAGAGGTACTACCTCCCCATCGCCCCTATGACTGTGCCATTGATTTGTTGCCAAATGCTAAGCTTCCCAAGAGCAGGTTGTACTCCCTGTCACGTCCTGAGACTCAGGCTATGGCAGAGTACATTCAGGAGAACTTGGCTAAGGGATTTATCAGACCTTCACAGTCTCCAGTTGGGTCGGGGTTCTTCTTCGTGGGTAAAAAGGATGGTTCGTTGCGACCCTGCATCGACTTCAGGGAATTGAACCGTATCACGATTAAAAACTCATACCCACTGCCTCTCATTTCGGTCTTGTTTGACCAGCTTCGTACTGCCACCATTTTTTCTAAGATTGACCTATGCGGTGCGTACAATCTAATCCGAATAAGAGAGGGGGATGAATGGAAGACTGCCTTTAATACCCACTCAGGGCATTATGAATATTTGGTGATGCCTTTTGGGCTCTGTAATGCCCCGGCAGTCTTCCAGGATTTCATGAATGATGTGCTCAGGGAATATTTGGATAGATTCTTAGTTGTATACTTAGATGACATCCTAATCTTCTCCCATTCCCTGGAGGAACATCGGAAGCATGTACGCTTAGTCCTCCAGAAACTCAGAGACCACCGGCTTGGGGCAAAGCTGGAGAAGTGCGAATTTGAAGTTCAGCAAATCGCATTTCTAGGATATATTATCTCCCCAGAAGGTTTCCAAATGGAGGGTTCCAAGGTACAGGCAGTCCTGGATTGGGTGCAGCCCACTAGTTTGAAGGCGCTTCAGCGTTTCCTGGGCTTTGCGAATTTTTATAGACGATTTATCGCTGGATTTTCGTCTATAGTGGCGCCCTTGGTGGCACTCACTAAGAAAGGGGCGGATGTTGCTCACTGGTCTTGTGAGGCTAAAGCGGCTTTTGCCCGTCTCAAAAGGGCATTTGTTTCGGCCAAGGTGCTGCGACACCCAGATCCAGAGCGTCCTTTTGTGGTGGAGGTGGATGCCTCTGAGATGGGTATTGGGGCAGTGCTTTCTCAGATGGGAGTGTCTGATAATCGCCTTCATCCCTGTGCTTACTTTTCCCGTAAATTTTCGCCTGCCGAGATGAATTATGACGTGGGTAACCGGGAATTGTTGGCTATTAAGGATGCACTCGAGGAGTGGAGACACTGGCTTGAGGGGGCTAAGTTTGTGGTCTCAATTCTCACTGACCATAAGAATCTGGCATATTTAGAGTCAGCGAAGCGTCTCAATGCCAGGCAGGCACGATGGGCTTTGTTTTTTGCTCGCTTTAATTTTTTGATAACATATCGCCCTGGGTCAAAAAACATCAAGGCTGATGCGCTCTCGCTGAGTTTTGCTCCAATCCAGGAGACCACCGAGGAGCCGTTGCCCATTGTTTCCCCATCATGTATTAAAGTGGGCATTACCCAGGACCTCTTATCATTAGTCCTTAGAGCACAGGAGCAGGCTCCTCCAGACCTTCCGGTAGGTCTTTTGTTTGTGCCTCCTAGGTTAAGACAGCGAGTGTTCCTGGAATTCCATGCCAAGAAGTCGGCAGGTCACCCGGGTATTGCCAGAACTCGGGAGTTGCTATCTAGGGCGGTGTGGTGGCCCTCGGTGGCTAAGGATGTGGATCAGTGGGTTCGGGAATGTGACATCTGTGCCCGAAATAAGACTCCTAGAGGGGTTCCTGTTGGCCCATTACATCCACTCTCTATCCCATCTAAGCCATGGACCCACATTTCAATGGATTTTGTGGTGGACTTGCCCAAATCCTCGGGGATGACAGCCATCTGGGTTGTCGTTGACAGGTTTTCGAAGATGGCGCACTTCGTTCCACTGGTTGGGCTGCCATCAGCCAGACGCCTGTCTGAATTATTTATGCTGCATGTTGTGCGTCTCCACGGGTTGCCACTTGATGTGGTCTCTGACCGCGGATCCCAGTTTGTGGCCAAATTCTGGAGGGCATTTTGTTCCGATCTCCAGATTTCTGTCAGCTTGTCGTCAGGCTACCATCCGCAGTCTAATGGGCAGACTGAAAGGGTGAACCAGTCCTTGGAGCAGTTCCTCAGGTGTTATGTCTCCAAGTGTCAGACTGACTGGGTTGCTCATCTGTCCATGGCGGAGTTTGCCTATAACAACGCGGCTCACTCTGCTACAGGGATCTCTCCCTTCCTTTGTGTGTATGGGCATCATCCTAAGGCCAATTCTTTTGACCCCGTGGACTCCACGCCTGGTGGTTCCTCTGTGGTTTCGGTCCTTAGAGGTATTTGGCGGAAAGTGAAGAAAGCCCTTGTGTCTGTGTCATTAGTGACCAAAAGGGTTTTTGATAAGCGGAAAAGACCCTGCAGCTTCAAATTAGGAGACTTCGTCTGGTTGTCTACCAAGAATTTGAAGTTGAGACAGCCATCTCATAAGTTAGGGCCCCGGTTCATCGGCCCTTATAAGATCACCAGGGTTATCAATCCGGTGGCATTTCAGTTAGATCTGCCCCGTTCTTTGGGTATCAATAAAACATTTCATTGTTCCCTTTTAAAACGGGCGATTAGTAATCCTTCTACCAGTGGAAGACCTTCCCCTCTTCTGATACGTGGCCAGAGGGAGTTTGTTGTTGAAAGGATTCTTGACTCCAAGGTGGTTCGGGGTCGGCTGTCATTTTTGGTGCACTGGAAGGGGTATGGCCCGGAGGAGCGGTCGTGGGTGCGCAGTTGTGATCTTCATGCCCCCAGACTGATACGCTCTTTCTTCTCGCAGTTCCCCGATAAACCCGGTGGTAGGGGTTCTTTGACCCCTCGTCAGAGGGGGGGTACTGTTAGGGTCTCCTGCCCTGTGCTGCCACGTCGTCATGGCAACCGGGAGACAAGTGCTAGTGGAGTAACCTGAGCGCAGCTGATACTCCGGTTCGGGTCTTTTGCTGTGCAGTGGTTATAGGCTCTGTGCACGGCAGGGGATCCGGTGCTGGTTTTTGTGCTCACAGTCTGTGAGGTCTGAGTGGGGCGTGGACAGCACCTGCTTTATAAGGCCACTTTTCAGGGTAAGCAGATGCTGCTGAATCTTTGTTGGTTAGTCAGTTCATGAACGTTAGCCAGTACTGTGTAGCTTTGTATTTGTTTGTTGCTTACTGCAAATAGGCCTGGGAATTTGGTATTACACTCTGCCAATCCAGACCTAGCAGTAAGACTGGAGTCAGTCGTTTAGCTTGCTGGGGTTCTGTTACTACTCTGTGAACTTAGCAAGTTTGCGGCTGTATTCTAAGACTTGCCTGTCTAATCCTGTCTCACTGTGCTAGGTGTCAGGGGTCAGTTTAGTGGCAGTAAGCTAAAACCTGTGCACTGCAAGTGAGAATTTGGATTGTGGAGATTCTCCTTGTGTCTATCATTCCATCTCTGACCAAGGAGTTTACTGCCACACCCGTTGGTAACCCTTTAGGGTTTTGCTGTTGCCCTTAGCAACAGCATTTCGGGTACTCTACGTATTAAAACACAACATCTTGCTTTTTCCATCTTAGCAGTTCTAATACAAGGGAGATACCCAGTTCCTTAGCCTCTGGGCTTCTCTGTTCACTTTGTGTGTATTTTGTTACCCTATCCCCTTCTGTGTACGTTATGTCATATCCCCCAGTTTGTCTGTGAGTCCATCTGTTTTGCATAACAGTTCAAACACCAGTACATTCCTGCAGACACTGGAGTGCATAACAGTTCTGACACCAGTACTTTCCTGCTGGCACTGGTGTGCATAACAGCATGGAGTTGATATATTGTAAAAATGTCCCCCAAAATTTGCAGATTTTTCCATATTCCCAAAAAAAATGATTGAGCGTAGCATTAGATGCATGACATTTAGGGCAACAACTGTTTAATTAGCAATCATATGGCTTCTCTGGCTCTGTGCAATATATGCATGGTGTATCACTTTCACATGAACTTGAAGCAGTGCTGAAGAGAGATTTTTGAGGGTTGAGTCATAGTATTTAGGAATAAGGTCAGAATCAGACCATGAGGGGATAGTCTGTTTCCATGCTTCTGTAAACCTGGACCATAAAGAAAAAAGAGGGCCGCATTGTAACAAATAAGATGGAAGCATCTAAGTTTTATATGAAATAGTGGAAGATTCACGTAACAAAACAGCTATTTTGTCATCTTTCATTTCCGAGGAACTAGTGGGGGCATGACAATGTAATGACAGTGCATAATGACATGCCTGTAGGTATATGTAAAAATGGGAAGTAGGTAAATCATATTTTTCCTGTAGGGGCTGAAAGGTGAGGATACCGCCTCCTGGATCAAATACATCCTTGATTGCTTAGATGCCTTTTGATTTTCAAATGTAGAATCTTGCATTATCTAGACTTTCCGGGAAAGTGGGGTTACCCCAGAAGGTCAGATAAACGGATTCCAGTGGGTTACGCTTGAAAAATGTATTAACTGAGTGCCATGCATGATAAGTACCTCTAATACCTCTTTTACACAAAGCCAAAAACCCGGGTCGATTTTCCCGGGGATCCTACCTGGATTCTGACCAGGGTTGAACATGGGAAGTTCCCAGGTAATGCGGCAGTGTAAACGGCCACGACCTGGGTTAGGAGACCTGTGTAGCATTGAAAGACGCTGATTGGAGCTTCTGGGCCACTGGCAGATGATGTCATCTGTCTGTGCCCCGCAAACAGAGGAGAAAGACGCATCAGAGCTGGGAAACACATCTCACAGCCTGAACCACCCGCAGATGACATCCCACACACTGGCAGCCACAGGTTGTACCACCAGATCAGTACAGAGCTGGGAAATGGGAGGCACTCGATATCCCAGCTGTCAGGATCCTGTTGCTCTGCATACTGGCGCCGGGATACCGACAACTATTCTCCCTCTTGGGGGTCCACGACACCCCTGGAGGGAAAATAAATAGCCTGCCACCGTGTCCGCAAGGGGCTCTTTTGCATTCACCCCGCTGCTGGCATTCCTGCAGTCGGGATCCCGGTGCCGGTATGCTGGGCGCCAGGATTCCGAGTATCAGTATAACGTAGTACACCCCAGGGAAACACATCTCACAGCCTGAGCAACCAGCAGCTGACATTCCACACCCTGGCAGCCAAAGCCACAGGTTGTACCACCTCCTGTTCATCATCTGCAGTGCAGCCCAGACAGAAAGGCAGCCACAGCAACAGGTTGAACCCCACCCTACTGCAGTCTGACCTGCACCCTATATTGCCCATGTCACCCACAGCCTGACCTGCAGCAGCATGTCCTCTAGCTGGACTGAGGTAGAAATTAAAGAGCTACTTCTCATAAGGGGCGAAGAAGAAATTAGATGCCAAATTAAAAGCACCATAAAGGATGCTGTTGTGTACCGGAATATTTCACAGATGCTGTTGTCTCGTGGGATAAACCGGTCGCAAAAGCAGGTGGTGAACAAGTTGAAGGCCTTGCGCAAACAGTTCTCCAAAGTACATAACCACACCCGCAAGAAAAGTGGAGCAGCGCAGCACGAATGGGTGCATTAGGACTTATGCTACAGTGTCTTTGGAAATACAGCACTGACGAACCCATTAGCACGGTTGTCCTCAATTTCACCCTCCTGCTCAAGTTACAGGGAGAACAGTCAAGGGGACACCGGCTACGCAGGCTACCCCAGCGTCCTCGGAATGCCCTACTCCATTCCACTGCTATTTTGTGAAGACACCGATACAAGCATATTGGAGTCCAGCAGCCACAATGACAGCATCACAGAAACTATGCAGGAGCAAGGGCATACCTACCATAGGTGCAGGCAGAGCAGCTGCTATGGGGCCTAGAGCTGAGAGGGGCCCACCTTCCCTGTCAAAATTTCATTTTTCCCCTTTGGATGGTAATGTACATAGGGGTCCTTTCAAACATTTTCCTTGGGGCCTGCAATATATCTAGATATGCCCCTGGACTAGAACTGGAGGGCATTTTAATATTATATAATATGAACCAGGTCACTGTAATGAGGCACAATATGAATGGAGAGCACTATATATCATAATGTGAATTGGGGCTGCTGTGCAGCATATTGTGTACTGGCAGCTCTGAAATGTGACTTAGGGTGAACTTTAACACTACTACAATTCATAAAAGAAACAAGGGCACTACCATGGGGCATAACATTAAATAAGGCTTTACTATGGTTCAGAAAATGAACTATTATAGGGTATAAAAATAACAACTGCTGCAGAGAAGTGTCTCTCTAGAAGCATTGGGACGGATGCCCCTTCAAAATGTTGTTATGGGGCCCACAAAGTTCTAGCTATGCCCCTGTACAGGGGGTTGTGGAGGCAAGCACCGAGACAGCACCCACCAAACCGAACCCGACACTGCGCTCTAATAGAAAAATACACACACTGTACAGTATTTACTAAAATCAAACCAGTATCTGTCCAGCAAAGCAGGACAAACAAATGGCTTTCTTTGAATGCATGTTTAGGAACCAGGCACAACATGTACCTCAGGCCCCAGCTTACCCAGACCCACTATATGGGCAATACTATAGTATATTTACTATATACTATAACCCTAGCACTAGTAGTGTCGTACCAACAAACCCTGCCAAGAAAGGCAGGTTTATCCTGTCTATAGGCACGTTAACCTGTCAAGTTGTACCTTTCCATTTTAAAATACTGTTACAATAATATGTGTGGCACTGGTTCCCAAACTGCTTCCCCAAGTCCTCCTAACAGACCAGCATTATGGGCGTAAGGCAGCGGTGGCCAACCTGTGGCTCTCGAGCCGCATGCGGCTCTTTCATCGTCCGCATGCGGCTCGATCCGCTCCCGGACACCGCTGCCTGACACATCACACTCACAGCCCGGTGCACAGACAGGTCTCCAGTGGCGATGTCTATCTTCAATTCGGCGCTGGCCCATGAGCCAATTTTTTTTTTTTGGGGGGGGGGGGGGGTAAGGCACTGTGGGGACATGTGTATCTGCACTGGGGGCATATCTGGCACTGTGAGAGGCACTGTGGGGGCATGTGTATCTGCACTGGGGGTATATCTGGCACTGTGGGAGGCACTGTGGGGGCATATGTGTCTGCACTGGGGGCATATCTGGCACTGTGTGGGGACATGTGTATCTGGCACTGTGGGATGCACTGTGGGGGCATGTGTATCTGCACTGGGGGCATATCTGGCACTGTGAGTGGCACTGTGGGGGCATGTGTATCTGCACTGGGGGTATATCTGGCACTGTGGGGTCATATCTGGCACTCTGGGCATATCTGGCACTGTGGTCATATCTGGCACTGTGGGGGCATGTGTATCTACACTGAGGGCATATCTGGCACTGTGGAGGCATGTGTATCTGCACTGGGGGCATATCTGGCACTGTGGGAAGCACTATGTGGACATGTGTGTCTGCACCGGGGGCATATCTGGCACTGTGGGGACATGTGTATCTGGCACTGGGGGCATATCTGGCACTGTGGGGGCATGTGTATCTGGCATTGGGTGCATATCTGGCACTGTAAGGACATGTGTATCTGGCACTGTTGGGGCATACATGTATTTGGCACTGTGGAGGCATACATGTATTTGGCACTGTGGGAGCATACATGTATTTGGCACTGTGGGGCATATATGTATCTTGCACTGTGGGGCATATATGTATTTTGCACTGTGGGGACATGTGTATCTAGTACTGGGGGCATATATGGATTTTGCACTGTGGGGACATGTGTATCTGGTATTGGGGGCATATATGTATCTGGCACTGTGGGGGCATGTGTATCTGGCACTGGGGGCAAATATGTATCTGGCACTGTGGGGGCATGTGTATCTGGCACTGGGGTGATGTGTATCTGGCACTGGGGGCATATATTTATTTGGCACTGTGGGGACATGTGTATCTAGCACTGTGGGGGCATATATGTATCTGGCACTGTGGTGGCACCCATTTTTTGTCATTTTTATATGTATGTGGCACTAAATGGGGTACCGACACAAGGTCACACTCCTACAAACATCATACCGAAAGGTGTGTGCACAAAAATGGGGCGTGGCTTTGTGACAACTAGACCATGCCCCATTTTTGCACGCGCGCGCATGATAGTGGCTCTTGCCCTTGCCTATGGATCTTTTCTGGTTCTTTGCCTCTAACTGGTTGGCCACCCCTGGCGTAAGGCAATTTTTCAATCTGGTCTGTTAAGCGGCCTTGGGTATCCAGTTTGGTTAGCCCCCCCAAATACTATTTTTAAGTGTGATTTTAAATCTTATGTTTGTCTGAAAAAAGGCCGCCAGTCTGCAAGTAGTACCTTTCCATTTTAAAATACTGTTGCAAGAATATGTGTGGCACTGGTTCCCAAACTGCATCCCCAAGTCCTCCTAACAGACCAGCATTATGGGCGTAAGGCGATTTTTAATCTGGTCTGTTAAGCGGCCTTGGTGACCCAGTTTGGTTAACCACCCAAATACTACTTGCTTTTTTATGGGTGTGTTTTAAATGTTTTTTACTGTTTAAAAGCAACAATTGCATAATGGAGGCACAAGGGATGTGCCAAACAGTATTATTATACAGCACTTTTTTATTTTTTGTGTAAACTGTTTTTATTAAACTCGGTTCAATAAAGAGTAATCATGTACAATAATAAAATCGACATTTGATATTAAACCGGATTCGTATACATTTTTTCAAAATAGTAGAAAACATTTATAGAAAGAATGAAAGAATGAAGAAAATATACTGGAGTGAGATCCAGTATAAGAGAAAAAGAATAAACAAGAATAGCGAAAGGGGAGGAGAAAAAAGGAGGGGGGAGTAAGGGGTCTGAGAACCGGAGAGACCAAGAGACCAATAAGATAGAATCAAGAAAAATTGACCATATCTGCAGTAGCATACTGGGGTGTAGAGCAATTGGAGATCAACTACCAGATGGAGTCAAGGAGTGTCCGCCAGTAATATATTGTTGGTATAACAGAGTACCTTTGAATTCCAGCCATGGAGACCAGATTGCCGAGAATTCAGAGACATTGCCCCTTGTAAAAGTAATAATGTCCTCCATCTCCATGTAGTAGTCAATCCTTTTAAACCAATCTCTCAATGACCGCTTTAGCTGCATTGTTGAAATGTCTAAGTGTTGAGTGTTTATATGTCTTAGCATCTGCCGTGGTAATATTTAGTAACCAGAATCCTGGATCTCTGGGAATAGTGCCTCCCATTATTGCTTCAGTGCATTAAAATTAGTGATGTGCACCGGACATTTTTCGGGTTTTGCGTTTTGGTTTTGGATTAGGTTCCGCGGCCGTGTTTTGGATTCGGACGCGTTTTGGCAAAACCTCCCTGAAAATAGTCCCCAAACAGCACATGATGCAAAGAAAAAAAGAGGCGTACCAAGGTCGCTGTGTGACTAAGCTAAGCGACACAAGTGGCCGACACAAACACCTGGCCCATCTAGGAGTGGCACTGCAGTGTCAGGCAGGATGGCACTTCAAAAAAATATGTCCCCAAACAGCACATGATGCAAAGAAAAAAAGAGGCGCACCAAGGTCACTGTGTGACTAAGCTAAGCGACACAAGTGGCCGACACAAACACCTGGCCCATCTAGAAGTGGCACTGCAGTGTCAGGCAGGATGGCACTTCAAAAAAATTGTCCCCAAACAGCACATGATGCAAAGAAAAATGAAAGAAAAAAGAGGTGCAAGATGGAATTGTCCTTGGGCCCTCCCACCCACCCTTATGTTGTATAAACAGGACATGCACACTTTAACGAACCCATCATTTCAGCGACAGGGTCTGCCACACGACTGTGACTGAAATGACTGGTTGGTCTGGGCCCCCACCAAAAAAAGAAGCAATCAATCTCTCCTTGCACAAACTGGCTCTACAGAGGCAAGATGTGCACCTCATCATCATCCTCCGATTCCTCACCCCTTTCACTGTGTACATCCCCCTCCTCACAGATTATTAATTCGTCCCCACTGGAATCCACCATCTCAGGTCCCTGTGTACTTTCTGGAGGCAATTGCTGCTGGTGAATGTCTCCACGGAGGAATTGATTATAATTCATTTTGATGAACATCATCTTCTCCGCAATTTCTGGAAGTAACCTCGTACGCCGATTGCTGACAAGGTGAGCGGCTGCACTAAACACTCTTTCGGAGTACACACTGGAGGGAGGGCAACTTAGGTAGAATAAAGCCAGTTTGTGCAAGGGCCTCCAAATTGACTCTTTTTCCTGCCAGTATACGTACGGACTGTCTGACGTACCTACTTGGATGCGGTCACTCATATAATCCTCCACCATTCTTTCAATGGTGAGAGAATCATATGCAGTGACAGTAGACGACATGTCAGTAATCGTTGGCAGGTCCTTCAGTCCGGACCAGATGTCAGCACTCGCTCCAGACTGCCCTGCATCACCGCCAGCGGGTGGGTTCGGAATTCTTAGCCTTTTCCTCGCACCCCCAGTTGCGGGAGAATGTGAAGGAGGAGATGTTGACGGGTCACGTTCCGCTTGACTTGACAATTTTCTCACCAGCAGGTCTTTGAACCTCTGCAGACTTGTGTCTGCCGGAAAGAGAGATACAACGTAGGTTTTAAATCTAGGATCGAGCACGGTTTTCCAAAATGTAGTGCTCTGATTTCAACAGATTGACCACCCGTGAATCCTGGTTAAGTGAATTAAGGGCTCCATCCACAAGTCCCACATGCCTAGCGGAATCGCTCTGTTTTAGCTCCTCCTTCAATGTCTCCAACTTCTTCTGCAAAAGCCTGATGAGGGGAATGACCTGACTCAGGCTGGCAGTGTCTGAACTGACTTCACGTGTGGCAAATTCAAGGGTTGCAGAACCTTGCACAACGTTGAAATCATTATCCACTGCGCTTGAGTCAGGTGCATTCCCCCTCCTTTGCCTATATCGTGGGCAGATGTATAGGCTTGAATGACCTTTTGCTGCTCCTCCATCCTCTGAAGCATATAGAGGGTTGAATTCCACCTCGTTACCACCTCTTGCTTCAGATGATGGCAGGGCAGGTTCAGGAATGTTTGGTGGTGCTCCAGTCTTTGGCACGCGGTGGCTGAATGCCGAAAGTGGCCCGCAATTCTTCGGGCCACCGACAGCATCTCTTGCACGCCCCTGTCGTTTTTTAAATAATTCTGCACCACCAAATTCAATGTATGTGCAAAACATGGGACGTGCTGGAATTTGCCCAGATGTAATGCACGCACAATATTGCTGGCGTTGTCCGAGGTCACAAATCCCCAGGAGAGTCCAATTGGGGTAAGCCATTCTGCGATGATCTTCCTCAGTTTCCGTAAGAGGTTGTCAGCTGTGTGCCTCTTCTGGAAAGCCGTGATACAAAGCGTAGCCTGCCTAGGAACGAGTTGGCGTTTGCGAGATGCTGCTACTGGTGCCGCCGCTGCTGTTCTTGCTGCGGGAGGCAATACATCTACCCAGTGGGCTGTCACAGTCATATAGTCCTGAGTCTGCCCTGCTCCACTTGTCCACATGTCCGTGGTTAAGTGGACATTGGGTACAACTGCATTTTTTAGGACACTGGTAACTCTTTTTCTGAGGTCTGTGTACATTTTCGGTATCGCCTGCCTAGAGAAATGGAACCTAGATGGTATTTGGTACCGGGGACACAGTACCTCAATCAAGTCTCTAGTTGCCTCTGAATTAACGGTGGATACCGGAACCACGTTTCTCACCGCCCAGGCTGCCAAGGCCTGAGTTATCTGCTTTGCAGCAGGATGACTGCTGTGATATTTCATCTTCCTCGCAAAGGACTGTTGGACAGTCAATTGCTTACTGGAAGTAGTACAAGTGGTCTTCCGACTTCCCCTCTGGGATGACGATCGACTCCCAGCAGCAACAACAGCAGCGCCAGCAGCAGTAGGCGTTACACTCAAGAATGCATCGGAGGAATCCCAGGCAGGAGAGGACTCGTCAGACTTGCCAGTGACATGGCCTGCAGGACTATTGACTTTCCTGGGTAAGGAGGAAATTGACACTGAGGGAGTTGGTGGTGTGGTTTGCAGGAGCTTGGTTACAAGAGGAAAGGATTTAGTGGTCAGTTTACTGCTTCCGCTGTCATCCAAAGTTTTTGAACTTGTCACTGACTTATGATGAATGCGCTGCAGGTGACGTATAAGGGAGGATGTTCCGAGGTGGTTAACGTCCTTACCCCTACTTATTACAGCTTGACAAAGGCAACACACGGCTTGACACCTGTTGTCCGCATTTGTGTTGAAATAATTCCACACCGAAGAGCTGATTTTTTTTGTATTTTAACCAGGCATGTCAATGGCCATATTCGTCCCACAGACAACAGGTGTCTCCCCGGGTGCCTGACTTAAACAAACCACCTCACCATCAGAATCCTCCTTGTCAATTTCCTCCCCAGCGCCAGCAACACCCATATCCTCATCCTGGTGTACTTCAACAGTGACATCTTCAATTTGACTATCAGGAACTGGACTGCGGGTGCTCCTTCCAGCACTTGCAGGGGGCGTGCAAATGGTGGAAGGCGCAAGCTCTTCCCGTCCAGTGTTGGGAAGGTCAGGCATCGCAACCGACACAATTGGACTCTCCTTGGGGATTTGTGATTTAGAAGAACGCACAGTTCTTTGCTGTGCTTTTGCCAGCTTAAGTCTTTTCATTTTTCTAGCGAGAGGATGAGTGCTTCCATCCTCATGTGAATCTGAACCACTAGCCATGAACATAGGCCAGGGCCTCAGCCGTTCCTTGCCACTCCGTGTGGTAAATGGCATATTGGCAAGTTTACGCTTCTCATCAGACGCTTTCAATTTTGATTTTTGGGTCATTTTACTGAACTTTTGTTTTTTGGGTTTTACATGCTCTCTACTACGACATTGGGCATCGGCCTTGGCAGACGACGTTGATGGCATTTCAGCGTCTCGGCCATGACTAGTGGCAGCAGCTTCAGCACGAGGTGGAAGTGGATCTTGATCTTTCCCTATTTTAACCTCCACATTTTTGTTCTCCAGTTTTTAATGTGTGGAATTATATGCCAGTATCAATGCACTGGCCTACTACTATATATACTGCGCACAACTGAAATGCACCACAGGTATAGAATGTAGATGGATAGTATACTTGACGACACAGAGGTAGGTACAGCAGTGGCCTACCGTACCGTACTGCTATATATACTGGTGGTCACTGTCAGCAAACTGCAAAACTAAAATGCACCACAGGTATAGAATCTAGATGGATAGTATACTTGACGACACAGAGGTAGGTACAGCAGTGGCCTTCCGTACCGTACTGCTATATATACTGGTGGTCACTGTGTCAGCAAACTGCAAAACTAAAATGCACCACAGGTATAGAATGTAGATTAATAGTATACTTGACAACACAGAGGTAGGTACAGCAGTGGCCTACCGTACCGTACTGCTATATATACTGGTGGTCACTGTCAGCAAACTGCAAAACTAAAATGCACCACAGGTATAGAATGTAGATGGATAGTATACTTGACGACACAGAGGTAGGTACAGCAGTGGCCTTCCGTACCGTACTGCTATATATACTGGTGGTCACTGTGTCAGCAAACTGCAAAACTAAAATGCACCACAGGTATAGAATGTAGATGGATAGTATACTTGACGACACAGAGGTAGGTACAGCAGTGGCCTTCCGTACCGTACTGCTATATATACTGGTGGTCACTGTGTCAGCAAACTGCACAACTGAAATGCACCACAGGTATAGAATCTAGATGGATAGTATACTTGACGACACAGAGGTAGGTACAGCAGTGGCCTACCGCATCGTACTGCTATATATACTGGTGGTCACTGTCAGCAAACTGCAAAACTAAAATGCACCACAGGTATAGAATCTAGATGGATAGTATACTTGACGACACAGAGGTAGGTACAGCAGTGGCCTTCCGTACCGTACTGCTATATATACTGGTGGTCACTGTCAGCAAACTACAAAACTAAAATGCACCACAGGTATAGAATCTAGATGGATAGTATACTTGACGACACAGAGGTAGGTACAGTAGTGGCCTACCGTACCGTACTGCTATATATACTGGTGGTCACTGTCAGCAAACTGCAAAATTAAATGCACCACAGGTATAGACTCTAGATGGATAGTATACTTGACGACACAGAGGTAGGTACAGCAGTGGTCTTCCGTACCGTACTGCTATATATACTGGTGGTCACTGTGTCAGCAAACTGCAAAACTAAAAGGCACCACAGGTATAGAATGTAGATGGATAGTATACTTGATGACACAGAGTTAGGTACAGCAGTGGCCTACCGTACCGTACTGCTATATATACTGGTGGTCACTGTCAGCAAACTGCAAAACTAAAATGCACCACAGGTATAGAATCTAGATGGATAGTATACTTGACGACACAGAGGTAGGTACAGCAGTGGCCTTCCGTACCGTACTGCTATATATACTGGTGGTCACTGTGTCAGCAAACTGCAAAACTAAAATGTACCACAGGTATAGAATGTAGATGGATAGTATACTTGACGACACAGAGGTAGGTACAGCAGTGGCCTTCCGTACCATACTGCTATATATACTGGTGGTCACTGTGTCAGCAAACTGCACAACTGAAATTCACCACAGGTATAGAATCTAGATGGATAGTATACTTGATGACACAGAGGTAGGTACAGCAGTGGCCTTCCGTTCCGTACTGCTATATATACTGGTGGTCACTGTCATCAAACTGCAAAACTAAAATGCACCACAGGTATAGAATCTAGATGGATAGTATACTTGACGGCACAGAGGTAGGTACAGCAGTGGCCTTCCGTACCGTACTGCTATATATACTGGTGGTCACTGTCAGCAAACTGCAAAACTAAAATGCACCACAGGTATAGAATGTAGATGGATAGTATACTTGACGACACAGAGGTATGTACAGCAGTGGCCTTCCGTACCGTACTGCTATATATACTGGTGGTCACTGTGTCAGCAAACTGCAAAACTAAAATGCACCACAGGTATAGAATGTAGATGGATAGTATACTTGATGACACAGAGGTAGGTACAGCAGTGGCCTACCGTACCGTACTGCTATATATACTGGTGGTCACGTCAGCAAACTGCAAAACTAAAATGCACCACAGGCAAAGAATGTAGATGGATAGTATACTTGACGACACAGAGGTAGGTACAGCAGTGGCCTACCGTACCGTACTGCTATATATACTGGTGGCCACTGTGTCAGCAAACTGCAAAACTAAAATGCACCACAGGTATAGAATCTAGATGGATAGTATACTTGACGACACAGAGGTAGGTACAGCAGTGGCCTTCCGTACCGTACTGCTATATATACTGGTGGTCACTGTGTCAGCAAACTGCAAAACTAAAATGCACCACAGGTATAGAATGTAGATGGATAGTATACTTGACGACACAGAGGTAGGTACAGCAGTGGCCTACTGTACCGTAATGCTATATATTATATACTGGTGGTCAGCAAACTGTGCAAAACTGAAATGCACCACAGGTATGGATGGATAGTATACTTGACGACACAGAGGTAGGTACAGCAGTGGCCTACTGTACCGTAATGCTATATATTATATACTGGTGGTCAGCAAACTGTGCAAAACTGAAATGCACCACAGGTATGGATAGATAGTATACTTGACGACACAGAGCTAGGTACAGCAGTGGCCTTCTGTACCGTACTCCTATATATTATATACTGGTGGTCAGCAAAATTATGCACTGTACTCCTACTATATACTGTCTACAATGCAGCACAGATAGGGAGTGTTTTTCAGGCAGACAACGTATACTGGTAGTCACTGGTCAGCAAAACTCTGCACTGTACTCCTCCTATATAATATTGGGGGTCATTCCGAGTTGTTCGCTCTGTATTTTTTTCTCGCAACGGAGCGATTAGTCGCTAATGCGCATGCGCAATGTCCGCAGTGCGACTGCGCCAAGTAAATTTGCTATGCAGTTAGGTATTTTACTCACGGCATTACAAGGTTTTTTCTTCGTTCTGGTGATCGTAATGTGATTGACAGGAAGTGGGTGTTTCTGGGCGGAAACAGGCCGTTTTATGGGTGTGTGCGAAAAAACGCTACCGTTTCTGGGAAAAACGCGGGAGTGGCCGGAGAAACGGAGGAGTGTCTGGGCGAACGCTGGGTGTGTTTGTGACGTCAAACCAGGAACGACAAGCACTGAACTAATCGCAGATGCTGAGTAAGTGTGGAGCTATTTAGAAACTGCTAAGAGGTGTCTATTCGCTATTTTGCTAATCTTTCGTTCGCAATTTTGATAAGCTAAGATTCACTCCCAGTAGGCGGCAGCTTAGCGTGTGCAAAGCTGCTAAAAGCAGCTTGCGAGCGAACAACTCGGAATGACCCCCCTTACACTGGTGGTCCCCAGTCCCCACAATAAAGCAGCACACTGAGCACAGATATGGAGTGTTTTTCAGGCAGACAACGTATACTGGAGGTCACTGTCAGCAAAACTCTGCACTGTACTCCTCCTATATAATATTATACTGGTGGTCCCCAGTCCCCACAATAAAGCAGCACACTGAGCACAGATATGGAGTGTTTTTCAGTCAGACAACGTATACTGGTGGTCACTGTCAGCAAAACTCTGCACTGTACTCCTGCTATATAATACAGCTGCTCCCCAGTCCCCACAATTAAGCAGTGTGAGCACAGATATATGAAGCACACTGAGCACAGATAAGGAGCGTTTTTTTCATGCAGAGAACGGATAAAACTGGTGGTCACTGATCAGCAAAACTCTGCACTGTACTCCTCCTATATTAATATACAGCTGCTCCCCAGTCCCCACAATTAAGCAATAAGTAAAGCAAGCACAAATATTTGCATCAACAATACACGGAGAGGACGCCAGCCACGTCCTCTCCCTAACATTTCCAATGCATGAGTGAAAATGGCGGCGATGCGCAGCTCCTTATATAGAATCCGAATCTCGCGAGAATCCGACAGCGGGATGATGACGTTCGGGCGCGCTCGGGTTAACCGAGCCATACGGGAGAATCCGAGTATGCCTCGGACCCGTGTAAAAAGGGTGAAGTTCGGGGGGGTTCGGTTTCTGAGAAACCGAACCCGCTCATCACTAATTAAAATATATCAGCCCAGAAAACAGCAAGCGCTGGGAATTCCCACCATATATGTAGAAAGCTGCCTATATTAGACCTGAATCTCCAGCAAGTGTTGGGTATTGTAGGGAACATTTTGTGCAATATCACTGGAATCCTATACTGACATATATAATCTTATAAAGAGCCTCGAGCGGACTTCCGGTTCCGGTTTCATGGAGTGAGGAGCTCCGTGTCTGAGCTCCGTCTCCCGCTACACGGCACTCACCTTTTACAAGGCTCTCACGCCTCCCCCCGGCTCCGGTGCCCTCCACACTGCCCCCGGCTTCACCAGCAGTCCAGATGGATTGGTCCGCGGCGCTGCAAATGCCGCCCACACCATCTCCCCAGCAGCCGCCACAGACGCCACAGCCTCCACGCCAGGAGAAAAGGCGTGCTGCGGAGACCATGAAGCTGGACACCGCTGCAGAGAGCGCTCTCCCTCTACATAAGAAGCCCGCAGCAGAGGGGTATTCCACAGGTGGTCATGTGAGTCCAGGCTCTGATGCCCCAGTTACATATAAAGATGTGGTAGACGCCATTACAGCCACAATGTCCCCATTATTATCTAAAGCAGTGGCTGATATCACTGGCCAGCTGCAGAAGCTCACTCACAGGGTCTCTTATACAGAGCAACACATTGCTGTAGTCTCTCATGAGGTTGATGACCTGCAACATTCAGTTAAACGCCTTACCAATGAAAACTTTCAGCTTTGGAACAAAATCGACGATTTGAAAAATCGTTCGCCTCGTAATAACATTAGACCAGTTGGCCTCCCTGAATCTATCAAGGGGACAGCTTTGTCCCATTTTGTCCGCAACACTCTCCCCTCGCTCTTAGGCATGAGACGGTTTGCCAGGACATGGTTATCGAGAGGGTCCATAGGGTGGGCCCAACACCGACCCCTAACAGGCCGAGACCACGTGTTACCCTGTTCCGCTGCCTGAACTATTTACATAAAACGGAAATTTGGTCAGCATCCCACAAGGTGAAATCTCTATCCTGTGAAGGTCACAAGCTTCAAATATTTCAAGACTATTCTGCCGAGCTATCTAGGGCCAGAAAATCCTTCTCCCCTGTTTGCTCCCGTCTCATGGCTGAAGGGCGCAAATTTGGTCTTTTGTACCCTGCTAGACTGCGTATATACGATGGTACTTCTTTTAAGGATTTCTCCAACCCCTCTGATGCTATGGCATTTCTCCAGGAACTTGCTCATGCGAAAGATTCCGATATCTCTGATGTTGCGGATTGACTTATAAGAACTGCATGGCTACTTTCTATATGCTGATGCTAACACTTGCATGCTAGATAAGCCCGCTGAATATTACAGTTCATTTTTTACATTTTGCAAAGTTCTGAGCATCTTAACGGTGCCTTTTCTATACTCAGTACCGCATTCCTACTGTGTTGGGATGTCATATAGCTAAATTCATATTTGTATTCTTCTTATATTTATTACATGTTAACAGTGTGGAGGTCTCCGAGCCTCAGTTACTTTACTCACGTGCCCGGGGGATGGGAACGGAGCTCTTATTCTCCCTCCGGATGTTTATTAATAGTGTTTTTCTGATGTTTTATGTGGGTCTAGGAAGTCTAGCGGCACTCCGCTATGGGTGCCTGCTCTCTTTCCCATTGGTTTCTGTACCCCCCCCTCCTTTCCTATTTCCAGTCTCCCTGTCTTCTCCTTCCCTCTCCCTCTGTGCACTATCCAATGCTCTCCTATTGTACTTGATGTTGGTGCAACGTGCTGGCTCTGTGTTACAGCGGCCTACTTGCATTTCCCACTCGTTCCTTGAAAAATGCCTGATCTATGCTGCGCCACTTGGAATGTTGGAGGCATTAACTCTCCGGCCAAGAGGAGAAAACTTTTGTTGTTTATACAAAAGAGCGGTGTGGATGTTGCATTCCTTCAAGAAACGCATCTGACTGCTCCGGAAACTGCTAAGTTGGGTATGTTTGAGTGGTCTGTTATGGCTTCGTCTTCTTACAATTCCAGAGCCCGTGGGGTAGTTACTTTAATACAACGCTCTCTCTCTTTTGAAGTTACACATACTATTTCTGATCCCAAAGGACGATATGTTATAACTTCCGCCACAATACTGGGAAAACAACTCACGTTAGTTAATATTTATGCCCCCACTGCCTATTCTAGAACCTACTTTCAGCAGTTGATGACCCTTCTGACTCCCTTCATGGGCGATAATTTAATTATTGGGGGAGACTTTATTCTGGTCTCCTCAGCTTTACTAGATAAATCTATGGCATGTGGAACCCCAACGAACCTTCCCAAGGTAGGCATTCCTTTCTTTTCAAAAACACTGCAGGTTGTGGATTTATGGCGAGCCTTACACCCCACCGATAGGGATTACACCTGTCTCTCAGCGGCTTATGGCACCCTCTCCCGCATAGACTACCTCTTTGTCTCCCATGCTCTGTTCCCCCTCATCACGATTGCAATATAGCTCCCATTTCTCTCTCTGATCATGCGCTGGTCTCCGCCACTATTCACTTCCCAGACGAGCAGGGCTCCTCTAAACTATGGAAGTTTCCCTCCAGACTTTGCCGCTCCTCCACATTTAAAACCATGTTGGAGGCTGCGTGGAATGATTTTAGCGAGTCTAACTCTGAGCACAGTCGGGCTGACCCCTCTTTATTCTGGATATCGGCAAAAGCTGTGCTCCGGGGGGGGGGCGATCATCTCGTTCACCGCAGCCTCTAACAAAACGGTACTCGGCCCACTACCTCTCACTACAGAATGCCCTATCTGAAGCATTCCAAACTTACAAACTGACTCCGTCTGCCTCCACAAAACAAGCCTACCTTTTGTCCAAAACCAACTTCGAGGAATATATGACTGAAATGGGTGACAAATATCTCTTCTCGATCCATCACAAGTTTCACAGATTCGGAAATAAAACGGGACGCCTGCTCTCTAATTTGCTGTGAGGTACCTACTCCCCTGCCACTGTTCATCCCCTCCGTACTACTCAGGGTTCATTGACTACCACCAATAAGCAAATAGCACATATCATGCAAAATTTCTACAAGCAGCTTTGCTCTCCTACTTCTCCTGACGCTTCCTCTACTCCTTCTTCTACCTCTGGAACTCACTCTCTACCTCCCTTCTGGAATGATCTCCCCTTCCCCACTCTTGGGGCCGATATGATCTCATCGCTCCAAGCCCCTATCACCTCCATTGAGGTTTAAAAAGCAATTAGGCAATTGAAACTCAACAAGGCGCCAGGCCCTGATGGTTATAGCGGTGACTTCTACAAGTTGCTGCTTTCCCGCATCAGCCCTATTCTTGTTGATGTATTTAACTCAATACTGTCATCAAATTCCCCTCCCCCGCATTTCAACTCAGCCGTTATTAAATTCCTCCCCAAACCAGGCAGGGATCTTTCGCTCCCGGGCTCTTACCGCCCGATTTCACTGCTCAATCTCGACTACAAGTTATTGGCCAAGATACTAGCGGAACGCCTTAAGGTACTACTTCCCCACATTGTCCACTCAGATCAGACTGAGTTCATAACAGGCAGACACTCTGTGGTCAATGTGCGGAAAGTGATAGCGGCCCTTTATGCTTGCAACAATCTTGCGTCCCCTGATGGGAATGCCATAATCTCACTAGATGCAGAAAAGGCCTTTGACCTTGCTGAATGGCCTCACTTGTATGCCACCCTGCATCGTTTCCTTTTTCCAGACTCTTTCATTCACGCCATTAAGGCCCTTTACTCAACTCCCACCTCATATGTTTCTTGCAATGGGTTTTTGACTGAAGCCTTCCCCATAGGGAGGGGCACAAGGCAGGGCTGCCCTCTCTCTCCCCTCCTCTTCGCTATCGCCCTTGAGCTTCTAGCTCTGGCCCTCAGGCAGTCGAAGTCTTATAACGGCATTCATATTGGTGACATTGAGCTAAAGGTAGCTCTCTTCGCGGATGACATGTTGCTGTTTGTTTCTAATCCGCTCTCCTCCATACCTGAGATTATGCATCTGATCTCGGATTTTGGGGCGACGGCGGGCTACAGGATCAATGTCACTAAATCTGAAATGCTACCAATCAACATTCCCCCTTCTGATCTTTCCTCTCTCATGCTTGCCTCTCCATTCAAGATTACTCAGTCGCATTTTAAATATTTAGGTGTCAACATTCCCTGCGACCTATCTAAGATCTATGATCTCAATTTCTCTCCAGTGATTAAAGATACAATTACCAGATTGGAGGGGTGGATTAATTTGCCCCTCTCATTGCTGGGCAGAGTCGCGGTCCTTAAGTCTGTTATCTTCCCGAAAATATTCTACATTATCCAATCCCTCCCGATACGCTTACGTGACTCGGACGGGCATAGATTGCGAAAAGCGATGACCCGTTTTTTGTGGCAGGGGAAGAAACCTAAAATTGCTTTCCTTAAGCTTGTGATGGATCGAGCAGCTGGTGGAGCTGGCGTCCCCAACCTTCTTTCTTATTCATTAGTGGTGTTTCTTCGATACGCTGCAGATTGGCTGTTTGGATGAAGCACATACACTGACCTGGCCCTGGATTCTTCCATTTTTCACCCCTTCTCCCCTTGCGCTCTACTACATTCCAAACAATCCTCTATCCCCACCTCCATTTTGGAACACCCTCTCTTCGGAGATACTTACCTTAGCTGGGTGAAACTACACAAAAAACTGCGCAGCGACCACACAGCTTCCCCATACGTAACTCTATGGGGAAACCCCTCATTCACTCCATCCCTTCACAATGCTCTTTTCCTCCGCTGGCGGGAGAGGGGGCTATGTTCAGCCACCCAGGTATTCGACCCTGGGGGCCACACCTCCCAGTTTACCGCGCTGAGAGACAGGTACTCCCTCCCCTCCTCACACTTTTTCATGTTCCTCCAAGCTAGACATTACATCTCTTCCTTGAGTCCTATGTCCCTACTCCCACTTCTCCTTTGGCAAAAGTCCTTAGGTATTGGGAATCTCATCCCTACAAACTGAAAAACATCTACACTCTCATAGTCAACGGCCCCGCCACGCCTCACTTACAAAAATTGATTGCCTCTTGGAAAACAGATATTCCTGATATACCCTCATACAAATCTATCACTCAACACTTTCTCTCTACCATGACTACCTTGGGATCGGCGTATCTGCAGGAAGTACATCTCAAGTCCCTTCACAGAGCCTACCTCCCTCCCTGTATCCAATCGTACATCGACCCGTCTGTCTCTGACAGATGGCCAAAATGCAGGGGGGCAAGAGCTGACTTTTTTCACTGTCTCTGGAATTGTACCAAGATCAGGCGTTTTTGGAATAAACTTTTTGGGTTTATCAACTACCATTTTTCTCTCTCCTTGAGACCCGATCCCCTAGCGTGCCTCTGCATAAATTTCACAATGTGGAATGATATCAAGGGCCTCAACTCTTTGTTCCCCATGTTTACTATGCTCTTTGCGGTCGCAAAAAAAGACGATCTTGAAACACTGGACTGTTAGGACTGCCCCGTCACTAAGGGAAGTTTTAAAAATTATGCTACAAAATCTCTACCTAGACCGCAAGACCATCCAACTTCCTGGTCACCCTGGCCTCGCGAACTATTATAGGAAATGGGACCCTTATATTTCCACTCTAGACCCAATGACTCACGCTACATTTGTTCAGACCTTCGAAAACACTTCTTGGACAATGGTCAGATAATTTCGGAGCATGAAACCTCATAAGTCTCTCCTCTGTCTCATCTCGCCCCTCCCTTTTCTCTCTCCTTCCCTATCGAGTCTATATCACCTACAAGCCTGTCATGGAGTTTTGTGGTATCTCGCTATTCTAGGTCTACTGTATTGCTTCCCTCTATGTTTCCTTCTTCTCTCTCTTTTCCCTAACTTAGTGGCTTTATGCTAACTTTCTCTTTACAGTTGCATTGTTTAGGTTTTGCCTTCAATATGCTTTATTAATGCACATGCTGCTACCTTCATCATGTCGTTTATCAGTGTACCTTCATACTCTGGAAGTGACATTCTCCTTCCCCCCCCCCCCCCTCTTCCACCCCTGCTTTTACCCTTTCCCTGTTGCAAATTGTTTCTGCCTTTCTGAAGACAGGTGTAGTTGCACACTATTGTTCTTGGTCTGTTTAGGTCCGATAACATTGAGTATTCATTTATATTTGTTTGACCTTCTATTGGTTGTCAGAATTATTGTACTGTCCATGTATTCACCTTTATTGAAAAAAAACTATAATAAAAACAGTTTTTGAAAAAAAAAGAGTCTCGAGCGTAGCCAAGCACATATAGCTAGCGTGACCGTTACAAAATATTACCCCCCTATCTAGGTCAGAAATCTGTCCCTGTAGGTCCTTCTCCCAGGCTGCCTCAAATGAGGGAGGACTGGCAAAAAGACCCTCGATAAGGACAGTATAGAGCTGGGAAATAACATGCGAAGAAGATTTAGGGTCCACACAGAGTTGTTCAAAAGGTGTGAGATTTCTTGATAATTTGGAGTTTTTACCAATTGAGACCAGAAAATGATGTAGCTGTAAAAACTTCCAGAATTCAGAGTGCGGTAGAGGCCAAAGTGATTGGATGTCACTAAATGAGCGTAAGCCTCCCGGACTAATCATTTGGCCTACTCTAAAAATTCCTGCCTCTGCCCATAGTTTAAATGAGGCAGTGTGAAGACCTGGGAGGAAGTCAGAGTTGTAAAGGAAGGAAGTCAGGGGTGATAATTTGGAAGAAATGTGCGGAAGTAAGCGCAGTTTCTTCCACAAAGTAAGAGATGGGGTAATAGTGGGGTGGTCAATTTTTGGCAAGTTAGGTAGCCATGGGGCTATCTCGATATAATGAGCAAAACTTTTTTCCTCCAAGGATACCCATAATTTGGTATCCTTTGAACGAGTCCAGTCTAGATCTCGGTTCAAAGGTACTGCTTGGTAATAATCGGGGATGTGAAGAAGTTGCATGCCACCCATGTGTTTCCGCATGAAAATAATATCATGTTTGAATTCATTTTAACCACATTTATCCTACCAAACCAGGACAGATGTAAAGAACGCCATTTTTGATAGTCCGATCGTAAAGAATTTAACAATGGAGAAAAGTTTAAGGAAAATAATTGGGAAAGGTCCCTGGGAATTTGTATACCTAAATATTTTAATTTGGTGACAGTCCAAGAAAAGGGGAATGAGTGTTTCAGATTGTCAACTACAGATGTCGGGGTGTTAAGATTCATGGCGACTGAATTGGAATAGTTAATTTTAAAATTGGAGAGCTCTCCGAATTTATTAAATTCCGCGACCAAGGGGGCGTGGCTTGGATGCCATACTAGAGAGAGGCACCCTGAGCTATAAAACATTTTTGCAGGCTTCCTAACCTTCCCCTCCCCATCTGTGCACCTGTCCAAGTGGGTGCTGACGGCCTCCAGACCTCCGGGAACGAGCTGCGGAGTCGGGGGACACTGCTATCTGTGTCCCTGCGGATTGCGGCCTTCCCGTGGACGCCGGACCAGGGACTCGATTCTGAGCCAGAGGGCTCTTGTGCGCGGCAGCAGAGGAGGCGGGGCGGCTGATGATCCTCACAGCAGTGGGGGGAGACCTGTACCTGCATACAGCGGCGGCAGTACCCGGCGGGCCACTACTCTCCAGGAGCCCTTGAGACGCAGCTGCGGTGGTGTTGGGTCTGGTGAGTCTGCCTGCGGCTGCCATATTGCCTCCCCTCTCTCTCCCAATCTCTGGCTCCTCTCCGTCTACTGCAGCATCAGTGGATCTCTGCTGGGCTGCCCTGTAGTTCCCCAATCCCTCATACCTTACAGTGCACCTTGCAAGGGGGGTCCTCAGATGCCTATAATATACATCCACCTGTGGCCTCTATACAGAG
Source organism: Pseudophryne corroboree (assembly GCF_028390025.1). NCBI lineage: Eukaryota > Metazoa > Chordata > Amphibia > Anura > Myobatrachidae > Pseudophryne > Pseudophryne corroboree. Next base: position 248,632,769 of record NC_086450.1, on the reverse strand, counting down.
CTGGACTAACCTGGTTGCCTGCTGGAGGTCACCCTACATACAGCACTTGAAGCACCTCACCGCTCTTTTGCAGCTGCATGATATATTTCCCTGTGTTCCTCTGTCTGCCCCAGCTTGGGAGAGCTGATTCTTAGTTTCAGCTATACCAGCTCCATACTGAGCCTGGAGCTCCACCTAGTGGTCTTCTCTACTATATTACATTTTCACTTTGTGAAAATCTAGTGTCACATCCACCCTTCAAGAATGTTTCCATTTTGTTGAATTTCACTCTGACCTCCATCCTGACTAGAGCAATGTTCTAATCGTCTTCTTCATCAAGGAACCCTCACTCTCAGTATCTCAAGATAAACGATTTCCCCGATTTTCTTTTTACTTAAGATCCGTTATGCCTTCACGACGTCAAAAATCTTCAATAGCAATTTCTCAAATCTCTTTCTTTAAGTCTCCTCCTTGACCTACTAAACCACTGGGAGAAGGTCCACCAGTGCAACCTGCTGTCTCTCAACCTCCTGCACCATCATCTGGATCTATGTCTCCTGAATCACCATCTACCCCTGCGGATGGCATTTGTGACTCTGATGCCTTGACCATAGGCACTATGAAGATGCTTATGTCTCAATTTAAAACAGAAATGGTATATGAATTCCGTTCTACACTCCAAGTTTGTCAACAGGCGATCGACGAGATTGGGGATCGTACCAACCATTTAGAGACTAAGATGGAAGAGGTCATAGGATCGCACAACACTCTGATGGACTCTCATGATGCCGTGGAAATTGAAGTGAGCAAACTTCGGGATAAGATTACCGATCTCGAGGATAGATCCACACGCTATAATATTAAACTGCGAGGGGTCCCGGAGACTGTGTCAAATAGCGGCCTACACGATTATGCTATGGACCTTTTTCGAAAGCTTCTACCACGGGCCACTTCAACGGATCTTCTCATTGATAGAATTCATAGGCTACCCAAGGCTAAAGCTGCTCCAGGTCATGCTTCTCATGATGTCCTTATGAAAATGCATTATTTTCGCATTAAAGAAGCCATCTTGAAGGCGTCTAGACCTTCATCAGAATCGGCCGAGATTTTACAGGATCTTCAGCTGTTTGGTGATCTGTCCCCTGCCACTCTCAGTAAGAGACGCTCCTTTTCTCAAGTTACATCTGCTTTGCGGAAGGCTAACATACCATATTGAATGCAGTGCATTGCAGAAGAGGGATCAAAACTCCTGACTTCTTGGAATATTGCTGGATCTCATAACGATCCTTCTCCCACCCGCCAACTCCAGCAGGACTGGTCCAAAGTGGGATGCATGGTCAGGTTATGATGATAGACTGCTTCATGTTGCTCTTCATTGTCACTTATCCTGATGTGTTCTCGATTGTCTGTTCATAGTTTTCACTCTAGACTTGTCGCTGTTACAACTTTTCAATTTGGTTCCTTAATTCACCTATTACTGTTTTTTCTTTCTCTGCAGTGCTTTGACTGTTACCCTTGGCCTCCTCTGAGTTGCTTCCACATTTTGCTCTCCCTGATACAGTTGTCTTTCGGTATTATCTTTTTTTGCAGTGGGAGCGACTCGGCAGATCCCGGGTTGAACGGGTAAAGTGGTTTTATTATTTCAGCTTAGAAGTTGGGATGGAGGGTAATATTAGCCACTACCCCCCTGTGGTTTTCCACAGACGTCACGTTCGGGCGTCTGATTATAGTCTCAAGAGAGATTATTTAAGTTCTGACAGAAAGTTGTACCTTTTTCTATTTTCTCTCTTTATGTTGTTTTTCATTTTCTTTTTTTCATTTTCTTTTTTTCATCTTCTTTCTTCATTTTCGGTGTTACCCACCGTATTTTTCTTGTTTTCCACTATTGTGAGCCCGTCACTATTATCTCCCGATGTTACACTTACGGTATAGGTGTATTGGAGCATTCTTAACCTCATAAAAAATGGTGAATATTTTCTCAATCAATGCTAAGGGACTGAACTCCCCTAATAAGAGAAGATTGGCCCTTACTCACTTCCATAAATGGAAAGCCCAAGTGGTAGCAGTCCAGGAAACTCATTTCCAAAGGCAGAATCCTCCGCGTTTCACTGACTCTAGATTCCCCCAATGTTTTACGGCCAGTGGCCCAGTTAAGAAAACTGGAGCTGCTATCCTTTTCGCCCAACATTGCCCATTTGTGTTATCATCTCAGCATCCGGACCCGGATGGTAGATATTTAACTCTGATAGGCAGCCTAGAAATGTTGAGGTTACCTTGGCCTGCTGCTATGCGCCCAATACCAAGCAGATGTCCTTTTGTAGGAAGTTCTTTCGCATTCTCCAAGAAAAAGCAAAAGGTGCTATTATGATCCTTGGAGACTTTAATCTACCCCCTGACCCTACTACTGATAGATCGAATCTACCATTAACCCCCCACAAGAGTAAGTCTCATACCTCCTCACGCCCACTTAAATATTTATTAGCTGAATATGGTCTATATGATGCGTGGCGTGTTAAACATCCCTCGACACGTGATTACACGTTCTATTCCCATGTGCACAAGTCTTCCTCTCGAATAGATCTGGCTATAGTAGATAAATGGACCTTAGCTTCGCTGAATAAGGTTATTATTCAACCAATGTCATGGTCTGTTCATTCACCTTTATTCATTTCCTGGGATATCTCCACATACAAAGTTGCTCTAGCTCCTTGGAGACTGGGCTCTCATTTGTTGAAGAACCCGCAGGGTATTCAAGCATTGCAGCAATCTTTGAACTTATACTTGGATACTAATCACCTTTTAGATACAACTACCTTTATTCATTGGTGCTCATTGAAGGCCGTGGTCAGAGGCTCGGCTATACAATCTGCTGCGAAACTGAAACGAGACTTTAAACACCAATTGGCTTCTGCTGAATTGGAGGTCGCTAATTTAGAGAAAGAGCATAAAATGAACCCTTTGAATAAAGATATTTATACTAGACTTCGCGTCACACAAGTAAATTCTTTTGCACTTGCCGAGATCCATCGTAACATTCAGTGACTGAATCAGAAATATTATTTGTTAGATAATTAAGCAGGTCGCCTTCTAGCCCGTAAACTCCATGGTCATAGAGCCAAGGAATGTATTCATGCTTTATACACTTCTACTGGTGTTAAAGTTCTCGATCCTTTTGGTATAGCCAACACATTTGCGGAATACTATTCTCAATTGTACAACCTGAAACATGACCCTAATACTCCCCAACCAGACCCTGTGGAGATCTCTAAATTTCTTGAGGGTCTTCCTTTGCGCTCTCTATCAGACCGGGACATTGACTCCCCCAGTTCCCTATGGACTTTGGAGGAAGTGGAGGCGGCCATATCTTCTCTACCCCTAGATAAAGCCCCTGGCCCGGATGGCTTCACCTCTAACTTTTATAAACAATTCAAGAGCACTCTAGCCCCCGTTTTGTTGAACGTTTTTAATGAAGCCTCTGCTAATTCTTACTTTCCCAAAGAGATGCTAGAATTGAGAATCGTAACGATTCCGAAGCCAGGAAAACCGCCCACATCGGTCCAAAATTACCGTCCCATTGCTCTACTTAATGTGGATGTGACATTGTTTGCAAAGTTAATAGCCAATAGACTTGCCCCACTCCTGCCTAATATTATTAATCCAGATCAAGTCGGTTTTGTTGTTGGTAGACAGGCTTATGACAATACGAGAAGGGTGATAAATATAATTGAACACTGCCATAATTCCAGTCAGCCTTTATTGCTACTTTCACTTGATGCCAAAAAGGCATTTGATAGGCTGCACTGGAATTATATGCAACAGACATTGCAGAAATTTGGAATCATGGGTAATTTTCTTAATTCCATCTTAGCTCTGTATTCATGCCCATCTGACAGGGTGTTTACTAACGGCTACTCCTCTGCGAGCTTTGCTATAACTAATGGCACTCGTCAGGGATGCCCCCTTTCTCCGTTGATTTTTACGCTTGCAGTTGAACCATTGGCAGAACATATTAGAAATTACCTTTCAATTTCAGGCCCTTGTATAGGAGGCATACAACATAAGATTTGTCTATTTGCAGATGATATCCTACTTTGCCTTACAAGTCCAGAACTCTCCCTCCCTCACCTACACTCTATACTAGACCTTTACGCTAGAATTTCCTACTATAGACTTAATACCTCCAAAACGGAGGCCCACCCCTTAAATACATCTTTTACTGTTATCAATTCTATGAAATCAACCTACAAATATGCCTGGCAAACTATATCCCTCAGATATGTAGGAGTTAACCTCTCTAGAGAAGCTGATCTTATATCTTGTAACTTCGACCCGTTACTTAAAGCTTTTGATGCTCTTACCAAAGAGTGGATACTGAAGGATGTCTCGTGGATTGGATGCATAGCGGCAGCCAAGATGATACTTTTACCCAAATTAATGTATCTCTTTAGAACTATCCCATGTCCCTTCCCTAGGACGATTTGTAATAAATTCAATAGAGTTCTATCAACCTACGTCTGGGGTGGGAAGAAATCGAAATTTTCTAGATCTGTACTCACCGCTCCGAAAACTAAAGGAGGTGTAGCCTACCCCGATCTGGAGAAATACCATATAGTTTGTATTTTAAGCCAAACCAAGGATTGGGCCAGTTTAGACCCATTTAAACCTTGGGTAGCTATAGAACAATCCGTTATATCCCCTTTCCAATTAATAGACTTGTTGTGGCTCCCACTCTCCGCCGTTCCAACCTCGGTGAACAAATGTAAGGCGATTACCTCTACTTTATGTCTATGGCATAAGCTGGGCAACTCTGAGGTTGATCACAACCATCCTCCCTTGCAGTTGTCACTTCACTCTATAGCGCTTCTGATTCCCAACTTGAAGCTGAGTTCCTGGTCTGACCGGGGTCTTAAAATTCTCAAAGATATTTATGTTCAGAATAGTCTACTCTCGTTTTCCCACCTCCAATCACAATTTAATATTCCGAAACAAGACATCTACAAATATCTCCAAATCAGGAGCTGGCTTTCTAAATTTCATGATAAATCCCTGATCCCCAGAACGTGTTCAGGAATGCTCCCTCTGCTCATTCATGCTAAATCGAGTCGGGGAAATATCTCTAGATGGTATAATTATATAATACTGGACTCTAGGAAAGCTATGTTTCCGTCTCAGAGTAAATGGGAGAGAGACTTAGTGGATGTCTTCACGCCAGAAGTGTGGTCTAAAATGTATCTCTCCTGCTTTAAAATATCGAAATGTATAAGTCATTCAGAGATGTTTTTTAAATTAATTCATAGAGCTTATCTCACCCCTGACTTCCTACATAAGATTTGGCCTGAAACCTCACCATACTGTTGGAGAGGATGTGGACAGATTGGGAGCATTCTCCACACCTTTTGGTCCTGCCCCCTTCTTCAACCACTATGGGGGGAAATTTTTGATTTACTATCAACCATATTGGGTTACAGTGTCCCGTTTGAACCCCTGATTGCATTAGTTCATTATGCTTATCCACATATTGTTGAATCTGATGTTTATCTACTGGGACATGTACTTATTGCTTCCAAGGCGGCTATAGCTCAGCAATGGAAATCAGCAATGATCCCTGTTCTTCAGAGTATTACAGCCAAAATCCATAAACATTACATATTTGAAACAGCCCCCCAGTGTATACACTATCTCTACATCCCCTACTCCTTATAAATGGGCTAAGTGGAACGCATTTGTCAATGGAGGGGGTGTGTTGGGCCTCAGATCACAGGGATTTGTGCTTGGGAGTTTAGACTCTCCTCCTACACCTGTATGAATATCTGGATTATTTCCTGATCACCTATAAGGGGCTCACTCTTCTTTCACTACCGCTTATATGTCTCAAGTTTACAATATATTCGATTCATTATACGCTGTCTGATAAGGGGTATATTTATTCTCTTCTATCCCCTCCTCCTTTTCTCTGTCTGATTCTATTGTTTGTATTATATTACTAAATTTCATATCTTTGAAGCAAATGTATAAGTTTAACCCTTTAGTGATTTATAATAATTCATCACTAATTGTGTACCTTTTAATAACAAACCCGCAGAGGTTGCATCTAGACATATTTATCTTTAAATCATTAGGAATATTCTATTCATGGAAGAATGCACGCCAGTTATATAGGATGTAAATCATAAGGATGTATTTCAACAAACAATTGCTACTCATAGAATTCACTTTTATCATTAAACAGTATTGGTCAAATTTAATGCAAGTCACCATATAATAGTTTCACAGGTTCAAACTATATAAGAAAGAAACAGGATGAAAGAAGTGTGAGATATGTATGTGTGTGTGTGTGTGTGTGTGTATATTTATTACTGAGGAGATATCACTCAAAGTACTCAGCTAAATCACAGATTGCATAAAATGAAACCCTAGATTTATTGATAGATATTGGAAAAATATCTATCTGAAGAGACATCTAAGGGGATTGGTTTTGGTTTATGTATGTGTGTGTGAGTGTATGCGGGGGTGGGGCATCATGTGACTGCATGGTCCACAGACCGCATGGGACAGAAGCTATACTCCATTTTGGAAAAACTCCCATGATTCCAAAGTCTGTAACACATGGTTCAAAAGGGAATGCCAGCAGCCATTTTAGGTTTGCAGGTTCAAACACATGGCATTCTTTGTTAGGCCATAAAGTCACAAAGCAGAAACCATTTTATTAACTACATATCTCTGAAAGACTCCACTACACTCCAGAATGTATAATCTACAACGTAATACTTTAATTGCTGATTTCACAATTCCAAGCCATCTAATTACATTTCACAATTCCAAGCCAACACAGTATCTCAATAACCAGAGCATATTGTATGCTGGCTATGCTATATAATGTAGCCAGTAATTATATACCAATTCCGGTTAGTACCTTTGAGACAAACTCATCCTCCTTTATGCTAACTTATTCCAGCCTTCCAAGACCAACATTGCATGCTGTCCATGTTATATGAGCTAAGAATGCCAAATCGATTTCTCACAAATATTTAAAATGCCCGCTCTAATATATATTGTAAATGCCTGCATCTCTTATTACCATATCCCATGAATGTGCGCTATACATCGCAAAACACTGCATCCCATAAGAGAAAACAATACACCCACACATTATCTGAGTTCCAAAGCTCATTGATGTATATATTTGTTATTAAAAGGATATGGATTCAATATATATTACAAAGTACAGTATACCTATAGTTACATGATTACAACTCACACAGTAAGCAGTTAATATATAAAGTTACATACAGTTATATGCCAGCATACAATACCATTATCCTTAAGTTATATAAATTCGTCTTTCCATATCACTCTCTCTCTCTGTAAAGTAATGCTGGGACTCCATCTTCCTCTGAGACCAAAACAGGAACTGCCTTCCTGTGTGATCAGCAAGGTGTTATCTAGTTTTGGGGAGGGGACTCTCTCTCATTCATGATGAGTCACTAGTTTCTTTGTATATGCTGAACAGGTTCAGCCTTGGGGACGTCCAAAGGGGCTGGCTGAGTTTCCTGTCCACCACCTGTTTGGAATATCTATTGTTCTAATAAAAGTGTTTTTAGCTTTTATACATTCAATCATAATTATCCGCTGCAATGTCCCACAACTTCACAAGAAGCATCAAATTAATCTACACATCAATCTGGTTGCCTCAATAGTAAACATGACTGGTCTATCTGGTTTCGTTCAAATAATACACATACATGACATTACTTCAATATATATAATTATAAATCATCATGATGTCTGGCGCTTGATATTATTATAATTATGTACTGTATGAAATAAGTGTCGAATCCATCTCTGTGGCATGTCTGTGTAAATGCATGTGTTACCATATATTGCTGTGCTCACTGCGCGTATTTGCAAGTATAGCGACTTATATGTGTGTAGTTTGTATGTTCTCTTTATGTAATATTTTTTGACTTCGACAGTCCACCCTTTGGCAGTAAACAATAACTGCCATCAATTATTAACATTAAAAAAAAAATATTTCATACAATAATCGGTGACCTAGACACAAGTATGTATGCATTTCGCAAATCAGACACTTGACTGTATTTGGGGAAGACAGTGAGGAGGACGAGACATCCTCTATATGCACTCGGCGGTCACGGGACCACTGGTTGGGTGTGGGACAACATTCAACCTATAGAGTATGCTGGGACAGTGCTTTGGCCTATAATATCTGATTTGCGACGAACATTTCACACATACATGTACCTACGTCTTTGTACACTGATGTTTGGATTCGATTGAGTTTCTGCTGAGTAGGTGAAGAAGACACAAACAAATCGTGACAGTGACATATAAAATTTTCATGATCTACATATCCTATCATTTTCTGAACATTGTTTCCATTTCTGGAACGTATGCTAGGTCTGTTTAATCATTGAACAAGGCTTATAAGTAGTGTGCTTCCTAAATAACATAAACCTTCGGAGTTTGGGGAGAGATACTCATAAACCTTTCTTCCACATATATTAATGAGCTCTTTATCTGCAATGTGTGAATAGCCATTGTCTGACTGTTCCTGATTACCTCTGAACTCCATAACTACTAGACCTTTGATTTTTCTCTGATTTTAACAAACTGATCGGCTAATCCTGGGATCCTATAAGGAAATCACTCCTTCCTACAGAACCAGTTCCAGTCCCACACTCGACTCCTCATAAAAAAACCTCGCAAAAATAGAATATCCTGAAAGAAAATGTTTGTCAGTGGGAAAGAGAGAAAAGAGAAATAGAACAAAACAACTCTTGTTCATAACAAATCAATTACAATGACTGGTCTTTCTGCAGTCCTTTAGTATGCTCAGGTAGTGTTCAACAGTGCCGCCTCTCAGTCTTCACGGAACAGAGTCTCTGGTGATACTTTTGCGATCTCACTCCATTTACGAGTTCCTTCCGGACTACCGAATTTCCTGCAATGGGAATTGTGGACCCAAGTCTCTCTTTTGGCTACTTTCACTGGGATAGTGCTGTCAACAAAACTTGGTATGGTCCTTCCCACCTGTCTATTAGGCAACCTGAGCGTAAGAACAATCACACAGTCTCTTGGGTCACAATCAAGACAGTTAGTATTTGGCATACCAGCAATCTACAGTTTCAAGTTCTTTTGTCAAGTTCTCAAATGCTGGCTCATCTCAATAAGGTACTGTACTGTCACCTTATTGGTGTATTTCTGATCATTGGGCGGATCAATGATGACATGAGGTTGTCTTCCAAAAACAACCCAAAAAAGACACAAATACCAAAACAAAAACAAAAACAAATTTTGAAGAGGGTGATTCGTTGAGTGAAGATCTGGGAGTGGTTCCGAAGCTACATAATACTAGTGGCAGTATCTATGATCACAATGGTACAATTTCAAGCTTTGCTCCTACTTCTAGGGGTACCATTATCTACACACAAATGTCTGCGTAATTTTTCTTTGCGGTAAACACAGCAGCATCCGTGGCGGCAGGAAATGCCTCTACCCAGTTTGAGAAAACATCAGTGCACACCAATACATAACAATAATTCCTAAAGGGTGTTAACTGTACGAAGTCGATTTGTATTTCCTGAAAAGATCCGTCTGCAGGAGGGATATGGGATGGCTCTGTTGGTATTGCTTTACCAATATTCTTCCTCAAGCAAGCAAGACAGGTCATTGCTCTTTTACCTGCATGAGAATAGAATCCTGGCGCACACCAGTAGGCTCTCATCAGCCTGCACATACCCTCTTTGCCTAGATGAGTCAGACCGTGTGCCACCTCAGCTAGACTTGGAAGGTATGCTCTGGGGGCTACTGGCTTACCGTGTCCACCTGTCCACAGTCCTGAGGACTCCTGGCCATACCCCTTTGTCCTCCAGACTTCCTTTTCCTGTAGGGAACACAAATTTTTCATTTTAATTTACTATCGTGTGTTTGCAATGTAGAGTACCATGAGCATAACTCAAAAAAAAGAAAAGAAACATCTCTAGAGGAGAGAAAGAGGAAGAAAATGAAAAAGAAAATGTCAGGTTTGCCATTCACCAACAGGCATATCAGTGTCTATACAATTTTCCCTTCACCAGTATTCCCATTCTCCACCCTTTGTGCATGACAAGGCACACTGCAGTAATACTGGTGTTATCGTGCTGTTGAGATATACTGGGTTTGGGCAGAACTCTGAAGGACCTAGGCATGTGGAGTTTGAACTGTACTTGGGTCCATGTATTGTACCACCCTGTGTGAACGCAAAAGATGAAGAGGAAACTGTAGAAAAACAGAATAGAGGTTGGTGACAGATGAGTTTGTAGAGGTGAAGATTTTTTATAAACATTTGACAACTGGATTGGGCACTACGGGGAAGTGATTCTCTACTTGGTCTACTCCCCTTAAAAAAAAAATCTGTGTTTGTCGTATCACTATTGGGACTATCCCAGCCATCAATCCAGTGTCCTGTCCATCCTAAGTTCATAGGGAACCCGGTATCTGTGAGATAATTTCCTCTACCTGTGATGGACATGCATCTAGAACAGTAGAATGCGACATTAGTCTTCGTGGGTGTCTAACATTCTCTGTACTTCCTGAGCGGGAGCACAGTATATGTATATCATATCTAACAAAATTAAGTTAATCAGGGGCCATTTCTGCTAGGAAAAATAAGCAAAAGTTTAGAGGCCCCATCTTAACCCCAGCAAGTTTTGTCAAAGGGTAATGTTGCATTTAGTTTGTTCTTCCCATAAGCCGAATCTGTGTTTTCTATATGGCTTATGATTCCTTACTATATGTCCCTTGGTCCCGTCTATGTGTTTAATAATGTGGCTTGTGTTTTCTGTCTAGGGGATCTATATTGACTATGTGTCCTACTACTCCAACAATCTCTGGCAAAATGCCCTTCCTTCCTACAAGTGTAACATATTATTGACCATTAGGGATCTGGGGTTTGGATTGATGGGTCTTTCCTGTATGTGCCAGTATACTTACCGTCATCAACCTCTCCACCTGTTGTTCTCTGCGCCTAGCACTATTTTTGTGATGTTCAATAGCACACTATCTAAGATTAGCTACTGTGACCCCTTTCCAATTTTACAAAGAAGTCTGCACCCTGACACTCAATGCCTTATTGAGCCCGTCCATTTGCACAGAGACAGCCACCTCCCATTTGCCGAATTAGTGTTTACCAGTGGTCTTATCCAGATGGAGAGTTTTCTATTACTGCAAGAGACAAAAACAAAAAAAAAGTTTAACAAGCTTCTAGGTCATGCGAAGTATTCATTCAATCCTTCTCATCCCGTATTAAGGGTCTGTACATGGTCCAACAAACATTTCCGAGCTCATCTTTACTAGGGGCATTACTAGGAATGAATACTTCTTATATGGTAACTGAAAGAAATACCCGGGTGTTACCTTGTCTCTGTCCGCTTTCCTACTGGCAAATACTAATGTGCGGACCGGTTTTTTTTCCCCTCCATTTCTGACGTTACTTTCTTGATTTTTTTTTGTTTTATTTTTGGGTTTTACTATATATGTACACAAATGATACCATACTTACCTGTTCCACTGGTCTCAGCCACTTCCCCCACAGGCTACTGCTCTTTTTTTACCTGTTGGATACTCCTCTGGGTACATGAGAAATGGCTGAAAACAATCAGGTTACCTTCTCCTCCATATAGTACATATATAGGTTACAGTCATATTTTTCATATTTTTATTATTCTCTATAGTTTGTATGCTGGCCGTAACTGCTTCCACATCTACTTATGGCGGTGTATTTGCATTCTCTTTTTTTTTTCCTACTTGTTTATTGTTGCTACAAGTTCAAACAGTTCTTATATTTCCATTCTTGTCTTATATGACTTTGGTTAGACATACCACCTGCAATACCTTAGGATCAAACTCACTAACCCCTCTTGCTGCCACAGGTTTAAACAATTTGTATTTTATCAGACATATCCTTATCCTTAAGTTCTGCAGTACCTCTGGTTCAAAGCTGCCCACCTTAGGGAATGGTACCCTATCTTTGTCAGTCATACGTAACCATTCATTGCAAAAAGCCTCCGTGTGTGAACCATATTTTTCACACATAATAAACCTTGCTGATCTCTCGTCGCAATTCTGACCTTCTCGGTCCCACTTCTTCAGCCTGAACCCTAGCTACCAAACGCCCACTGCTTGTGCAATTTGAACCCATCGCTGACTTTTTGCCAATAAATGCAATCCCCAATGCACACCGCAGATAGACGGTGAAAGACACCTAGCGCTTTCACTCGCTCCTTCTCCGCTGAGTACCATGACTCACTCCAATAGTGAATACCACGTACCCAGTGAGGCCCTATTGGTTGCTATTTACTGGAAGTGTTAGGAGTAACTTACCTTTTCCAGTAAATATCCGCCACTGGAGATTTTCCTGAGAGAGACCAGCGAAAAACTCCCTATACACTTATACACAAATCACGCTTGCGTATGCTCTATACAGCGCTAATGATACCGCGATTTTACGCAAAAGCTCGTAAAAGGGGTATCAAGTTGCGCTACGTACCGCACCCACAAACGTGTGGTGCAATCGCACAGCGTTTAGGTACTTGTTACCTATCTGCCGTACAACCACGGGCCGATGTACAAACTGCGACCCTCAGCTCGGAGCGTATAAAAAAAAATCCTTTTTACTTCAATACTACACAATGCACAGTTCCCTATTACGCTCCTCTGCAAATCTCCTCACGATTTGCGTATTTCAATCTAGATTAATGTGAGTCAGCCGCCTCACGCCACCAAGCCTCCACTTACTTGGTGTACCATGGGACCCGATTTCCGGGGTTCAAATCCACTCACTCCTACGTTCGCTCACTCAAATACACTTTGGTTTTTCTGTACAGAAAATTTTAATTCATTCAGATAGGCAGTTTAAACAAAAGTTTTATACTAATCTGCTTTAGAAACCGGGTAGTTTTGTGTTATTGTAGCATGGCTACTGTCCCACCTTAATTGAACAAATATTGTGTGGTTTTATTATGCGCACATAACCCTACGCAAGCTTGCGTAATTACGCAACCGTGCGTACCCCTATGCCACGTGTGCGGCCTTGCGCCGCATGCACGTTTTTGTACGCTGTCCTCACGTTCCGTACCACGTGTACTGAAAATGACGTTTTATATGCAGGAATGAAAAGCTATATCTTATACACACTTCAAATACACTTTACCATGAAGCCGCTGCAGCCGCTAAACTTAATACACACCCTACGTACATTGTACACTGTTTGCGTACAGAGTCCCGTACAGTGTACGGACTTTGCGTACACACGCCGCGCTGACGGTACAAAGTACACGCAGTGCGTACACACCCAGAGATACATTTTAAACCTTTTACAGTAATGCAATGCGATAGTAATACACTTTAAACCTTAGCAGGGAAAGGAAGACACAACACTAGTTTATAGTTAAACCACTGGGTTCCGACACCACAGCGTATTATTGCTGAAAGGGGGTTACAATATAAACAATACAATACAACAGAATAATAACTACAATCAATGGTACATACGTGAGTGGATTCACCGCGCTACCCAGTCTGGTCCTCCGTCATCTGATAGATAACGTTGTGAGTCTTGTGTCTGACCAGGCCTGCTGCAGGCTCTCTTTATACAATTCATCCAAAACATAACACAATGGATACTGTAATCTCTTTGTCCATTGGAACACAGGGATGGTCATTTACAGTACAGGAGAGGTCATAGGTCAGTTTGAATAGGTAGGCGATGTCTTTTCCAACTGCTCTTGTGGGTGGTCTCCTCTGGATTCCCGCCGCATACATAATGCACAGTAAATACAGTTTATATCTATATTCTGCTCCTGCACATAACTATCCGCAGGAACATGCGATCTTCCTCAAACCAACACCAGAATGTTACCCTTAAAATACCCTTCAGCTGGATACCAAAGACCACCTTATAACCTTAGTCTGTCCCCTCCTATCCTGTAAAGGTGAATCCCTTTGTTCTGAAACCATTTAAACTGTTGTAACTTTCTGATGTGGTGCAGGGAGACTATGTGTACATTGTGCACTATTTGGATTAAATATGTAATGTGTTTTGATAGCCTTCCATGCGTTCACAAACTCTACCGTAAATACTCATACCACGCGCTAATACACAGGACCGCGGGAGCGACCATATGCAAATTGCGAATATGCGTACGCACAGCAGAGCAAGTACGTGCACGGAGGCCATCTGTGCGTAGTTTGTACGTGATGTGTGTACTGCAATATTTTTCGACTTTGACAGTACCAATGTGTGTATGCTATAAAACAAATCACACAACTCTATAAATGTGAGCAATACTAATTACTATTGCCCACTAGACACAACTTTTTCTGTATAAACTTTTATGCAGACCTGTGTTTGTGTCTTTACACTTACTTCCTTAAAATACTGTTATTTCAAATTTACCTATATAGCAACAAATGTATCCTATTTCACACAGATATATAATGACTCTAGCAATAATAAATAATTGAAATGATATGATTCAGATTGGATAGCTATCTTGCAGAACATACACTGATCTAAATATACACATAATTATAATAATATTATATATCTGTATCATTCACTGGTCTCCTATGTGACTCATTTACCCATTCAGTGCTTCTAATTTGCATATCAAAGCTATTTGGTTTTCACTGCTAAGAAAAAGCAGTTACACAGGTTAATTTGCATTTCAGTGGCTATCCTCCCTGTAAGCAGATTCTACAAGTCTTGGAAGGAAAAAAACAAAACCAACTCTTTCTTTCCTTTTTCTATCTGTGTGCAACCCCCTCACTTGATGTACAGTAATTACGCACAGACAAGAAGGACAGGAAAAAAAAACTTATCTCACCATTTACTCTCACTAGGACCAACTGAAACTATTTGTAATTGACTATGGCATGGGTTAAACAAATGCATTGGTAACTCATAAATTGTGCTTGATGTGACCAAGGAAACTGATTATTCTGAGCAGACTGAAAATCAGCTATTTAGAAAATGACCGGGGGGCGTTGCCTAGCTACTATCCAGGGTGGACGTGCTTCTCTGTAGCTCCCGGCCGGCGCTGAATTATCCCCTTTTCCCTGCCCCCACCTGGAGACTTTAAGGGCACATTACCACCCCTGGAGGTCTGCGCTAGTCCCCTGATACGTGCTGCGGAGACGGCGGGCACTCTGTGTGTCCGTGCAGGTTGCGGCCTACGCGGGGAGCAAAGCCGGGACCTCGAGCCCAGATGGAGCCCGGACCGGAAGTCGCATGCGGCCAGCCAACGCTGCACCTGGTGCCCTTCTGACATCCTCCCCATCAGCCACCTGGCCCTACCCGCTCCCCCACGTCTCCCCGCCTACCCCCCTTGCTGCCGACGGAGTTGGGCCGCGAGGTCAGGGAGCGACGTGGAGGCTCCCGCGGATTGCGGCCTGCTCCCCCTGCTGAGACCGGGACCTCGCCGGACCTCCGGGCGCATAGCGGTGGCGCGCTCCCATCCGGACTGGAACGCTCCCATCTACACAGCTAGACCTCGGCCTTACACAGCCCGCGGGCGGCCAGATAGGGGTGGGATCGCGGTGAAGAGCAGGCTAAAGTAGACTGGAGACTGCTGAGGAGCTGCACAATCTGGCGGCCATCTTTGATTTCATACGGGGGGCTCCGGTGTGAGACGTTGAGCCCTGGAGAGAAGGCATCGGCACTAAACACCATACGGCCTTCTGGCAGTCCGGTAGGTCATCTCCTCCCTTATTACACAACATCCCCATCACTGGGCCTGACATCCGAAGGCTGCTGATACCTATTTCCTGACACTTAGTTCCACGGCTGTTATTATCGGGAAGCTCCTCACTACATATCTCTCGCTGATGCAAAGACCTGGAGATGCCCACATTATAAGTTACAGACCACCCACCCTGGCCTGAAAGCTCCACTATCCCCTCCATCGGCTTTCAGATCTAGGCCCTCACTTCCAGTGGGCACACCGAACGATTCGGCTGCTCCCCCTGAGAGCTATCCCTCCGGGCATCCCTATTTGCCCAGACCAACGGCTCTCCCTGGACCAGTGACCCTGCAAACACACCGGCGGGTCTCGGGGATACCCCGGAGCAAAGTGGCGTAGACCCCGGTTCGCTCCCCCCCCATCGCACCCACCGGAACTCACACAAGCAGTGTGCACCAGATGACGGCGGCCATCTTGGGTCTCGTGGAAGACGCTGACACGGCTGCCTGAGGGATCCATGGCCGCTCACAGCACCCCGCTGTGCTCCCCTGCAAGCCCCTTGGATCCCATACCGCTGGCTGACAGTTCCCCTCAATACAGATACGTGAAGCGGAGCCCCACCTCACCGCTGCAGCGGCCGCGATTCCTTGCTCCCCTGACTGAAATCCTGGACTGTCTGGAGCCTCTTGCCCCCTTAGAGGATACGCAGGACTCAGACCTCATCTCCACTGCTCCACTGATCATGACCAGCACTCAGCTAATGCTGGTGGCGACGCTGCTGACCTGTCACCCTCCAGCTGTGCCTCCATAAGCAATGATTTTACACCAACAGACCAAATTTAAAAAATCAAAACAAAAAAACAAACAGGAGGTCTTCCGGGTACCGCGCTGGTCGCTGGTCGCTGCCTGGGCCCAGACATTGCTGTTATCACAGGTGGATCCTCCTCCCCCACCTCCCTCCACTTCTTACTGTACGTGTGCCTCCTTGAACTGCACCCTGATTGGACAAGCCTACACATATTCCTCATAGTGCTTTTTCCCCCAGTCCCTTCCCCACTCCTCCGGGCCTTACCTGCCATACTCCCGAGGGACTTGTAATCTTCCGCGATACATCAGACATCATATCGCCTTTAATGGACGCAAAATTGGCACCTCTGATGGAGGCAATTACATCAGCAGCAGCTCAACTGACCCAACACACTCAATGTCTGGCTGAGGCAGAGGACCGAATATCTACCTTGGAAGATGATTATCAAACGATTCAATCCCAACAACAAACGCACAACAATACCCTAGTGGCCATGACCGATAAGATCGAAGATTTCGAAAATCGGAATCGCCGGAACAACTTACGCCTGATTGGTCTTCCAGAATCCGTCAGACAGACAGATCTACTGGACTTGGTTACTCGCTGGCTCCCCACAACCCTTGACTTGCCCCCCTCCCCCACCTCTTACCCCACCGCATCGGCCCAGACAGGCAGTCTTCACAGTCCTCTCAGTCACATCCTAGACCAGTAATTTTTAAGTTACTAAATTAGCTTGACAAAGTGAAGATCATGGAAGCCTACCACAAGCGCTCTGACCTATGCTATGAGGAATTCAAACTTCTTCTTTTTCAGGACTTTTCCTTTCAAGTTTCGACACAACGACGGGAGTTCTCCCCTGTATGCAAGGAGCTCTATGCTAAAAACATCAGATTTGCTCTCCTATACCCGGCAAAACTGAGAATCTGCCATGTCTGCAAACCGCATTTCTTCGACACACCAGATTCTGCTCGGAACTTTCTCAAGTCTCTGTCATCACAGTCTGACTCTCGAATGGACGATGCTGACTCTTCTAGACTTAAGTATCTCTCTGTTATTTTCTCTCTCCTTCTTTCCTAATGGATAGCACACTGTTGATTGTTTCTATATGGTTATTGCATATAGGGTTAAATGGGAATTCTTCACACCTGCCGCAGATGCAGGGATGGTGGGACTCCTTTATTCAATTTCTTCTGTCAGCCTTCTTTCCCTCCCCTTTTTCTAATCAAACTAGAGTTTCTGTTACAGATAGACGGTTATTATTACTGTCTTCTTGGGTTCAAAAATTTAAAAAATGTTATGACTGGTGGCCTATGATGCATTGGTTACTGTTTTCTACCTGCATTACATTGTTTTGTTACTGTATGTTTATTCTAACTCCGTTCGTTTGCCCGACACATCATTTTTGTCCTCCCCTTGCGTGCTGGGACGGGGGATTGGACTTCCGCTTGTGGCTTCTCCCTCTGCGCTCCACTAGACTGGGTATTGGATAATGCCAGCCCCTAGGGACGCTGGGGCCTCTACTGATGGCTCAAAGATGTCTCTTAAATTGGTCTCGTGGAACGTAGAGGGCCTGAACACGCCAGTCAAGAGGAAAAATGTTTTGACCCACCTCAAAAAATTTCATCCTGATATAGTATTTCTGCAGGAGACGCACTGGCGTCTCAATGACCCCAATACACTTAGAGATACCTGGGTTGGAGACTTCAGAAGCGCTTCCTATACTACTAAAGCAAGGGGAGCACTTCTTCTGTTTCGTAGATCTTTGCACTATAAGATCAAGGATGATTGGGTGGACCCTGAGGGCAGGTTTTTGTTTCTAAAGGTAGAGGTCGAAGGAGAGCTTTTTACTTTTGCTTCCTTTTTCTCAGACATCTTTGTTAAATTACAGGGATGGATGGAGGGAGTTTTGATTTTAGGGGGAGACCTTAATATTGTTCTAGACCCGCTATTAGATGTTTCTGGTGGCCCCAGACAGTTGAATTACAATAGATCCATGCCACCCTCCCTGTCCCTAATGCAGGACTCTTTACAGCTTCTGGACCCATGGAGATTTCTACACCCTGACTCTAGGGAGTATTCCTTCTTCTCACACCCCCATAAAATATTCTCCAGATTGAATTACTGGCTAATACCTGCCTCTTTGATTCATAGAATAGTGGACTCCACCATAGCTAATATTCTCATATCCGACCATGCCCCCATCACCCTGACAATAGCGTTAACCCCACCCCGACAATACTCCTATGTCTGGCGATTCCCTGAATACCTTGCCCATTCTGAGGACTTTAAACTCTTTTTGTCACAATCATATCTCAATTATACACACGATAACGCAGCACATGTCAATGACATAAATCTTTTCTGGCAGGTTTCTAAACCCATTCTTAGAGGACAGATTATTTCATATGCTGCCGCCAGAAAAAGGCAACTTCGGGAAAGGATGGCAGAGGCATCCCTCCAGGTTGCCTCGGCCTATTCTCAACTGTTGGCTGATCCGTCTGAGACTAACAGGAAATTATATAAAGACACCAAACTGATACACGATACCCTCTGTGCTGAACAGGCCAAGTTATTCCTCTCCTTCCAATCAAACAAATATTTTCATTGGGGCAATCGCCCAGGACAATTATTGGCAAATATGGTAAAAACTCATGCAACACCAAAACATATCTCCTCGATTAGAGACACATGTGGACCCCCCTCAGTGACATAGGAACAGATTAGCGACACCTTTCTGGCTTTCTTTGAGAAATTATACCACCTGACCACCCTACTGCTGACATGGACTTTTTGACACAGGCTAATCTCCCTACACTTTCTGAGGGCGATAGAGAATTTCTTACCAACCCCGTTACTGCAGCGGAATTGGAATCGACCATCAAATCCCTAGCAAATGGGAAATCCCCGGGCCCCGACGGTATGTCGGCAGCCTATTACAAGTTACTTCTCCCACATATAAGTGACCACCTTAGGCAATTATACAATGCGCTCTTGACGGGCCACCCTGCCCCGGCAGGCTTTAATACGGCCCGAGTCATAGTCCTCCCTAAACCTAATAAAGATCATACTTTGGTTTCATCCTACCGGCCAATCTCATTGTTAAACCAGGATTTTTAAATATTCACGAAGATTCTTGCCACCCGTCTCCAAGTGATTCTACCTAAATTGCTACATCCTGCCCAGACAGGATTCATGCGTAATAGGCACTCAGTACATAATGTTCGCTCATTGCTGGCGGCCATGTATAAAACGCATGATTCATTGGAGAAGGAAAATATGGTCTGGAGCTGTGATGCAGACAAAGCCTTTGACCGAGTATCTTGGGCTCACATAGACAGATTATTTAGACTCCAAAATTTTGGTCCTGATTTTATTAAGGTATTTCACATCATCTACCAAACTCCCCAAGCCTTTTTGATGGTTAATGGTCACAACGCGAGACTATTCTCCCTATATCGAGGTACCAGACAGGGTACCAGACCCTTATCCCCCCCCCCCCTTATTTAACTTGGCCTTAGACCCCCTCCTTTGCCATTTCTGTAGAGAACACAGATGGCACGGCATAAAACTGGCTGATCATGAACTTAAATTCTCAGCATTTGCAGATGACATTCTACTTTACTTTAGCAACCCTCGAAAGGCCATACCACACTTACTTGACATTCTAGACTCATTTGAATTAGTCTCTGGCTTTAAAATTAATCACTCCAAAACAGAAGCCTTGGCTTTCTTTCCCTCAATAAAAGCAGGCTGGGGCGACACGTTCCCGTTTCACTGGGCCACAAACAATTGTATTACTTAGTTAGGGATTTTATTCCCTGATCACCCCTCCAAGCTATACCCTCTTAATTTCCCCCCACTATTTACTAGGACACATGCAGACTTTGCCAGATGGGCTCACCTCCCTCTCACGTATACTGGCAGGAGTCACTTGTATAAAATGATAAGCTTCCCACGCTTCCTTTATGTATTACAGATGCTCCCGCTGATTCCGCCCAAACACATGCTAGCTCAACTGGACAAAGCACTGTCTAAATTTATTTGGGCGAGTAAGCACCCTAGATTCTCACTATTCAAATTACGCCAACCCCGTTCCCTTGGGGGCTTAAATTTACCATGCCTTCACTCATATGCCTTGGCAGCCAACTACAGGATCGCTTTGGACTGGATTGGCGGTCGGGGCGTCTATGCCAACACACATCTGGAACAATCTTTTACTCCCTCTCGGTCTTTGGTGTCCCTGTTACACACCACCCCCACTTCCATACCACACTGTGTGGCAGACAATATACTTGTTTCCTCTACCTGTGTTGCCTGGCAACAGATTCGCTCGCACTAAAAATATCACGATATATATCACTGTTCCTACCTCTCTGGGGTAACCCAGACTTCAAGCCTCACACTACCTCTCCCATATTTCAGACTTGGTATGATGGAGCTCTAAAATACATCCATCATTTTCTGCATGCTGAAACTCTGACCTTACTTACACATTCCCAAATTATGGCACGTTTTCCATCTTTACGAATCCCATTCTTCCCCTTTCTTCAAGCATGCAGCTATGTACAGAAGGTCACATCTTTGTTATCTATGCAAGATACCTCCCATACCCTGGACAAAACATTACGACTCACCCCAAATAGCAATTTTCCCACGGCGCTCATATACACACACTCCCGCACCCTACTAAATGTGGAATCCGGCTCAGTGGGCCTCCTGAAATGGAAACTGGAATTCCCAGATCTCACTATGAAACTGATTCTGGAGGCTAACACCTATTTAGATAAAACACTAGGCTCAGTTTCATACTCAGAAATGCACCAGAAAATTCTACATAGAGCATATGTCACTCCCAAGCTACGATACCTCATCGGAGCAGCCCCCTCATCTCACTGTTTCAAGTGCACTGCTCCAGAAGCAGGCCTTGTACACTGTTTGTGGTCATGCCCCAAGGTACGTACACTTTGGCAGGCACTCCAATCATACATCCCGACTGACTTACAGTTACAATTTACTATCACTAAGACGTGGGCATTCTGGGGTATATTCCCGAAACCATCCACTACCGGTCTGTCCAAGGGGCAACGTATTTTATTAATTAAACTGGCGGCTGCTACCAAAAAGACGATCCTTTCACAATGGATCTCCACTGACCCTATTCCTATCTCACTATTACACCCTAGGGTCTCTCATCTATTTCACCTAGACTGGACCAATACTGCTTTACAGAAGGACAAACTGACTGAAAAGTACTTTCATATTTGGTTACCCTATGTCCAGACCCTCCCCCCGGTTACAAAGGAGGCCCTACGGAAATGTTTCAAATATACTAAATGGTACTTGCTAGAGACCCTGGATTCCGTAGCCCCCTTTTGAGCTTAAGGTTCTATGCTGTTTCCATATACCAGTTATGTCTCTTGATGTTCTGATATTTGTATATCTCCTCTACTGTTTCAATTCTGTTATTGCCTAGGGCTTACACAGAATATAATTACTGTTAATATATGTCTATGCTACAATGGTTATGTAATGCATGCTGATCTCATTTTGTTCTATTGTTACCTCACCGGTCAATAAAAACTTTTGGGGGAAAAAAAGAAAAAGAAAAAGACCTTCCTAAAATGGCCACTGCTCCTCCCCCTTCCACATCCATGAGGTTTATACAAAATGGTGTACAGGCCATCTGCTTAGTCCAAAATGGAGGACAGACCATGCAGCTTCCTTTGTCACAAAGAAATCACACATTATACAAGCACCAGAAATTATTTTAGGCCTGAGTTAAAAAAAACTATATCAAGGCTATGCAGCAACTTTTAAATGTACTTTTAAACCCACTTAACAGATAAACAATCCAATCTGAATCAAACACAATATGACTTATTTGAACTTTATTTTGCAACAATAAAAATAAATTTTAGCATCTTATATATTATGAGAAACGCATTGTCCCTTGAAATTTCATATCATTGGCTTACTGATAACACAACAATACACGTGGATGTTATTTTCATCAGCGTCGCGATGCGTCCATTGGAGCCAGTCGATTACCACCGCGTTTGTAATGTACAGTGCATCATTAAGACTCTGATATCGTGGACCAGCCCCCATCTGAGAATGACAAATTGCTTTCTCACAAATATTTAAAATGCCCACTCTAACATATACTGCAGACGCCAGGTGCCAGGTATTACCATATATGATAAAAGTGCGCTGTACATCGCAAAAAACACTGCATCCCATAAGAGAAAACAACACACCCACACATTATCTGAGTTCCAAAGCTCATTGATGTATATATTTGTTATTAAAAGGATATGGATTCAATATATTACAATGTACAGTATACCTATAGTTACAACTCATACAGTAAGCAGTTAATACATACAGTTACATACAGTTACAGTTACATACAGTTACAGTAACATGCCAGCGATACAATTACCATATCTTTCAATGCATCCTCCTCTTAATATCTCTCTCTCTCAAATAAATACAGGAACTGATCTGGCAATAACTCCATCATCATCTAGTCCAAAACAGCAACTGCCTTCCTGTGTGATCAGCAATGCGTTATCTAGTTTGGGGGAGGGAACTTACTCATTCATGATGAGTCACTAGTCTCTTTGTATATGCTAAACAGGTTCAGCCTTGGGGACGTCCAAAGGGGCTGGCCTGAGCTTCCTGTCCACTACCTGTTTGGAATATCTATTGTTCTAATAAAAGTGATTTTAGCTTTTATACATTTAATCATAATTGTTGGTTGCAATGTCCTACAACTTAATATCAAGTATCAAATGAATCTACACATTAATCTGCTTGCTTTAATACCAAATATGACAGGTGTATCTGGTTTTGTTCAAATAATACACATACATGATATTACTTCATTATATAATTTTAAATCATCATGATGTCTGGCGCTTGATATTATTATAATTATGTACTGCATGAAATAAGTGTCAAATCCATCTCTGTGGCATGTCTGTGTAAATGCGTGTGTTACCATATATTGCTGTGCTCGCTGTGCGTATTTGCAAGTATAGTGACTCATAATGTGTATAGTTTGTATGTTCTTTTTATGTAATATTTTTGACTTCGACAAAACATATTTAAACAAAAAACCTCAGCTAAATCATTCAGGACAACCTGATAAAGCTGCTGAGGTTTCCTCCAGGAAGGCCATCACATCAGCAGGTGAGGGAGTGAATTCCTTGGAGACAGAATCACTGAAAATTTGAAGCCTGGCTAGGAATAGAAGCTCAAATTTGTGTGGAGCCTGGAAAAATTAGAGCATACTGGAGACATCTCCTTCCGGGCCTGGGAAACTTCGGTTGAATAATCTTGGAAGACAAGAAGGCAATGTTGCTGCCACTCAATCTTACCCTTCTTATGGGCCGCCGCCCAGATAGCAGATTTGTGAGGTGAATTCAGGCTACGGAAGATGACCATAAGTGGCTTATGGGAATCACCCAGTGGGCCAAGTCGGTGCACCCGTTCCACTTGAAAATTGGGGAGCTCAGAGGTGATATACAGAAGCTGTAAAAAGTCCGAACTGATAAAGTTGCACAAGTCTGGGCCTTTAAGGTGTTCTTGTAGTCCAACAATGCGAAGGTTATTACGCATGCACGGTTTTCTAGGTCTTCAGCCTTGTTAAGCAGTTGATGATTGACATTACGCATGAGATCTGATTCCCGTTGGATATCAAATAATTCCTGTTCATGCTCTTCAATTTTCTGGTTAGCCACAACCTGAATATCTGTAGAATCCAATTGTTCTTTTAACTCTTTAATGGCCGCAGAAAATGTATTCGCTTGAGCCTCTACAATAGGAGTGACCGTATCATTAATGGCCCTGACAACATCCTCATAAGTAAGCACCTTCATAGGGCAAGATAGGGAGTCCTTGGTGGACTGTGCCCCAGCAGGGGTAAATGACATGATGCTTCAGAAACGTCTTTAAACACTGCGGCGTCCTCCGTTTTCCCAGAGTGAGTACATGCAGTCAAAGCTGGAGTGAGAAGCTTAGTAGATTTACTCATAGACACTAGGTGGCAACAGCAGAACAATGAACGACAGAGATGTTACAGATGGAAGCAGTCAGGTCTCAGTAGAAATGTGCAGTACTGAATAGCTGTATCATATAAAAGGAATAATAAGTCATAGATAACGGTAGCACAGTAGAGTGAATGATGGGGACACCCCCACTTCAAATCACGGTGCACTCATGAAAATTGTTGGTCCCCACTTCAGGGACAGTACACAGAAAAAGGAGCAGGGGTCACATAGAAGGCGCTCCAGTGCCAAAGATCCAAGGGAAAATTAAATGGACACAGTGAGGTCCTCCAAGAGAAGGGAATATGTCCCAGGCAGGCCAATATGTTAGTGCTGGCAGATGCCACTATAATACCAGAGGAGAGGGAACAATGATGGCAGGCAGGTATGGGAACAGCCCTGTGAGATGGTGCACCCCAGGGACAAAAAAAGGGGCATTGTGGAGCCACAGCCTGTGAAATCCTCCACGTGGGTAGTGTGTCAGGCAGGTCTAGCGAGCAGGACCACAGTGGAGAAGCGGCACAGGGCAGTGAGACGTGCAGCACCGGAACTTGGCCAGGAACCCTCCTCCAGAGGCGATCCAGCGTCTCCAGGCGGGGATACTTTCCCAGGTCAGGCCAGCATCTGGAGGTAGCGGGTAGGTCGTGGATGCGGGCACAACGGAGGACGCCCACAAGGTTACAGATGCCTCCAAGCGGGTCACTGAGTTACCGGTGGGCGGCAGGTGGTAAAGGCAGCAGGTACAATGCAGAAGTCAGCCAATATTAAGAAGGAAATCAGCTCCAGCCACAGAGCTCAGCAGCCATGCGTCCTTCCTCTGTAAGCAGCAAGCCCTGACCAGTCACTATTTCTAATTGCCTTTAGTTCTTTTAAAATCTAGAATGCTGGAGTTAGCAATTGGATGAAGAAGGTATGAAATTAAATTACTTGTAAATGTTATTGTCTTGAACATATAGTGGAAAACCTGTTGTTTTATTGTGATCAATCCAACCCATCTATTTTATTTATTTATTTATTTATTAACAGTTTCTTAAACAGTGCAGCAAATTCCGTTGCACTTTACAATTGGAAATAACAATAATCTAACAAAACTGGGTAATAAACAGTCATAGAGGTAGGAAGGCCCTGCTTGCAAGCTTACAATCTATAGGGAAATAGGCATGGATACACAAGGATAGGTGCTATCTATTGCATAGTTGTCCACCAGATTGCAAAGGTTCTTGGTGGACTGTATGATATGGTCATACAGCAATGATGAACCGGGGTCGAGAGGGAGGATGAGAAGACATGTGAGGATGTGTGTGGACTATGCCGAGTGGATGCAATTTGATAGGAAGGTTTATGAAAGTTATGTGGGCGGTTCTGGAATTTGATACGCTTGCCTAAAGAGGTGAGTTTTCAGGGAAAGCTTGAAGGTTTGGAGACTAGAGGAGAGTCTTATTGTGTGTGGTAGGGCATTCCACAGAGTGGGTGCAGCATGATGAAAGTCCTGCAGTCGTGAGTGGGAGCGAGTAATGAGTGTGGATGAGAGACGCAGGTCTTGTGAAGAGCGAAGAGGTCGGGTTGGGAGATATTTTGAGATAAGCGAAGTGATGTATGTTGGTGTAGTTTGGTTAATGGTCTTGTGTGTGAGTAAAAGTATTTTATATTGAATACGGTAGAATACAGGTAACCAATGGAGGAACTGACAGAGCGGATCTGCAGACGATGAGCACCAGAGACAGAGCTTTACTTATTTGTGAGGGTACAGGATCAAGAGGAGAGGTACTAGAGAAGCAGGATGAGAAGAGTGATGATACTTCCTCTTCATTAGGTGAGGGAGGGTTCAGAAGTGATTTAAATGAATAAATACTTTCTGTAATAAAAGTGAAACTGATTTTAAGACACTAGTTACAGCTCTCTGTGATCAGAGTAAACCTCCTTACCTCTCTGTAAAAGCAATAAGATCAGAAGAACCTGCATGAAGTAGAAAGGACCATCAAGGCCTGGTAATGTTCCAGAGAATTACCCCACACTAACCTTTAACCATCTGGTGGGGTATCACATAAACACACATACAGTTACCTATAGGACTGCTTTCAATAAATAATTAAATCACACGGGGCTATTTAAAGTTAGTGATAGTCTAAATACATCAACCTTTATTTCTATCCTTAGAGGTTAAAAAAGTATTTGAGTGTTGAGATCAGTGGAATATATATCCCAACAATCCTATTGCATGATCTCAATATATATACAAGTGCGCCAACCAAGAGACAATCTTTTCTTGTACATTGTTATTTCCTACTTTTATTGTCCATGGCAGCACCCCCTGTTGATGAATGAGGAATTGTTTCATGATAATAAATTTTGGACTTTCTTGTAAACAACTAAATCTAAAGTAATAAACTATAACAAATGAGTGACTAGTGCAGAAGATATCCCTTCCCTATTTCCCTTTATTTGTGCTTCCCATCCCGTCTCTTCCATGCGGTGTCTGATGCGTGGTCACAGCTGTCTTTTTATGTATGTGAGTTAGAGAATTGGTGAGTGAGGGTGGGTGAGTAGAGATAGGTTGTTGCGTGACTGGGAGTAGCCAGAGGAATATTTTCGAATACAGTACTGTATGTGCAGTTGCATGCATATGCCCCTCACTTTAACAGCAGTGAACATTGCTGCAAATTATATAGAAGGGGGGCTAATTACATTTTGTTGCACCTGCGCCTACCACTCACTAGTTCCGCCACTGCGCATGTGTTTACAGAAATTATTGTATTTAAATTCCCATATTTCATTGATATCTATGGAAAGTACTTCTGAGTTTGCCTGATGGTGTATTGTTTGTTTCCTATTTGAATTTGCAGACATGTTTACAAACACGATTCTGCAATTTACTCCCAAGAATTCATGGATCAAGTACCTGTATTTTTTCCCCCTAATTTGTTGCAATTGGGCCTGATTCATAGTAGAATGCTAATGCTGCCAAATATGCAATTTCTGACTCAGAGGATGTGCGAAAATATGCCAATTGAACAGCCGCTGAGATTTGTATAGTGACACCCACTGGTGTTGTCACAGCTGCCCGCAACTGCATACATATTCGCAGCATTGATGCAGATCTGGAAAACATTGACTCACTGAATGATACTAATGTCACTCAACTGAGATGCAGGAGAGATTGGTGGCTGAAACATGCCCCAAAAATGGTTCAGGATATGCCCGCTTTCTGTTACCTCCAACAAAATGGCCACTTCCTCACTTGCAAATTAATCCCCACAGCAAGCATAACCGCAAGCAAATCAATCGCTGCACGTACACATTGTAGCAGTGATGCATACGCAGTTTACCGATAGTCATTCAATTGTGAAAACATCAGCATAGCATACAACTTATGTATTAGGCCCAG
Source organism: Pseudophryne corroboree (assembly GCF_028390025.1). Lineage (NCBI taxonomy): Eukaryota > Metazoa > Chordata > Amphibia > Anura > Myobatrachidae > Pseudophryne > Pseudophryne corroboree. The sequence goes on along the minus strand of NC_086450.1, from coordinate 248,604,806 downwards.
TGTTATACTCCTTTTACACCGAGCCAAATATCCGGGATGGCTGTCAGTGTAAAAGGTGCAAACAAAAACAAAACCTGGGTAGATTTTCCTGGGAGTTCTATCATGGTCGAACACGGGAAGAACCCGTGTTCAGGGGTAGTGTAAATGGGGAACCCGGGACATCCAACACAGGACCCGTTTACAGCAATGGGAGAGCTTGGGTGACAGGGTACACGTTGTCTCTGCTGCTATGCAGCGATGCCAGGGTGAAGGTGAATGGATGCCGCGCTCATGAGTGCAGCGTCCATTCATCGCACAGATGGAGGCTGGAGACAGCCCAGTAAAAGCTTCCAGAGTGCTGGGCTTGTCCCCAGCGTGATGTGCAGGCGCTTTGGGGGTACCGATTTACAGACTTCCAGGCGCTTGGAGATGATGTCATCTCCAAGTGCCAGCCATAAAGTCACTGCACACATGTGCAATGTGCAGTATCTTTACGGAATATCCCAGGTCGGCACCGCAGTGTAAACGTGGTAAATGCCGGATCTAACCCAGATTGGAAATGTGTTCCAAATCCCGGGTCGAATCCTGGATTTTGGTGTAAAAGGTGTATCAGTAGAATCAGTTCCCTATAAATTGTAAGCTTGCGAGCAGGGCCTTCCTATCTCGATATCTGTCTGTTATTACCCAGTTTGTCTTATCACTGTTGATTTCAATTGTAAAGCACAACGGAATATGCTACACTATATAAGAAACTGTAACTAAATAATATAAAGCAGTGATAAGGCAGTGCTAAGTAGAGGTCATAACACACTAGCCAATCATTACGGGTTTGAAAAATGACAGGTAGGAGATGATTGGCTGGTGCATAATCACCTTCCACTAATCACTTCTTTATCACTTGTCCAGGCTTAATACATCTGCCCCAATATGTATAAGCAGCTCTACCTGGCATAATGTGTATAAAGGACTCTTTCTGGCATGATGTGTAAAAGCGGCTCTACCTGGCATAATGTGTAAAAGTGGCTCTACCTGGCATAATGTGTACAATGGGCTCTACCTGGCATAATGTGTATAAGCAACTCAACCTGGCATAACATGTATAATGGGCTCTACCTGGCATAACGTGTATAAGCAACTCTACCTGGCATAACATGTATAAGCTGCTCTATCTGGCATAATTTGTATAAGGGGCTCTACTGTGGCGTAACGTGTATAAAGGGTTCCCCTGTGTGGCATAACATGTATAAGCAGCTCTCCTGTGTGGCGTAACATGTATAAGTGGCGCTCCTGTGTCGTTTAATGTATATAAGGGTACTACTGTGGAGTGTAATGTGAATAATGGACAATGCTGTGTAGTGTAATGTGAATGATGGACACTACTGTGTGCTGTAATGTAACATAGTAACATAGTAACTAAGGTAGAAAAAAGACAATTGTCCATCGATTTTCAACCTATTTGTGGTCTCGTATGCAGTCTTATAGGACTAGTTATTTTTATGTGAATTGGTACTATTCTGTGGCCACACCCTTTCCCCATGAAGCCATGGCCCTATATTTTTTAAGCGTGCCTACAGCGCGCACTGTCCCCATTTTAAGCATGGAGGGTGCCAAAGGAAACTTTCACTCTGAGATCCACAAGGTCTAGAACTGGCCCTGTCACAAATGTAGGATTTTAAATATTTTTTTATTTTCAAATGTAACAGTACAGTGGAGGGGGTGCCGAAACATACCCTTGCTCCGGGCACCATGGCACCTAGCTACACCTCTCCTTGTCACTCTCTCTCAAACTTGTTCATATAGCTATTAAGTGATATCCTTAAACGTTTCACTTTGTGCTTTCTAAAGGCTAATTACATTATTGTCAGATAAATAGAAACCAGAAATGGAGACAGATAAACTCTTTATTTCACACTGTACATTAATATAACAACAACAAGAAAACATATCTAACAAAATACTCTGGATCTGCTCTATGCATGTTTCTGAATCCAGATACCCCCGTAGAGAAAAATGTTTGCCAACAACCTGTCCTGTAACACACAACATTTACTTATATGATTCTGGCCCACAGAGACAAAAAAGCAATTCTTTCTGGATGAGGGATATGGAACTTATCTATATTTGTCAATCAATCTCTATCATACCTCAGCAAAAAATTGTTTAACAATTTGTACTGCTTCAATTAATACTGTACATTTGATTACATAGGGTATCCATAAGAGTGCACAGTATAAACAATGGGTTAATATAAGACTGCGGTTTTTCCGACAAGTTGGGAATTCCGACATGAATTGAATAGACCCCTAAAAAGGTGTTAGAATTTGCAGACCAAAAGGTAAATATTTATGGCAAACATGTCAGCAAAACCTTGTAAACTCCGGACTATTTTTTAGAAAACATCTCCCTTTTCTACAATTTATACCTATTTCATTGATAAATAATTAGCAGTTTAATGAAATTCACCAGTCATGGTTATACCGTGGCTGGATACAATTATCAACATGTCATCACTGCCATTTGCACACACATTCAGAATCCGTGTGAATTAAGAACAATGACCTCTGCACACTAAATATTTTTCTCCATGTAAGCAATCCGGCACTCAAGCTGCCGTGTGCAAGATATGTAAAACAGTCAATACTTGCTTGCTAAGTGCTTTTATTAGATGAACGTTTTGGTGGACATGACCCCATCATCAGGATACACTTGTATCACTTGTCAAGGGTTCTGAGCGCCTTTCCTTTCTGCACATATGTCATCCATTTTATCTGGCACCTGAAAGAATATCTGAATGTCTGGGGGTGCCCACCTCTACACACATATATATATATATATATATATATATATATATATATATATATATATTTACTCCAAACTTAGACAGCAGTGGCGAATTTCCTATTAGGCACGAGAGGTGGCACTTGTTTTGGGGCGGCACTTGGATGTTTGTGTTGGTACTGTCAGGCCAAAAAGTACCAGTAACTGCAAAATATTTCCACTGTACTGTACCATATGCCATCTTGAATGGCTTGAATGGAGTGTAAATGAGTAGGACAGCCACATACTGCCCATGTAAGCTGTCCTACTTAGTAAATAGGTATAAATAATTAAAATGTCAAAGTTAGTGGCTGTTTTTATTATTCTATCAAATTGCCTATCATCAAATGAGGGCTTATAACCAATCAATGAAAATAATAAAATTAGGCAGGCGGGGGGCGGGTGTTATTGTTATGCCTAGGGGTGCCCTCACCCCAAAACCGCCCCTGACAGTAGGAAGGCACTCCACTGCTTTTAAATACACACTCCAGTGCTGCAACCTTTTACATCAACATTTAAGATGCTTTTGGTATTGCATCTTTCGTCAGAATGAAAATTACAAATGCAGTCTTACCTTATTTATAACACCCAGTGCAGTTTCAGATCTCCAGCTGCCCCAGTTCACCTCCTGTCCGTATGATGACATCATACGGACAGGAACTGGGTGGGCCCAGTAGCCATAACAACAGTATACACACCACCACCTGGCAGAGGCTATAAAGAACAGTAACACATTACAGAAAACACATAACTGATATATATGGGTACAAGCTTTAAATACATTTAAATCCATCATCAGATCTGTTGAGCCACTATAAATGCATCATTACATTTATCAACTTTATATTGAGGAGTGACAGATCATAGATCAGCATCTATCTCATACCGTATCAGTGTATATTATTACCAATAAGTTATACCAAAAACTTTCAATGATTCAAGAGACACCGTATGGTAAAAATATGTCATATCAAACTATTGATAAAGTTATAGGAACAATAATGGTATAATAGAGATGGCAGATATATATCCCAAATTTTTTTATGCTTAAAGATATTTTACCCACAGCTTTAAAGAATCAAAATAAATTATACTAGACACAAAGCTAGAGATAATGTAAAATGTTACATCTTATAGAAAACAGCTAAATGAAAGATTTTCATTTAGGCCCCACAGCATTGAAGTAAAAAATACACTTTGCTCCTAACTGAAGCAACTTTCTGTTTCTGTCTCTTCCCCTTACCATGGGGGAGACATGATCTATCAGCTTGTAGTGAAGCATGGCTAAGGAATGTTGGGCTAATTTAAAGTGTCAAGCCACTGGTTGTTCAACTTCTTTTTATTCTATAGACTGACGTGTTGCTGATCTGTGTTTGGTGGCTCATTCTCTAAAGACACAGGTTGTTTTGCCTATATAGGCAAGTCCATGCACATTTAATTATATATATAACAAATGTCGACATACAGCTTAATACATGTTTTATCTTCACTATTTTGCCAGAGTGTGGATGAGGACCTGTTTCTAGAGATCCGCATTTGGTACATTCAATACACTTGTACGAACCAGGTACTTTTATAAGAAAATGTGTAGATGTCTGTGTTATAGAAGATGTTATGTCACTGTGTACAAGCCAATTCTTGAGGTTTCTTCCTCTTCCATGGCAATTCAAAAGATGTGAATCCTTAAAACACGGTAGCAATTTATCAGACTTGATCATAGGCAAAAAATAATTTTGAATTTTTTGTTGCACAAGCCCTGGCTGTAGAATATGTATTGACAAACAGCACCATTTTTTGAACAGATGTTTCCTTAGGTGCAAGACACTTACTATGAGTTAAAGAGAGTGCTTTTATTTTCGCGACACCATGCTTCACATAGCCTCTCTGTAAGAACCTTGTGGACATTGCATCCGTTTCTTTCTCAGCTTTGGTAGTATTGCTGACCATTCTTGTCCTTAAAATTGTGAATAAGGCAATCCTTTTTTCATATCCCTAGGGTGGTAACTTCTGGCGTACAACAAAGTGTTTTTACCAGTTTGATTATATACATAATTAAGTTTCCATGTGGACTTGCCGATATAGGCAAAACACCCTGTGCCTTTAGCGATTGACATAGACCAGCAATATGTCAGACTTTAGGAGGAAATGACATTGAATAACCGGTGACACTTTAAATCAGCCTAACATTCCTTAGCCATGCTGCACTAAAAGCTGACAGATCATTGTCTGAGGAAGGGGATCTTTGCCCCGAAACATCACATTAAAGCAGCCCTGCGGGGCCTGTTCACCAGTTCATCTGAGTTGTGAAAATCTCTGAGTGCCGCCCGAATTCTGGAAATATATATATATATATATATATATATATACACACATACATATGGCATGTCTATTAGTTATACCATTATGGTGTCTCTTGAATCATTATTATACCTTATTGATAATTATATGCACTGATACTCATTTAGATGCTGATCTTCAGAGCTGTAACTAGACTTTTTGGTGCACTGTGCCAGAAAGAGATTGGGCACCCCTCCCCTTTTTCCAATAGAGACATTAGGCGCATGCCTCACGGGGAAGGGGCATGACAAAATTGATCCCAGAGAAAGCCCATGCTATGCTGCCCCTTCCCACATTTTATATATATACTGCCGACATTCATCTACAATATCCCTTATTAAATAACACATTTCAATATACTGCCACACCCAGGACTCACACCCACAACCTGCTGCATCTCAGCCAAACACCTCACCCACCAACCCACTTGATCCTGCATAAAAACTATGAGATTTCTTACTATATGAAGTTACCTGTACCCCATAAAAAAAAAAATAACCAGCACCATAATTGAGCAGATCCATGCAGTGTGCAGCCACACATCCAATCTATGGATCTTCCCAGCTGCAACACTGATCACCCCTTCACAAAGTACAAGGCAAGCTACAGATAGTTAGCACTCCCCAGCTGGAATTATCTTGCTTTCTATGCAAGGGCAGATAGTTAAATGAATACAGTGTCCGACTGCAATGCCATAGGCAACGGGTTTGAATCCCAGGCACATCAGCATCCCGAAATGCAATAAAGGACAGTGCGACTAAACAACAAAGAGCTATCAAGTCCAAGAATGCTGTATAGGTATTAGCGACAGAAGAGGTAGGGGTAGGAAGCAAGGGCGGTCAGGAGATGCTGGTCTTCAAAAAGGGGGGAAGCCGCAAGTGAAAGTAATTAAAACAGATAGTTGACAAGTGCTGCCAACTGCATACCCTACCCTGCAGTGCTATGTGTGGTGCACACTCCGCACACACCTAGTTACAACCCTGTTGATCATAACCACACCTCAATGTAAAGTTGATAAATTATTGCAATATAATGGTGCATTTATAGTGACTCAAAAGATCTGCTGATGATGGATTTAAATGTATTTAAAAACTTGCACTCATACATATTAGTTATGTGTTATCCATGTGTTATACTGTTCTTTATAGCCTCTACGGGAAGTGGTGTGTACACTGTTGTTATGGATACTAAGCCAGCCCCCTCCTGTCCGTGTGACGTATGATGTCATCGCGATGCACTAGGAAGTTAACAGGGGCAGCCAGAGACCTGAAACTGCACTGGGTGTTATAAATGAAGTAAGACTACATTTGTTATAAAAGCATGTGAAGCATTGATGTAAAAGGTTGCAACACTGAACTGTGTATTTTAAAAGACGTGGAGTGCCTCCCTACTGTTGCTTTCTAAGTCTGTAGTCTGCTGATTTTTGGGAGGTCACCCAGGTACTGTATTTATTACGTTAGTGGAGTGCTGGCCAATATCTATCTATCTATCTATCTATCTATCTATCTATCTATCTATCTATCTATCTATCTATCTATCTGTGTGTGTCTCTCTCTCTCTCTCTCTCTCTCTCTAAATATATATATTGAATTAGGCACCTGGTGTTACCAAGATAGAACATAACTGCCAGTGACTTGTCTCTAATTTATCAAAAGGGCAATATATCATCTGGTGTCTTTACTAACAATGGGCCTAATTCAGTTATGATCGCAGCAGCAAATTTGTTAGCTAATGGTAAAAACCATGTGAACTGCAGGAGGGGCAGATATAATATGTGCAGAGAGAGTTAGATTTGGGTGGGGTGTGTTCAAACCATACATGCCGACATCCTGGCTAGGTCGGTTCAGCAGGGGAGCGGGGCAGGGCTATGACGTGCATAGGGGGCGGGATGGAGGTGAAGTGGGGGCGGAAGTGGGGTGGGTTTATCGCGGTACATCATTTAAGCTACGCCCCCTGTTCTGTAATGCCACGATTACTGGCATAATACAGCAGGGGGCGTGGATATGATGACGCGATTCAGCAAGAAATGCGTCATATAGACTGCCCGGACCGCCCACTTTACTCATTAAGTTGGCGGACAGATGGGGGGGGGCTTGAAAAATTGGGAGACTTGCCGACTCTTCTGGGGGGGCCGGGAGAGTCACCCGATTTCCGGAAACCTCACCGCCCATTCCGGGAGAGTAGGCAAGTATGGTTCAAACTGAAATCTAAATTGCAGTGTAAAAATAAAGCAGCCAGTATTTACCCTGCACAGAAACAATATAACCCACCCAAATCTAACTCTCTTTGCAAATGTTATATCTTCCATACCTGAGGTGCACATGGTTTTGCCCAACTGCTAACAAATTTGCTGCTACGATTAGGTCTGAATTACCCCCTAAATTAGCCCCAATGTGAATAAGATAACATGATTGAAAGCTCTTTCTGCACATTGTTGGGATTATACAGTAAATTAATTTAAGACAAATATTAATGAAGAAAAATGCTTCAGTTTCACACTGACACAGTCCTATAATAATTCCACCTGTACAGTGCCATGGACTGTTTTGCTATTGTGTAAACGGTCGCTAAAGACCATACTGTAATCAATGGCACTTCTCCATCTCATAGAGTCCCCCAAACATTTCAAGCACCACCAGGATTCACTTGTCTTACTAATAAGATTCCAGTTAATGTGTAGTGAAATAAACAGTGATGTACATAACACATTAATGGGGAAATATACTCTAACCCCTACCAATTGGATTGAATACTCTGATGGTTCCAATTTGTGGTGGGTTTTTTGAATCTACAGATCATCCAGTCAGGTATAAGAATGGACTCACCATAAGAGCCATACAGCCAATACAAAGAGGCGAATGCTGCTGGTATTATCCTAGCTGCCCGTGAGCATCAGAACATTATTAATAAAGCTATACTGCAATTCAATATTACTGTCTGGGCTTATATAAAACTTTGGGTCAGATGTACTAAGCATTAGAGAGTGATAGACAGATAAAGTAGCAGCCAATCAGCCCCTGACCGCTATGGTACAGGCTGTGTTTAAAAAATAACCATTAGGAGCTGATGGTTGGTACAATCTTTCTCCAAAGCTTAGTACATCTGCCCCATTGTACCATAGCTGTCAGTGTCAAGATAATTTCTTCTCAACTGTAAGTATTCCACCTCTACAGACTATACTATAGCATGTCTCCATTTATGTCCTTATTGAAAGCGCCCTTTATATGATATATAATCATACTTAAAAAATGTATTGTAGTTTGAATGTTTTTTTCCCCATTTATTTATTTCTGTATCTTTATAAAATGTAAATAAAAATACTAATTGTTGGCATGGTAACCAGCTGGCAGCTTCATGCCAGTCCAAAGGATGCAAATCCCCCTAAAATTTCTTTAAGCTCTCCTCTTAGTCAGAATGCTCTGGCATTTCTAAGGCTCCTCCGGTGTTTGTTATTGTTGGAGTTATACTCAGTACCACTCTATAGAGTTATAAACTTTCCATACCTACAAAAAGTGTATTTTTTACTCCTCTAACCCTTTCATGGCAAAACTCTGGTAGAAAAGGAACTGTAATTAACTACAAATAAATACATCTGAATAAAATGACAGATGGGTAAAAGACGGACGTTGATCGCACAGTGATCTCTCCAATCTATTCCATTCCAGGCTGATTCCACTTCTGTAAATAATTCATATTTAACATATAGGGGGATATTCAATTGTTTGAAAAGTCGGTTGGGTGTCTGTTTTTTCCTAATAGTTAGGAAAAAACAGACACCCAACTGACTTTTCAAACAATTGAATACCGCCCATAGAGTCCCTACAGTCCTTTATACAAGTAAACAGTTCCAGTGTCCTAGGATTACTTGCAGTTTTTGTGAGCACAAATTAACAATAAATTACCAACCACATAGCAGCACAATGGATTAAACCTTTTTCATCCACACTTTAATTTCATTGCAATTTAACTGCAACAAGACACTGCACCGAATTTATTAAGTAAAAATAAAAAAACAACTGTCATTTCCCACGTCTACTCTTAAAATATTCCAGAATAACTTGATTCAGTACTGTGATATCCCGGAAGGGGAAACATATGGTGGGCTCATCTCTTAATCATAAATTTGGCTTATTAGAAAGACGTGTTCTCAGCCATCTATTGGATCCCTGTTTTAAACACAGTGTAACCACCATAAATAAATATGCGTATCTCTTTTCATTGCATCCAATGTTCAGTTCAGTATGCGAATGCAGACTTTCATGTTCCTGTTTTGTTCCGGGCAATGATGAAAGTCTTGGTATTTGGAAGTGGCCGGGCATCATTCTGGTGTCTGCGCCTCTCAATGAAGGTGGCCAGACGAGAGGTGTCCAGAGGGATTCTGGAATAGTTACTGTAATGAGGTTGCATCCACGGGTGTAGAAGACATGTGGCCACCGTAGGTCTCCAGTTGGTGTCCTCTTGAAGTGTTGCCCGGATAAAGTCATGAGCAGCTTGACTAACGCTTGTGAAATACTCCTGCGGGAAGGAGAAATCCACCCGACATATATTCGTACATGTCTCTTCATTGCTCTCATCTAGGAATGGGGACACTCCACTCAGCATGACATATGTTAGCACACCCAGACTCCAGATATCAGTCGCCAGAGAAACTGGGGTACCTTTGATGACCTCAGGAGCAGCAAATTCTGGGTTCCCGAACAGCTGGTGGATGTAATAGTGTCCTGTAATTTGCATGGCATCCTCCAGATCGATTATCTTCACCCGTGGGACAGGGATACGTAAATCTATCAGAAGGTTTTCAGGCTGCAGGAACAGAATAATATCATTTAGACATAACAATTCCATATACATGTTTCTCAGTTTTGACAGTGATGATTTAAAATTTTTTGTATTCCAGACATATTCTTAGCTTCTTACCTTGATATCTAAATGGGCCACGCGGCAGCTGTGGAGGTACTGAAGGGCCCCCATGATATCCCGCATGTAGAAAGCCACCTTCTCTTCCATGAGCTCATCATGGTTCATCAGATAATCCAGCAATCGGCCATCATCCATCCTGGAAGAGCCGGCACCACATTCTTTAGTTATGTGGCATACGCTAACTATACATAAAATATCCCTTATATATGGAAGGTCTAAAGTACTGCCAATAGTGGATATGAAACACAGATGTAGCCATGCTCATTTTACTGTGATATGGCATGCTGCAACATTGCTTGAGGCATGGCGTGCCAGTCTGCGACTATTCACGTCCGTAAAATGAGCATGGCTACATCTGTACCCATAACATATAAACAATAAAGGTGCCCCCCAGTCTCCATTTCAAATAAATAGCCTCCAGCAGTTAAGATTATTTTTATATCACAGTTATTAATAGTTCAGCTCTAAAGACTTTAAACTGAGAAAAATAAATGCAACACAAAGTTAACGGTTTATAATAGGTCTAAATTATTTATTACAGTATCAAATATCAGAGAGTTTGGCTGTAACAAATAGATGTGACAGACTAACAGATTTATAGACACAACAGATATTCTGTAGATAAGATAATAACAACTACAGTATAAGTCATTTTATAATACTGTAGTTAAGAAGAGACAGCTCCCTGTCCAGTCAAAGATAATCCCATTAGGATTATACAGCCTAGCTTTTGATAAAAGAGGACACAACTGTCTTTGTATTTAAAATGGAATTTGTGGATTCAACGAGAATGACACAACCTTCAATTTCATACTGTAATGAATTTAGATAAGTCTGGTTTGTTTTGTCCATCTATATACAGAATTTTCCCAAACTCGGAGTAGTAATTAGGTCTGCAACTCACAGGTCCAGGATGAGTATATACGCGTTGGCAGTCTCATACGTGTCATGGATGGTGATGTACTGGGGATGTTGCAGATGATGGAGAAGAGCTGCCTCATGTGCCGCCTGTTCACGCTTTTTCAATTTCTTGCTGACAAATTTCACTGCAAAATCTTTTCGGGTGTTTTTCTGCAAACACTTCTTCACAATGGAAAATCTTCCCCTGGGTGGATGAGAGGATAAAGACTGTATTACTGACAGATGAGGAGACATGAAAGAGAATCTATAAAAGTGAGTAAATCTTAAAAAAAAGTCTCAAAAACAAACCACTTTCTAAGTTTTCATATTATTTCTCTATTTGCTTCTTACAGATGTATTCCCTAATTATTTATGTGGAGAGCTGACTAAGTCACATTAATAACCAACCAACAACATGATACAAAAAGGGACGTTGAATAAAGGACATTTTTTTTTTTTACTTATTAACATAGGAAATAGCAGAAGTGGAGGATTATATTGTATGGTGACAAAAAAGATTATATCACTCCTTTTTACAGAATATCCTCTTAAGTTTAAAGAAACATGGCTTGATTAGTAGATAATGAATGACTTGTTAAAGGATACAAATGGGGCTAGGAAAAGGACAAGGGGCCAGGTGGTGAGAATGGCAATGGGCTGTGCAACATGAAGAGCTGAATGATGACGTGATGGCTGAGTAATGAGGAAAAAGCTAGGGGAAATGTAATGAGAATTGCAAGGAGAAGGATGAAGTACAAAAAATGAGAAGGACAAAGAGTCAGAGGACGAGTAATGAGAAGAGCAAGGAAATGGATTAGAGGCCAAGTGGTAACAAGCAAAAGAGAAAGGCAGATAGCTTAAGTACCAAAAAGGACAAAGAGAAGGGTGAGGGGCTGCATATAAGAAAAGCAAGGTAATGGACAAAGGGGGTCATTCTGAGTTGATCGCTCACTGCCGATTGTCACAGCGCAGCGATCAGGTAAAAAAACAGCAAAAATGCGCATGCGTATGCACCGCAATGCGCAGGCGAATCATTCGGGTACAAAGAGGATCGGTGCTGGGCGATGGATTTAGCGTAGATTCCATTCACACAGCCGAACGCAGGTGATTGACAGAAAGAGGGCGCTTATGGGTGTCAACTGACCATTTTCTGGGAGTGTTTGGGAAAACGCAGGCGTGTCCAGGCGTTTGCAGGGCAGGTGTCAGATGTCAATTCTGGCACCAAGAATACTGAAGTGATCGCAAGGGCTGAGTAAGTCCAGGGCTACTCTGAAACTGCACAAAATGTTTTTGCTGTGCTCGTCTGCAAAGGCGTTCGCACACTTGCTAAGCGAAAAAAACACTCCCCCATGGGCGGCTACTATGCGTTTGCACGGCTGCTAAAAGTAGCTAGCAAGCGATAAACTCCGAATGACCCCTAATGAGAATGGCAGTGCAACATGAAGAGCTCTCTCTGCTGCCTTTGACACTGTTGACCATTCTCTTCTCATACAAACACTACAATCCCTAGGTCTTCAAGACACAGTCCTCTCTTGGTTCCTATCCTACCTATCTAATCGCTCCTTCAGTGTTCGCTTCTCTGAATCCACCTCCTCTTCGCTACCTCTTTCAGTTGGAGTACCACAAGGCTCGGTCTTAGGTCCTCTGCTTTTTTCAATCTATACCTCATCTCTTGGTAAACTAATCAGCTCTTTTGGATTTCAGTATCATCTGTACACAGATGATACTGAAATCTACCTATCCTCCCCAGATTTGTCACCATCTGTATTGGTCATGGTCACTGAATGCCTTTCTGCTGTTTTATCTTAGATGTCATCTCACCACCTCAAACTTAATATTTCCAAAACAGAGTTACTTATATTTCCACCAGCCAATAGTAGTTACCAACCTGATATCTCTATCACTGTTGAGAACTCAACAATCAACCCTACCTGTGGCCGGAGACCCTGGTGGCCACATGGTTAATGGCGGCCACGGCACGTAAGGGGTTAGCCTTTAAGTGCCCAGCGCCATTTCAAGGACAACTGGTGCTAGGTACCATATTTGAAATGTACTTAAGGCGCTGGGCATGGACTGTTTAAAAATATGTTTAATGGTGTATTTTAACATGTCATATGTAGTGCTCTGTGCACAATTGTAGGATTGCATGTTTAAATGTATTTATATTCAACATGTATTTTAAAGGGAATAAATGCACTTACTACTGTATATATGTCTGAATAACCATCCCCTATCTTCTGTGACTAGGAAATGGCATGCTAATTGCCCTCTCCTAGCAGATGCGTGAATGACAAAACCTTTTGATGTTGGACAGGGTACGGCAGGTAATGGCTGTGAGTGTGAGTTTCTCAGGGAAAGATGTTAATCACGGGGGGGGGGGGGGGGGGGTTCCTTATCCCATATGTAAAGTGGTATGGATTGGTATGGGTTTGGAACCTGTATTTATTTATGTAGCTGGTTTAATTGTTTAATTGATATACAAATCTGAATGGTATATGCAGGAAAGAGGAACATTTGTTTGGGAATTCAAATACAAACCATATTTTGAAGCTATGTGATAAATGTATCAATGGCAAAGTGGAAACTACCAGGTGGTAGGAATTGGAGTTTAAATGACACCAAACTTTGTGTGTGACAGGAAGGAGGAAATTGCTTCATGCACTTATATCCTTTTAAAATTCAATTTATTTATATTTTGTAAGATATCCTGATTGGATGGAAAAGACTCAGGGGGCAACTACCCCCTGAGATGCATTGTGGTTTTACTGTATAAAAAGAGGAGGCCTGTGAGCTCCAGAGTGTGTTATACCAACTACTTTCTGCTGTAACATCTTGCTGTATTGCTGTTGCCCCTAGCAATAGGGAAGAGTCTTTTTGAAGGCTATTTGAGCAAATAAACATTATCTACCTCAAGACGACCACTTCATCTTGTGGCCTGCAGGGCTAGGCGAAACCTAGCTCCATTTTCCGGATGTCCAGGGTGTATCAAGTGTCTCCAAGCTCCACCTCCAGCCAGCTACCGGGTAGAGGCCTAGTCAAGCGACTAGTGGGGATTCGTCAACAACACACAGGTGTGGTAAGGTGGCGTGTCGACGCATACAGAGCAGAACTGTGGTTCCAGATGCCACGGCAGGTTAGGAGTTTGGTGGTGACAGCGTAGAACCCACCCACTGCGCAGTGGGTGGAGTCAGTAACAGGTGGTTACTGACGGTAAGCGGGAATACCCTATGTGGCCAGGTCCTGTGTGACCTAAACATCCATTCTGTGACTGGGGACGGGATGCGAAGCAGTAAGGGCTGCCGTACGGGACCGTTCGGTCACAGAAATTGGTGCCATAGCGGTGGGATAATCCCAGGTGGCTTTTTGGTCACCCATTTGGAGAAGCCGAGTTACTCAGGAGAGGAGTAACTGCGGCGCAGGAGAACGCACAAGATGGTGGACTTCAGTGGAATGTCCAAGGATGATTTGGAGATCGTGTGTCGGGATAAGGGTGTGCAGATCCCTTACAACGTGTCCAAGAGTGTCATGAAGGTGGCGCTCATGTGCTAACATCTCAGTGGAACTGCGTTAAGGTGAGCCAATATGCGCCATCCTTTTTTAGCTAGCTAAAGAAGGATGGCACATATTGGCTCTCCTTAACGCAGTTCTACCGAGATGTTAGCCCCATGCTACCAAAAGTATCCATGATTAAGTGCCCAAGCACGAAACGCGTTGGACCTCATGACCGGAAAAAAGACCTGCCGCCGCGTCCGGAAGTACAACGTTGCCGCGATCATGAGCATCCAAACGGAGGCAGAGACAATTGATACTCTGGAGACCAGCCAAGGGAGTGAAATTGATCACACCAGCAAGGTATAGGTAGGGACAGCTCAGCCAATACTACCTGCTGTAAAAAAAAAACCTCAGGCACAAAATTGGAATTCTAATGTCTTGCAATATAAATCAATTCCGGACACTAATATAAAATTACAAAAAAGAGCTGTAAACTTACTGGTATTCAATTTAAATTTTTCTTATTCGTATTTTTATTTTATTTGTAACCCTTTCATTTCCACAGCGCTCCTATCCATATATTTACATAACATGGGACGCACTGATTGACCTGATCTGCAGGGAGCAGTTCTATCGCAGGTGTGCCCCAGAAGTGAAGGAGTGGGTGCTAGACTGGGAGTCACCCAGCTTAAAGATGGCTGCCCAGCTAGCAGATAAGTATGTGGCAATTCGGCCACATGGGCAGAAACACCCAGCAGCAGCCAGCCCCAAAAGACTGTACAACCAGCGGGACACCCCTCTTCAGCCCATCGCCCCCCAAAGCAAGCATCTTCCAACCCAGGTGCTTTTGGCCAGGAACCGCCGCGTAGTGCCCCTGCCAGTAATCAGAGGCCACCGGAGCCACGCCTGGACAAAAAGTGCTATGGCTGTGGGAAAATCGGACATCTGAGGATGAACTGTCCTGCATCCCAAGCACCCCGGACTTGCGTCCCAAATCCGAGTGCTGGAGCCCGGATTGCTTGCGTAACCCGAGGAGATGAGCCTTCAGAGACTGTACCATCTCCAGCCAGTCCAATGGAGTGTGGCGAGAAACAGGTGCACTCTGAGGAGAGAGTCACCTGCATGGCCAAACAGCCCCTACACAATATATGGAGGCACCTGCAGCTGGTCCACGTGGGACCCCTGCCGAGGGAGGGCCTAAGAGACTCTGGGGCCTCAATCACTGTAGTGAGACCCACCTAATCGATCCTGCTGCAGTATTGCAGGGTCGCACTGCCAAGGTCACCCTGGCAGATGGAATGGAGAAAGAGGTTCCCATGGCAAGAGTCTACCTGGACTGGGGAGCTGGACCAGAGTTGAGAGAAGTTGCCATCATGGATGGTCCCCCAACTGATGTGGTCCTAGGAAATGATCTGGGTGGTGGGATCATCACCACTTTTGCTGGCACCATTCCCCGAAGTCAAGTTCCACAACCACTGTTGACATCAGCTACTCCAGCACAGCCCAGCCCAGAGGAAAAGACTACAGCTGCTAGACAACTGCCAGCACAGCCAACCACAGCCTCAACCAGCCCAGAGTAAAAGATTACAGCGGCTAGATCGGCACATCAACCCTGCATGCCTTTTGCCTCTGGTATGACTACGTACCCTAGCAACGCAGAGGATGTTGGATCCAGCTCATTTGATCCTGTGGGGATGCCCAATGATGCTCTTGACCCAAGTAGTTTGCCAACTCCAGCGGTGAGTATGAGAAACCACACTGACCTTTCCGTGACTGACCCTACCAGACTGACCCTAATAGTCCCCACCTAGAGCCCCCTGTAGAGTGTCCCAATTTAGGAGAGATTAAGGACCACATGCAGGAGTTTAGGGAGGCTGAACTCTCTGACCCATCCCTGAAAGGCATGAGGCACCACTCTGGCAGCTGCCTTGACAGGTTTGGGGCAGGAAGTGTGACCTGGCGGGAAGGGTTAAGGTACAGGGTAGACAGGAAAGTGGGAGGGGATAGACCAAATAGTGTACGTGGCCGACTGGTCCCCCCAGGAAACTTTCCTGTGCAACTAGTGTTGGTTTGCCAGTGAAACCCCATTGGACAGTCACCCGGAGGTAGACCATACCCTGAAGTGCCTGACACAGAGCTTACCCTGGTCTGGAATGTCGGATGATGCCCAGACCAACTGTAAGGCTGGTGCCATGCATTGGCAGCTGGAGCACTCCAATGTTTGTGTTGTCTCTGGGCCTCTGCCTATAGGAGAACCCTTACAGCAAGTTGCTGTGGACATAGCAGGTCCCCTGCATGGGCGCAGTAGATCAGGAAAGATATGCAGCCTCCCTGTAGTGGATGCCACATGGGATGCAGAGGCTGGTGGCCTGGCCGCCATTACTGTGGCACAGGTAGCGGATGAGGAAAGAGCAAACCTAGGTGATAGGGTAGGTTTCCCGCATCATAGGTTGACAGAGGAGGATTGGAGGACAGGTCTGACAGTTAGGATAGACAGATGCCAGCTAGGACTGACAGAGGTGCAGTGTTTGGGGCACTGTGTGGGAGGAGACAGGGGTAGGCCCAAATCAGAAGGGGTGGAGGAAAACAGAGGCTGTCCCCGGCCGAAATCACCCAGACAGGTACTGACCATAGAACCTGTAAGGCCCTATGGACATGTTGTCACTGACTGTAGTTCTGTAGTTAACCCCTTTACAGAGATGACTAGGAAGGGCATTCCCAAGTCAGTGGACTTTGCACCTGCTTGTGAGTTGGCATTCCAGTCAATGAAGAAGGCTCTGGTACCTGCTCCAGTGCTGATGGTGCCCATTCTTGACCAGGACTACTGCGCTACTGCACGGACTGGGAGCAGTACCGAGCCAGCAGGAGCCATATGGGCAGGAGCACCCTGTAGCGTGTTTGCGCAGAATACTGCTATGGTGGGAGGTGGGGTATGCCACAATTGGGACACCATGGGTGACACTCGTATGTACATTGGACCTATTTCAGCACTATTGGTGCAATCGGTCCCCCACAGTGGTGACTTACCACCCACCTGTTAGGTGGCTGCAACCTACCTTGGGGAAATTGGACAGACTTTTGTGGTGGAGCCTTGAATTTGGACTTCATGTGGACTATTTGACCATTGTTTACCCATGAAGAAAGCCCACCGCAATATGGATGAAGTGTCTAGGCCGGAGCCTTGCCCCCCCAGGAAGTGTCACCTTCACCCCAAGAGACTGCGGGACCAGGAGCCAAATCGTTGGGACATGACTTGCTGCTTTTCCCACTTGAATGGGGGGGAGGAGTGTGAGTGGAGACCCTGGCAACCACATGGTTAATGGCGGCCATGGCACGTAAGGGGTTAGCCCTTAAGTTCCCAGCACCATTTTAAGGACAACTGGTGCTAGGCACCATATTTGAAATGTACTTACGGTGCTGGGCGCGGACTGTTTAAAAATGTTTAATGATGTGTTTTAACACGTCATATGTAGTGCTCTGTGCACAATTCTACGATTGCATGTCTAAATGTATTTATATTTAAGATGTGCTCACATGTATTTTAAAGGGAAAAATGCACCTACTACTGTATATATGTCTGAATAACCATCCCCTATCTTCTGTGACTACGAAATGGCATGCTATTGCCCTCTCCTAGCAGATGTGTGAATGACAAAACCTTTTGATGTTGGACAGGGCACGGCAGGTAATGGCTGTGAGTGTGCGTTCCTCAGGGAAATATATTAATCACGGGGGGGGGGGGATTTCCTTATTCCATATGTAAAGTGGTATGGATTGGTATGGGTTTGGAACCTGTATTTATTTATGTAGCTGGTTTAGTTGATACACGAATCCTGAATGGTATATGCAGGGAGAAACATTTGTTTGGGAAATCAAATACATTCCGTATTTTGAAGCTATGTGATAAATGTATCAATGGGGAAGTGTAAGCTACCAGGTGGTAGGAATTTGAGTTTAAATGACACCAAACTTTGTGTGTGTGACAGGAAGGAAGAAATTGCTTCATGCACTTATATCCTTTTAAAATTTAATTTATTTATATTTTGTAAGATATCCTGATTGGATGGAAAGGACTCAGGGGGGTACTACGCCCTGAGATGCATTGTGGTTTTACTGTATAAAAAGAGGAGGCCTGTGAGCTCCAGAGTGTGTTATATCAACTACTTTCTGCTGTAACATCTTGCTGTATTGCTGTGACCACTAGCAATAGGGAAGAGTCTTTTTGAAGGCTATTTGAGCAAATAAACATCATCTGCCTCAAGACAACCACTTCATCTTGTGACCTGCAGGGATAGGCGAAACCTAGCTCCATTTTCTGGCTGTCCAGGGTGTATCTAGCGTCTCCAAGCTCCGCCTCCAGCCAGCTACCGAGTAGAGGCCTAGTCAAGCGACTAGTGGGGATTCGTCAACACCACACAGGTGTGGTAAGGAGGCGTGTTGACGTATACAGAGCAGAACCGTGGTTCCAGACGCCACGGCAGGTTAGGAGTTTGGTGGTGGCTGCGCAGAACCCACCCACTGCGCAGTGGATGAAGTCAGTAACAGGCAGTTACTGAATGTGAGCTGGAATCCCATATGTGGCCAGGTCCTGTGTGACATAAACATCCATTTTGTGACTGGTGACGGTACGCGAAGTGGTGAGGGCTGACGTACGGGACCGTCCGGCCACACTACCCCACAAGCTCGATGTCTAGGTGTCATCCTTGACTCAGAACTGTCCTTTGCTCCCCACATTCAATCTGTCTCAAAATCATGTTACATGCATCTAAAAAACATATCTAAAATACGACCATACCTTACACAAGACACTGCAAAAACTCTAATCCATGCTCTCATTATCTCCCGCATTGATTATTGCAATAGTCTTCTTATTGGTCTTACCAAAAAGAGACTCTCACCACTACAATCCATTCTGAATGCAGCTGCGAGGCTAATCTTACTTGCTAGACGTTCATCATCTGCAGATCCGCTCTGTCAGTCCCTCCATTGGTTACCTGTATTCTACCATATTCAATTTAAAATACTTTTACTCACACATAAGGCCATTAACCATACTACACCAATGTACACTCTTCAATCGTCTCAAAATATCTCCCAACCTGACCTCTCCGCTTATCACAAGATCTACGTCTCTCATCAACACTCATTAGTTTCTCTCATGCACGATTGCAGGACTTTCTTTGGTCTGCACCCACTCTGTGGAATGCCCTACCACGTACAATAAGACTCTCCCCTAGTCTCCAAACCTTCAAACTTTCCCTGAAAACTCACCTCGTCAGGCTAGTTTATCACATACCAGAACCGATCACTCAACCTTCATAAGCTTTCCTATCTGATTATATTCCCACTGTACAGTCCGCTCATATCCTCCACATATTTTCTCTTTCTTCACTTTCCCTTCTTTCTGACCATGGTTCATTATTGCTGTGATGTGTTATCATGCAACCCACCTAGAACCTTTGCAATCCAGTGGACGAATATGCAATAGATAGTGCCTTTCCTTGTGTATCAATGCCTATTTCCCTATAGATTGTAAGCTTGTGAGCAGGCCCTTCCTACCTCTATGACTGTCTGTTTATTACTCAGTTTTATTTAATCATTATGTCCAATTATAGAGCGCAACGGAATTTGCTGCGCTAGAAAAAAACCTGTTAACAAATAAATAAATAAATAAGAGCTACGTAATGAAAAGGATGGGGAGAAAGGTGAAGGGCTGGGTAACAAGAAAGATAAAGAACTAATTATTGGGGAGGGCAAGGGAATAGATGACAGGCTGGGTGATGTATATTTTAAAGGACTGAATGACAGAAAAGAAAGTGGGTAATAACCAAGAGTACAAAATTATAAGCAGTTGAATTATTGCATCATATAAGAATATTCATTTATAATAACCATTGTGGATTTATTTTTAGTTTTGGATACTTAAAATGCAATTGGATTTATCACAAACCGTCCAATCTCGTTCTGTTCCACATATACTTGGTCAAAGTTCTCTTTCCAACATACAGTTGATCCATCAGCATTTGCATCTTTGAGGAAAAAAAATAAGTATAAGTGTCAGCACATATTTCATGGCATCTTATACCCACCAGCTGTACTTTCTTGAGTGTGACTGGGAAGTCTGGACAAGCAAGAGACATTGGGGGTAATTCCAAGTTGATCGCAGCAGGAAATTTTGTAGCAGTTGGGCAAAACCATGTGCACTGCAGGGGGGGGCAGATATAACATGTGCAGAGAGAGTTAGATTTGGGTGGGGTGTGTTCAATCTGCAATCTAAATTGCAGTGTAAAAATAAAGCAGCCAGTATTTACCCTGCACAGAAGCAAAATAACCCACCCAAATCTAACTCTTTCTGCATATGTTATATCTGCCTCCTCTGCAGTGCACATGGTTTTGCCCAACTGCTAAAAAATTTCCTGCTGCGATCAACTTGGAATTACCCCCATTGTGCATTACTGCATGATGTGAGTTCAGCTAGTCAGTCTCCACAGGTCAAGATGCTGCTAAACTACTCACAATGTAAAAGATGTAGTCGCCTACAGATCAGAACTAGAGATGTATGCCAACCCCGTGTTTTGGATCTGTATTAATTTTGTGTTTTTGTTCTAATTTGGCAATACCAACCTCAAGTGTTTTAGTTTTGGATCTGTATTTTTTTTTAAACTGCGAAAAATTGCTAAAATCATGAAAATTGGGCCTGTTTTTGTTCCTACAGTATTATTAATAACATTAATTTCCAGTGATTTCCAGTAAATTTGACAACCACAGAGCTCATAATATTTTTTCACCATACAGCAGTATCTGTGATGGAGTCCTTCAGATTCAATGGTTCTATAATTTCCAAGGATCAATACTGATGTTATTGTGAGGAAGGTGCAGCAGAGGCTGTACTTCTTTTGGCAATTTAGGAAGTCTGGTTTGCCGCAGGGATTGTTGACTCTCTTTTACACAGCAATAGTCCAGTCTGTCCTCTGTATGTTGATTATAGTGTGGTTAATCAGCTACAGAGAAGCACAAGACCCAACTTCAACGGGTGGTCAGGAGGGCCGAAAGAATTATTGGGGTTGAGCTTTACCTCGATTGAAGAATTGTACTTGAGTAGGCTAAGGAAATGGGCAGGTAATATTATAGGAGATCACCTGCATCCTGCCCACGATCTGTTTCAATTATTGCCATCTGGCAGACGTTACAGATCGCAGCTGTTGCTGGTGCAAAGGCACAGGAATAGATTCTTCCTAAAGGCTATCACGTAGGTTTATTGGGGTTATAGACTACACAGAATTTAATTATGGACATATATTTTTATGTCTAATGTGTTTTTTCCCTTTTTCTATGTGTCTATTGGAGAGATGTGGCATATCGGAACTGAATTCCTTGTATATTTGTGTATACTTGGTCAATAAAGCTGATTCTGGTTGGCCAACGGCTGCAGCAAGCTGGCTGGTTACTAAGCGATAGAGCTGCGGCACAAACACATGGCAGTTTATAGCAAAACTCTGAAACATTGCTACACGGTACTTGCAGAAAAGTGGTGCAAGATGGAACTGTCCTTGCTCCCTTGCACCCACACTTATATTGGATAATAAAAAGGACATGCAACAGTTCAACAAACCAAGCACTTCAGCAACAGTAATTGCCACGTTTACTCAAAACAAGCTACCAATTGGCTTAAGGCAACTAATAGTGTTATTAATCCTATCTACAGTTGGAAGAGGTCATTCTCATCATCACCCTCATCAGCGTTAACATCATCATCATACAATATTAACCAGGGACATGCAGTGAGGTAAATGGCTCAGAAGGCACTGGCTAGTATCAGAGCCAGATTAACACACAATATATGAGCCCAATGGTTCATGTGGGCTTTATACAAAGCTGCAGCAGTATATACTGCTTGAAATTTGGTGAGTTTTGATCACAGATGTGCATAAAAGATAGGCAGTGCCTCACCTGCAATATACTTTTTAGTCCAGAGTTTTGACTATAAAAATGATTAGAATAATACGCAGAACATATTTCTAATATATTCCTTGTATTTTTAAATATACTTTACATAGTCAAAACTCTGGTGTATACGTTAGTATGACAAGAAAGGCTCTGCCTCACCTGCTTACCCCACAGCATGTCAAAGACATTGGCCCTCATTCCGAGTTGTTCGCTCGCTAGCTGCTTTTAGCAGAATTGCAAACGCTAGGCCACCGCCCTCTGGGAGTGTATCTTAGCTTAGCAGAATAGCGAACGAAAGATTAGCAGAACTGCTACTAAATAATTTGCTGCAGTTTCTGAGTATCTTCAGACCTACTCCTAGACTGCGATCACCTCAGTCCGTTTAGTTCCTGGTTTGACGTCACAAACACACCCTGCGTTCGGCCAGCCACTCCCCCGTTTCTCCAGACACTCCTGCATTTTTACCTGGCACGCCTGCGCTTTTTTGCACACTCCCTGAAAACAGCCAGTTTCCGCCCAGAAACTCCCACTTCCTGTCAATCACACTACGATCACTCGAGTGATGAAAAAAGTCGCTCGAGCTTGTGTAAATCTACAAAGTTTTGTGTGAAAGTACTTAGCGCATGTGCGCTGCGTAACATGCGCATGCACATTTTTGCAGTTTTTTCACTTAATCGCTGCACTGCGAAAATTAGCAGCGAGCGAACAACTCAGAATGACCACCATTGATTCATCCCCGCTGGAATCCACCATTACAGTAGTCTCTGAATGTAATTGGCAGGAAAGGTTTTACTCATGGAATTTGTAGTTCATTTTTATGAACATCTTCTTTTCCACATTTTGAGGAAGTAGCCTCCTTGACCGATCACTCACAAGGTTCCCACCTGTGGTGAAAACTCTTTCAGAGTAAACACTGGAGAATGGGCAGCTTATGTACAGCAAAGGAAGTTTGTACAATGGGTTCCAAATAGCCTTTTTTTTTCTTCTCAGTAGTCACTGGGACTGTCTGACATGCTCATTTGTACACTCATTAAAATAATCCTCCATCATTCTATGAATTGCTACCATATCAGACTGAGTCGCTGTAGAGGTGTCACTAATGTTCAGCAGTTCTTAGAGAATAGACCAGACGTTAAAATGTTGTGCCACTCTGGTGCACTGAGTTGACTCATCTTCATCTCCAGTGGGTCTTTTGGGAAACCTAAGAACCTAAGTTTTTTTCCTGGCAACAGCAGTTTAAGAAGAAACTGAAGGAGGAGACGTTCTCGTGTCATGTACCATTTGAGCTGCCAACTTGCTCACAAGGAGCTCTTTGCATCTTAAGATCTGTGTCAAAATGTAGTGATCTGATTCAAGATGTTGACAACACTTTGGTTTTTGTGAAGCCAATAAAAAACCTGATCTCCACATTTCCCCTCCCCCTACCTATGTTATGACTTGCTGTGTACACTTGGATCACTTGCTGCTGTTCCTCCATTCACTGAAGCATATACAGGGTGGAAGTCCACCTTGTTACTACCTCTTGCTTCAGTTGATGGCATGGCAAATTGAACTGTTCTAACATCCGCTGCAACATCCTACATGCTGTTGCTGAATGCTGAAAATGTGCTGAAAGTTTTTGGGCCACAGACATCATCTCTTGCACGCCCCTGTCATTTAAAAAAAAAATCTGTGCCACCAAGTTGATTATGTGTGTAAAACACGGGACGTGTTAATAGTCACCCAGTTGTAATGCCCTCATAATAATACGGCGTTATCAGAAATGACAAATGCAGAGGAAAGTCCTAGCAGTGTAAGCCATTTAGTTTTTAGTTTTGCCTCTTAGTAAAGCCGGAGATACAAAGAGTAGCCTGCCTCTGGCAAAAGCTGACGTTTTGGGTTACTTACTGCTGATGCTGAATGTAATCTTTAGTTTGGCCAGTACTGCTTATCCACATATCTGTTATTAAATGGACAGTGGGTACAGTGGCATTTTGGTCCCCTTCTGGGATGAAGATTCACTGCAGAAGCAGCAGCAGTAGGCATAGCGCTCAATGATCCTTCTGAGGAATCCTGGACATAACCTAGCCTTAGCAAACTGGACGCAAGAGGACTGCATGGTATTATTTTGGCAGATTTTTCAGGTTTTGACAAAAACTATTCATGAGCTTGCTGCAAATCATGTAAAAGGGAGGAGCTTCCTAGATGGTTAATGTCCATATCTCTACTTACTTTGACTTCACAAACACTATAGATGGATTGACAATTGTTGTCAGGATTTGAGTAAAAATAATTCCACACCTCTCTCAAAATGAATTTTACCTCCTCAACATCCCCCTTGACCCCTGTTTAGCAAAATCCCATATCCTCCTGGATCTTCTACCACAACGTTCCATAATTGGCTTAAATTCGCTACTGATTTTTCTGATCAAGGTCAATGGTTATCTCTACTTGAATTACAACAGAAAACCCCAACCCAGATACTTAATCCTTTTGAATTCCTTCAAATTTGCCATTTTTTACACTCCCTACTGTCTGTTCTTTGAGCCCTTTGTCTAAACGGTTCATTTCCCAGCTTTAGGCCCTTCTTGATGCCACCCTCTCTGCTTTGAGGCCCCAAGAAGTTGCTTGGGAACAGGACCTTGGACCTCCACCAGATGTTGACACAGCATATAAAATCTATTATTGCTGGTATTATATAGAGATGAGCGGGTTCGGTTTCTCTGAAACCGAACCCGCACGAACTTCATGTTTTTTTCACGGGTCCGAGCAGACTCGGATCCTCCCGCCTTGCTCGGTTAACCCGAGCGCGCCCGAACGTCATCATGACGCTGTCGGATTCTCGCGAGACTCGGATTCTATATAAGGAGCCGCGCGTCGCCGCCATTTTCACACGTGCATTGAGATTGATAGGGAGAGGACGTGGCTGGCGTCCTCTCCATTAGAAATTAGATTAGAAGAGAGAGAGAGATTGTGCAGAGTCAGACAGAGTTTACCACAGTGACCAGTGCAGTTGTTGTTAGTTAACTTTTATTTATTTTAATATATCCGTTCTCTGCTATATCCGTTCTCTGCCTGAAAAAAAACGATACACAGCAGCAGCCAGTCACACAGTGTGACTCAGTCTGTGTGCACTCAGCTCAGCCCAGTGTGCTGCACATCAATGTATAAAAGGCAAAGCTTATAATAATTGTGGGGGAGACTGGGGAGCACTGCAGGTTGTTATAGCAGGAGCCCCCAGGAGTACATAATATTATATTAATTTAAAATTAAACAGTGCACACTTTTGCTGCAGGAGTGCCACTGCCAGTGTGACTAGTGGTGACCAGTGCCTGACCACCAGTATAGTAGTATATTGTTGTATGTATTGTATACTATCTCTTTATCAACCAGTCTATATTAGCAGCAGACACAGTACAGTGCGGTAGTTCACGGCTGTGGCTACCTCTGTGTCGGCAGTCGGAACTCGGCAGGCAGTCCGTCCATCCATAATTGTATTACAATATATACCACCTAACCGTGGTATTTTTTTTTCTTTCTTTATACCGTCGTCATAGTGTCATACTAGTTGTTACGAGTATACTACTATCTCTTTATCAACCAGTGTACAGTGCGGTAGTTCACGGCTGTGGCTACCTCTGTGTCGGCAGTCGGCAGGCAGTCCGTCCATCCATAATTGTATTATTATTATAATATATACCACCTAACCGTGGTTTTTTTTTCATTCTTTATACCGTCATAGTGTCATACTAGTTGTTACGAGTATACTACTATCTCTTTATCAACCAGTGTACAGTGCGGTAGTTCACGGCTGTGGCTACCTCTGTGTCGGCAGTCGGCAGGCAGTCCGTCCATCCATAATTGTATTATTATTATAATATATACCACCTAACCGTGGTTTTTTTTTCATTCTTTATACCGTCATAGTGTCATACTAGTTGTTACGAGTATACTACTATCTCTTTATCAACCAGTGTACAGTGCGGTAGTTCACGGCTGTGGCTACCTCTGTGTCGGCAGTCGGCAGGCAGTCCGTCCATCCATAATTGTATTATTATTATAATATATACCACCTAACCGTGGTTTTTTTTTTCATTCTTTATACCGTCATAGTGTCATACTAGTTGTTACGAGTATACTACTATCTCTTTATCAACCAGTGTACAGTGCGGTAGTTCACGGCTGTGGCTACCTCTGTGTCGGCAGTCGGCAGGCAGTCCGTCCATCCATAATTGTATTATTATTATAATATATACCACCTAACCGTGGTTTTTTTTTCATTCTTTATACCGTCGTCATAGTGTCATACTAGTTGTTACGAGTATACTACTATCTCTTTATCAACCAGTGTACAGTGCGGTAGTTCACGGCTGTGGCTACCTCTGTGTCGGCAGTCGGCAGGCAGTCCGTCCATCCATAATTGTATTATTATTATAATATATACCACCTAACCGTGGTTTTTTTTCCATTCTTTATACCGTCGTCATAGTGTCATACTAGTTGTTACGAGTATACTACTATCTCTTTATCAACCAGTGTACAGTGCGGTAGTTCACGGCTGTGGCTACCTCTGTGTCGGCAGTCGGCAGGCAGTCCGTCCATCCATAATTGTATTATTATTATAATATATACCACCTAACCGTGGTTTTTTTTTCATTCTTTATACCGTCGTCATAGTGTCATACTAGTTGTTACGAGTATACTACTATCTCTTTATCAACCAGTGTACAGTGCGGTAGTTCACGGGTGTGGCTACCTCTGTGTCGGCAGTCGGCAGGCAGTCCGTCCATCCATAATTGTATTATTATTATAATATATACCACCTAACCGTGGTTTTTTTTTCATTCTTTATACCGTCGTCATAGTGTCATACTAGTTGTTACGAGTATACTACTATCTCTTTATCAACCAGTGTACAGTGCGGTAGTTCACGGCTGTGGCTACCTCTGTGTCGGCAGTCGGCAGGCAGTCCGTCCATCCATAATTGTATTATTATTATAATATATACCACCTAACCGTGGTTTTTTTTTCATTCTTTATACCGTCGTCATAGTGTCATACTAGTTGTTACGAGTATACTACTATCTCTTTATCAACCAGTGTACAGTGCGGTAGTTCACGGCTGTGGCTACCTCTGTGTCGGCAGTCGGCAGGCAGTCCGTCCATCCATAATTGTATTATTATTATAATATATACCACCTAACCGTGGTTTTTTTTTCATTCTTTATACCGTCATAGTGTCATACTAGTTGTTACGAGTATACTACTATCTCTTTATCAACCAGTGTACAGTGCGGTAGTTCACGGCTGTGGCTACCTCTGTGTCGGCAGTCGGCAGGCAGTCCGTCCATCCATAATTGTATTATTATTATAATATATACCACCTAACCGTGGTTTTTTTTTCATTCTTTATACCGTCGTCATAGTGTCATACTAGTTGTTACGAGTATACTACTATCTCTTTATCAACCAGTGTACAGTGCGGTAGTTCACGGCTGTGGCTACCTCTGTGTCGGCAGTCGGCAGGTATCCAATACTAGTATCCAATCCATCCATCTCCATTGTTTACCTGAGGTGCCTTTTAGTTCTGCCTATAAAATATGGAGAACAAAAAAGTTGAGGTTCCAAAATTAGGGAAAGATCAAGATCCACTTCCACCTCGTGCTGAAGCTGCTGCCACTAGTCATGGCCGAGACGATGAAATGCCAGCAACGTCGTCTGCCAAGGCCGATGCCCAATGTCATAGTACAGAGCATGTCAAATCCAAAACACCAAATATCAGAAAAAAAAGGACTCCAAAACCTAAAATAAAATTGTCGGAGGAGAAGCGTAAACTTGCCAATATGCCATTTACCACACGGTGTGGCAAGGAACGGCTGAGGCCCTGGCCTATGTTCATGGCTAGTGGTTCAGCTTCACATGAGGATGGAAGCACTCAGCCTCTCGCTAGAAAACTGAAAAGACTCAAGCTGGCAAAAGCACCGCAAAGAACTGTGCGTTCTTCGAAATCCCAAATCCACAAGGAGAGTCCAATTGTGTCGGTTGCGATGCCTGACCTTCCCAACACTGGAGGTGAAGAGCATGCGCCTTCCACCATTTGCACGCCCCCTGCAAGTGCTGGAAGGAGCACCCGCAGTCCAGTTCCTGATAGTCAGATTGAAGATGTCAGTGTTGAAGTACACCAGGATGAGGAGGATATGGGTGTTGCTGGCGCTGGGGAGGAAATTGACCAGGAGGATTCTGATGGTGAGGTGGTTTGTTTAAGTCAGGCACCCGGGGAGACACCTGTTGTCCGTGGGAGGAATATGGCCGTTGACATGCCAGGTGAAAATACCAAAAAAATCAGCTCTTCGGTGTGGAGGTATTTCACCAGAAATGCGGACAACAGGTGTCAAGCCGTGTGTTCCCTTTGTCAAGCTGTAATAAGTAGGGGTAAGGACGTTAACCACCTCGGAACATCCTCCCTTATACGTCACCTGCAGCGCATTCATAATAAGTCAGTGACAAGTTCAAAAACTTTGGGTGACAGCGGAAGCAGTCCACTGACCAGTAAATCCCTTCCTCTTGTAACCAAGCTCACGCAAACCACCCCACCAACTCCCTCAGTGTCAATTTCCTCCTTCCCCAGGAATGCCAATAGTCCTGCAGGCCATGTCACTGGCAAGTCTGACGAGTCCTCTCCTGCCTGGGATTCCTCCGATGCATCCTTGCGTGTAACGCCTACTGCTGCTGGCGCTGCTGTTGTTGCCGCTGGGAGTCGATGGTCATCCCAGAGGGGAAGTCGTAAGCCCACTTGTACTACTTCCAGTAAGCAATTGACTGTTCAACAGTCCTTTGCGAGGAAGATGAAATATCACAGCAGTCATCCTACTGCAAAGCGGATAACTGAGGCCTTGGCATCCTGGGTGGTGAGAAATGTGGTTCCGGTATCCATCATTACTGCAGAGCCAACTAGAGACTTGTTGGAGGTACTGTGTCCCCGGTACCAAATACCATCTAGGTTCCATTTCTCTAGGCAGGCGATACCGAAAATGTACACAGACCTCAGAAAAAGAGTCACCAGTGTCCTAAAAAATGCAGCTGTACCCAATGTCCACTTAACCACGGACATGTGGACAAGTGGAGCAGGGCAGGGTCAGGACTATATGACTGTGACAGCCCACTGGGTAGATGTATGGACTCCCGCCGCAAGAACAGCAGCGGCGGCACCAGTAGCAGCATCTCGCAAACGCCAACTCTTTCCTAGGCAGGCTACGCTTTGTATCACCGCTTTCCAGAATACGCACACAGCTGAAAACCTCTTACGGCAACTGAGGAAGATCATCGCGGAATGGCTTACCCCAATTGGACTCTCCTGTGGATTTGTGGCATCGGACAACGCCAGCAATATTGTGTGTGCATTAAATCTGGGCCAATTCCAGCACGTCCCATGTTTTGCACATACCTTGAATTTGGTGGTGCAGAATTTTTTAAAAAACGACAGGGGCGTGCAAGAGATGCTGTCGGTGGCCAGAAGAATTGCGGGACACTTTCGGCGTACAGGCACCACGTACAGAAAACTGGAGCACCACCAAAAACTACTGAACCTGCCCTGCCATCATCTGAAGCAAGAAGTGGTAACGAGGTGGAATTCAACCCTCTATATGCTTCAGAGGTTGGAGGAGCAGCAAAAGGCCATTCAAGCCTATACAATTGAGCACGATATAGTAGGTGGAATGCACCTGTCTCAAGTGCAGTGGAGAATGATTTCAACGTTGTGCAAGGTTCTGATGCCCTTTGAACTTGCCACACGTGAAGTCAGTTCAGACACTGCCAGCCTGAGTCAGGTCATTCCCCTCATCAGGCTTTTGCAGAAGAAGCTGGAGGCATTGAAGAAGGAGCTAACACGGAGCGATTCCGCTAGGCATGTGGGACTTGTGGATGCAGCCCTTAATTCGCTTAACAAGGATTCACGGGTGGTCAATCTGTTGAAATCAGAGCACTACATTTTGGCCACCGTGCTCGATCCTAGATTTAAAGCCTACCTTGGATCTCTCTTTCCGGCAGACACAGGTCTGCTGGGGTTGAAAGACCTGCTGGTGACAAAATTGTCAAGTCAAGCGGAACGCGACCTGTCAACATCTCCTCCTTCACATTCTCCCGCAACTGGGGGTGCGAGGAAAAGGCTCAGAATTCCGAGCCCACCCGCTGGCGGTGATGCAGGGCAGTCTGGAGCGACTGCTGATGCTGACATCTGGTCCGGACTGAAGGACCTGACAACGATTACGGACATGTCGTCTACTGTACTGTCACTGCATATGATTCTCTCAACATTGATAGAATGGTGGAGGATTATATGAGTGACCGCATCCAAGTAGGCACGTCACACAGTCCGTACTTATACTGGCAGGAAAAAGAGGCAATTTGGAGGCCCTTGCACAAACTGGCTTTATTCTACCTAAGTTGCCCTCCCACAAGTGTGTACTCCGAAAGAGTGTTTAGTGCCGCCGCTCACCTTGTCAGCAATCGGCGTACGAGGTTACATCCAGAAAATGTGGAGAAGATGATGTTCATTAAAATGAATTATAATCAATTCCTCCGCGGAGACATTGACCAGCAGCAATTGCCTCCACAAAGTACACAGGGAGCTGAGATGGTGGATTCCAGTGGGGACGAATTGATAATCTGTGAGGAGGGGGATGTACACGGTGATATATCGGAGGGTGAAGATGAGGTGGACATCTTGCCTCTGTAGAGCCAGTTTGTGCAAGGAGAGATTAATTGCTTCTTTTTTGGGGGGGGTCCAAACCAACCCGTCATATCAGTCACAGTCGTGTGGCAGACCCTGTCACTGAAATGATGGGTTGGTTAAAGTGTGCATGTCCTGTTTTGTTTATACAACATAAGGGTGGGTGGGAGGGCCCAAGGATAATTCCATCTTGCACCTCTTTTTTCTTTTCTTTTTCTTTGCATCATGTGCTGATTGGGGAGGGTTTTTTGGAAGGGACATCCTGCGTGACACTGCAGTGCCACTCCTAGATGGGCCCGGTGTTTGTGTCGGCCACTAGGGTCGCTAATCTTACTCACACAGCTACCTCATTGCGCCTCTTTTTTTCTTTGCGTCATGTGCTGTTTGGGGAGGGTTTTTTGGAAGGGACATCCTGCGTGACACTGCAGTGCCACTCCTAGATGTGCCCGGTGTTTGTGTCGGCCACTAGGGTCGCTAATCTTACTCACACAGTCAGCTACCTCATTGCGCCTCTTTTTTTCTTTGCGTCATGTGCTGTTTGGGGAGGGTTTTTTGGAAGGGCCATCCTGCGTGACACTGCAGTGCCACTCCTAGATGGGCCCGGTGTTTGTGTCGGCCACTAGGGTCGCTTATCTTTCTCACACAGTCAGCTACCTCATTGCGCCTCTTTTTTTCTTTGCGTCATGTGCTGTTTGGGGAGGGTTTTTTGGAAGGGACATCCTGCGTGACACTGCAGTGCCACTCCTAGATGGGCCCGGTGTTTGTGTCGGCCACTAGGGTCGCTAATCTTACTCACACAGCTACCTCATTGCGCCTCTTTTTTTCTTTAAATCATGTGCTGTTTGGGGAGGGTTTTTTGGAAGGGACATCCTGCGTGACACTGCAGTGCCACACCTAGATGGGCCCGGTGTTTGTGTCGGCCACTAGGGTCGCTTATCTTACTCACACAGCGACCTCGGTGCAAATTTTAGGACTAAAAATAATATTGTGAGGTGTGATGTGTTCAGAATAGGCTGAAAATGAGTGTAAATTATGTTTTTTGAGGTTAATAATACTTTGGGATCAAAATTACCCCCAAATTCTATGATTTAAGCTGTTTTTTAGGGTTTTTTGAAAAAAACACCCGAATCCAAAACACACCCGAATCCGACAAAAATAATTCGGTGAGGTTTTGCCAAAACGCGTTCGAACCCAAAACACGGCCGCGGAACCGAACCCAAAACCAAAACACAAAACCCGAAAAATTTCAGGCGCTCATCTCTAGTATTATACTCCTGAGAGACTTAGCAAAATGTTCCCATCTTCCTCACCCGATTGCTGGCAGGGTTGCTATGATCCATATATGGTGGTTCTGACTGATTATAGCCCCCTTCTGGAACTTGGTACGTGGCCTTCTGAAATCTCTCCTACAAACTCCAGTACCAAAAGATGCCAGGATATTTTTGTTGTGCTGTCCCATCCCGGGCCTCAGTAAATTTTCTAAAAAAGTGGTTGCACATATTTTGGTGGCGACAAAATCCTTGATTGCTCTAAATTGGAAACAGACCTCTTCCCCTACTCTCTCTACACTATAAACACAGATTTGGCATGTTGCAGCCATGGAGGAATTAACTTATTTTCTTCATGATCGAGGACAAGTCTTTACCCAAGACTGAGCTCCTTGGTTGTAGACTCATGTCCCTTTTCTCTTGAGTATTACCTTCATTTGTGGACCTATGGGCAGCAAATGTTGTTTCCTCTTCTGTATTAACGTGGTGGCATGGCTTGGCACTGAACAAACACAAATTTTACAAAGAAAAGAAAACACCTTTTTCTGTTTTTTTTTAACAAATGACAACAACTTCACACTGCGACTTTCACAGCGCGAATATTATTAACGCGGTGACATGGCACCTACTAAGCATTATTGCAACACAGTGTCACAGCCTTGTCCTGAACACACACAATGGGTTTTTGTTGTTTTTTTGGGGGAGGGGGTTATATTTATTATTTTTACACACTGCTGTGAATCACTGCGCTTATATTATTGGAATTGATGGTACACACGAAAAACTTTTGCGGGCCCTAGTGTAAACCAATAAATGGATACTGCTGCCCTGCATTACTATTAGGAGCTCTGGGCTGCACTGCAGGCAAATGACAAAACACTCCAGTGTGCACCAGGGGTTAATGCTGCCCTGTATAAGGCAACACTGCGATCAGATCAGAACTGCGCATGAGTATGCACCACAATGCGCAGGCTCGTCGCACAGGTACAAAACGGATCGTTGCTGTGAGATGGGTTTTACGAAGAATCCATTCGCACAGCTGATCGCAAGAAGATTGACAGGAAGAAGGTGTCTGTGGGTGGCAACTAACCGTTTTCAGGGAGTTGTTGGAAAAACGCAGGCGTGTCCAAGCATTTGCAGGGCGGGTGTCTGACGTCAATTCCGGCCCCCGGACAGGCTGAAGTGATCACAGCGGCTGAGTAAATTCAGGGCAACTCAGAAACCGCACAGGGTTTTTTGTACCGCTCGGCTGCACATGCGATCGCACACTTGCACAGCTGAAATACACTCCGCAATGGGCTCCGACTATGCGAACGCTGGACTGCAAAAAAACACTAGCGAGCGATCAGGTCTGAATTACCCCCAGAGTGTCTGACTAGAACCAATGACACAGGTTATAAGACTGGAACTGATGGCACAGGATTATCGGACTGGAACCGATGGTACAGAATTATTGGGCTGAAACCGATGATACTTCTTATATCAGGCTGGAACCGATAATGCTTCTTATATCAGCCTGGAACCGATGATACTTCTTATACTGGGCAGGAACCGATGATGCTTCTTATATCGGGCTGGAACCGATGATGCTTCTTATATCGGGCTGGAACCGATGATGCTTGTAATATCTAGCTGGAACTGATGATGCTTCTTATATCGGGCGGGAACCGATGATGCTTCTAATATCAGGCTGGAACAGCTAATGCTTCTAATATTGGGCTGAAACCGATAATGCTTCTAATATTGGGCTGGAACCGATGGTGCAGACAGAGTACTACCACAAGCTGCAGGAATTCAGAGTCTTGAGCCTAGTGACACAGCTTAGTGAAGCGATTTTGTTCAAGGCACTTGCTGCTTGTCTGTGCAATCCTTATATTCCCCCTGTAGAGCACTGATTGGAGGAACTGAGCAGATGACCAATACTAATCCAGGGATTGGTTAGGCAGAATACAGCAACAGATTGGTGTAGAGGTAGGTGACCGCTGCAGAGTCTGTGGTTTGATAATGTCGATTATCTTTACAGGAATAAAAGCTATACCTTAAACACACCTTAAATACACTTTAAACCTTTAGCCGCTGTGGCCGCTATACTTATTTCACACTACGCACCTTTTACGCTATTAGCGTAAAAGGGTTCCGTAGTGTACGGACTTTGCGTACACACGCCGCGCTGACGGTACAAAGTACTCGCAGCGCATACACACCCAGAGATACACTTTAAACCTTCACAGTAATGTAATGCAATGATATTACACTCTAAACCTTATGCAGCAATGTGGGTGGTCTCCTCTGGATTCCCGCCGCATACATAATATACAGTAAATACAGTTTATATCTATATGCTGCTTCTGCACATAACTATCCGCAGGAACATGCGATCTTCCGCAGACCAACACCGGAATGTTTCCCTTAAAATACCCTACAGCTGGATACCAAATATCACCTTATAACCTTAGTCTGTCCCCTCTTATCCTGTAAAGGTGAATCCCTTTGTTCTGCAACCATTTAAACAGCTATAACTTTCTGATGTGGTGCCAGGAGACTATGTGTACATTGTGCACTATTTGGATTAAATATGTAATGTGTTCTAATGGCCCTCCATACGTACACAAACTCTGCCGTAAATACCCATACCACGCGCCGATGCGCAGGACCGCGGGAGCGACCATACGCAAAGTGCGTACATGTGCACGCGCAGTGGGCATGTGTGTGCAGTTTATACGTGCTGTGTGTTCTGCAATATTTTTCGACTTTGACAGGTTGTGGAATCGGCAGTCAGCTGATTGCAAGTGTCATGGCAGTGGCCATGTCTCAGTTTTGGAGGGAACTCTGATATGGAGGAAGTAGGCCAAAATGCTGGCGAAGCGGAGAGTGAGCAGAGCACTATGGAGAGCTAGAACTGAAGTTAGCATGTCATGCTGGGTTCACTGTGCTGGGACAGCATGGACAGACTTCACTACTGAATTCAGGACTCTACAGATTACTCACATACTGTAGTAGATCTCACACAGGTGGCTAATCAGAAGATTCAGCAACACAGGCTGCAGCTTGTAAACTGAGCAGGGCTTTCAGATAATGGACTCAGTAAAACAGTATACTCTTGGGATGCAAGACTGATGGCAGAGGTAAGTCACAAAACAAGAGAGATTAAGTCATGAGCATGACACCACAGATACATTATGTCCATTTGGGAGAGAAAGGGGGATATTGTGCAGACTTTCAGTATCATCATCTTTCTATAAAAAAAAAAGCAAAACAATACTGGGTGGGGTCCTTACCATTCTCTGGAAGTCTGAGGGGTTGAGATGGGTCGCTGGGAAGACTGATACCCCAAGGGTTGCTGGCGCTGACCCGAAACTGGTATATAGCTCCTGGGCATAGATCTTCTAACACAAGGTAAGAGTCAAGAGTACAGGCAACAGACTGCTGCCAAACCTGGGAACCTACAGGAACAAATTGCACATGAACTGATAATACTTCCCCTAGTATGACACCACAGACTAATCCATGTATTGTCCCACTCTACCTTCATCCTTGTACTCCACGGTGTACCCTGAGATAGTGCAATTCCCTGTGCTAGAAGGTGGAAGCCAGCGGAGAATGACAGACGAACTGCTCCTTTCCTGAGCAATGGGCTGGCTGGGAGCTCCGGGGACACCTATAATGGGAACACATGAGGGTAGTCGAAGGCTTATAGAGATTGGGGGGTTAAATTATCAGCCTCAATCAGCATTAAAAGGGTTTTATGCTTTAACAGTTGCCCTTACATGTTTTTTATTGAAAATTTCAAACTATTAAAAGATATACAGTAGACTTGTTTGTAAAATATGCTCCAATTACACAAAATATGCATCAAGACTTTTATTGCAGATCAAGAGATATGTCAGAGGCCAATCAGCTCATAACTGTCATTTTTCAAACAGAGCCTGTAACATGGCACTTAGAAGGTGATTGGCTGGTACTTTATCTCTCTTCACTTTATCACTCTACAAGGCTTAGTACATCTCCAGATAGTTAGTGGAAGCATTAGGAATATTTTCAACTGTTGACATGAAGACAGAGCATTTAAAAACGTATACATACCAAAGTAAAACATAATGGCTGGGTACTCAGCCCTTATTCATTAAACATCAATTACAAAGAATGGTGTCTGAGAAGGGCACATTTATTTTAAGAGATTTAAAACTTCTTTTCACTAGTGTTGCCTTTAAGATTGCATGTTCAGATAATTGTCCTCGGTTGTCTATATTTCTCTCTAATGTACCTTGCACTTTAATAGTGGCAGACGTTGAGGCTGAGCCAAGCTCATTTGCGGCCACGCAGGTATAGATGCCACTGTCCTGAGGCATCAAGTTGCAGATCTTCAGCTTGATGTCTCCAGACTCACTGTATGCAGAGAAAAAATTGGTGATTACATGAATTACCAACTGTGTCTAATGACATATAGGTAGGCCTCTTAACAGGACACGTGGATATTATAACAATTACCCCAACACTAATGATGCTTTACACTGTTAGAGACTGAGAATGAGTGTGTGAGTGGGGGCCATAAGGAAAAAGTGAGAGACATCAGGACAGCGTGGGGCCATACTGTGAGATAGGAAAGAAGGGTTTTTGATCCTGCACCGACCTAGATTCTAACTACGTGATCAATCCAAAATTAGCCAGAAGTGGACAATATGTGTGGAAATTCCTATTAGTCCGTATGGCGGTGCGCCCAGAGTCAAAGAAAACAGTTGTATATGCACAAGGAGAGAAAGTATGACTCTTGTTTGGGCGCACTCTTATCTCAAAATCAAATGTTAGTTGTTGGGTAATGTGCCCAACCTAGGTGAGGTAGTCTTTTATTCTTGCTCTCTAGGATACATAAAAATTAATCCAGACATGTACACCTAGATAATAATGAATAAATCCAATGGAAGGTGACTACTTCAAATTTATGGAATGTTCAGATCTTGATTATGCCTGGATAACCGCATATAGGAAGATAGCCACATATTATGCTACTTCCGTCTGCCAAAGATCAGTACAAAACTGTGTTTGTATTAATGAGTCCTGGTTGGGTTAGATATATCAGTGGGAAAACCCACATATGAATAAACAGTTGTATTTGTCGGCCAATATCATAGAGAGGTCGTGACGAATAGAGTTTCAAGAAATAGTAGGAATGAGTGTAAGTGGTGATACTGCTGTTGGTGTTGAGTCGATAGGGAAGATAGTCCTCCTACTACACTGGGTATTCCCTAGAAGTCGCCCATCTAGATACTGACCCAGCCCACCTCCGTTTAGCTTCCAAGATCGGACGAGATTGGGCGTGAGCGCAGGGGTATGGTCGTAGGAAGGTTGGACCCTACAGCACCAATGAGAGTGCACCGAAATGGAGGGATGGAGTCCTCTGAAGAAGTGAGTGGGACTGGGTGAGGAGGGGGGATAGCAGCTGTTTGAATAGGTGTGAATCTGCTGTCCACGTTAGACTGAAGAGACGTGTCCCCTAGGGGGGCACGCTCCCCAGAATCGTGGATGAGAGTTCACAGAAGGAAGCCAAGTTAGGAAAGCGAGAGGGCGCAGAGTAAGAAGATATCTGCAGGGTAATGACGATAGTAAGTACACCTCTTGGATTGTATTAAATGAATCTCTAATATATTTGAGTATCACTTATGGTAGTGGTCGAGAGTTACACGTATGGTACATACAGTTTGAAATTTGCCTTAGGCAGATTATGCGCGAGACTAGGACATTGCAAATCCCCAATTTGAACGTCAAACAAGTGAGTACCTACAAAGGATATATTGGTAATCAGCCTCGCTGGAAATATCAGCTAAATTGGTTGCATGATTTTTATGGAAAATACAAAAAAATGCATTCAAAGGTACAGAATTGTACTACTATGGTATACAATCTAGTATAATAAGGCATTACATATCCCCCATTCGAACGTCAAACAGGTGAGTGCCCATAAGGGATATATAGGTGGTCAACCTTGCTGAAAATATCAGCAAAATTGGTTGCATGAATATTGCTAAAGCATAAATTCTTAATCAATAAAGTATCAAAAATCAGATGGAAAAAGCAGCAAAATTTGTTACTAAATTATTAAAGGGTTATCAAGATATAGTGCTAAAGTGTCAGACCTGAATCAATTCCATAAATATTCGCTACCCTGATTGGCGCTATACCACCCACGCCACAGATAACACTACTGATCTGATTGTTATCACCCACGCACGGTTTTTCACAACACGCATCTCATCCCCCCTCAACGTCCTATATTCAACACGATTCACTCTTTACTATCACTCATGCACTGTCCCCACTACAAGTCCTCCTGTTCAAATATACAATCTCTGCCTAACCCGTGTATGACAACACAACTCATATCACTTCACAGTCATGCCTTGCTCCTGTTCCCTTGCCCTTCGCTTCCTCCGCACACACATCCTCACCTCTAGACACATCAAACATCTCGCACCACCTATCACAGTTCACCCATTCCACTGTTCCAAATATCAACCCAAATGCACACGTATTTAATGGCATGTATTGCATTCTCAAACCTTCTATTCACCCATCTAATCTCCCCTTTTTTCTTCTAGTCATTTCCAACAGGGTCTACACCTCATTGTCACACTTGTCCTGTATACTTTTTACTCTTTAGGGCTTTTCCCCTCACAACACCGCTTCACGTACCTCTCCAATTAGTGCATTTTTATTTTATTCCCAAGTTATCATGGTATTTGTATTTTCTTAGCTTTACATTTTCCTATTCCCGATTCAGCCTGCATTAATGTTCACCAGATTTTGAAGACGTGGGTTTCCTAGTAACCCACCAACTCCTATTTTTCGAGGGATCTAACTCTGCATACGTGGGTATCCTAGCAACCCACCAACACAAAGTCTCTGACGGGCGGAAGCTCAGAATTCAGCCTCCGCCCGCACAAACATACCAGCGTCATGCCGTATGATGACGCGGGTATCCTGGCAACCAGGGAAAACAAGGCGGGGCGGAAGCTCAGACTGTAGCTTCCGCCAGCACAGCGCGACCAAACTGTGTCGCCCAGTGTAGTTATCCGCACTCAGCCTCCACATCAGTAACTCCCGCCGACCCCAACTAGCTCTACTCCGCTACGAGGGATATGATTATCATACCATTTCCCTTATCATTTTTACAACACATTAGGGCGGAAATAGCATGTAAAACTTCCGCCCTTCCCTATCTGTCTCTCAAGTCCGCCCCAGTGATGCGTCCCTTGCTGGCTCTCGATTGGACTAGAGTGTTAATACAACCCCGCCCTCATGATTAGCCATAGGCGGACAGCAATTTGCAGGGGCATTTAAATACTCTGACAGAATACCTGGATGAGCGACTCAGAAAGGAAGTGAACAAGCCCATGACTGGGTGAAACGCGTTTTCCTCCTGGGCACATGCCTGTCTGATATTGGATTGGGTGATATTTGATCCTTAATTGTTTTCAGATTTCATGCTTCAGCAGTTTCTCTAGGGCACATGCCTGTTTGATGTTGGATTGGGTGACATTTGATCCCTCATTTTTTCAACTTTTATGCTTTAGCAGTATATTTATGTATTTTTGAAAGCATTTATTTAAATAACTTATGCTGGTATATCCAGCTATGCCGATCATAAATATGTCCCTTGTGGATATTCCTCCTGGGCACATGCCTGTCTGATAATGGATTGGGTGATATTTGATCCTTTATTGATTTCAGATTTCATGCTTCAGCAGTTTCTCAAGGGCATATGCCTGTTTGATGTTGGATTGGGTGACATTTGATCCCTCATTTTTTCAATTTTCATGCTTTAGCAGTATATTTATGTATTTTTTAAAGCATTTATTTAAATAACTTTTGCTGGTATCTCCAGCTATGCCGATCATAAATATGTCCCTTGTGGATACGTGCCTGCTTTCTCTTGGGAATATGCCTGTATGACAAATTGATTCGATAATATTTTGATCCCTATTGATTCAGGTCTGACACTTTAGCACTATATCTTGATAACCCTTTAATAATTTAGTAACAAATTTTGCTGCTTTTTCCAACTGATTTTTGATACTTTATTGATTAAGAATTTATGCTTTAGCAATATTCATGCAACCAATTTTGCTGATATTATCAGCAAGGTTGACCACCTATATATCCCCTATGGGCACTCACCTGTTTGACGTTCGAATGGGGGATATGTAATGCCTTATTATACTAGATTGTATACCATAGTAGTACAATTCTGTACCTTTGAATGCATTTTTTTGTATTTTCCATAAAAATCATGCAACCAATTTAGCTGATATTTCCAGCGAGGCTGATTACCAATATATCCTTTGTAGGTACTCACTTGTTTGACGTTCAAATTGGGGATTTGCAATGTCCTAGTCTCGCGCATAATCTGCCTAAGGCAAATTTCAAACTGTATGTACCATACGTGTAACTCTCGACCACTACCATAAGTGATACTCAAATATATTAGAGATTCATTTAATACAATCCAAGAGGTGTACTTACTATCGTCATTACCCTGCAGATATCTTCTTACTCTGCGCCCTCTCGCTTTCCTAACTTGGCTTCCTTCTGTGAACTCTCATCCACGATTCTGGGGAGCGTGCCCCCCTAGGGGACACGTCTCTTCAGTCTAACGTGGACAGCAGATTCACACCTATTCAAACAGCTGCTATCCCCCCTCCTCACCCAGTCCCACTCACTTCTTCAGAGGACTCCATCCCTCCATTTCGGTGCACTCTCATTGGTGCTGTAGGGTCCAACCTTCCTACGACCATACCCCTGCGCTCACGCCCAATCTCGTCCGATCTTGGAAGCTAAACGGAGGTGGGCTGGGTCAGTACCTAGATGGGCGACTTCTAGGGAATACACAGTGTAGTAGGAGGACTATCTTCCCTATCGACTCAACACCAACAGCAGTATCACCACTTACACTCATTCCTACTATTTCTTGAAACTCTATTCGTCACGACCTCTCTATGATATTGGCCGACAAATACAACTGTTTATTCATATGTGGGTTTTCCCACTGATATATCTAACCCAACCAGGACTCATTAATACAAACACAGTTTTGTACTGATCTTTGGCAGACGGAAGTAGCATAATATGTGGCTATCTTCCTATATGCGGTTATCCAGGCATAATCAAGATCTGAACATTCCATAAATTTTAAGTAGTCACCTTCCATTGGATTTATTCATTATTATCTAGGTGTACATGTCTGGATTAATTTCTATGTATCCTAGAGAGCAAGAATAAAAGACTACCTCACCTAGGTTGGGCACATTACCCAACAACTAACATTTGATTTTGAGATAAGAGTGCGCCCAAACAAGAGTCATACTTTCTCTCCTTGTGCATATACCATACTGTGAGATATCAGGTAAATGTAAGGGGTCATAGGGAGACAGTGAGAGACATCAAGTTAGAGTGGGGGTCATAGTGTGAAATATCAGGTCAATATTAGGGATCATAAGGAGATAGTGGGAAACATCATGGCAGAGTGGATGCCAATGTGTGAGATATCAGGACAATGTAATGGGGTCACAGGGAGATGGTGAGAGACATCATGACAGAGTGGGGACCATACTGCGAGCTATCAGGACAAAGCTAGGGGCCATAGTGAGATAGTGACATAGAGTAGACTATATGGGCGTTCGTGAGAGACACCATGACAATCTGGGGGAGATATATGAGCAAAGTGAGACCACAAGCAGGTAACAGGACAATGTAGGACACACTTGTATATAGTATTAGGCAAGCACAATTTGTGACAGTCACTATAGAGAAATATTAGGATACACATGGGGTCAGTAAAAATGAGATACCTTGGATCCTACCTGGTTGACATGGTATAAGTGCTGTGCTCATCATGCAGGATGGTTTGATCTGGTCCCTTCCATGTGATGTTTGGCTTTGGTCGGCCACAGACTTTGCAATGTAAGGTCACAGTGTCGCCAACAACACATAAGATGTCCACCAGATTCAAGAGGAACTCAGGAGCCACTTCACAGAACATAAACATTAGACACAAACATTGGGGGTCATACATAGTAGCTCAGAGCATTGCAAAGCAGAAATATCTCTGATTGTCACTTGTTTTTGCCTGTTTTATGACCAAGATGGCATTTGTGCTGGGCAGTGGGCACATTGATATATTCTCTAGATATGCTTTGATCAAATTAGAAAAACTATTATACAAAAGTTTAAAAGACAAACACGAGATATGCCTTTGTTGCAAAGAGAAGTGCAGTACTTTTATATTGTTATTTTAATAAAGGAGGTCTAAAGAACTTTTGCGTAAGGCTTTGCTTAGACAGGTCAGCATATTTGAGAGGTTGTGATCACAGTTTGATGCTGAAGGTCCTGCACAAATAGGTCAGAGGTGACCAGATAATTGTGGTATTTCCATGTCAGACGCAGTTGTAGTAGTGCCTGCATCTTTTGGTGCTGCCACTACTGCTTCTTTATGATAATTCAGTTGCTGATAGACATCCTACCGCAGACTAGCTTCTGCAAAATTCTGCCGATGTGCGTACAAAGAAGGGTCCATTGGCTTGGCCAGCAGATAATGCACCTGTCTATGGCCGCCGATGTCAGTGCAACTGTGTCTTTAGACACCCACGACTTGTAGACACCGTCAGGTTGAGATATAGATTTATAGCCAGAGCTGCTGTTCACAGGGTCCCTAATAACATGGAGCTGGGCAGAGAACAGCATTTGAAGAGTATATGCTATTTAAATATGTTAGATTGCAAGTTCTTCAGGACTGAAGTTGTCATTCCTTAAATTGTATCCGCTGTTTGTGCTATGTATACTTTACAGCACCATATAAATGAACTTGCTCATACATAAAAGTTTTGTGCTTTCAGCATAAGTCAAATTGTGTTAATGAGAAACAGTCTGTAATAGAATTAGTGAGATATAAACCCCAAAAACTTCCCAACTAGAGATTTCAGTATGGCTTGAGTCACAAAATATCAAGTGTATCCAGGGCCATAACTAGGGATGTACAACTGGTGCCACCTCCCGGGACACACGGCCAAAAGAATGGCATCATTGCTACACCGATAGCACTTGTATTCATCTTGTAGGGTTCTTTAGAATGCACCTGGCGCTCAGTGTACAGCTCTTAAGCCCCTCTCCTTTGATGTCATGATGTCACAGATGCTGGTAACGGCCCAGGGTGTAGAAGTGCACTGCCAAAGCCCTAAGTGCATTTGTGCAGTTTATGTTTAGTATAGACCCTGAAACCTCACAATTCAATTGGCTCCCAGTAATTTTGGGGGTGAACTGTGAGGATTAGTGCATCAGTAAGTTATGATCAAATATACTACATAGTCAAACATATATGAGGACCTGAATATTACAGTGCATCTATGTGTGCTTACTGAACATTTAATTTCAAAACAATTGGCATCTAAATTATACTGGTTCTCCTTTTGCTGTTTTATCAGACTCAATTCTTCTGGGAAGACTTCCCACTAGATTTTGGGATATGGTGAAAATAATCTATTTACTGTAGTTACAAAAGTGCTAGTGAGGTCAGCACTGATGTTGGGCAATAAGGCACAGCTCACCATCGACATTCCAATTCATTCCAAAGGTGTTCGATTGGTTTGACATCCACACCAAAATCAGTAAACCAGTGGTTCTCAACTCCAATCCTCAAGTACATAGTCTGCCCCCAACAAAGTGCAGTTCATGTAATCCACAGTACTTGATCATAGTAAGCCACTTACAGTACCAGATTCTCTCTCTGGTGCGATGATTGAGCACTTATATCCACAGACACACACTGCAGGCTTGGTAGGTAAATCTGCTGCCACTGGGCATGTGCAACAGTTCTTCCCTTTATACAGCATGTAGTGTAGTGGCCACTGACCAGCTGAAAGGGAAGAGGGGAAACCCCGTGCATTTGCCTATGATAGTGATACTGTTATGCTGAAACAGGAAAAGGGCTTTTCACAAAGTTGGAATTCTGTATAATATCATTAAATGATATAGCAAGATTTCTTTTCACTGTGGACAAAGGGCTCAGGCCAAACCATTAAATCTCTCTAATTATTCCTCCTTCATCGAACTGCCAGTTAGTGAAGCATGATTTGTCTGTCCAGAGAATGAGTTTCCACTGCTTCAGTAATCAGAGGTGGTGTTCTGTACACCACTTCATCTGTTCTTTGGCATTGCACATGATGATATAAGGCTTCTGTGCAAATACTGAGCCATTTGTTGCCCTACCTATGAATATCTGAAACAGTTTG
This sequence comes from Pseudophryne corroboree, assembly GCF_028390025.1. Taxonomy (NCBI): domain Eukaryota; kingdom Metazoa; phylum Chordata; class Amphibia; order Anura; family Myobatrachidae; genus Pseudophryne; species Pseudophryne corroboree. The sequence continues at coordinate 248,560,161 of NC_086450.1, read as the reverse complement.
TGCGGATATTGCTTCCAGAAACAGTAGGTTTGCAGCAGAGTTGTTGTTGCTCCTATATGTTGCCATTAACATGAACAGTACTTAAGGAGCAATTCAATTGTGTGTGAAGGGGGTGAATTGCCATTGCCACAGCATTTAAACGCTGGCAAAGGCAGCCTTCACCCAGCCTGATTCGCACCCCTATTGATCAAAAGTGCTTACTACCTATGGGGTATCAAACACTTTTAAACGAGATGCCTCCGCCATGAAGGGCAGTAGAAGGGCTGGCCACATACTTATGGCTATGTGGTATATGTATGGAACAATATTCATTCAGCTTATCACATTTTCAAAATGAGACAATAATTGCTGTGTAGTGTAATGTTTTTCATTTGGTCAAGGGTACATTATACTTGGATGCTCGTGGGAAGAGTTTTGCTTTGATGATTTTTGATTGGTGCCTAATGCCGTAATACTTTCAACTCATTTTCTGCACTCTGTAACACCTGGGTATTGAACCTTGCAGTGCATCCTGTAAAGCCCAATCACTACATACTTGGGGGTATATTTACTAAAGGTCGATTTTCAGTTTCAGTCCATTTTGAGGTAATTTGGTGGTGCATTTGACAATCAGTTATTTACTAAGGGCAAAATAGACTCAAAATCACTAGAAATTTGACTTCACACACAAATAGAACTTCAAATAAACCATCGGTACTTCACCATAGACATCAATAGGAAAAGCTAATCTACTAACAGTCTATTTGAAAATAGAACCTCAATACAACCAAAAATCGCCCCAAAACCACCATTTTCTATAGAACCATCAGAAACAGTTCTATTTGATTTTATATCATGTGGAATTGTCTGAAACCTTAATATTATAGAAAAAACATGGAAGAGAAGCATATGGACACTCTGGCTTAGAGCCAACCCTAGGGATAGGCATTATAAGCAAATGCCTAGGAGCATCTTAAGCCTAGGGCCAGCAGCCTCAGTGCCAGTAGACTGCATTACAGGTTGAGTCTCCCTTATCCAAAATGCTTGGGACCAGAGGTATTTTGGATATGGGATCTTTCCGTATTTTGGAATAATTGCATACCATAATGAGATATCATGGTGATGGGACCTAAGTCTAAGCACAGAATGCATTTATGTTACATATACACCTTATACACACAGCCTGGAGGTCATTTTAGCCAATATTTTTTATAACTTTGTGTATTTCACAAAGTGTGTCTACATTCACACAATTCATTTATGTTTCATATACAACTTATACACACAGCCTGAAGGTCATTTAATACAATATTTTTAATAACTTTGTGTATTAAACAAAGTTTGTGTACATTGAGCCATCAAAAAACAATGGTTTCACTATCTCACTCTCACTCAAAAAAGTCTGTATTTCGGAATATTCTGTATTTCGGAATATTTGGATATGGGATACTCAACCTGTATTTTATTTTTTATTTTTGAATCAATAAATGTAGTCGTGCGGTAAGTGTGTGGGGACTGTGGGCGGGCTCCAGCAGTGATGGATTACACTGCTGCCCATCCCTGGTCAGGACTCGGAGGACAAGCTACAGTATTCCCTGTAAGATCCTTTACTGGGTGCTTAATACAGGCTGCTATGCCCTCTGCTCCTATAAAACAGCTGTCTCTTCTCTCCCCATTATACTGTATGTGTCACCATATCCCCCTCTCCAAGCTGTGTGTGTGTGATCCTGTACAATCCAGGCCCCAGTGTGTCACCATATGCCCCTCCCCCTCCACAAGCTGTGTATGTGTATGTGATAGAGATGTGCGCCGGGCACTTTTTGTGTTTTATGTTTTGGTTCTGGTTCCATGCTCGTGTTTTGGATCAGGATTGGTTTTGCCAAAACCACCCTTTCGTGTTTTGGTTTTGGATCTGGATGATTTTGAAACCCCCCCCATAAAAACAGCTAAAATCACAGAATTTGGGGGTAATTTTGATTATACGGTATTATTAACCTCAATAACATTCATTTCAAGTCTATTCTGAACACCTCACAATATTGTTTTTAGGCCAAAAGGTTGCACTGAGGTGGCTGTATGACTAAGCTAAGCGACACAAGTGTGCGGCACAAACACCTGGCCCATCTAGGAGTGGCACTGCAGTGACAGACAGGATGGCAGATTTGAAAACTAGGCCCCAAACAGCACATCATGCGAAGAAGTGAAAGAGGTGCAATAAGGTAGCTGTATGACTAAGCTAAGCGACACAAGTGGGCGGCACAAACACCTGGCCCATCTAGGAGTGGCACTGCAGTGGCAGACAGGAAGGCACTTTAAAAAACTAGACCCCAAATAGCACATCATGTAAAGAAGAAAAAGAGGTACAATGACGTAGCTGTATGACTAAGCTAAGTGACACAAGTGTGCGGCACAAACAACATAGGACATGCTGGAATTTGCCCAGATGTAATACACACACAATATTGGTGGCACAGGAGAGCGTACCCCTACACCACACAGGGCAAACCCTCTAAAAATTATTTGGATAATAATATAAGTAATGTATATAACCCTTTTATTTGGAGTAAATAATATACAGCACAGGACACCACCACTGGACTTATGGCAGCACAAGACACCACCACTGGACTGATGCAGCACAAGACTGCACCACAGGACTGGACTTATATGGCAGTACCCCTGGACTTGTACGGCAGTGTCAGACAGGTTGGCGCTTTAAAAAACTAGTCCCCAAACAGCACATGATTCAAAGAAGAAAAATAGGTGCAAGATGGAATTGTCCTTGGGCCCTCCCACCCACCCTTATGTTGTATAAACAGGACATGCACACTTTAACAAACCAATCATTTCAGCGACAGGGTCTGCCACACGACTGTGGCTGAAATTATTGGTTTGTTTGGACCCCCACAAAAAAGAAGCAATCAATCTCTCCTTGCACAAACTGGCTCTACAGAGGCAAGATGTTGACCTCATCCTCCGATTCCTCACCCCTGTCAGTGTGTACATCCTCCTCCTCACAGAGTATTAATTTGTCCTCATTGGAATCCACCATCACAGGTCCCTGTGTACTTTCTGGAGGCAATTGCTGGTCAAGGTCCTCCTGAAGGAATTTATAATTCATTTTGATGAACATCATCTTCTCCACAAAATAGAAGTAACCTCCTACGCTGATCGCTTACAAGGTTACCAGCTGCACTAAACACTCTTTCGGAGTACACACTGGAGGGGTGCCAGGGGCAAATGCAGGATTTAATTAGGGGGGTTTCCGTGGGTGTGTATCTGTGAATGTATATATATGTATATATATATATATATATATATATATATATATATACCAGCAGACAAAGAAAAAGGCGTCACTCCAGGACTTTTAAAGTGCAATGTTGCAATGTATTAAAACAAATCACAGGTCCAACGTTTCGGGTCCCGTAGCCCCTTTGTCAAGGTGTGAATGAGTGTAAAGTGAAAAACCTCTTACCTTTAAAGTTGGTGGTCACCACGTGTGAGGAGATGCTTCGCCCGTGCTGTCTGACGCTCCGGGGGCCGGGGGTTTCCGGCGCTGAGTGAGTGACGTCCCGCTCGCAGCGCCTGCCTGCTCCGGCGCCCCGTTGCCATGACATCACGTCTGGACTACGGCTCAGTCGCCATGGCAACCTGGCCGCTTTCCATTGCGCTTGCGCGCCGGGGTCTGCAAGAAAGAGTGTGAACTAAAAGTAAATAGTGTACACAGATTAGATTATTACATAGTGTGCAAACTATACAGTGCCTTTACAGTTCGAACACAGCTAGGTCCTCCATAACCTACAGCTGATTACATTAACCAGGCTATTTACCGGTACTTAATTACATATTTTGGATTAATCAAGGACCCCTCCATTACCACCGTATATGACCCTGGGGGCGTCATACCTATACCCCCCGTGGGGAGGTTACTTAGCGTGAGGTGATGCTACATCTGGACTCATTTCCATATTAAACCCATCACCACTAATAGAGGTATAAAAGAAGCGTAGCATGGGATTTCATTGTCACAGTACCATCGTGAACAGATGATCCCTAGAGGGTTCAGAATAAAGAATGTGCCAACGTTGGGGAGATACAACCCAGAATTCTGTCGTAAATGGACAGGAATTCTCAATAAGTGCAGCCTGGACCTAGTACTATTAGTAGTAGAGGAAGTCGGTAGAGAACTTAAATCCACCAGAGAGAAAATCACGACCTTTGAGAGGGAGAACCTACGGACCCTCCAGGAAGATACCTCCCAGGACTGGATGAAAAAACTCCAGACCCAATGTGATCAGTATAAGAAAGAACTGATTCGGTTCAAGAGGAATAAACATCATATAGTGAAGAGTGACTATGAGGACAACCAAGTCTATAGATGGTTGATGGGAGGAGATACACAGAAATCAACCCAACGGGGGTATGCCTTTAAAAGGGAATGGAGAAAGAATAGAGAAGGGTTAACAAACCCAGCTACTCCTCTAACAGCGATAGCGAGTTCTTGGCTCCCGACTCAGATGAAGCTACCATCCCAGGTGATGTCCCTTTAGGGGGAACACCGGCAAAAGCACAAGGACCAAAAGGACGCCCACCCGTAGAGAGGGCCAGAGCAAGAGATTACAGAAGTCGAGCGGCCAAGAACAAAGCATGATTTTCAATCTCTCATCCAGGACGTTTACACAGGCCGAGTTAACAGTCCTGAATAAAGGCCCTTCCTATATCCCGACTAATAGACATGATGCCTTCACGTGGAAACATGACCTACATAAGTTCTCCCGGAAGTTAAGGCTCCAGGAGTATTTTCAAGATAATGTAGTCACACACTCTAACACTACGGTATTCAACAGTTTTTTGGTGTCACGTTCAACTTCTACGTTTGATCCTCCCTCATCTAACCATTCATTGAAAACGTTCACACGGCTATTGGATAATTCAGTATCCCGTTACATTAATACTCCTACACAGCAGAGGAATAACATGACAAGGGCGGAGAGAGACGCCTTGAGAGACCTCAGTAACTACAAAGACGTAATCTTCCGACAGGCGGATAAGGGAGGAGGTCTAGTAGTTCAAGATGTACGGGATTACCGTGATGAAGTTTATAGACAGCTGGGAGAGACATAGACTTATGCCAAATTGGATACCGACCCTACCCACCAGTACAAACATGAACTGGACCAGGTTCTGGAGGAGGCATGGCAAACAGGGGAAATTACCCCTAAGATGCATGAAGCACTAACACAAAAGTTTCCAGTGGTACCGGTCCTCTTTACCACCCCGAAAATACATAAGGACAGCTTTTATTTTTTTATTTTTTTTACTTGTGTAATTTTTTTATTGAAGTTTTTCACAGGGACAAAGAAAAAAAACATTAAATACAGAACAAAACCAGAACATCAAACAAAACAAAGAAAAAGTTACAGGAAGAATACAGTAAATAATACCATCTGTGTCACAGTGTCACATAGAAAAAGATAATAAGTGTCACGGCAACATCGCAAATTCACATACTAAGCCTCAATCAGTTAGAGAGTAGTGCCCCAGCTGTAGCCAGACGGGAGGTATTCCACCTATCCCACTTGCTAAAGTAATGGGGTAGGGTCCCTCTAGACCTATGTGTAAACCTCTCATGTCCTGACACCTCATTCACTAGAGCTCGCCAATTGTACACATTAGGGGAAGAAGTAGCAAACCAGTTACGCGCTATAATCACCTTAGCTAAGGTAGTCAGGCAAAGAACATATTTATATAGTGCCTGGCAGTAGGATTCCTCTAAGTCTAGCGCAAACATACACAGTGTAGGAAAGGGGGGGCAGCGTAGGTTCAGTAAGCAGAATGTCCGAACAGACTGCTTCCCAAAAGGCATATACAGTGGGGCACAGCCATAATAGGTGCCAAAAGGTAGCTTCAGGGGCACCACATCTGGGGCAGGTACTATCAGGCCGTAGACCTGCTTTACATAAAGAAACTGGAGTTCTGTACGTCCTATGCAGAACAAAGAAATAAACCTGCTGGTATTTGACACACTGAGTAGAATATTTAAGAGAGCTCAACACCTGTAGCCACTGGTCATCTGTAAGTGAGCCAATGTCTTGCTCCCATTTAAGTTTAAGTTGGTCAAATATATTCGGACAGATGTGGGCATTAAGACTACCATATAAAATGGAAACTTGGTGTCTTGCACCCAAATTCATAACCATATCTTTAATCGGGGAGTCAGAAATGGACGGAGGCGGGGCCCCAAACTGTGCCTGCACCGCATGGCGAAGCTGTAGATAGCGATAAAAGGATCTATTGGATATTTCAAGCTCCTCCTTCAGTTGTGTGAAAGATTTGAAAACACCGTTATCATACAGTTGCGAAACTGTGGTAAGGCCCGCCCCAATCCATATGTTGTCCTGTGAGAGCTGCAACAACTCCCTATACCCTGGGTTGAACCAAAGTGGCGTGTCAGAGTCTGTACCTTGCCATGCATAGTAGGAATGAGCTTGACGCCACACAAGTAGCGACTGACGGAGTAAAGGAGGAAGACCAGCAGTAGAAGAGGCAGAGAGAAGGAACTGGAGAGAGGAGAAATGAGACCCCACACACTCGGCAAAGAATCTCTCAAACGTGGGACTATCCCTACTGAGAATCCAATTAGACAAATGTGCAAGTTGAGTAATAGGCCCGGAGATTGGGAAAGCCCAAACCTCCATCCAATTTAGCCCTAACCAGAGCTCTCAGGGCAACCCTAGGCGTTTTGTCGCCCCAAACAAAGGAGGAAAGCACACTATCAATGTTAGTGAAAATTTTCTTGGGGATATAGGTAGGAGAGTGCTGCAATAGATAAAGATATTTTGGTTGCATCACCATCTTGATCAGGTTAATGCGACCCGTGACAGTAAGGGGAAGCTTCTTCCATACATGAACCTGTCGCTTCAGATCCACCGTGACCTGGTCAATGTTTTGATGTACAAAAGACTTAACATTAGGAGTGATCCAGACACCAAGATACTGAAAGCGAAGGGTCCAGGCCAAGGAGGACACAACTGGCAACGGGTCAGGAAGAATACCAGATATGGGAAAGACATTAGATTTATTCCAGTTGATAGTCAGGCCGGAGTAAAGGCCAAATGTATCAACAATACCCAGGAGGGAGGTCAGGGAAGCATCAGGGTCTCTGAGGAACAAGAGCATGTCATCGGCATATAATGCAATAACATCCTCATGTCTGTCAATAGTGATGCCCCTAACATCAGGGGACGCTCTGATGAAGCATGCCAATGGCTCCACAGCCAGGGCAAAAAGGGCAGGGGACAGTGGGCAGCCCTGTCTAGTACCACGGGACAAAGCAAATGGGGACGTCACATAGCCATTGACAGATATTCGAGCCACGGGGGAGGAATAGAGTAATTGTACCCAGCGTATGAATTTGGGGCCAAAAGCAAACCGTCTAAGGACTTCCCACAAATACTCCCATTCCACAGAGTCGAAGGCCTTGGCAGCATCCAAGGAAACCACCACAGCCCCCGACTCGGGCCGGTCCCCCATCTGCAGGTGACAAAACAGTCGCCTCAAATTTTGGAGAGTGGACTTGCCTGGCATAAATCCTGTCTGATCATCATGAATGATCGAGGTGATAACACTATTGAGTCTAAGTGCCAGAATTTTAGCCAAAATCTTGACATCAGTAGGTAGCAATGAGATTGGGCGGTAGGACTCTGGGGCCGTAGGGTCTTTACCCGGTTTGAGGATCACCACAATAATAGCTTCGGACATAGAGGGAGGTAGACGAGCACCCTCCAACAAGGCATTAAAGAGAGTCAAAAGATAGGGGACAAAGTATGCACGATATTGTCTATAGACTTCAACCGGTATACCGTCGCTACCCGGGGCCTTTTTATTAGGGAAGGAGGCAATAGCAGCCTCAACCTCCTCTGGAGTGATATTAGCATCTAAAATATCTACAGATTGTTGGGACAACTGCGGCAGGGCAATGCATGAAAGATATTGCTGTAGTTGAGTGGGGGTATAGGTGACTTTAGAGGCATACAACGAGGAATAAAAGGACTGGAAAACCTGAGCTATGTCAGGAGTGGCATATACCATTTCACCCTGGGTATCACAGATCTGCTGAATGGAACCCCCAGTTCTCTCCCCCCGAGCCAGAAAAGCCAAGTAACAACCCCCGTGTCCGATTGTGAATAGAGGGTGTGCTGGGAGAAAAGTAATTTGCGCCTTGATTTATCAAGCAAGTGGTCAGACCAGGCTTTCCTGGCCAAATCCCATCTTACTCGATCACCAAGGGTCCTAGTTGTAAGGTAAACAGACTCGGATTGGGAACAGGCAAGCTCCAGGCGCACCTCCTCCTCCCTACTAGATTTCTTGACACTAGCTATTTGTCGTATGAAGGAGCCCCGTAGTGAAGCTTTAAATGCGTCATGTTTAACCAGTTGATCAGAACAGGACGCATTATGAACCCCGAAATCACTCCACTCACTAGTCAAGGCCTCGTGGTCAGTCAACAAGGTCAACCAAAAGGGATTCAATTTCCACAGTTTAGCCCCACAGACAGGCACAGAATCTAGGGCCACCAGCAAGGGTGAGTGGTCCGAGATTCCCCTCTAAAGGTACTGGACATCCAGTATTCTAGCAGTGAGATCAGGGGAGACGAGGGCCAAATGTATTCTCGAGAACGAGTGAAAGCTGGCCGAGTGGCAGGAGTATTGGAGTTGTTTGGGGTGTCTCAACCTCCAAACATCTAGGAGTCCAAACTCGGAAACCAACCTCGCAAACGGTGTGGGGGACGGGGAAGCAGAGGATAGAGAAGGGGGAAGTTCAGCCCACCTATCTAAAACTTTATCTAAAACATTATTGAAGTCTCCGATGCAAAGGACCGGTGCTGAGGGAGAAGTAGCAATAAACGACATTGCCTGCCTGAGTACTTCATTATTGTAGGGGGGGGACATAAACAGCAAGTATGTGCAGAAGTGTACGGTTAACATAGGCCCTAAGAAATACATACCGGCCATATTGGTCAATTTGGCTATGAACTAAATGGAAATTAACCGACTTCCGCACCAAAACTGAAACCCCCCTGGAGTTAGCAGAGAAGATGGAATGATAGGAGAGACCCACCCAGGGCTTCCTGAGAGCCAAGGTTCTAGTACCAACCAAGTGCGTTTCGGAGAGGCATATGACATCTGCCTTATACTTTCTCACCTGAGATAAAACCAGAGCCCACTTTATGCGGTCGTTCAGGCCCCTCACATTCCAGCCGAGTATGCGGAGTCCATCAACCCCTGCAGCCATGGGTATAAGAGAGAAAGGACAGAAGGAGAAAAGAAGCAAGGGGCAAATATGGAGAGGCAGGAGAAGAGGAAAATCCAAGGCAAGCAAGGCACGCAACAGAGAGGAACCCATAGTGTAGAGGAGGAAGGAGCGAAGGGATCACTACGGCCCCCCGCCAGCAGACAGGCAGAGCATCCGGAGACCAGAAGGCATATATAGAAAAAATCATGGACACATTACAGTTTAAGAAAAAAAATAACCGGGGCGTGGCCACGGCAGCAGAGGACTAGGCAGCAGGATCGAGGAGCTCCCTGGATAATTAATCCTGCAACAATCCTGGGGCCCCGATCCTGCTCTCCTCTGGACTAATCTCCTGCCCGGCGGTGCTGGGGAGGCGGTGGAGTGTGTGTGCGAGCGCTCCCGGCTCGCGTCGGCGGCCGCCCGGACTCCGGGCCTAGGCCGCAGCTCAGTCCCCGGCCTCGATTTTGAAGCTCCGCCGGGCGCGTGCGCGCGCGCACACGATCGAGCGCCCGAGGCGGACGCGGCGTCCAGCGGCACAGGAAAGGAGCGGCACCCCACTCCTGCACCCTCAGGGCCATATACAGAAGCCATCCTGATACCCTGAAGGCTGGTGCAGAGAGGGAAGGAGGGGGAAATCCTTGTGCTGGGCGGCCATTTTACCTGCAGCTCCCTGAGGCACTGAACACAGCAAGGTGCAGTGTGGGTGAAGACTGCACTGGGCTGAGGGATTGATACTGTCCCAGCTGCCCTGCCTCCTACTGCTTATACTGCTGGAATACCACACACTGGACATATTTATTTATACCATTGGACCCCCCGGGTCCCCCTTCTCCCCTCTCCCTTCATTACAACGTCTGGCTTTCCCAGTGACTGGCGTGCTGCTGTTGCTGCATTTACCTTCCACTGTTATACTTTTGACACTGAATAACGGGACTCTCATTACAGCTGGACCCCCACAAGATGGTGAGGGGCGGCCAGAGTGCGGCCGCGGCTAAACTGGAGAAGTTTGCCCGACAGCCTACATCTCAGTCGACGCAGTCATCTCCTAAGCCTTCCCCCCCTGCCAGAATGGATCCATCGGCTGGGGCCGACTCGGGGGCGAATACGCAGCCGTCTGCACCCTCCATCCAGCAGGTCCTGGAGGCCATAGCGGCCAGCGAGCAACGCCTATCGGACAAGATGGAGAAGGTGCAGTGCGATTTATCACTGCTGCGACAGGACGTCCAGCGAGTACGGGAGAGGGTGGGCGAAACCGAGACAAGGGTCTCCAACCTGGAAGACCTCAGCGGCCCTCTGCAACAATCGGTGTCTGCGGTTACACAGCAGGTCACAACGATACAAGCCAAACTCCTGGACATGGAGGGCAGACTCCGCAGAAACAACGTGAGGTTCGTAGGCCTCCCCGAAAAAGAAGAAGGGGCACACCCCGAGGATTTCCTGGAATCCTGGTTAAAAGAGGCATATGGTGCTGAATCCTTTACATCTCAGTTTGCAGTGGAGCGGGCCCACCGCGTGCCCTTCCGGCCTTTACCACCAGGTGCCCCACCACGAACTTTTATAGCAAAATTCCTGCACTACAAGGACCGGGACTCCGTCCTGCGCCTGGGACGTGTGAAGGGTCCCCTGATACGGAATGGAATCCGGGTGTCGGCATTTCCGGACTTTGCAGCGGACGTCCAAAAAGACAGAGCACAGTTTCTCCCCATAAAGCGACGCCTTCGTGACCTGAATATATCCTATTCAATGCTGTTTCCCTCCAGGTTGCGAGTGGTGGCGGATGGGGAGACCAAATTTTTCAGCTCGCCCAGGGAAGCGGCTTCCTGGTTGGACAGATATGCTCCGGGGACACGCCAGCTGGCTCCAGACTGACATCGGGTCGCCTTCCTTTATGGGCCTACAACTCGCAAGTATAAGTCCAGGGAGCTTCCTCTCGTTTAGTGGTTCTGGACTTTGCTGAGAAGTGTTATAAACGTATAACGTATAAGGGTTTAAATATTTTGGGTTGTTTGATCTGTACGCCTAGTACAGTGTTGCCGTAGGCTTTGGGTTCTCCAGGGCTAGAGTTCGGTTAGGGATCTAGGTATGCCACAGTTCGGGGAGGTATACGGGGAGGGGGGATGCCGGGGGGCTGCTGTTGGTCCCCCAGTAGTTTTTCTGTTTTATGTTTTGAATTTAAGAAGCCTACATATTAGCTATTCGGAGGGTGTGGTGGGGTTGCACTGTTTCCAGGGGTTTGGCTTGAGGTCCGGGGCCGGTGGACGGCGCGACTGCGCGAGTAAGGAGCCGGGGGGTTGGGTGGTAGATAGGAGTGTTGCGCCCCAGCTGATGACTTGGCTGACATGCCTCCCTTAAAAATCTTGTCGTGGAATGTCCGGGGCATTAACAACAAAGTAAAGCGATCCTTAGTGTTTAAAATGATCAAGAAATATTGCCCGGATATTATCTGTTTAAGCGAAACCCATTTGGAGGGAAATAGGCTGTTGTCGCTCCGTAGGCCTTGGGTGGGCTGGGCATATCATTCCTCGCACTCCTCCTATTCCCGAGGGGTGTCGGTAATGATTAAGAGGACTGTGCAGTTTGAGATGATTAGGGTAAATACAGATCCACATGGTAGATACGTGTTCATAGAATGTAAATTGTTCTCACGTAATTTTTTCCTGTTGTCTGTGTATGTTCCCCCCCCGCTTTCATATGATGTCCTGCAAAAGGCCGCCTTGTTTGTTGCCTCCTCCCCACACACCCCTGTCATCTGCTTGGGGGACTTCAACGCTGTGTTGGATGCCTCCTTAGACAGATGGAGGGCTCCCCGGGATCAAGGGACGGGGGGTGGTTCAGCCTCATCGGGATCTAAATTCGCAGACTTTCTAGACGGTATGCAATGGGTAGACGTCTGGAGAATTCGGAATCCTAGTCTTAGGCAATACTCCTGTTATTCGGGTACACATGGCTCTTTTTCTAGAATCGACCTGGCCCTGGTCTCGCCTGGGCTTTTGCCTGGCGTGACGGATGTCCGCTACGAGGCACGGGGGGTGTCAGATCACTCGCCCCTGGTGCTCTCAATAGATGGGGAATGTCAGAGGGGACAGTCATATTGGCGGCTACACCCTTCCTGGCTGGCCCAGCTGGGCGAATGCCCGGAGTTGGTGTCCACATGGGAGGGATTTTTTGCAGACAATGTGGGATCGGCCCCGGCCCCGGTTGTCTGGGACGCGTTCAAGGCGTATTTGCGAGGTACAATGATCGGCAAAATTGCAGCCTGCAAGGTGGCTAGAAGGGCGACGGAAAGACAGCTTGAGACTGAGTGTAGAGATCTGGAGATGCGTTACCTGACAGAGGGTACTCCTGAGCTGAGGGCCCGCTGGCTTGCGGCTCAGGAGGCCTGGCTGGCCCACCTTTCAGATATAAACGCACGTTCCCTTTTGTTTAGGGCTACTAACATATATATGCAGGCGGACAGACCAGGTAGCCTGATGGCCCACTTAGTGCACTACGATCGACCTGGGACCACGATAGCGCAAATGCTAGACCCAGGCGGCTCCACGGTAGATGCCACCCCCGACATCGCTCAGATGTTCCTCGAATACTTCAGAGAAGTATACGACAGTAGACTGACATGCTCCACGGAGGAACTTGACCTGTACCTGACAAACATTCCCCTTTCTAAACTCTCCCATGAGGCCAGAGACGCATTAGACGCACCTCTGACCCTGGAAGAGGTGGTGTCGGCGGTGGAGGTGTCTCCTAGAGGTAAATCCCCGGGCAGTGACGGTATTCCCACGGAACTATATAAACAGTACATAGAGTTCTTTGGTCCCCAGCTGCTTGACACGTACGTTAAAATGACTGCCACTAACAGCCTTCCTCCCTCGATGTCCGAGGCGATCCTTATAATGCTTCCAAAGCCTGGAAAGGACCCCAAGTTGTTGGACTCCTACAGGCCAATCTCCCTTATCCCCACTGACGCCAAGATCCTGGCGAAAATTCTTGCGGTCCGACTCAACCTAGTAATTGAATCTATAATTCATCCGGATCAAACCGGCTTCATGCCTGGGAAATCCACATCCATTAACTTGCGCAGGCTATACACCATTTTGCAGGCCCCCCGCGACTTCCCCTCGGACGCGGCTGTAGTCTCATTGGATGCAGCCAAGGCATTCGACAGCGTTGAATGGCCTTACCTGTGGGGAGTCATGAGGAACATGGGCTTCGGCCCAAACTTTATTCAATGGATCAAACTACTATACCAGAATCCACGCGCCAGGGTCTTGGTGAACGGCTACATTTCCTCCTCCTTCCCTTTGACACGGGGCACCAGACAAGGATGCCCCCTCTCTCCTGCCCTGTTTGCCATAGCCATAGAGCCTCTCGCTTGCCTGATCAGATCGCACCCGGACATTGGGGGAATAGGTACCGGCCCCTGTACTGACAAGATAGCCCTTTATGCGGATGACTTGTTGTTATTCCTTCAAGACTACGCAGTAGAGATGCCCACTGTGCTGCGGGTCATCGAGACATTCGGTGGGTATTCGGGTCTCCGCATAAATTGGACTAAATCATTTATTATGCCCATTATAGGCCCCCTCCCTCAGATTCCGAAAATATCCCTGCCACTGTGCTGGACAGTTCAGTTTAAGTACCTCGGAATTCTAATTACAAACGACCCATCAGACTTTGTGCCCTTAAACCTCGACCCCCTAGTACAAACAGTAGTGCGCAAATCTAGAGCCTGGGGTAAGCTACCACTGACAATGACGGGCAGGGTCGGCCTTATTAAAATGGTAGTCCTGCCTAAACTATTGTATGTTCTACTACAGTCCCCTGTGTTCATTTTTCCAGCCTTCTTCAGGAAATTAAATAGCGTCCTGTCCTCCTTTGTATGGGCCAATAAAAGAGCTAGAATTAAATTAACCACCCTCACCAGGCAGAAAGGGGACGGCGGTCTGGCCTTGCCCCACTTCCAACTATATTATTATGCTGCTCAGCTATCACATATCAATATGTGGCTTCGGGAGGGGGGTGGGGCTGGGCTGGGCCGGGCGTTCCTTCAATGCTATTACCCAGACCTCTCCCCGGCACAGGTCCTGGTGGGGGAAAACCCTTCCAGATTTTTACCTCCTATTGTCTTTCAGGCGATGAGAATATGGCTAGCATTGAAGGGCCTACTCGGGTATGAAGGCATGGACCCTGATACTCCCCTATGGCACTCCACAATGCTTAATGAACTGAGGTCCCTAGAGGGCGGGGAGGTATGGGCTCCGTATTCGATAGACTCACTGTCCCAATTATATAGTGACGGTTCATTGAAATCATTTCACCAATTAAAGGAGGAGTTTGGACTCCCGAACTCTTACTTCTACAGATTTTTACAGCTCAGGCACGCCTTGCAGGCGCAATTTGGAGACTCCCCCCCGGCGCTCCTCCCATTTCCCATCAAAACATTTCTACAAACACTGGGTCGAGTCAAGGTAATTTCCTTCACCTACTCATACCTCCTTCAAACAATACATGCAGACCCGCTCTCGAATCTTCGGGCGAACTGGGAGTGTGACTTGGGTCCCATAGACGGGGAAGACTGGGAGGGCGCTCTGGGCAATCCGAGCCAGGTCACCAAATCGCTACGGTTTCAGCAGATACAGCTTTTCATTCTGCATAGATCATACATGACACCGAGCAGGCTGGCCAGATTCAGGTCTGATAATGTTGATGTTTGTCCCAAGTGCGGGGCTGCCGGAGGCACATTCTGGCACCTCATATGGGAATGCCCGTTGCTACAGGTGTTCTGGGCTGGGGTCAGGTCGATTCTGGAACACACGGGAACACAGAGGGGAATGCTGACTCCGAGATTTTGCATTCTGGGGGTGGGTGACTCGGATTCTGGGTCTAGATGGGAAAACATGTATGCCCGCAGCGTATGCGCACTTGCAAAAGTGTGTATCGCGCGGACATGGATGGCCCCCAGCCCTCCCACAATACCTGCTCTTAAAAGTTTGATCAATGATACCCTATTAAAAGAACGATATGTATATATGAAATATAATGCCCTTACCAGATACGAGAAGATTTGGTCTCCTTGGATCACTTCCACATACTCCTCCCTTGCCCTTCAAATGTAACGGGCACTGGCCATTGCTGCAGGGGCGCTGTTTGGGCCCCGGGGCGTTGGGCCGAACCCTTTACCTCTCCTAACGCAGTTGCTTAAATACTTAGCTGTCGCATCACACCATGCACACATCAGCTTGACTAGGCTTGAGTTTGTTTAGAGGGTTAGTTCGGGGGTAGTGGGGTTGTGGGCTATATACGGCTCACTAGACGGGGTAATTACACATAAGGTGGGGGGAGAAAACTTGAAAAATGTTAAGTATGTGAACCATGACTTGGCTACAGACTACAAACAATATGTATACCGCGGGAAGACCGCACGGAAATGGTAATATGGGGAATTTCATTCATGCATGTATAATACCATAAAGATATTATGAATGACTGAATACTGTGATTATACACTATGACCAGTAATGTATTCTGAAATGTCTGTATCTCTAATTTTGTGGCGAATAAAAATTACTCTATTTAAAAAAAAAAGAAAAAAAATAACACAGTGACACATGGAGCAATACATATACAAAAAAAACAAACAAACCCAGAACATCCCAAACCCCCCCCCCCTCCCTGCATATCCATCCCAAACTAGACACGCCTGGATCCCAAAAAAACCCTAACTAAACTAAGGCTGAAAACCTATAACAACCCCAGGGAGTAGAGACAACTATTGCCTCTACAAAAAGGCTATATCCTAGCATTCAGCTCCTAGAATTAAAGATCATCCCCGCTACATGGATAGGAGGAGTACAAAACCCAGCAGACAATGCGACCTCTGAGGGAGAAACAGTCCTCAGATAGGGGGCCAGGGTCTGCGCTCCAGCCAGGCCTCAGCCTCCTGAGGGGTATTGAAGAAGTGTGTGGAGCCATCATACACCACCCTTAAACGTGCCGGAAACAACATGGCATATTTAATTTGATGGTCACAAAGCTTTCTTTTGACCTGAAGGAACTGCGTACGCGACTTCTGGACATCTACGGCGAAGTCCGGATAAACAGAAATATCATGGTTGTCAAATTTCAAAGGACCCTGTGTGCGGGCCAGCCGCAGGACCGCATCCCGGTCCCTGTAATGTAGAAAACGGGCTACAAAAGTGCGTGCAGGTGCGCCCGGGGGAGGAGCCCTGGCAGGCAATCGGTGGGCCCTCTCCACAGAAAACTGAGGACCAAAGTCATCGCGTTGAAATAATCGGAGAAGCCATGTTTCAAGGAACGATTCTGGGGAGGAGCCCTCCGCCCTCTCCGGGAGGCCCACAAAGCGAACGTTATTACGACGTAGTCTTCCTTCAATATCGGAAAGCTTCGCCTTAACTGCCGACATCTGGGTTGTGAGATTGGAAACTGTATCTTTAAGAGGATTGGTGACGTCTTCTAGGTCGGAGATACGGTGCTCCGCCTCCCCCACTCGTTCACGAATCTTTTGCATGTCATGTCTGATTAAAGTGATATCCACCTGTACTTGCCCGATTTTATCCATGACTCTGTGTTCGGACGTGGATATGGCCAAAAGAATTTGCTGCGTCGACTGAGACGTGTCGTCCTCTCGAGGAGGTGACCCCGAGGGGGAAGGGGGGGATGGGGGAGCAGCACCCCGGGTGGGTTGGGAGGAGGACTGAGAGCCTCTAGCATATTTTTCAAGCTTAGCAGCAGCGGTAGCAGCAGCAGCACTGCCCCCACGCACCATGATGGGACACGGGTGGAACACGGGTGCAGAGAGAGGACTCCCTCAGCAATGATATAGAACAAACAATACGTGCTCACCACAGGCTGTAAAATGCCCAGGCCTCCAGAGTCTCACGTAGGTGAATGAACCCAGGCAAGGAAAAGGAAATCTTTAGTGACAGTAGTCAGGCAGTATAATCAACAGCAGGCTTTCGAGTGGACCCTCCTGGAGAGTAGTGTAGATATGGAAGCGTCAACCAGCAGTGTAGGTAGAGTAGGATAGCTGCAGGTATCCAGGCAGCCCCGCAGGCAGAGTAGTGTAGACTGGGAGGCTCCGACCAGCAGTGCAGGGAGGCAGGGGACGTGAGGAGGGACGGTCCATGCAGACAGATATACCCCCGCACCGTCAGCAACTATCACCGCCACACAGGGACATTCAGCCCGCCAGACGCAAGGTGGAAGGAGACAAGGACACACACCGACCTCCGGTTCAGCAAAAACAGCAGAGGGTGCGAGTGAAGGGAGCTCCGTCCCAGCGCGGCTCCGGCCTCCGCTGTCAGTTCCCAAGATGGCGCCGGGCGGAAGGAGTGAGGCCGAGCGGTGTAGGCCGCGATCCGTCCAGCGGCCGCCCAGGGCAGAAACACAGTCCCGCAGACCCCTCAAAATGAGCAGGGTTAAGAGTCACAAAGGGTGAGCCAGGTCAGTAGCGGCCACCAGCGGGGGAATCAGGATAAAAAAAGCAGGATAGACGGAGCTCTGACTCCTAGCTCCTTACTCCATGCTCGGCCAAGCCACGCCAATCCATAAGGACAGCTTTAAGCCACCCGGAAGACCAATTATTTCGGCAAGGGACTCACTATACCAGCCGATATCGCAGTATCTGGACAGTGTGCTACAGCCACTGGTGGTACAGCAACCCACCTTCATTAAGGACACTACAGATTTTTTGGTCAGACTTAGCAAGGTCGGGATAATTCCACCAGGCACACAGATGTGTGTGATGGACGTCTGCAGCCTTTATACTAGTATACCCCACAGTGAGGGACTACTAGCGACCAAAGAATTCCTAGGAGAAGAGGAGATGAGTGATGTGGACATAGATCTGTTTATGCATCTCCTATACCTGACACTACACAGAAATTACTTCCTATTTGATGGGAAGTATTTCCTGCAATTAAATGGATGTGCAATGGGCAGTAGCGTCGCACCGGCGTACGCAAACGTATTTATGTTCAAGGAATAAAAAAGATTATTCTTTGATGATAACAATATAGCTCAGCACATTTTGCTATACTGCCGTTACATAGATGACGTGTTTATGTTATGGACAGGGGGAGCAGAACAGTTCAGGAGAGTGATGGAGGACATCAATACAAATGCAACTTGCATCAAGTTTACATACCAGAATGATTCGGAAACTATGAACTACCTCGACGTCACAGTGAGAATTACGGACAACCACATTTCCACCACCCTCTTTTCTAAACCAACAGATAAAAATACACTATTGAGGGCTGATAGCCACCATCCGAAGCCCTTAATTAGGGGTCTCCCAAGGTCACAATTAATGAGAGCAGCGAGAATCCATAGTAATTATGACACATTGGAAGCTGAACTGAATAAGGTAGTGTACAGGTTTGCCGAACGTGGATATGACCGAATAATGCTACAGGACCAGAAACGAGAAGTGCTGTCCCTAGAGAGAAGTACCTTGCTGACTAAAACCAAGAAAAACTCTAAAGACGTGATACCATGGACGAGCAAGTTCAGCACTTCGAGTCCGATAGTCCAAAGAGCCACCAAAGCGTTGTGGCCTATAGTGGCAAGCGATGATAAACTTAGATGCTTTAAAACAAAAAGACCTATGTGTTGCTTCACTAGGGGAAGAAATATCAAAGATAATATAGTACATTCAGGCATCACCGGATATGGAGTTGATATACCGGTGAACTTCCTCACTAAAGCACCAGGTTGCTATAAATGTCTGGGATGCACAGCATGCAAGTCGATGATGATAGGTAATACATTTAAGCACCCCAAAAGAGAACAAACTTTTAGCATCCGACATATCCTGACCTGCACCACGACCCATGTAGTTTACCTTATCCTATGCCCATGTGGGCTAGGGTATGTAGGTAAAACCATCAGAAATATGAGACAAAGAATGGCACTTCATCGCTCTGCCATATCAGCAGCCATTAAAAGTGGGAAATCGGAACAACCAGTGGCTCAACACTTTGCGGACAAACATCACCCATTAAGCTCCATGAGACATATGGCTATTGACCATGTCCCCCATAGCCTGAGAGGAGGAGACAGAGATGGAAAGCTGTTAAAAATGGAGGCCAGGTGGATATTCAAATTGGAGACTATCCAGCCTAATGGACTGAATGAACAGATCATGTGGAATACATTGAGCAGGAAGTGATCCAAGACTTTTGAACCCACAGAAGAAGCGGCCCTTAAGGGACTATGCTACATTTAATGTTAACGTGTAGTGTTAGGAGGTGGAGGGTACCCTCTAATTCCAGCTACGCTTCGTTTATACCTCTATTAGTGGTGATGGGTTTAATATGGAAATGAGTCCACATGTAGCATCACCTCACGCTAAGTAACCTCCCCACGGGGGGTATAGGTATGACGCCCCTAGGGTCATATACGGTGGTAATGGAGGGGTCCTTGATTAATCCAAAATATGTAATTAAGTACCGGTAAATAGCCTGGTTAATGTAATCAGCTGTAGGTTATGGAGGACCTAGCTGTGTTCGAACTGTAAAGGCACTGTATAGTTTGCACACTATGTAATAATCTAATCTGTGTACACTATTTACTTTTAGTTCACACTCTTTCTTGCAGACCCCGGCGCGCAAGCGCAATGGAAAGCGGCCAGGTTGCCATGGCGACTGAGCCGTAGTCCAGACGTGATGTCATGGCAACGGTGAGTCGGAGCAGGCAGGCGCTGCGAGCGGGACGTCACTCACTCAGCGCCGGAAACCCCCGGCCCCCGGAGCGTCAGACAGCGCGGGCGAAGCATCTTCTCACACGTGGTGACCACCAACTTTAAAGGTAAGAGGTTTTTCACTTTACACTCATTCACACCTTGACAAAGGGGCTACGGGCCCCGAAACGTTGGACCTGTGATTTGTTTTAATACATTGCAACATTGCACTTTAAAAGTCCTGGAGTGACGCCTTTTTCTTTGTCTGCTGGTATTATATTCCTACGGAGGGCACCCAGGCTAATGAGATGTAAGGACCAGGAGTGCCGGGCACTACACAAGGATATATATATATATATATATATATGGGATGCAGTTAAAAAGCCGGCTGTCGGGATCCCAGTGTTCGAGAGACCGACATGCCAGAATCCCGACAGCCGGTGAAATACCGACGAGCGGAATCCCGATATCCGCAGGGTATTCCCACTCAGTTAGCTGCTCCACGCCACCAGCCGAGTGGGAATATAACCTGTGGTGAGCGAAGCGAGCAGCCGGGCCCGCAGCAAGCCCACGAGGAGTCTCGCCACCCCGCTTCCGACAGACGGGATTCCACTGTCGGTATACTGACATACGGCATCCCGTGTGCTGGTAAAACATACTGATATTTTATATATATATAGATTACACTGGTTGTGACTTGAAGCTATTGTAGCTGCTGGCAAGGTTACACACGCATATGAAATTGTGGTAGACCTGTGTATTTGAACTTGTTATCCAAATCCCTGAAGCATAAGGTCACATACCTATTTGAACTTGCGTTCAGGCCTATGCGTTTGAACTTGTTATTCAAGCACTTAACCATAAGGCTTAATCTAACTTAAACCTGTGTACCCCACCGGTGTGTGGTTTTTTCAAGTATCCAGAATACGTAATTGCCATTTTATTGATGCACTAACAGTATTTATCAAGCACTAGAGACATACCCCTGATGAAGTCTTAGAGTAAGACGAAACGCGTCGGGTTATTTGTTCATAAACATCAAATCTCCGAATTGTCAAAGGAGAAGGAGGAATCTATCAAAGTTATTTCAACTGGTCCTCTGTACTATATGGTGTTATCTGCAAGAAGAGATACTATACCGTTTTGTATCATTGCTTTTATGTTGTAATAAATTTTACATGGAACATGTTAAATGTGGTTTTATGCTCACAAATTAGGAGTAAATATCTTAGGGAGACTGCTGTTTTTCCCCGTTGAATATTGGGTGGAAAAACAACCCAAGTGCGCCCATTCCTCTATTGGCACATATATATATATATATATATATATATATATATATATATGGGTGAATATGGGTAGGTAGGGGCTCTGGCGACCAACTGGTGTTTATAATAAAAAAATATTTAGCGGACTAAAATGCAATTTACGAAGGACATGATAAAAAGACCTTTTTTTTGTAAAAGAATAAAAACATTTATTTTGCAAAACGTTTATATATACACACACATACATAGACATATATATATATATATATATATATTATACACACACATACCACACACATTCATACATACACAAACGCACATGCATACATACACAAATACATATACATCCCTGTGAATACACACACACTTCATAAATAGTATACATACCACCAGGGGCTGGGAGCAGTGGGAGGCACAAGCAGACTATTCTGTGCGGAGGGTGAGGGCTGCTGCGGCTGAGCATGCACAGCCAGCAGCTCTCCCCGGACTTTCTCTATGCAGAGAGCTACGTAGCTCTCTGCTCCTGCAGTAGCTCAGTGGTCGCGGTCGCGATTGCGGCTTTTGCTGAGATGGAGACACTGCTGTCTCCGTCTCACAAATAAACATTCGGCTCATCGGGGGGGTTTCCAGGTACTCAGAAACCCCCCCTGCGTGCGCTACTGGTGGCATCTTAGGTAAAATAAAGCCAGTTTGTGCAAGGGCATCCAAATTGCCTCTTTTTCCTGCCAGTATACATACGGATTGTCTGACATGCCTACTTGGATGCTGTCACTCATATAATGCTCCACCATGCTTTCAATGGTGACAGAATCCTATGTAGTGACAGTAGACATGTCAGTAATCGATGGCACGCCCTTCAGTCTGGACCAGATGTCAGCTCCTGACTGCCCTGCATCACCGCCAGTGGGTGGGCTAGGAAATCTTATCCTTTTCCTCGCAGCCCCAGTTGCGGGAGAAAATTAAGGAGGAGCTGTTGACGGGTCACGTTCCGCTCGAGTTGACAATTTTCTCACCAGCAGGTTGTCATGGGCTGGTCTGATTGTGTTTCCGGTAATGACCTGGGTGAGCCAGTGGAGGGCGCAGGGAGGCAAAAGTTAGGTGGCTTGAGATATGGACAAGTCATATGCTGGAGCACTCTAGAAGATTACACAGTGAGCACAGAGAATTGGTGAGACCTGAAGCAGAGGCGCAGAGTCTAACTCGCCAGGGGTTTTCGCCAGTGACCCCCGCCAGGGGATATGGTCTTTGCTGCGCCTGACGGGTAAGTCATGGCCCTCTGATCAGGTTCCTCTGTGGAGGCTGTGAGATACTCGGGTATACAGGGATGCTTAATACCGAAATATACTGAAGTGCTTAACCATCAATAGTGAGTCCGATGGTGATGTGAAAAGGTAAGTATATCGGAGATGGTGAACTCAGGAGTACTTAGCTGAGGATGACTAAATCGGTATGGCAGCCGATAGCATGAGGACAGTCTGTGTTTCGATGGTGCAGCCCAATGGCCGATAAGAGAGCTGGTCAGGGAACTGATGATGCGGCCTGTGAGCTGAGTGCAGGGTCAGCCTAGGAACCGATGGTGTAGCCTGGGAGCCGAGAATATCCAGAGCCTGTGAGGGGAATCCTGGACTGAGCACCGCAGACTGGTAACACACTGAGATGGAGATAATGGAAGTCTCTGACGTGGGCTGGTCCAGGCTTTTTTCGGGGTGACGTCACACGTGGAAGCCCACGCGGCCACTGCTAAACAAAACATGGCCCCCCTGCGCCTGCCTTCGGAGCCAGGCTGCGCAGGCAGGGGGCTACCCTTGTTTTGTGGGGTCTGCAATGCGATCGCAATTGAAATTAATTAGCAAAACTGCAAATGATACTGAATAAGGTCCTAAGGTCACAGTTCCACCTGTGAACTATTTTGTAGTAGTGAAGTGCCACACAGTTAAAGGGGATCATAAACAGTACATTGAAAATATTCTAAGTACCAGTAATGACAACTTTCTTACTGTACAATACAATAAAGGAAAAGTTGGTATGGTCTTACAGGAGTATTATGTTTTGCCTGAGAAAGATGACATTGACATCATAAACAGATTTACAGTGCACCCGGAAAGTATTCACAGCGCTTCCCTTTTTCCACATTTTTTTTTCACATAAATTAAATTTTTCCCTCAATATTCTACACACGATACCCAATAATGACAATGTGAAACTTTTTTTTTAGATTTTTTTGCTAATTTATTGAGATTTTTTTAGATTTTTGCAAATTTATTAAAAATAAAAAACTAAGAAATTACATTTATTATTTTATTTATTAGCAGTTTCTTATATAGCGCAGCATATTCCGTTGCGCTTTACAATTAGAACAACAGTTATAGAACAAAACTGGGCAAAGACAGACAGACATAGAGGTAGGAAGTCCCTGCTCGCAAGCTTACAATCTATAGGGAAATAGGCATTGATACACAAGGATAGAAGCTACCTGTTACATAATGGTCCCCCAGATTGCTAGGTTCTTAATGGGTTGTATGATATGATCACCCAGCAATGTTGGAAGACAAAAATAAGATTTTACTTACCGATAAATCTATTTCTCGTAGTCCGTAGTGGATGCTGGGACTCCGTAAGGACCATGGGGAATAGCGGCTCCGCAGGAGACAGGGCACAAGAATAAAAGCTTTAGGATCAGGTGGTGTGCACTGGCTCCTCCCCCTATGACCCTCCTCCAAGCCTCAGTTAGGATACTGTGCCCGGACGAGCGTACATAATAAGGAAGGATATTGAATCCCGGGTAAGACTCATACCAGCCACACCAATCACACCGTACAACTTGTGATCTGAACCCAGTTAACAGTATGATAAAACGAAAAGGAGCCTCTGAAAAGATGGCTCACAACAATAATAACCCGAATTTTTGTAACAATAACTATATACAAGTATTGCAGACAATCCGCACTTGGGATGGGCGCCCAGCATCCACTACGGACTACGAGAAATAGATTTATCGGTAAGTAAAATCTTATTTTCTCTGACGTCCTAGTGGATGCTGGGACTCCGTAAGGACCATGGGGATTATACCAAAGCTCCCAAACGGGCGGGAGAGTGCGGATGACTCTGCAGCACCGAATGAGAGAACTCCAGGTCCTCCTCAGCCAGGGTATCAAATTTGTAGAATTTCGCAAACGTGTTTGCCCCTGACCAAGTAGCTGCTCGGCAAAGTTGTAAAGCCGAGACCCCTTGGGCAGCCGCCCAAGATGAGCCCACTTTCCTTGTGGAATGGGCGTTTACCGATTTTGGCTGTGGCAGGCCTGCCACAGAATGTGCAAGCTGAATTGTACTACAAATCCAACGAGCAATCGTCTGCTTAGAAGCAGGAGCACCCAGCTTGTTGGGTGCATACAGGATAAACAGCGAGTCAGATTTTCTGACTCCAGCCATCCTGGAAACATATATTTTCAGGGCCCTGACAACGTCAAGCAACTTGGAGTCCTCCAAGTCCCTAGTAGCCGCAGGTACCACAATAGGTTGGTTCATGTGAAATGCAGAAACCACCTTAGGTAGAAATTGAGGACGAGTCCTCAATTCTGCCCTGTCAGAATGAAAAATTAAGTAAGGACTTTTATATGATAAAGCCGCCAATTCTGACACACGCCTGGCTGAAGCCAGGGCTAACAGCATCGTCACCTTCCATGTGAGATATTTGAAGTCCACAGTGGTGAGTGGTTCAAACCAATGTGACTTTAGAAAACTCAACACAACATTGAGATCCCAAGGTGCCACTGGAGGCACAAAAGGAGGCTGTATATGCAGTACCCCTTTTACAAATGTCTGAACTTCAGGCATTGAAGCCAGTTCTTTCTGTAAGAAAATCGACAGGGCCGAAATTTGAACCTTAATGGACCCTAATTTTAGGCCCATAGATAGTCCTGTTTGCAGGAAATGGAGGAAACGACCCAGTTGAAATTCCTCTGTAGGGGCCTTCTTGGCCTCACACCACGCAACATATTTTCGCCAAATGCGGTGATAATGTTTTGCGGTTACGTCCTTCCTGGCCTTGACCAGGGTAGGGATGACTTCATCTGGAATGCCTTTTTCCCTCAGGATCCGGCGTTCAACCGCCATGCCGTCAAACGCAGCCGCGGTAAGTCTTGGAACAGACAAGGCCCCTGCTGGAGCAGGTCCTTTCTCAGAGGTAGAGGCCACGGTTCGTCCGTGAGCATCTCTTGAAGTTCCGGGTACCAAGTCCTTCTTGGCCAATCCGGAACCACGAGTATAGTTCTTACTCCTCTCCTTCTTATGATTCTCAGTACCTTTGGTATGAGAGGCAGAGGAGGGAACACATACACTGACTGGTACACCCACGGCGTTACCAGGGCGTCCACCGCTATTGCCTGAGGGTCCCTTGACCTGGCGCAATATCTGTCTAGTTTTTTGTTTAGACGGGACGCCATCATGTCCACCTTTGGTTCTTCCCAACGGTTTACTATCAGGTGGAAGACTTCTGGGTGAAGTCCCCACTCTCCCGGGTGGAGGTCGTGTCTGCTGAGGAAGTCTGCTTCCCAGTTGTCCACTCCCGGAATGAACACTGCTGACAGTGCTATCACATGATTTTCCGCCCAGCGAAGAATCCTTGCAGCTTCTGCCATTGCCCTCCTGCTTCTCGTGCCGCCCTGTCTGTTTACGTGGGCGACTGACGTGATGTTGTCCGATTGGATCAATACCGCCTGACCCTGAAGCAGGGGTTTCGCTTGACTTAGGGCATTGTAAATGGCCCTTAGTTCCAGAATGTTTATATGAAGAGATGCTTCCATGCTTGACCACAAGCCCTGGAAATTTCTTCCCTGTGTGACTGCTCCCTAGCCTCTCAGGCTTGCATCCGTGGTCACCAGGATCCAATCCTGAATGCCAAATCTGCGGCCCTCTAGTAGATGAGCACTCTGCAGCCACCACAGAAGAGACACCCTTGTCCTTGGCGACAGGGTTATCCGCTGATGCATCTGAAGATGCGATCCGGACCATTTGTCCAGTAGATCCCACTGAAAAGTTCTTGCATGGAATCTTCCGAATGGAATCGCTTCGTAAGAAGCCACCATTTTTCCCAGGACCCTCGTGCACTGATGCACTGACACCTGGCCTGGTTTTAGGAGGTTCCTGACTAGCTCGGATAACTCCCTGGCCTTCTCCTCCGGGAGAAACACCTTTTTCTGGACTGTGTCCAGAATCATTCCTAGGAACAGTAGACGTGTCGTTGGAATCAGCTGCGATTTTGGAATATTTAGGATCCACCCGTGCTGACGTAACACTACCTGAGATAGTGCTACTCCGACTTCTAACTGTTCCCTGGACCTTGCCCTTATCAGGAGATCGTCCAAGTAAGGGATAATTAAGATGCCTTTTCTTCGAAGAAGAATCATCATTTCGGCCATTACCTTGGTAAAGACCCGAGGTGCCGTGGACAACCCAAACGGCAGCGTCTGAAACTGATAATGACAGTCTTGTACTACAAACCTGAGGTACCCTTGGTGAGACGGGTAGATTGGGACGTGGAGATAAGCATCCTTGATGTCCAGAGACACCATATAGTCCCCTTCTTCCAGGTTTGCTATCACCGCTCTGAGTGATTCCATCTTGAATTTGAACCTCTTTATGTAAGTGTTCAAGGATTTCAGATTTAAAATTGGTCTCACCGAGCCGTCCGGCTTCGGTACCACAAACAGCGTGGAATAATACCCCTTTCCCTGTTGTAGGAGGGGTACCTTGATTATCACCTGCTGGGAATACAGCTTGTGAATGGCTTCCAAAATTGCCTCCCTGTCGGAGGGAGACTTTGGTAGAGCAGACTTCAGGAACCGGCGAGGGGGAAACGCCTCGAATTCCAGTTTGTACCCCTGCGATACTACCTGTAGAATCCAGGGGTCCACTTGCGAGTGAGCCCACTGCGCGTTGAAATTCTTGAGACGGGCCCCCACCATGTCTGAGTCTGCTTGTAAAGCCCCAGCGTCATGCTGAAGACTTGGCAGAAGCAGGGGAGGGCTTCTGCTCCTGGGAAGCGGCTGCATGGTGCAGTCTTTTTCCCCTTCCTCTGCCCCGGGGCAGGAAGGAATGGCCTTTAGCTCGCTTGTACTTATGGGAACGAAAGGACTGAGTTTGAAAAGACGGTGTCTTTTTCTGCTGATGTGAAGTGACCTGGGGTAAAAAGGTGGATTTTCCAGCCGTTGCCGTGGCCACCAGGTCCGATAGACCAGCCCCAAATAACTCCTCCCCTTTATACGGCAATACTTCCATATGTCGTTTGGAATCCGCATCGCCTGACCACTGTCGCGTCCATAACGCTCTTCTGGCAGAAATGGACATAGCACTTACTCTTGATGCCAGGGTGCAAATATCCCTCTGTGCATCACGCATATATAGTAATGCATCCTTCAAATGCTCTATAGTTAATAGAATATTGTCCCTATCCAGGGTATCAATATTTTCAGTCAGGGAATCCGACCACGCGACTCCAGCACTGCACATCCAGGCTGAGGCGATTGCTGGTCGCAGTATAACACCAGTATGTGTGTATATACTTTTAAGTATATTGGTAGTTTTTTCACACCCCACATAATACCCTTCTTTGTGGTACTTGTAGTGTCAGAAATGTTCAATGCCTCCTTCATTGCCGTGATCATGTAACGTGTGGCCCTACTGGACATTACGTTTGTCTCCTCACCGTCGACACTAGACTCAGTATCTGTGTCTGGGTCTGTGTCGACCCACTGAGGTAACCGGCGTTTTAGGGCCCCTGACGGTGTCTGAGACGCCTGGACAGGCACTAATTGATTTGCCGGCTGTCTCATGTCATCAACCGTTCTTTGCAAAGTGCTGACATTATCACTTAATTCTTTAAATACGATCATCCAGTCAGGTGTCGACTCCCTAGGGGGTGACATCACTAACCCAGGCAATTGCTCCGCCTCCACATCATTTTCCTCCTCATACATGTCGACACACACGTACCGACACACAGCACACACACCGGGAATGCTCTGATAGAGGACAGGACCCCACAAGCCCTTTGGAGAGACAGAGGGAGAGTCTGCCAGCACACACCAAGCGCTATATATATATACAGGAATAACCTTATATAAGTGTTATTCCCTTATAGCTGCTGTTTATATAATTTTTAGCTGCCAATAGTGCCCCCCCTTCTCTTTTTTACCCTGATTCTGTAGCAAGTCTGCAGGGGAGAGTCAGGGAGCCGTCCTTCCAGCGGAGCTGTGAGGGAAAATGGCGCTTGTGTGCTGAGGAGATAGGCTCCGCCCCTTCACGACGTCCTTATCTCCCGCTCTTTGCTGTAAAAATGGCAGGGGTTAAAATACATCCATATAGCCCAAGAGCTATATGTGATGTATTCTTTTGCCAACCTAAGGTATCATCTGTTATATTGCGTCTCAGGGCCCTCCCCCCCAGCGCCCTGCACCCTCAGTGACCGGAGTGTGAAGTGTGCTGAGAGCAATGGCGCACAGCTGCGGTGCTGTGCGCTACCTTAGTCTGAAGACAGGATCGTCTTCTGCCGCCGATTTCACCGGACCTCTTCGCTCTTCTGGCTCTGTAAGGGGGCCGGCGGCGCGGCTCCGGGACCCATCCAGGCTGAACCTGTGATCGTCCCTCTGGAGCTAATGTCCAGTAGCCTAAGAAACCCAATCCACTCTGCACGCAGGTGAGTCCGCTTCTTCTCCCCTTAGTCCCACGATGCAGTGAGCCTGTTGCCAGCAGGACTCACTGAAAATAAAAAACCTAAAAAACACTTTTATTCTAAGCAGCTCAGGAGAGCCACCTAGCCTGTACCCTTCTCGTTCGGGCACAAAAATCTAACTGAGGCTTGGAGGAGGGTCATAGGGGGAGGAGCCAGTGCACACCACCTGATCCTAAAGCTTTTATTCTTGTGCCCTGTCTCCTGCGGAGCCGCTATTCCCCATGGTCCTTACGGAGTCCCAGCATCCACTAGGACGTCAGAGAAATGTGAGGTTATGTGGACTGTACATAGATAGGGAAGCATTGAAGGTTATGTGGGTGGGTCTGGAATTTGGTAGGCTTGTCTGAAGAGATGAGTTTTCAGGGAAGTTTAAAGGTTTGGAGACTAGAGGAGAGTCTTATTGTGCGTGGGAGGGCATTCCACGGAGTGGGTGCAGCCCGGGTAAATTCCTGTAATTTTGAGTGGGAACAGGTAATACATGTGGATGAGAGACGCAGATCTTGTGCAGAGCGGAAAGGTCTGGTAGGGAGATATTTTGAGATGAGTGAGGAGATGTATGATGGTGCAGTTTGGTTAATAGCCTTGTATGTAACTAAAAGTATTTTATATTTGACACAGTAGAATACCGGTAACCAATGGAGGGACTGACAGAGCGGATCAGCAGATGAAGAACGTCTGGCAAGGAAGATTAGCCTCGCAGCTGCATTTAAAATGGATTGAAGTGGTGAGAGCCTATGTTTGGGAAGACCAGTAAGGAGACTATTACAATAATCAATGCGGGAGATGATGAGTGCATGGATTAGAGATTTTGCAGTGTCTTGTGTAAAATAAGGGCGTATTTTGGATATGTTTTTAAGGCGCATGTAACATGATTTAGAGACAGATTGAATGTGTGGAACAAAGGACAGTTCAGAGTCAAGGGTGACACCTAGGCAGCGAGCTTGTGGGGTAGGGTGGATAATTGCATTGTCAACAGTTATGGAGATATCAGGTTGGTAACTACTCTTGGCTGGTGGGAAAATAATTAATTCTGTTTTGGAAATGTTGAGTTTGAGGTGGTGAGATGACATCCAAGATGAAATGGCAGACAGGCATCCAGTGACACGAGCCAAATCACATGTGCATAAGTATTCACAGCCTTTGCCATGAAGCTCAAAATTGAGCTCAGGTGCATCGTGTTTCCACTGATCATCCTTGAGATGTTCCTACAGCTGAATTGGAATCCACCTGTGGTAAATTCAGTTGATTGGACTTGATTTGGAAAGGCACATACCTGTCTATATAAGGTCCCACACTTGACAGTGCATGTCTGAGCACAAACCAAGCATGAAGTCAAAGGAATTGTCTGTAGACCTCTGAGACAGCATTGTCTCGATGCACAAATTTGGGGAAGTGTACAGAAAAAAACCTGCTGCTTTGAAAGTCCAAATGAGCACAGTGGTCTCCATCATCCATAAATGGAAGACGTTCGGAACCACCAGGACTCTTCCTAGAGCTGGACGTCCATCTAAACTGAGTGATCGGGGAGAAGGGCCCTAGTCAGGGAGGTGACCAAGAACAGCATTCTTCTGTGGAGAGAGGAGAACCTTCCAGAAGGACAACCTCTGCAGCAATCCACCAATCCGGCCTGTATGGTAGAGTGGCCAGACGGAAGCCACTCCTTAGTAAAAAGCACATGGCAGCCCACCTGGAGTTTGCCAAAATGCACCTGAAGGACTCTCAGACCATGAGAAACAAAATTCTCTGGTCTGATGAGACAAAGATTGAGATCTTTGGCGTGAATGTCAGGAGTCATGTATGGAGGAAACCAGGCACCGTTCATCACCACACCAATACCATCCCTACAGTGAAGCATGGTGGTGGCAGCATCATGCTGTGGGGATGTTTTTCAGTGGTAGGAACTGGGAGACTAGTCAGGATAGAGGGAAAGATGAATGAAGCAGACTGGGGCGATGGTTCATCTTTCAGCGGGACAACGACCCTAAGCACACAGCTAAGATATCAAAGGAGTGGCATCAGGACAACTCTGTGAATGTCCTTGAGTGGCCCAGCCAGAGCCCAGACTTGAATCCGATTGAACATCTCTGGAGAGATCTGAAAATGGCTGTGTACTGACGCTTCCCATCCAACCTGATGGAGCTTGAGAGGTGCTGCAAAGAGGAATGGGCAAAACTGGCCAAAGATAGGTGTGCCAAGCTTGCGGCATCATATTCAAAATGACCTGAGGCTGTCATTGCTGCATCAAGAAAGTATTGAGCAAAGGCTGTGAATACTTATGTACATGTGATTTCTTAGTTTTTTACTTTTAATAAATTTGCAAAAATCTCCCCAAAACTTTTGTCACATTATCATTATGGGGTATTGTGTGTAGAATTTTGAGGGAAAAAAATAATTTATTCCATTTTGGAATAAGGCTGTAACATAACAAAATGTGGGAAAAGTGAAGCGCTGTGAATACTTTCCGGATGCACTGTAGTGCTGTGTACTTTGGCAGAGCCACGCAAATTGTGTGACACACATTATTTATCTGATTTGCCATGTAATATAGAGTTTTGTTAAATGTTTATTGTTATACTAAACAAAGTATGATGTATATTCTTTGTGTAACAGTTATATTATGTGATCTTAGTTATAAAAACATATGCCTATTTTGATATATATTAAGCATAAACATAACTGGAAATTTATGGTACATCATTTAACTATTTATACAAACATAATCTTATGTAGGACAATTGCTATTGTAAAGGAAAAAAATAAGATTTTACTCACCGGTAAATCTATTTCTCGTAGTCCGTAGTGGATGCTGGGACTCCGTAAGGACCATGGGGAATAGCGGCTCCGCAGGAGACTGGGCACAACTAAAGAAAGCTCTAGGACTACCTGGTGTGCACTGGCTCCTCCCACTATGACCCTCCTCCAGACCTCAGTTAGGATACTGTGCCCGGAAGAGCTGACACAATAAGGAAGGATTTTGAATCCCGGGTAAGACTCATACCAGCCACACCAATCACACCGTATAACTCGTGATACTATACCCAGTTAACAGTATGAAATATAACTGAGCCTCTCAACAGATGGCTCAACAATAACCCTTTAGTTAAACAATAACTATAAACAAGTATTGCAGACAATCCGCACTTGGGATGGGCGCCCAGCATCCACTACGGACTACGAGAAATAGATTTACCGGTGAGTAAAATCTTATTTTCTCTGACGTCCTAAGTGGATGCTGGGACTCCGTAAGGACCATGGGGATTATACCAAAGCTCCCAAACGGGCGGGAGAGTGCGGATGACTCTGCAGCACCGAATGAGCAAACTCTAGGTCCTCCTCAGCCAGGGTATCAAACTTGTAGAATTTTGCAAATGTGTTTGACCCCGACCAAGTAGCTGCTCGGCAAAGTTGTAAAGCCAAGACCCCTCGGGCAGCCGCCAAAGAAGAGCCCACCTTCCTCGTGGAATGGGCTTTCACTGATCTAGGATGCGGCAGTCCAGCCGCAGAATGTGCAAGCTGAATCGTACTACAGATCCAGCGAGCAATAGTCTGCTTTGAAGCAGGAGCACCCAGCTTGTTGGGTGCATACAGGATAAATAGCGAGTCAGTTTTCCTGACACTAGCTGTCCTGGAAACATAAATTTTCAGGGCCCTGACTACGTCCAACAACTTGGAATCCTCCAAGTCTTTAGTAGCCGCAGGCACTACAATAGGTTGGTTCAAATGAAAAGCTGATACCACCTTAGGGAGAAACTGGGGACGAGTCCTTAATTCTGCCCCATCCATATGGAAAATCAGATAAGGGCTTTTACATGACAAAGCCGCCAATTCTGACACACGCCTGGCCGAAGCCAAGGCCAACAGCATGACCACTTTCCACATGAGATATTTCAAATCCACGGTTTTAAGTGGCTCAAACCAATGCGACTTTAGGAAATCCAACACCACGTTGAGATCCCAAGGTGCCACTAGAGGCACAAAAGGGGCTGAATATGCAGCACTCCCTTAACAAATGTCTGAACTTCAGGCAGTGAAGCCAGTTCTTTCTGAAAGAAAATCGACAGAGCCGAAATCTGGACCTTAATGGAACCCAATTTTAGGCCCATAGTCACCCCTGACTGTAGGAAGTGCAGAAAACGGCCCAGCTGAAATTCCTCCGTTGGAGCCTTCCTGGCCTCACACCACGCAACATATTTTCGCCATATGCGGTGATAATGGTTTGCGGTCACTTCTTTCCTAGCTTTAATCAGCGTAGGGATGACTACCTCCGGAATGCCCTTTTTCCTTCAGGATCCGGCGTTCAACCGCCATGCCGTCAAACGCAGCCGCGGTAAGTCTTGGAACAGACAGGGCCCCTGCTGCAGCAGGTCCTGTCTGAGCGGCAGAGGCCATGGGTCCTCTGAGATCAGTTCTTGAAGTTCCGGGTACCAAGCTCTTCTTGGCCAATCCGGAACAGTGAGTATAGTTCTTACTCCTCTTTTTCTTATTATCCTCAGTACCTTGGGTATGAGAGGAAGAGGAGGGAACACATAAACCGACTGGTACACCCACGGTGTCACCAGAGCGTCCACAGCTATTGCCTGAGGGTCTCTCGACCTGGCGCAATATCTTTCTAGCTTTTTGTTTAGGCGGGACGCCATCATGTCCACCTGTGGCCGTTCCCAACGGTTTACAATCAGCTGGAAGACTTCTGGATGAAGTCCCCACTCTCCCGGGTGGAGGTCGTGCCTGCTGAGGAAGTCTGCTTCCCAGTTGTTCACTCCCGGAATGAACACTGCTGACAGTGCTAACACGTGATTTTCCGCCCATCGGAGAATCCTTGTGGCTTCCGCCATCGCCATCCTGCTTCTTGTGCCGCCCTGTCGGTTTACATGGGCGACTGCCGTGATGTTGTCTGACTGAATCAGTACCGGCTGGTTTTGAAGCAGGGGTCTTGCCTGACTTAGGGCATTGTAAATGGCCCTCAGTTCCAGAATATTTATGTGTAGGGAAGTCTCCAGACTTGACCATAGTCCCTGGAAGTTTCTTCCCTGCGTGACTGCCCCCCAGCCTCGAAGGCTGGCATCCGTGGTCACCAGGACCCAGTCCTGTATGCCGAATCTGCGGCCCTCTTGAAGATGAGCACTCTGCAGCCACCACAGCAGAGACACCCTGGTCCTTGGAGACAGGGTTATCAGCCGATGCATCTGAAGATGCGATCCGGACCACTTGTCCAACAGGTCCCACTGAAAGGTCCTTGCATGGAACCTGCCGAATGGAATTGCTTCGTAGGAAGCTACTATTTTTCCCAGGACTCGCGTGCAGTGATGCACCGACACCTGTTTTGGTTTCAGGAGGCCTCTGACTAGAGATGACAGCTCCTTGGCTTTCTCCTCCGGGAGAAACACTTTTTTCTGTTCTGTGTCCAGAACCATCCCCAGGAACAGTAGACGTGTCGTAGGGACCAGCTGTGACTTTGGAATATTTAGAATCCAACCGTGCTGTTGTAGCACCTCCCGAGATAGTGCTACCCCGACCAACAACTGCTCCCTGGACCTCGCCTTTATCAGGAGATCGTCCAAGTACGGGATAATTAAAACTCCCTTTTTTCGAAGGAGTATCATCATTTCGGCCATTACCTTGGTAAATACCCTCGGTGCCGTGGACAGACCAAACGGCAACGTCTGGAATTGGTAATGACAATCCTGTACCACAAATCTGAGGTACTCCTGGTGAGGATGGTAAATGGGGACATGCAGGTAAGCATCCTTGATGTCCAGTGATACCATGTAATCCCCCTCGTCCAGGCTTGAAATAACCGCCCTGAGCGATTCCATCTTGAACTTGAATTTTTTCATATAAGTGGTCAAGGATTTCAAATTTAAAATGGGTCTCACCGAACCGTCCGGTTTCGGTACCACAAACATTGTGGAATAGTAACCCCGTCCTTGTTGAAGGAGGGGCACCTTGACTATCACCTGCTGGGAATACAGCTTGTGAATTGCCTCTAGCACAGCCTCCCTGTCTGAGGGAGTTGTTGGCAAGGCAGATTTGAGGAAACGGCGAGGGGGAGACGTCTCGAATTCCAGCTTGTACCCCTGAGATACCACTTGAAGAATCCAGGGATTTACCCGTGAGCGAGCCCACTGATTGCTGAAGTTCTTGAGACGGGCCCCCACCATACCTGGCTCCGCCTGTGGAGCCCCAGCGTCATGCGGTGGACTTAGAGGAAACGGGGGAGGACTTTTGTTCCTGGGAACTGGCTGTATGCTGCAGATTTTTCCCTCTACCTCTGCCTCTGGGCAGAAAGGACGCGCCTTTAACCCGCTTGCCTTTTTGGGGCCGAAAGGACTGTACCTGATAATACGGTGCTTTCTTTGGCTGTGAGGGAACATGGGGTAGAAAAGCTGACTTCCCAGCTGTCGCTGTGGAAACGAGGTCCGAGAGACCATCCCCAAACAACTCCTCACCTTTATAAGGCAAAACTTCCATATGCCTTTTAGAATCTGCATCCCCTGTCCACTGCCGAGTCCATAACCCTCTCCTGGCAGAAATGGACATTGCACTTATTTTAGATGCCAGCCGGCAAATATCCCTCTGTGCATCTCTCATGTATAAGACTGCGTCTTTTATATGCTCTATGGTTAGCAATACAGTGTCCCTGTCAAGGGTATCAATATTTTCCGACAGGGAATCTGACCACGCAGCTGCAGCACTGCACATCCATGCTGAAGCAATAGCCGGTCTTAAAATAATACCTGAGTGTGTATATACAGACTTCAAGATAGCCTCCTGCTTCCTATCAGCAGGCTCCTTCAGGGAGGCCGTATCCGGAGATGGTAGTGCCACCTTCTTTGACAGGCGTGTGAGCGCTTTATCCACCCTAGGAGATGTTTCCCAAACGTGACCTATCCTCTGGCGGGAAAGGGTACGCCATTAGTAACTTTTTAGAAATTACCAGTTTCTTATCGGGGGAAGCCCACGCTTCTTCACACACCTCATTTAATTCATCAGATGGGGGAAAAACCACTGGTAGTTTTTTCTTCCCAAACATAATACCCTTTTTTGTGGTACCTGGGGTAACATCAGAAATGTGCAACACATTTTTCATTGCCTCAATCATGTAACGTGTGGCCCTATTGGAAGTTACATTAGTCTCATCGTCGTCGACACTGGATTCAGTATCCGTGTCGACATCTGTGTCTGCCATCTGAGGTAGCGGGCGTTTTAGAGCCCCTGATGGCTTTTGAGACAGTTGGGCAGGCACGAGCTGAGAAGCCGGCTGTCCCACATCTGCTATGTCGTCAAACCTTTTATGTAAGGAGTTGACACTTTCACGTAATTCCTTCCACAAGTCCATCCACTCAGGTGTCGGCCCCGCAGGGGGTGACATCACATTTATCGGCATCTGCTCCGCCTCCACATAAGCCTCCTCATCAAACATGTCGACACAGCCGTACCGACACACCGCACACACACAGGGAATGCTCTGACTGAGGACAGGACCCCACAAAGCCCTTTGGGGAGACAGAGAGAGAGTATGCCAGCACACACCAGAGCGCTATATAACACAGGGATTAACACTATAACTGAGTGATTTTCCCTTATAGCTGCTTATATGTATACTACTGCGCCTAAATTTAGTGCCCCCCCTCTCTTTTTTACCCTTTGTAGTCTTGAAACTGCAGGGGAGAGCCTGGGAGCGATCCTTCCAGCGGAGCTGTGAGGGAAAAATGGCGCCAGTGTGCTGAGGGAGATAGCTCCGCTCCTTTTTCGGCGGACTTCTCCCGCTTTTTTATGGATATCTGGCAGGGGTATTTTTCACATATATAGCCTCTAAGACTATATTATGTGAATTTTATGCCAGCAAGGTGTTTAATATTGCTGCTCAGGGCGCCCCCCCCCAGCGCCCTGCACCCATCAGTGACCGGAGTGTGAGGTGTGCATGAGGAGCAATGGCGCACAGCTGCAGTGCTGTGCGCTACCTTGTTGAAGACCGAAGTCTTCTGCCGCCGATTTCCAGGACCATCTTCTTGCTTCTGGCTCTGTAAGGGGGACCTCGGCTCGGCTCCGGGACCGGACGACCGAGGCTGGGCCTGTGTTCGATCCCTCTGGAGCTAATGGTGTCCAGTAGCCTAAGAAGCCCAAGATAGCTGCAAGCAGGTAGGTTCGCTTCTTCTCCCCTTAGTCCCTCGTAGCAGTGAGTCTGTTGCCAGCAGATCTCACTGAAAATAAAAAACCTAAAAGTATACTTTCTTTTCTAGGAGCTCAGGAGAGCCCATAGTGTGCATCCAGCTCAGCCAGGCACAAGATTCTAACTGAGGTCTGGAGGAGGGTCATAGTGGGAGGAGCCAGTGCACACCAGGTAGTCCTAAAGCTTTCTTTAGTTGTGCCCAGTCTCCTGCGGAGCCGCTATTCTCCATGGTCCTTACGGAGTCCCAGCATCCACTTAGGACGTCAGAGAAATAAGATTTTAAACCTACCGGTAAATCTGAATAATGAATATAGTTTGCCGCGCTTGTGGAAAAAGCTGCTCAAGTTGTTGTTTGACGTGTATGGAAATTGGACCGAGCGCTTATGTGTGCAAATGCATAAGCGCTCGGTCCAATTTCCCTACCGGTAAATCTATTTCTCCTAGTCCGTAGAGGATGCTGGGGACTCCGTAAGGACCATGGGGGTATAGACGGGCTCCGCAGGAGATAGGGCACCTAAAAAGAACTTTCACTATGGGTGTGCACTGGCTCCTCCCTCTATGCCCCTCCTCCAAACCTCAGTCAGAGAACTGTGCCCGGAGGAGATGGACAATACAAGGCAGGATTTAGCAATCCAAGGGCAAGATTCATACCAGCCCACACCAATCATACCATGTAACCTGGAACATACATAACCAGTTAACAGTATGAACAAAAAACAACAGTCCAAGACCGATATCAACTGTAACATAACCCTTATGTAAGCAACAACTATATACAAGTCTTGCAGAGTTTCCGCACTGGGACGGGCGCCCAGCATCCTCTACGGACTAGGAGAAATAGGTTTACCGGTAGGTTTAAAATCTTATTTTCTCTTACGTCCTAGAGGATGCTGGGGACTCCGTAAGGACCATGGGGTTTATACCAAAGCATCCAATCGGGCGGGAGAGTGCGGACGACTCTGCAACACCGACTGAGCAAACGCTAGGTCCTCATCAGCCAGGGTGTCAAACTTGTAGAATTTAGCAAAAGTGTTTGACCCCGACCACGTCGACGCTCGGCAAAGTTGTAAAGCCGAGACGCCTCAGGCAGCTGCCCAAGAAGAGCCCACCTTCCTAGTGGAATGGGCCTTAACCGAATTTGGTACCGGCAATCCAGCCGTAGAGTGAGCCTGCTGAATCGTATTACAGATCCAGCGAGCAATAGTCTGCTTTGAAGCAGGAGCGCCAATCTTATTGGCCGCATACAGGACAAACAGAGCCTCTGTTTTCCTAATTTTAGCCGTCCTGGCTACATAAATTTTTAAGGCCCTGACTACGTCCAGGGATCTGGAATCCTCCAGGTCACCGGTAGCCACAGGCACCACTATAGGTTGATTCATATGGAACGACGAAACCACTTTAGGCAAAAATTGCGGACGTGTCCTCAATTCAGCTCGATCCACATGAAAAATCAAGTAGGGGCTCTTGTGTGATAGAGCCGCCAATTCTGACACTCGCCTTGTTGATGCTAAGGCCAACAACATTACCACCTTCCAGGTAAGTAATTTCAACTCAACCTTGTTAAGCGGTTCAAACCAGTGTGATTTCTCCTTCATCCACTAGGGGCCACTGGAGCGTAGTTACAATGGGGAATAGTAGGCAGTAATTGGGAGCTGGCACTTTAAAAAAAAATTCTAACCCTGTGGCTAGCTCCTCCCCTACTATCTCCCCTCCAAGCCAGTCTTAGTTTAGTGCCCAAGGGAGCTGGTTCACTTGGGTTTAGCTGAAGAAATTTTTTCTTTTTTCTTTATTATTTTATTTTTCTTCACACACACGCACAGACTGGCAGCTCTGCCACTGCCAGTCTGCACCGTGGGAGCTGCCGGCGGGGTCCCATCGCAGCTGCGTGCGGCTCGGGATGGGCCCCGGCTGAGGGAGACACTGAGCTCTCCTGAGTTGGCGGACACTGCTGCGTGCGGCGCGTGTCGGGACCACTCCATCCAGCAGAAGATTCCGGCAGCACGGCAGCGGTGAGTATCTGACGGCCGGACACCGCTGCGTGCAGCGTGTGTCAGGGCCACCCTCCACCACTGAAAGGTGTGTATATCCCCCCCACCCAGACTGTTGGGATGAAGGGGTGACAGGGGGGTTCTGAAAAATTAATTTTATTATTGGTGACTACAGGGGGACAGTGACAGAACACCCCTACAGCACCCTAACAACCCCCCCAATCCCCCCCCCCCCTCACCTCGGATTATTAATAATTTTTATTTATTGAAAAAAAAAAAAAGTAAAAGTAACAGCGCTGTGCCGCGCTCCCGCTCGCCCGCCAGCCGCCCGCTCTCCTCACTGCTTGGATCCCCGCCAGCGCGGCTCACAGAGCCGCTACAGGGATCCGACACAAGGCACACAACAGTTTTAAATTTGGCGCCGTCAAGGAGGGGGGCGGGGCTTAATCCCGCTCTGCGCGCCCGGAAGTACAGCGCGCTGGGGACCCGTTCTTTTCCTGTCAGCAGCAGCGCGGGACGGAGGCCACGCGACCACACAAGAACAGTTACAGTGGGGAAGGGGGGCACTCGGGGGCACTGCAGGTACACTAGTTGTTTATTCAGCCTGTCACTGCACACAGTATCGTGCAGGACAGATCGGCTGCTGTGGCTACATTCTTTTCCCTGCTACCCTCCCCTCCCTCCCATTCTGCCTATTGCTGTCTTCCTGTGGGGGAAGGGTATCAAGTTTAGGTGCTGCCATGGCCACCAAAGGCTCCAAGGCAGCTCAAAAGCAGGGTCAGGTTTCAGGTGAGGAGTCACAGCCATCAGCTCAGCCCTCCTCAGAACCCCAGAGCGCCCCGACATGGTCGACACAGCTCACAGAGGTGATGTCCCTGCTGACTGGGGAACTTAAAGCCTCTCGGGAAGATAGAGAGGCGGCCCGGTTCCGACAGCTTGTCCCGGTACCGGCGCCAGAACCTGCATGGGCAGTCTCATTGGCAAAGTCAGTGGAAGGGCTTTCCAGGGCTGTAATACCTTCCCAAGCCCCGTCCTTTAGCCCCCCCCAACAGGCTGCAAAAAAGAGATTGCTAGCCTCTGTGTTACAGGACTTTGACGATGATATGCCTCAATTAGATGAGGCGGGGTTAGATGTGCAGGATATACAGGATGTGGATATCCAGGATACTGACGATCAGGTATATGAGGACTCTGAACCAGTAGCTCAGGGTATAGAGGCTCTTATTACTGCTATTCGCTCAGTCTTACAGGTGGAGGAGACGGAAGACACCTTACGCCCTTCAAGGTTTGGCACCGACCAATACCTGCCGGTGACTTTTCCAGTTTCGGAGGAGCTGGATGCGCTTATAACGACAGCCTGGAAGCATCCAGACGCGAAATTTCAGGTATCAAGAAAAATGTTGTCTTCCTATCCTTTTCCCGCAGGTAGCAGAACGCGCTATGAGAACTCGCCGATCGTGGATCCTTCGGTGTCTCATCTGTCCAAAAAGACGGTCCTGCCTGTTCCGGGGGCAACTTCACTTAAGGAGGCGTCAGATAGGAAGTTGGAGTCTACCTTAAAGAATATTTACTCTGCGGCAGGGGTTTTGCAGCGCCCGGCGCAGGTAGGTTGTTGGGTCAACAAGGCGATCGAAGCTTGGGCGGAACAATTGTCCTCTGGAATTCGTGACGAATTACCTGCGGATCAATTGATAGACTTGGCAGAACACATCCGTGAATCAGCCCTTTATCTTTGCGAAGCGTCCAAGGACATAGGTGTTCTTGGAGCTAGAATTTCCGCTTTAACAATTGCGGCCCGCAGAGCGCTATGGCTCCGGCATTGGCATGCGGATACGGAATCCAAAAGGGCGGCAGAGGCGTTACCCTTTACTTTGG
This sequence comes from Pseudophryne corroboree, assembly GCF_028390025.1. NCBI lineage: Eukaryota > Metazoa > Chordata > Amphibia > Anura > Myobatrachidae > Pseudophryne > Pseudophryne corroboree. The sequence goes on along the minus strand of NC_086450.1, from coordinate 248,519,159 downwards.
TAAGGATCTGGATGCGTGGATCTCTACGGCCACGGGGGGTAGGTCGGCTTATCTTCCTTCTGCTGCTCCAGCCGCTCGCAGACCATATAGAGGTCCCTCTTTTCGATCCTTTCGTGCCCCTTCCAGGTTTCGAGAACAGGCCAGGGGTGGAGCTTCTACCTTCCGTGGCCATAGAGGTAGAGGCGGCGGCAGGGGTAGAGGTTCCGCAGCCTCAGCCCAGTCAGACGTTAAGTCTTCTGGCACTGCCACCGCATGACGGGCCTCCCTCCCACCTGGGAGATCACAGGGTGGGAGCTCGTTTGTGGGATTTCAAGGAGGTCTGGATACACTCCTGCCCAGATGCTTGGGTCCGGGATCTCATCACTTGCGGTTACAGGAACAACCACCCCAGCGGTTCTTTACCACGGGTTTGCCAGTTTCTGACAACCGGGGAGTTGCCTTACAAACCGCGGTCCAGAAGCTTCTGTCTGCAAGGGTTGTGATCCCTGTTCCCTCGCATCATCGAAAACAGGGCTATTACTCAAGCCTGTTTCTAGTACCGAAGCCGGACGGCTCAGTCAGACCAATCCTGAACTTGAAAGATCTCAATCCGTATTTGAAGGTGTTCAAGTTCAAGATGGAGTCCCTCCAGTCTGTTATTGCGGGGTTGGAAAAAGACGAGTTTCTGGCATCCTTAGACATCAAGGACGCATACTTACATGTTCCCATTTGGCCTCCTCACCAGGCTTTTCTTCCGGTTCGCAATACAGGATGCTCATTTACAGTTCCAGGCCCTTCCTTTCGGTCTCTCTTCTGCCCCCAGAGTGTTCACAAAGGTCATGGCGGTCATGATGGCCCTGCTTCGGAAGCAGGGTGTGACAATTGTTCCCTATCTGGACGATCTGCTAATAAAAGCAAGCTCAGCAGAACGGTTACTTCAGAATATCCGGATGACACAGGACCTTCTGATCCGACACGGGTGGGTCCTGAATTATCCGAAGTCTCACTTATGCCCCTCACAACGGCTGTTGTTTCTGGGAATGATTCTCGACACAGTCCATCAGAGGGTTTTCCTTCCGCGGGACAAGATACTTTCTCTGCAGACACTGGTAAGACTGGTCCTTCAACACCGTCGGGTGTCAGTATATCTGTGCATTCGCCTGCTGGGAAAGATGGTAGCAGCGTTCGAGGCTCTTCCGTACGGTCGCTTCCACTCTCGACCGTTTCAGCTGTGTCTTCTAAATCAATGGTCAGGATCTCATCTGTTCCTTCATCAGCAGGTGACGCTATCTCCAAAGGCACGGTCATCGCTGCTCTGGTGGCTCCAGTCGACCCATCTGTTGGAAGGAAGACGGTTCGGCATATGGGATTGGACTCTCCTCACCACGGACGCCAGTCTGCGAGGCTGGGGAGCAGTGACCCTGGGACATCAGTTTCAGGGGCGCTGGTCAATCCACGAATCCGCTCTCCACATAAACATCCTCGAACTAAGGGCGGTGTACAACGCCCTGCTGCAGGCACATCACCTCCTGCGAGGTCGAGCGGTCAGAGTTCAGTCCGACAACGCCACGACGGTAGCATACATCAACCGTCAGGGCGGCACTCGCAGCCGCGCAGCGATGAGGGGAAGTCACCAACATCCTTCTCTGGGCGGAAAAGTATGCTCTGTCCTTCTCGGCAATATTCATTCCGGGAGTGGACAATTGGGAAGCCGATTATCTAAGCCGGCAGGACATGCACCCGGGAGAATGGTCACTACATCCCCAGGTGTTTTGGCAACTGGTCCGCCGGTGGGGAAAACCACAGATCGACCTCATGGCTTCCCGCCTGAACCATCAGTTGCCTCTTTACTACTCTCGGACGAGGGACCCGGCGGCGGCGGGCGTGGATGCTCTCACGGCTCCTTGGAATTTCCAGTTCGTTTACCTCTTTCCTCCTTTCCCGCTGTTGCCGAAGGTTCTGCAACGCATCAAGAGAGAAGACGCTCTGGTTCTCCTAGTGGCTCCGGATTGGCCACGCAGGGTTTGGTACTCCGCTCTACATCTGTTGTCGGTGGCCGAGCCTTGGACCCTACCACTACGAGACGACCTTCTCCAACAGGGTCCTTTTTGTTATCCAGACTTACGCAGGCTACGTTTGACGGCGTGGCTGTTGAGAAAGCCATCTTGACAAGGAAGGGGATTCCTCGTACAGTTATACCTACTATGCTTCGGGCTAGAAAGTCGGTTACATCTTCTCACTACTACCGCATTTGGAAGGCTTATGTAGCATGGTGTGAACGTCGAGAATTTTCTCCTTCCGTGTATAGCTTAGCCCGTCTTCTCCGTTTTTTGCAGGCGGGTTTTTCAGCAGGCCTAAGACTGGGCTCACTAAAAGTGCAGGTCTCTGCTCTTTCGGTTTACTTCCAGAAACGGTTAGCCTTGCTGCCTGAGGTTCAGACCTTCTTTCAAGGGGTTCTTCGAATACAGCCTCCCTTCCGTCCTCCGACAGCGCCATGGGACCTCAGTCTTGTCCTGTCCTTTCTGCAGTCTTCATTGTTTGAGCCCCTGGAATCAGTAGAGATAAAATATCCCACCTGGAAGGTGGTTCTTCTCCTGGCGCTGGCTTCAGCTAGACGGGTGTCGGAACTGGGGGCTCTCTTGCAGGTCTCCTTACCTGGTGTTTCATGCGGATAGGGCCGAACTTCGTACTCGTATGTCCTTTCTACCTAAAGTGGTGTCTGATTTTCACATCAATCAGCCGCTTGTCGTCCCGGCCCTCTCAGGGGACTCTCCGGATGCGAGATCATTGGACGTTGTAAGAGCGCTCAAGATCTATGTGGATAGGACTTCGGCTCTTCGGAAGTCTGATTCCTTATTTGTGCTGTACGACGCTGCCCGCCGTGGTTGGCCGGCCTCTAAGCAGACCTTGTCTCGATGGATTCGACTGACCATCAGACAAGCTTATTTGGCGGCTTCTCGGGAACCTCCATCTTCCATTTCAGCACACTCCACACGCTCTGTGGGACCTTCTTGGGCGGCTGCCCGGGGGGTCTCTATGACTACTTTATGTCGGGCGGCTACTTGGTCCGGCCGTCATACGTTTGTCAAATTCTACAAGTTTGACACTTTTGCGGCCTCTGCATCTCACTTTGGCCGAGCGGTTTTACAGGACTCTCAGCGCTCTCCCACCCGTTCTGGGAGCTCTGGGACGTCCCCATTGTAACTACGCTCCAGTGGCCCCTAGTGGATGAAGGAGAAATCAGGATTTTGGTACTTACCGATAAATCCCTTTCTCCGATTCCACAGGGGCCACTGGACGCCCGCCCAGCGCTGTTCCTCCTTGTTGTTTTTTGCTTAACGGTTTGCGGTTCAATTAATGACCGCTTGTTGAGTTCAGGTTAACCTGTTTATTATTAGGTTCGATTCCAGGGTTAGTTTGGGTTATCCTGGTTAAGTAGACGTCAATAACCTCCTCTACCTTATGGTTTTCTTTAATACAGCTCTCCTTGGGCACAGTTTTACGTAGACTGGCTTGGAGGGGAGATAGTAGGGGAGGAGCTAGCCACAGGGTTAGAATTTTTTTTTAAAAGTGCCAGCTCCCAATTACTGCCTACTATTCCCCATTGTAACTACGCTCCAGTGGCCCCTGTGGAATCGGAGAAAGGGATTTATCGGTAAGTACCAAAATCCTGATTTTAGGAACTGCAACACCACGTTCAGGTCCCATGGTGCCACTGGAGGCACAAAAGGGGGCTGGATGTGCAGCACTCCCTTTACAAACGTCTGGACTTCTGGAAGAGAAGCCAATTCCTTCTGAAAGAAAATCGAGAGGGCCGAAATCTGTACCTTAACCGAGCCTAATTTCAGGCCCATATCCACTCCCGTCTGTAGGAAGTGGAGAAGACGACCCAAATGAAAATCTTCCGTTGGTGCATTCTTGGTCTCACACCAAGACACATACTTTCGCCAGATACGGTGATAATGTTTTATCGTCACCTCCTTCCTAGCCTTTATTAAAGTAGGGATGACCTCTTCCGGAATCCCTTTTCTACTAGGATTCGGCGTTCAACCGCCATGCCGTTAAACGTAACCGCGGTAAGTCTTGAAATACACAGGGCCCCTGCTGCAATAGGTCTTCCCTCAGAGGAAGAGGCCAGGGGTCTCCTGTGAGCATCTCTTGTAGTTCCGAGTACCAAGCCCTTCGAGGCCAGTCTGGTACAACGAGTATCGTCTGTACTCTTCTTCGTCTTATGATCCTCAACACTTTCGTGATGAGAGGAAGAGGAGGGAACACGTAGACCGATTCGAACACCCACGGTGTTACCAGTGCGTCTACTGCTACTGCCTGAGGGTCCCGAGACCTGGCGCAATACCTCCGAAGTTTTTTGATGAGGCGAGACGCCATCATGTCTATTTGAGGAGTTCCCCAAAGACGTGTTACGTCTGCAAAGACTTCTTGATGAAGTCCCCACTCTCCTGGATGGAGATCGTGTCTGCTGAGGAAGTCTGCTTCCCAGTTGTCCACTCCCGGAATGAAGACAGCCGACAGAGCGCTTACATGATTTTCCGCCCAGCGAAGGATCCTTGTGGCTTCCGCCATCGCGACTCTGCTTCTTGTCCCGCCTTGGCGGTTCACATGAGCCACTGCTGTGACATTGTCTGATTGAATCAGAACCGGAAGGTTTCGAAGAAAACTCTCCGCTTGTCGAATGCCGTTGTAAATGGCCCTGAGTTCCAACACATTGATGTGTAGACAGGACTCCTGGTCTGACCAAAGACCCTGAAAAGTCTTTCCCTGTGTGACCGCTCCCCATCCTCGGAGGCTCGCGTCCGTGGTAACCAGGATCCAGTCCTGAATCCCGAACCGGTGACCCTCTAGCAGGTGAGCACTTTGCAACCACCACAGGAGGGACACTCTGGGTCCTGGAGACAGAGTTATTTTCCGATGTAAATGCAGATGGGACCCGGACCACTTGTCCAGTAGGTCCCATTGAAAAGTCCTTGCATGGAACCTTCCGAAGGGAATGGCCTCGTAGGCCGCCACCCTTTTCCCCAGAACTCGAGTGCATTGGTGAACTGACACCCTTTTCGGTTTTAGCAGGTCTCTGACCATGTTCTGAATGTCTTGGGCTTTCTCTATTGGTAGGAAGACCTTCATTTGTTCCGTATCCAGTATCATACCTAGGAACGGTAGTCGAGTTGTCGGAATCAACTGTGACTTCGGTAGATTTAGAATCCAACCATGTTGCTGGAGCACTCTCAGAGAGAGCGCCACACTGCTCAGCAATTTCTCCCTTGATCTCGCTTTTATCAGGAGATCGTCCAAGTATGGGATAATTGTGACTCCATGCTTGCGCAGGACCACCATCATTTCCGCCATTATCTTAGTGAAAATCCTCGGGGCCGTGGAAAGTCCAAACGGCAACGTCTGAAATTGGTAATGACAATCCTGTACAGCGAATCTCAGGTATTCCTAATGGGGGGCATATATGGGGACATGAAGGTACGCATCCTTTATGTCCAGAGACACCATAAACTCCCCCTCCTCCATGTTGGCTATTATTGCTCTGAGAGATTCCATTTTGAATTTGAATCTTTTTATGTACAGGTTTAGAGATTTCAGATTCAAAATCGGTCTGACCGTACCATCCGGTTTCGGGACCACAAATAGGGTTGAATAGTAACCTCTTCCCTGCTGGTGCAGGGGCACCTTGATGATCACTTGCTGTATACACAGCGTTTGAATTGCAGCTAACACTACATCCCTTTCCGATGTGGAAGCTGGTAGGGCCGATTTGAAAAATCGGCGCGGGGGCACCTCCTCGAATTCCAATTTGTAACCCTGGGAAATTATTTCCAACACCCAGGGATTCAGGTCCGAACTGACCCAGGCCTGACTGAAAAGTCGAAGACGTGCCCCCACCGGTGCGGACTCCCTCATGGGAGTCCCAGCGTCATGCTGTGGGTTTTGGAGCAGCCGGGGAGGACTTTTGTTCCTGGGCACCTGACGAAGCAGGTGCTCTCTTGCCTCTGCCCTTACCTCTGGCGAGGAAAGAGGATCCCCGACCTCTTTTGGACTTGTGCGTCCGAAAGGACTGCATCTGATAGGGTGTTGCTTTCTTTTGCTGTTGGGGAATATATGGTAAAAATTTTTATTTACCTGTTGTAGCTGTGGAAACCAGGTCCGTCAGCCCATCCCCAAACAATACATCACCCTTATAGGGTAGTACTTCCATATGTTTTTTGGAATCCGCATCACCCGTCCATTGGCGAGTCCATAAGGATCTTCTCGCTGAGATAGACATGGCATTGGCCCTAGACGCTAGCAATCCAATGTCCCTTTGAGCATCCCTCATAAATAAGACTGCGTCTTTTATATGGGCTAGAGTTAGGAATATAGTATCCTTATCCATAGTAACAAACTGATCTGTCAGCTCATCTGTCCAAGCTGCAATTGCGCTACACACCCATGCCGACTTAATCATCGGTCTTAACACAGCACCCGTATGAGAATAAATACCCTTTAAGGTAGTTTCTTGCCTGCGATCTGCAGGGTCCTTAAGGGCCGCTGTGTCAGGAGACGGTAGCGCCACTTTCTTGGACAAGCGCGTCAGGGCCTTGTCCACAGTGGGCGGTGATTCCCAAATCTCCCTGTCCTGCTTAGGGAAGGGGTATGCCATAAAAATTCTTTTGGGGATCTGCGGTCTCTTATCCGGAGTCTCCCAAGCTTTTTCAAAGAACTCATTTAATTCATGAGATGTGGGAAAATTTATAATCTGTTTCTTTTCCTTAAACATGTGTACCCTTGTGTCGGGGACCGAGGGTTCATCCACAATATGCAACACATCCCTTATTGCCACAATCATACACTGAATCGTTTTAGTCACCCTAGGGTGCAATTTTACTTCGTCATAGTCGACACTGGAATCAGAATCCGTGTCGGTAGTAGTGTCTTGTGTTAAGGGACGCTTTTGAGACCCCGACGGGTCCTGTGAGTCGGTCCAATCTGAGGATTGACCGCCTGATGTCCCCCCTAAACCAGCCTTATCAAGCCTTTTATGTAAAGATGCCACACTTGCATGCAACGTATGCCACATATCCATCCAATCTGGAGTCGGCACAACAGACGGGGACACCCCACTCATTTGCTCCACCTCCTCCTTAGAGAAGCCTTCCGCCTCAGACATGTCGAGACACACGTACCGACACCCCACACACACAGGGAGTTACCTATTAGGGGACAAAACCCCAACCAGGCCCTTAGGAGAGACAGAGAGAGAGATATGCCAGCACACACCCAGCGCTTAAAAACACTGGAATATATGACCAGATAGCGCTGCTAAATGTATATAATTGTAATCTCCACTCACTGCGTCGCCAAAGTGCCCCCCTCCTCTTTTTTCCAGCCTGTGAAGCTCAGCTTAGGGGAGAGAACAGGGAGCCAGCGTTTCCTCGTGCAGTCTCTGTGGAGAAAATGGCGCTGGTTAGTGCTGAGGATCAAGCCCCGCCCACCCGACGGTGGGCTTCAGTCCCATCAACTTTCTATTAAAAAATGGCGGTGGTTACCGGATTTACTGTGCCACAGCCTAATCCATACTTATCAATGCCAAATATGAGGAATATTGCTGCCCAGGGCGCCCCCCCCCCCCCCCCCTGCGCCCTTCAGTGCCTGCTTGTGTGTGTGTGACTGGGAGCAATGGCGCGCAGCTTACCGCTGCGCGCTTACCTCATGAAGATCTGATGTCTTCTGCCACCTGATGTCTTCTTTGCCTTCTCATACTCACCCGGCTTCTATCTTCGGCATCTGTGAGGAGGACGGCGGCGCGACTCCGGGACGAACCCCAGGTGAGACCTGTGTTCCGACTCCCTCTGGAGCTAATGGTGTCCAGTAGCCTTAGAAGCAGTGCCCAACTTAACAAGCCAGCTCTGCTTCTCTCTCCGCGGTCCCACGATGCAGGGAGCCTGTTGCCAACAGGACTCCCTGAAAATAAAAAACCTAACAAAATTCTTTTTCCACAGAAAACTCTGGAGAGCTCTCTGCAGTGCACCCATTCTCCTCTGGGCACAAGATCTAACTAACTGAGGTCTGGAGGAGGGGCATAGAGGGAGGAGCCAGTGCACACCCATAGTCAAAGTTCTTTTTAGGTGCCCTATCTCCTGCTAAGCCCGTCTATACCCCATGGTCCTTACGGAGTCCCCAGCATCCTCTAGGACGTAAGAGAAAGTTGCTATTTACCTCATTTAACAAATTGATATTAAAAAAGTTTAATACTGAGGTTTTTTAATCATTCATGGCATGTATTCCTAGCTTTTACAAGACGTGTGAGCAACATTACTTCTCTAATTTACCAAGTACAATTAAGTTTATTCGTATTATAGTATAAAGAGAACAATTTGTCCAGTATTATATTTATCTCTATGTAATGTTAGTTAAGTGTGTAACATTAGTTACAAGAACATCTACTTAATAAATATTAAACACCGTTGAAACTCGTGGTATTTAATTTAAATAAATATACCAACATGATCATATGTAGTGCTTTACTAAAGGAAAAAAATGCCATTTACATAAACTACATAGAGAAGCAGAAAATTAAATTGTAACAAAGGCTGTTACTTTTAATCACTCATTATATGTAATGTTAGATACAGCAAGTTGGACCAGAATTTTTTATTAAATGTCAACCAAAGTTTTTCAACAAAGAAAGTAAATGACACTTGCAAAAGTACATTAAATTACTCTTATCTTGTAATAGTATATTTTTTACCTCTTCAATCTATTTGGAAGTATAACAAACAGTAGATATGTAACGTTAGTTACTTTGAAATGGCCCTTATGGCCCTTGTGTTACCACATTCCCACCAGCCAGGGAAAGCTCCAGCGGCATACAGAGATTACAGTTTGATCACAGATTCAAATAGTCGCTACATGCATTAATAACTGTTTTCTTATTTATCATAAATACTGCTTATGTTTTAAGGTTTATTGTAACTGGCTGCCACTGTCTATATAGAAATGTTCAGTACAAGTACTATACATTTGGCCCAGGCGTGACCTATAGGCGGTGTGACATCACAGGTAGTGGGATGATCTAGGGGGCAATAGCCAAAATCTTGCGTACGACACCAAATTGGTTAGGGCCGGCTCTTCTCTGGCTGCATAAATCATAGCATTTAAAGGCACGGCAATGATTTAAAAATTGGTGGATATGCAAATTAGCACAGGAATGAAGGTGTTTGTGGGTAATACAGTGCATGTGACAGTGCATGTGGCCAATAGGAATGCTTTTGTGTAATTTTAACTATTTGGGGATGATTTTGGATCATTTTTATCGATTTTTGGTCGATTTTTGGTGAATAGAACACATTTAGTACTTCAAACGGAACTCACATCACTCAGTGATTTTAAAATGGAACTCAAAATTGACTATTGAGCTATTTGGAATAGAAACACTGTAGTTCATTTTCTGGGGATGTTGAATCTGTCTGATTTTAAATAGACCCCAAATCAACTTTTAGTAAATATACCCCCTAGCCATTGCACTGCTGAATTTAAATGGTAATACTGTATGTTTTCATCGGTAGTGGTGAACTCTTTAATTTTCACCATACTTTTCTATCATTTTGGATGTAAAAACTTTTACACAGACTGGAAAGCTTGGACTCCAGGATTAGCTTTAAAATATAAGTTGCTGAAAACAGCAAAACCAGCATTAAAGCACTCACCTTCTTGAATGAAATTCGGATTCATAATCTAAAAGAAATAAAAAATAGGAGTAATAATTTAGCTGAATGATTTAATGGATGTTTTTTCTAAAAACAGGCAACATAATAATTACAATGTTACTGTGTCATGATGATTGGGAGGATGTTCCCTAGTCAGTCTATTATGGCCATGCCCTGCAGTTGCTATGTGTGTCATACAGGTCAGTGTTATTGAAAGAGTCATCCCAGAACTCCTGTAATACAGTGGTTCCCAAACTTTTTTGAATCACGGCTTCCTAGAGCATCAGAATTTCTTGCATGGCACCCCTAGGCCAAAGGATTATTATTTAGAAATTTAGAAAGAAATATTAAATTAAGTAAATTGTGTTTATACAGTATGTCTTCCTTAGGTTCAATTGTGTGGTGGGGAACAGGATTATGGGGGTCATTCCGACCCATTCGCACGCAGCGGTTCTTCGCTGCGGTGCGAAAGGGTCAGAAGTGCACATGCACGGCGGACGCATTGCGCACATGCGCCGTTGTCTGGCGATGATCGTCGCCTGGCAACGCTGCCGCCAGCAACAAATGTGATCGCAGCAGCGATCGCAAGAAGATGGACAGGCGGGAGGCGTTCCGGGGCGGATACTCACTGTTTCCAGCCGTTTTCGGGGAGTGGTAAGAAAAACGCAGGCGTGTCCAGGTGAATGGAGGGCGGATGTCTGACGTCAAAGCCGTGACCATCATCGCTGGATCCGTCGCACAGGTTAAGTAGGTCTATGGCTAGTCTTGTTTTGTGTGAAACTTTTTTAGCATAGCAGGGCTGCACAAGCGTTCGCAGCCCTGCTATGCTAAAATACACTCCCCCATAGGCGGAGATTAGTTGATCGCACCAGTAGCAAAAAGTTGCTTGGTGCGATCAACTCGGAATGAGGGCGTTTGTATCTTTTTCTCCACATATTTTATGATTGGCAGCCACCAGCACTGGTTTTGTCTATTACATTGACCATAAATCATTTGAATTGGTCCTGGACCACCAATCCAACGGAACCCCTTCAAGTGTCCTGAGGCACACAGTTTGAGAACCACTGTTCTAATTGAGTGAAATGCATAATTGCTAATTAGAGCAATAAAAATTGGATTTCTATTCACATATGATAATCACTTCTTTAAAGCTCAGCACTCTGGGTCTGATTCTGAGTAAGACATAAATTGCAATGCAGACGGATTGAGTGGATTTCAGTTTACTGTGCATGCTCTGAATCAGACTGAAGCACACAGACAGAGCTTGCTAGAGTGTACTGACTGATCCATCAGCCGGCGGACCACACTATCTGTGAAATGCAATCGCACAGAGCAAATCCATCTCAAAGGTGTGTTGGCCTACTTCAGTGCTTATTCTCGGTGTATAGATGGATATGGGATGTCTGTTTCAGACAGATCTTTTGCATCCAGCATGGGGCAGGTGAACAATCCTGTACTAACAACGATGGCTGCGAAATGTCTAGAAAATCTTGGCTAGAACATTTATTTTGTTGAAATGGCTCTCTCCATATCCCCCCACATTGGGGCTTGTAAAATCTGGACTACTTTCCAAATTGTATTTTGATAGACGCACAGCAATGATGGATAGGAAAGAGCCACTGTGAGATTCCATAAAAAAATGACTACCCAGTCGAGTTACATTATTATGACCACTAGCTAATAGCCAGAGTAACACGTCTGGTAGCCCCCAGGTTCATTTTGACAGTGAGCTGCTCCACTGTAGTGGTCGTTTGGCCCTCACGCACCTTTGTAGCAGACTTTCATCTCTCACATCAATGGCACGTGGTGCTCTGCAGTTTCCACATCGGTTATTCGTAATGGTGCCACTTGTCCAGTCATGATACACCTTCACCACAGCAGCATGCAAACAGTTCACAAATTGCGCTGTTTCAGATATACTGATAACCTTGGCCCGAAAGCCAATAATCATCCATTTTTGCAACTTGGCTAAATCGCCTCTTTTACCCATGATAGCAATGAGTGGTATGTGTGCAGACGGCCTGTTGCACACCTTATATACCCACCAAGCAGGCGCACGACACATGACGTAATTCATGGGCTACGCCCACGTCAAATGTAAGACGTGGTCATAATAATGTGACATAATAATGACATAATAATGTGACTCAACCCTGTATAAGCCTGGGGCCTCTACCAGTTTCTGAAAACACTACATGGTCTCTGCTAGGGCAGTTAACCTAATTACTAAATTATTAATTTATTGGTGTTATTAATAATATGTCTTTCCTTGCTCCTCTTTTGATGTTAAACTCATGAACCGTTATTATTTTATATGTGCAAGTTGAACCCGTACTGGCTTCCTCTACTATATATTTCCATCCCTCCATATCCCTTCCTCTCTTACTTTCTTTTTCTTTTTCCTCTCTACACACTAAAAAGAAATTTCCTATACACAGACAATTGATGGCACACAGCCTTCTTCCTATTTGTTTGAAGTGGGAACTGGCAGGGACATCGCCACAAAAGAGTGTGTGGTAGTACAGATCCAACAACGGTAATCTTTACAGGGGCGGATTGGGATGGAAAAGCAGCCCGGGAAATGTATGGAAGCAGCCTGGGGGTGGGATCTGTCGAGGCGGTTGGGATACTCACTCCTCATAGGGCCTGATTCGGAGTTGGGCCCCGTTGCGGCCTTCCTCACCACTTTTGCTGCAGTTGCATCTGTGACATTTTGCTAACACAGCCCTTTCATGGTGTATATCCGTGCATCTGAATACGAAAGGCCTGAGACGCCCACTGTCAGTGCCTACAGATGCTCTAAACATGCTTTGTTCTGCTTTAGACGCCACCATCTGTTGCACCACTGACACTTTCACCAGCCCTATGCTACTTGCAGATCATCCGTCTGAGTATGGTCTCCAATGTGAGCAATTTGGCGTCTCTATATGCAACCACTTTCAGAAAACACCCATTTCTCTAACGTCCTAAGTGGATGCTGGGGACTCCGTAAGGACCATGGGGAATAGCGGCTCCGCAGGAGACTGGGCACATCTAAATAAAGCTTTAGGACTATCTGGTGTGCACTGGCTCCTCCCCCTATGACCCTCCTCCAAGCCTCAGTTAGATCTCTGTGCCCGAACGAGAAGGGTGCACACTAGGGGCTCTCCTGAGCTTCTTAGTGAAAGTTTTAGATTAGGTTTTTTATTTTCAGTGAGACCTGCTGGCAACAGGCTCACTGCATCGAGGGACTAAGGGGAGAAGAAGCGAACTCACCTGCGTGCAGAGTGGATTGGGCTTCTTAGGCTACTGGACATTAGCTCCAGAGGGACGATCACAGGCCCAGCTTGGATGGGTCCCAGAGCCGCGCCGCCGGCCCCCTTACAGAGCCAGAAGGCAGAAGAGGTCCGGAAAATCGGCGGCAGAAGACGTCCTGTCTTCAACAAGGTAGCGCACAGCACTGCAGCTGTGCGCCATTGCTCTCAGCACACTTCGGTCACTGAGGGTGCAGGGCGCTGGGGGGGGGGGCGCCCTGAGACGCAATAAAAACACCTTGGATGGCAAAAAAATGCATCACATATAGCTCCTGGGCTATATGGATGCATTTAACCCCTGCCAGAATCCATAAAAAAGCAGGAGAAAAGTCCGCGAAAAAGGGGCGGAGCCTATCTCCTCAGCACACTGGCGCCATTTTCCCTCACAGCTCCGTTGGAGGGAAGCTCCCTGTCTCTCCCCTGCAGTCACTACACTACAGAAAGGGTTAAAAAAAGAGAGGGGGGCACTAATTGGGCGCAGTATTATCTATACAGCAGCTATAAGGGGAAAAACACTTATATAAGGTTATCCCTGTATATATATAGCGCTCTGGTGTGTGCTGGCAAACTCTCCCTCTGTCTCCCCAAAGGGCTAGTGGGGTCCTGTCCTCTATCAGAGCATTCCCTGTGTGTGTGCTGTATGTCGGTACTTTTGTGTCGACATGTATGAGGAGAAAAATGATGTGGAGACGGAGCAGATTGCCTGTAATAGTGATGTCACCCCCTAGGGGGTCGACACCTGAGTGGATGAACTGTTGGAAGGAATTACGTGACAGTGTCAGCTCTGTATAAAAGACAGTGGTTGACATGAGACAGCCGGCTACTCAGCTTGTGCCTGTCCAGACGTCTCATAGGCCGTCAGGGACTCTAAAGCGCCCGTTACCTCAGATGGCAGATATAGACGCCGACACGGATACTGACTCCAGTGTCGACGGTGAAGAGACGAATGTGACTTCCAGTAGGGCCACACGTTACATGATTGAGGCAATGAAAAATGTTTTACACATTTCTGATAATACGAGTACCACCAAAAAAAGGGGTATTATGTTCGGTGAGGAAAAACTACCTGTAGTTTTCCTGAATCTGAGAAATTAAATGAGGTGTGTGATGATGCGTGGGTTTCCCCCGATAACAACGGATAATTTCTAAAATGTTATTGGCATTATATCCTTTCCCGCCAGAGGTTAGGGTGCGTTGGGAAACACCCCCTAGGGGGGATAAAGCGCTCACACGCTTGTAAGGGCTCTACCTTCGCCTGAGATGGCCGCCCTTAAGGATCCTGCTGATAGAAAGCAGGAGGGTATCCTAAAAGGTATTTACACATATACTGGTGTTATACTGCGACCAGCAATCGCCTCAGCCTGGATGTGCAGTGCTGGGTTGGCGTGGTCGGATTCCCTGACTGAAAATATTGATACCCTAGATAGGGACAGTATATTTTTGCCTATAGAGCATTTAAAAGATGCATTTTTATATATGCGTGATGCACAGCGGAATATTTGCCGACTGGCATCAAGTCTAAGCGCGTTGTCCATTTCTACCAGTAGAGGGTTATGGACACGTCAGTGGTCAGGTGATGCGTATTCCAAACGGCATTTGGAAGTATTGCTTTATTAAGGGAGGAGTTATTTGGGGTGGGTCTTTCAGACCTGGTGGCCACGGCAACAGCTGGGAATTCCACGTTTGTACCCCAGGTCGCCTCTCAACATGAGAAGACGCCGTATTATCAGGCGCAGTCTTTTCGTGGACAAGCGGGCAAAAGGTTCCTCATTTCTGCCCCGTGACAGAGGGAGAGGAAAAAGGCTGCAGAAATCAGCCAGTTCCCAGGAACAGAAACCCTCTCCCGCCTCTGCCAAGCCCTCAGTATACGCTGGGGCTTTACAAGCAGAATCAGGCACGGTGGGGGGCCCGTCTCAATGAATTTCAGCGCGCAGTGGGCTCACTCGCAAGTAGACCCCTGGATCCTTCAGGTGATATCTCAGGGGTACAAATTAGAATTCGAGACGTCTCCCCCTCGCCGTTTCCTAAAGTCGGCTTTACCGATGTCTCCTTCTGACAGGGAGACAGTTTTGGTAGCCATTCACAAGCTGTATTCCCAGCAGGTGATAATCAAGATACCCCTCCTGCAACAGGGAACGGGGTATTATTCCACACTGTTGTGGTACCGAAGCCGGACGGCTCGGTGAGACCGATTCTAAATCTAAAATCTTTGAACACTTACGTACAGAGGTTCAAATTCAAGATTGAGTCACTCAGAGCAGTGATTGCGAACCTGGAAGAAGGGGACTACATGATGTCTCGGGACATCAAGGATGCTTACCTTCATGTCAAAATTTACCCTTCTCACCAAGGGTACCTCAGGTTTATGGTACAGAACTGTCACTATCAGTTCAGACGCTGCCGTATGGATGGTACACGGCACCCCGGGTCTTTACCAAGGTAATGGCCGAAATGATGATATTCCTTCGAAGGAAGTGAATTTTAGTTATCCCTTCCTTGGACAATTCCCTGATAAGGGTAAGATCCAGGGAACAGTTGGAGGTCGGTGTAGCACTATCTCAGGTAGTGTTGCGGCAGCACGATTGGATTCTCAATATTCCAAAATCGCACCTGGTTCCGACGACGTGTCTTCTGTTCCTAGGGATGATCCTGGACACAGTCCAGAAAAAGGTGTTTCTCCCGGAGGAGAAAGCCAGGGAGTTATCCGAGCTAGTCAGGAACCTCCTAAAACCGAGCCAAGTCTCAGTGCATCAATGCACAAGGGTTCTGGGTAAAATGGTGGCTTCCTACGAAGCAATCCCATTCGGCAGATTCCACGCAAGAACTTTCCAGTGGGACCTGCTGGACAAATGGTCCGGATCGCATCTTCAGATGCATCAGCGGATAACCCTGTCACCAAGGACAAGGGTGTCCCTCCTGTGGTGGTTGCAGAGTGCTCATCTTCTAGAGGGACGCAGATTAGGCATTCAGGACTGGGTCCTGGTGACCACGGATGCCAGCCTGCAAGGCTGGGGAGCAGTCACACAGGGAAGGAATATCCAGGGCTTATGGTCAAGCCTGGAGACATCACTTCACATAAATATCCTGAAGCTAAGGGACATTTACAATGCTCTAAGCTTAGCAAGACCTCTGCTTCAAGGTCAGCCGGTGTTGATCCAGTCGGACAACATCACGGCAGTCACCCACGTAAACAGACAGGGTGGCACAAGAAGCAGGAGGGCAATGGCAGAAGCTGCAAGGATTCTTCGCTGGGCGGAAAATCATGTGATAGCACTGTCAGCAGTATTCATTCCGGGAGTGGACAACTGGGAAGCAGACTTCCTCAGCACGACCTCCACCCGAGAGAGTGGGGACTTCACCCAGAAGTCTTCCACATGATTAAAAACTCGACAGGTATTGCGCCAGGTCCAGGGACCCTCAGGCAATAAGCTGTAGACGCTCTGGTAACACCGTGGGTGTACCAGTCAGGGTATGTGTTCTCTCCTCTGCCTCTCATACCCAAGGTACTGAGATTGATAAGATGGAGAGGAGTAAGCACTATATTCGTGGTTCCGGATTGGCCAAGAAGGACTTGGTAACCGGAACTTCAAGAGATGCTCACGGAGGATCCGTGGCCTCTACCTCTAAGAAGGGACCTGCTCCAGCAAGGACCCTGTCTGTTCCAAGACTTACCGCGGCTGCGTTTGACGGCATGGCGGTTGAACGCCGGATCCTGAAGGAAAAAAGGCATTCCGGATGAAGTCATCCCTATCCTGATCAAAGCCAGGAAGGATGTAACCGCAAAAACATTATCACCGCAATTGGCGAAAATATGTTGCGTGGTGCGAGGCCAGTAAGGCCCGACGGAGGAAATTCAACTGGGTCGATTCCTACATTTCCTGCAAACAGGAGTGTCTATGGGCCTGAAATTGGGGTCCATTAAGGTTCAAATTTCGGCCCTGTCAATTTTCTTCCAAAAAGAACTAGCTTCAGTCCCTGAAGTTCAGACGTTTGTAAAAGGGGTACTGCATATACAGCCTCCTTTTGTGCCTCCAGTGGCACTTTGGGATCTCAATGTAGTTTTGGGTTCCAAAAGTCACATTGGTTTGAACCACTTAAATCTGTGGAGTTAAAATATCTCACATGGAAAGTGGTCATGCTGTTGGCCCTGGCCTGGGCCAGGCGCGTGTCAGAATTGGCGGCTTTATCCTGAAAAAGCCCTTATCTGATTTTCCATTCGGACAGGGCGGAATTGAGGACTCGTCCTCAGTTTCTCCCCAAGGTGGTTTCAGCGTCTCACCTGAACCAACCTATTGGTGGTGCCTGCGGCTACTAGGGACTTGGAGGCCTCCAAGTTGCTAGACGTTGTCAGTGCCCTGAAAATATATGTTTCCAGGACGGCTGGAGTCAGGAAATCTGACTCGCTGTTTATCCTGTGTGCACCCAACAAGCTGGGTGCTCCTGCTTCTAAGCAGACTATTGCTCGTTGGATTTGTAGTACAATTCAGCTTGCACATTCTGTGGCAGGCCTGCCACAGCCAAAAATCTGTAAATGCCCACTCCACAAGGAAGGTGGGCTCATCTTGGGCGGCTGCCCGAGGGGTCTCGGCTTTACAACTTTGCCGAGCAGCTACTTGATCAGGAGCAAATACGTTTGTAAAATTCTACAAAATTGATATCCTGGCTGAGGAGGACCTGGAGTTCTCTCATTTGGTGCTGCAGAGTCATCCGCACTCTCCCGCCCGTTTGGGAGCTTTGGTATAATCCCCATGGTCCTTACGGAGTCCCCAGCATCCACTTAGGACGTTAGAGAAAATAAGAATTTACTTACCGATAATTCTATTTCTCATAGTCCGTAGTGGATGCTGGGCGCCCATCCCAAGTGCGGATTGTCTGCAATACTTGTACATAGTTATTGTTACAAAAATCGGGTTATTATTGTTGTGAGCCATCTTTCAGAGGCTCCTCTGTTATCATGCTGTTAACTGGGTTCAGATCACAGGTTATACGGTGTGATTGGTGTGGCTGGTATGAGTCTTACCCGGGATTCAAAATCCTTCCTTATTGTGTACGCTCGTCCGGGCACAGTATCCTAACTGAGGCTTGGAGGAGGGTCATAGGGGGAGGAGCCAGTGCACACCAGATAGTCCTAAAGCTTTCTTTAGATGTGCCCAGTCTCCTGCGGAGCCGCTATTCCCCATGGTCCTTACGGAGTCCCCAGCATCCACTACGGACTATGAGAAATAGAATTATCGGTAAGTAAATTCTTATTTTTACAGCAAAAACACGCCTATACTGCATTACATCTGTGTCTGATTAGACAACTCCCTGTAACCGCTTAGGAAAGCCCAACACATTTCTAATATACTATTTTGGTCCATCCATCTGAATCCGTACTACAACTCTCTATGAACATTCTGCTACTTTAAGAAATCTTGCTGGGTGCAGTCTCCAAATAAAATGCCAAAAAAACTTTTGGGTGCTGGTATATTCAGTGGCGCCAAGAGGCAGGAGTAGTGGGTACAAATTACCCGTGCCTGGGCTGCTGGAGGGGCCCTGGGTCTGCTACTCCCCCACCCAAGGATACCTGTACTGCTGTGACATCTTCCCGATGATATCAGTCTTTGCTGTGCCAGAGTCTTTGCTCTCTAGTGGCCAGCGTCATCTTCCCAAATATCACTGGGAAGATGGAACTGGCTGGGGAGGAGGGACCCGCTCTTAGATCCAGTAAGGTAGGAAGCGGGTGCCCTCCCCTTGCCTCCCTATGTTAAAACTGCACCCCCTTGTAAGCGGTACTGCAATTATTTTATTATTCACATATTTTTAAACTAAAGGGCATAGTCATGCCCACTTAATAAGCCATGCCCCCATCCTTTACCGGGGCCCTGCATCGCTCTCAATGGCCCTGGGTATACTGTAAGTAAAAAAAGGGTCAATGTCACTTTGTGCACAGCTGCACGGAACAGTGTAAACCTAATAAGATGACCAAACAGAAAGCACAGTGCTGGGAACACAGGAAGGCTAATTAGTAGTCTAGTATAATAGTATTTTAGAGCGACTTGTGAGTTTAAAACATTTTCTTTTAATAGAAAATATATAAATGTAAAATATTAATAGAACTCTGGTACAAAAACATCAATTCCATACAATAATAACTGACCTTGTTAACAGCCCCTTTGGGGGTATTCAGGACAGGTAACGGGGGGAGGGGGGGGGGGAGGGGACACTTATAGTGTGCCCTGAGATTCTGAGGGGCCCGAACCCTCAGGAAACTCCTGTGTCCCACTTGCCTGTGCCACTGCCACAGTGTCGCTCTGTATTTAGCAGGAGAGAAGGGAGTCCAGCTGGCCACCGGCGGACAGCAATAGCACAATAAAGTTTGTTTTGTGCCGATTCAGCACACTGCTGAGCAGCAAAGCAGAGGAACCAGTCAAGCTGCCCACAGCATAGAGCAGCAGAACCTGCAAGCATACGGCAGGAGGTAAGTGTGGGGTTGAAAGAGACAGGGGGAGGCTGAGATCACAGAGGGAGACTGAGAGTAATGTGGTGGGGGAATGAGAGACAGGGGGAGGCGGAGAGAAATAAGGAGGGTGGATGGGGATGCTGAGAGATACAGGGGGATGGGAGGCCCCCCACCGGAGCCAAGCTGTGCGCTGCTGCTCCCAGCAAGCAGCACCAGGAAGTGTCTGCTAGCCAGAGCAGATGACAGCTTCCGGTTTGAGTTCCACGGTGGAACGCAAATACTGGGAGCACAACCGCAGGAAAACAGAGTGGGTACTACTGGACTGGCCCTGCCAAGGATTCTAGGGGACCAGCCCAGTGGTAAAGTCACCCGATATCCCGGCGTGCCACTCTGCCCCTGAATCTTTATAAAGTTACTGTAATTGTAGGAAGGCGTGGGAGCCAGATTTACTTCCATATGCTAAGGCCAGTATCCATACGGCTTCAAGCCACAGACACAACCATCATCAAAATACTTTTTGGTATTTGCAGCTGCACAATTTCCCACAATGAGAAATACGTCCAATATCTGTCAGACTCAGAATCACCTGGAGATACACAACAATGTGTAACTTCACTTCTGTGCATATGCAGCTTTCAAAAATCACTATTTGCGGCCATCTAGGAATCAGGCCCTTTTTATGCAGTTAACTTGTATAAAACAGGATGCCATTTATTTAATGCAACTTGTTACATTTCACTGTATTGGATGCTGCACCATAACAGATCTTAATAGCACCCCACACTGACCATGCCCCCTGGAACATGATGTAATGCAAAAGGGACGGGGGTTGTCAGCACCGATAAACACAGAACTGCCTCGGGATGCGGGGGCTGTTTCACAATGAAGTCTGCCTGTCTAGAGCATCCAAAGGAGCTGCAGCAGTAACTCTGCAGGATGTTGTTTCAGGCAACCTGCTAGCCAGATGTAGTTACTGAGGGGCAGTGGTGTCACAAGGGGGGAGCGGGCTGCATCCGAGTGTCACCCTTCCAGGGGGTGACACCAAAATGCTGACTCCTCCGCAGTGACAGTAGCCAGGTGCTGCACTGTGACTTTCTTCTGCAGCACCCGGCTCCTACCACTGAGAAGTTACAGCAGTACAGCCAGTCTCCAGGGGCAGCCCAGCATTTCCGGGAATGCTGGGCATGCCCCCAGAGTGATGTGACAGAGGGGCTTCCCGTGAGGCCATACCTTATTAGTGATGTGAAAGGGGGAATTCCATGAGCCATGCCCACTTTCTGACAAGCTACGCCCTTTTTTGGGCGAGTAGGGCTATTGGCACACACTGAGTGTCACCGACCTTGGTGCCACCAGTACCAAGGGGCCACGATGGTGCTGCCCATGGAACACTGCGCTCTGTGCAGCTGCACTGCTCGCACACCCTCAGTTACTGCCCTGATTGGACGCATGTCAACACAGTCAAAAACTTATATTCATCTAACTGCTTTTAAATTAATTTTGCCTGAACTACTACCTCTTGTTTTGCCGCAGTCATTTATAAAAAGCAAAGTAAACATATCTTTAGTAGAGATGTGCTGCGGGCACTTTTCATGTTTGTGTTTTGGTTCTAATTCCCCGCTCATGTTTTGGTTTTGGATTGGTTTTGCCAAAACCACCCTTTAGTGTTTTGGATCTGGATGATTTAAAAAAAACCCATAAAAACAGCTAAACTCACAGAATTTGGGGCTAATTTTGCTCCTACGGTATTATTAACCTCAATAGCATTAATTTCCACTCATTTCCAGTATATTCTGAACACCTCACAATATTGTTTTTAGGCCAAAAGGTTGCACCAAGGTGGCTGTATGACTAAGCTAAGCGACCCAAGTATGCGGCACAAACACCTGGCCCATATAGGAGTGGCACTGCAGTGGCAGACAGGATGGCACTTAAAAAAACTAGGCCCCAAACAGCACATCATGCAAAAAAGTAAAAGAGGTGCAATGATGTAGCTGTATGACTAAGCTAAGTGACACAAGTGTGCGGCACAAACACCTGGCCCATCTAGGAGTGGCACTGCAGTGGCAGACAGGATGGCACTTAAAAAAACTAGGCCCCACACAGCACATGATGCAAAGAAGAAAAAGAGGTGCAAGATGGAATTGTCCTTGGGCCCTCCCACCCACCCTTATGTTGTATAAACAGGACATGCACACTTTGACAAACCAATAATTTCAGCGACAGGGTCTGCCACACGAATGTGGCTGAAATGACTGGTTTGTTTGGGCCCCCACCAAAAAAGAAGCACTCAATCTCTCCTTGCATAAACTGGCTCTACAGAGGCAAGATGTCGACCTCATCCTCATCCTCCGATTCCTCACCCCTTTCAGTGTGTACATCCTCCTCCACACAGAGTATTAATTTGCCCCACTGGAATCCACCATCACAGGTCCCTGTGTACTTTCTGGAGGCAATTGCTGGTAAAGGTCTTCCCGGAGGAATTTAGATTTAATTTTGATGAACATCATCTTCTCCACATTTTGTGGAAATAACCTCCTACGCCGATCGCTGACAAGGTTATTGGCTGCACTAAACACTCTTTGGGAGTACACACTGGAGGGGGGACAACTTAGGTAAAATAAAGGCAGTTTGTGCAAGGGCATCCAAATTGCCTCTTTTTCCTGCCAGTATACGTATGGACTGTCTGACATGCCTACTTGGATGCTGTCACTCATATAATCCTCCACCATTCTTTCAATGGTGACAGAATCATATGCAGTGACAGTAGACATGTCACTAATCGTTCATTCAGTCCGGACCAGATGTCAGCACTCATTCCTGACTGCCCTGCATCACCGCCAACGGGTGGGCTAGGAAATCTTATCCTTTTCCTCACAGCCCCAGTTGCGGGAGAAAGTGAAGGAGGAGCTATTGACGGGTCACGTTCCGCTTGAGTTGACAATTTTCTCACCAGCAGGTGTTTGAGCCTCTGCAGACTTGTGTGTGCCGGAAAGAGAGATACAACGTAAGCTTTAAACCTCAGATCGAGCACGGTGGCCAAAATGTAGTACTCTGATTTCAACAGATCGACCACCCTTGAATCCTGGCAAATCGAATGAAGTGCTCCATCCACATGTCCCACATACTTTGCGGAATCGCTCCGTCTTAGCTCCTCCTTCAATTTCTCCAGCTGCTTCTGCAAAAGCCTGATGAGGGGAATGACCTGACTCAAGTTGACACTGTCTGAACTGACGTGTGGCAAGTTCGAAGGGTTGGAGAACCTTGCACAAGATGGAAATCATTCTCCACCGCACTTGAGTCAGGTGTGCATTCCCCCTCCTTTGCCTATATTGTAGGTGGATGTATAGGCTTGAATGGCCTTTTGCTGCTCCTCCATCCTCAAACATATAGAGTGTTGAATTCCACCTCGTTACCACCTCTTGCTTCAGGTGATGGCAGGGCAGGTTCAGGCATGTTTGATGGTGCTCCAGTCTTCGGCACGCGGTGGCTGAATCCCGAAAGTAGCCCGCAATTTTTCGGCCACCGACAGCATCTCCTGCACGCCCCTGTTATTTTTCCAAAAATTCTGCACCACCAAATTAATTGTATGTGCAAAACATGGGACTTGCTGGAATTTTCCCAGATGTAATGCACGAACAATATTGGTGGCGTTGTCCGATATCACAAATCCCCAGGAGAGTCTAATTGGGATAAGCCATTGTGCAATGATGTACCTCAGTTTCCGTAAGAGGTTGTCAACGGTGTGCCTCTTAGGGAAAGCAGTGATACATAGCGTAGCATGCCTAGGAACGAGTTGGCGTTTGCGAGATGCTGCTACTGGTGCCGCTGCTGTTGTTGCTGCGGGAGGCCATACATCTACCCAGTGGGCTGTCACAATCATATAGTCCTTAGTCTTCCCTGTTCCACTTATCCACATGTCCGTGATTAAGTGGACAGTGGGTACAACTGCATTTTTTAGGACACTTAGAACACTTTTTCTGACGTCTGTATATTCTCGGTATCGCCTGCCTAGTGAAGTGGAACCTAGATGGGATTTGATACCATAGACACAGTACCTAAAAGAATTCCCTAAGTCCCACTGAACTAATGGCGGATACCAGACGCATGTCTAACACCAACATAGCTGTCAAGGACTTAGTTATCCGCTTTGCAAAAATGATGACTGCTGTCATATTTCATCTTCCTCACAAAGGACTGTTGGACAGTTAATTGCTTATTTGAAGTTGTACAAGTGGTCTTCCGACTTTCCCTCTAGGATCACGATCAACTCCTAGCAACAACAACAGCAGTGGCAGCAACAGCAGGCGTACCACTCAAGGATCCTCCGGAGGAATCCCGGTTAGGAGAGGACTCCTCAGTCTTGCCAGTGACATGGCCTGCAGGACTACTGACGTTCCTGACTAAGGAGGAAGTTGACTTTGAGGGAGTTGGTGGTGTGGCTTGCAGGAGCTTGGGTACAAGAGGAAGAAGGGATTTAGGTGTCAGTGGACTGCTTACGCTCTTACCCAAAGTTTCCTCACTTGACACTGAGTTCTGATGAATGCGCTGCAGGTGACGTATAAGGGAGGATGTTTCTGGGTGGTTAACATCCTTACCCCTACTTATTACAGATTGAGAGAGGCAACACACGGCTTGACACCTGTTGTCCGGATTTGTGGAGAAATAATTCCACACCGAAGAGGTGGCTTTTTTGGTATTTTGCCCAGGCATCCCATGGACAACAGGT
Organism: Pseudophryne corroboree; assembly: GCF_028390025.1. Taxonomy (NCBI): domain Eukaryota; kingdom Metazoa; phylum Chordata; class Amphibia; order Anura; family Myobatrachidae; genus Pseudophryne; species Pseudophryne corroboree. The sequence goes on along the minus strand of NC_086450.1, from coordinate 248,495,012 downwards.
GTCTCCCCCAGTGCCTGATTTAAACAAACCACATCACCATCAGAATCCTCCTCGTTAATTTCCTCCTCAGCGCCAGCAACACCCATATCCTCAACCTGGTGTACTTCAACAGTGACATCTTCAATTTGAATATCAGAAACTGGACTGTGGGTGCTCCTTCCAGCACTTGCAGAGGGCGTGCAAATGGTGGAAGGAGCCACCTCTTCCCATCCAGTGTTGGGAAGGTCAGGCATCGCAACCGCCGACACATTTGGACTCTCCTTGGGGATTTGTGATACCACCTTAGAACGCACAGTTCTTTGCTGTGATTTTTCCAGCTTAACTCTTATAATTTTTCTAGCGGGAAGATGAGGGCTTCCATTGTCATGTGAAGCTGAACCACTAGTCATGAACATAGGCCAGGGCGTTAGCCGTTCCTTGCCACTCCATGTCGTAAATGGCATATTGGCAAGTTTACGTTTCTCCTCAGATCATTTAAATTTCTTTTTTTTGGGTCTTCTTACTGAACTTTGGCTTTTTGGATTTTACATGCCCTCTACTATTACATTGGGCATCGGCCTTGGCAGACGACAATGATGGGATTTCATCATCTATGTCATGACTAGTGGCAGCAGCTTCAGCACTAGGAGGAAGTGGTTCTTGATCTTTCCCTATTTTATCCTCCAAATTTTTTTTCTCCATTATTTTTCTGGAGTTATATAACAATATGCGTTACAGGAGAGCGTACCTCTACACCACACAGGGCAAACCCTGTGAAAATGATTTGGATTAAATATTAATAACCCCTTTATTTGGAGTAAATAATATACAGCACAGGACAGCACCACTGAAGTTATATGGCAGCACCACTGGACTGGATTTATACGGAATTATATGGACTAATATGGAAAGATACAGCAGGATTACTGGATGTATACGGCAGTACCGATGGACATATACTACAGGATCACTGGACTTATACGCCAATACCACTGGAATTATATGGCAGGATCACTGGATTTATACGGCAGGATCACTGGAATTATACGGCAGGATCACTGGAATTATACGGCAGGATCACTGGAATTATACGCCAGTGCCACTGGAATTATACGCCAGGATCACTGCAATTATACGTCAGGATCACTGGAATTATACGGCAGGATCACTGGTCTTATACCACTGGAATTATAAGGCAGGATCACTGGATTTATACGCCAGTGCCACTGGAATTATACGCCAGGATCACTGCAATTATACGTCAGGATCACTGGAATTATGCGGCAGGATCACTGGTCTTATAACACTAGAATTATACGGCAGGATCACTGGATTTATACGGCAGGATCACTGCAATTATATGGCAGGATCACTGGAATTATACGGCAGGATCACTGGATTTATACGCCAGTACCACTGGAATTATACGGCAGGATCACTGGATTTATACGGCAGGATCACTGCAATTATACGGCAGGATCACTGGAATTATACGGCAGGATCACTGGAATTATACGCTAGTACCACTGGAATTATAAGGCAGTACCGCTGGACATATACGGCAGTATAAATGGACATATATGGCAGTATCACTGGACTGGACTTATACGCCAGTACCACTGTAATTATATGGCATGATCACTGGAATTATATGGCAGGATCACTGGATTTATAAACCAGTACCACTGGATTTATACGGCAGGATCACTGGATTTATACGCCAATACTGCTGGACATATACGGCAGTATCACTGGACTGGATTTATATGCCAGTACCACTGTAATTATACGGCAGGATCACTGGACTTATACACCAGTACCACAGGAATTATACGCCAGTACCACTGGAATTATATGGCAGGATCACTGGACATATACGTCAGTACCGCTGGACATATACGGCAGTATCACTGGACTGGACTTATACGCCAGTACCACTGTAATTATATGGCAGGATCACTGGACTTGTATGTCAGTACCACTGGAATTATACGGCAGGATCACTGGATTTATACGGCAGTACCGCTGGACATATACAGCAGTATCAATGGACATATACGGCAGGATCACTGGATTTATACGGCAGTTCCGCTGGACATATACGGCAGTACCAATGGACATATACGGCAGTATCAATGGACATATACGGCAGGATCACTGGACATACACGGCAGTACCACTGGACATATACGGCAGCACAGGGACACCGCCACTGGACTGATGCAGGACAACACAGCACCACTGCAAAGGACATATGGCAGCAGAGGACACCACCACTGTGACTGGACAGATGCAGCACAAGACACGGACACTGAGGACAGAGACACATCCTCTCTCTACACTCTCCAATGCCGGAGTGAAAATGTCGGCGACGCGCGGCTCCTTATATGGAATCCAAACCCTGCGAGAATCCGACAGCGGGATGATGATGTTTTGCCTCGTTCTGGTTTCCATTCAGGCAGGAAAACCCGAGCCTAACTCGGATTCAGGCTCGGGTGGTGAAGTTCGGTAGGGTTTGGTTCTCTGAGAACCAAACCCGCACATCTCTAATCTTTAGTAGATGCTATTTAAACATAAAAAAAAAACAATGTGGTTTATATGTATAACAAGAAAACTAACTAAATATATTGCAAATACAGGGCTTCATGTAGACACAATTCATGCAAATAAAGTTAAAATCAAAAAAGTTTAAAATGGCATCCATAAATAATATACAATTTACATAATATGAAGAGCAGCAGGTATCTTATGTCTTGTGCTAGCACTGTATCACTTCAATGTATTGTTAGCCATTGGTATCATGGTTCCATAAAGAGCCATTTGCAATGTGTAAACAGTTTGCTATTTTTACTCTAACTGTGGATGCTGACATGAACCCAAGATAGGTATTAGTTAAACAATAAATTGAAAAATTAAGGTTTAATTAATTTTGTTTTTATATATTTAATTTCCCCTGGGGCGCTACAGGTACCAGGCATGTCCTAGCACCCATGAGAGTGCTGGATCTTATTGCAAGTGCCAGAAGGTGAAATTAGTTAAAGGTACCTGGGTGTGCTGGAGACTTATAGTGCACCAGTATAAAATTATAATTTTATTAAAACATTTTTCAAATAATTAATTCACGACTACCCCACAGGTGTGTTGGAATAGCCCTAATGTTATCAGCAAGAAGATGGTTTGTGAATGGGGGAAGGAGGGTTATGATTGGGCCCACATTTGGTTTTCTAGTCCTGGTATCAATTTCAGGAGGAACACACTTTTTTAAAAAAAAAGGTGAAGCAAGTATTGCTCACCTTTGTTTCCTACCACCAAGCATTATTTTCCTGAGGTCTTGTTTCTACAACCAAGCATCACCCAAGCATTCTAAGATATACTGTTTTGCCATAACCTGGTATTACTCTTCTGGTTTGATCTGATATCCCCACTTCCTGTCATTACCTATGTATTCTGTCCTGACACATTCACGTTTCATACTACTGGCAATGACCCATCTGTTCTGTCCTGAGGTCTCCATTATTTACACCACCTGGCATAAATCATCTCTACGTTCCTAATCACTCCATGATCATCACCACTGGACCTTACCCATATATACTGTCTTGAAGACTCCAAATTTACCATAACAGGATATTACCCATCTGTACTGTCGTGGAGTCTCCAATTTCCCCCCTGTGCAGTATTACAAAATGGTGTATTGTCTTGAGGTCTCATTTGTACTATCCTGAGATTTCTGAGATTCCCACCACCAGGTATTACCCAAGTGAAGTACCCTCAAGTTTCCAGCTACCATGTATAACCTATGTATCCTGAGGTCTAAAGGATTCCCTTCACCAGGTTACACCAATATCCCTACCTCCATACTAGTACTTGGGTCAAAGTCATCACATTCCGACTCCTCTGAGCTGTTGTGATCCTGTTTGGCCATATGAAGCAAGAAAAGGGTATTAGTAAGAGGAAGATATAAAACAGCAATTATCAGGAAGAAGAAAAAAGGAGAACATTAGTGGCAGAGTCATTCATGAAGGTCTATCAGACACATTAACTGAAAAGCACAACATTAATAAAATTACGGTTGCACCATTATTCATTTTTCCATCCTTGGAGAAAGGACGCTGGTGGTGGCTGGAGATGGAGCAATTGCACATATCCTTAGTGTTTTGAATATCTGAGAAAGTTTAAAAACTTAAAGAAAGCAATTACACATTGATGTGTAGCTTGCTTAATATTAACACTCAATGCTTAATTGTTCTTCTTAGTTCAACAGGCAAACAATGGAATTGGCTTTGTATAGTTGTAGATGCAAAAATGATGAGCCTGCTCAGTTACTTAGACACAGTTACTCATTGTGCCAGCGAATGTAAGTCTATCCTCTTCATAAACTGTTATACTTGACAGGATACCGTGTTACAGGTAATATAATGTTATAACACTTATTAGCATAAGCATCACAAGCAACATGGCTTCCATTGTGTCTCAGTAATAGGCTGCTGATGGACATTCCATGGAGTTCTAAGGCTTGATAATATTAGCTTAAGTGCTAAGCCCAAGTAGTATGAGGAAATAAATGTCTAGTATTAAATTATTTTTTGTTGTCATTTCCCAGGTTGTTTAAGATATGAATAAGTTAGAAACAAGTGTAGAACATTCCTACTAAAAAACAAACAAACATTTGTTACAGTGGATATAAAAAGCATACACACCATTATAGAAATAGTAGGATTTTGTGATGTAATGTGATCTTGTAACAAAATGCAAGTAACAAATAGACATTTTTAGGAAAAAGTAGTGAAATACGCCAGCTGCATACATGTGTACACCTTTCAATAATGGGGCTGCAGAGTACAGAGCTAAACAATCACATTCAAAATAATGTTCAATGGTAATTAGCCATGACAGCAATGAATAGAATTATGATTAACTCCAAATAAAGATCTTGTAGGATTTCTTTGCAGTACTCTTGGTTGTAACATACAGCCAATGTCATTAATAACTATCTTCAGTGTAAAGAAGAGCAAGAAGTCCTGGAAGTGATGATATTGCCCCCACAAAGGCCTAATCTCAACATCATCGAATCTGTCTGGGATTACACGAAGAGACAGAAGGATTTGAGCAAGCCTACATCCACAGAAGATCTATGGTTAGTTCTCCAAGATGTTTGAAACAACCTCCCTACCGAGTGCCTTCAAAAACTGTGTGCAAGTGTACCTAGAAGAATTGATGCTGATTTGAAGGCAAAGGGTGGTCACACGAAATATTGATTTGATTTAGATTTCTCTTGTGTTCATTTATTTATTTTGTTAATTGAAATAAACTATTAACACTTCTATTTTTGAAAGGATTCCTACTTTGTAGCATTTTTTTCTCCACACCTGCCTAAAGTTTTGCACAGTACTGTATATGTTTGTGCACATATGGTATAATCAAACTGACTGAGGTACTAAATAAGTCACCTGTGCACAATCATGGATATCCTCAAACCTGGACTGCTAGGGTGCCTTGATGAAAGAGTTTGGGAAGCACTGCTATAAACAATAAGCTACATGTTTGTTACTGAAATTACTACATCCTAGAACATACAATGTATAACTGTGTTCTTTTATAATTTTATATAGTTTGTACAGTATGTTGTTTAGTAATGGCGCACTGAAGTTTATTCTGTAATATATCTATATTAGTAAAGACATTACAATTCCATTGTTGTCCGAACACAGACAAATTCAACACATAATTACACAATGAACCATGTTCACACACAAAGTTTGGAAATCAAAGAAGGTAAAATTAAAACAAAGAATCCTTAGATAAACATGACATCCAGAGCCTGATTCTGATTTGCACGCTAATGCTGCCGCAAGTGCTAAAATATGCACATGCTATTTTAAGCACATATGAGCGTGAGATGGACTGTGTAAAAATGAAAATGCACATGTTACTTATCTGAGTATTGTGCAAGTTCGCTAGATGGATCACGCACACTACAACATCGGCGACTTTCATAAGTCCTGGGTCACATAGATGGAACTCTGTATTTTTCAACAAATACGGCCACTGTGGCAGCGGTACTGCAAGAGAGAACTGACCTGCACAAGCACTCCCATGACACTCCCATTACAGCCTCTGTTTTGCATTTAGTTACCACCCAGTATCCACCCATATATTCGCAAATGCCTCTCAATGGTCTTCTCATGAATTTAAGTATGCAACTGTGCACGCATTTGCAAACACAATTCATGCAGTAAGGGTATCTGAGGATATTTGTGCAGTGGTAATTGTGTACGAATTAGAATCAGACCCCTAGTTTGTGTATATTTGGCGTTCACTCCAAATTTGGGGTAAAAATTATGTCTATGGCCCATATGTAATAGCCCGCACTAAAAGGAAACCAGCACAATTGCAGTAAAATACAGTAGCCACTAGATTTAAAGTGACAACTAGTTTTAAGGCAGAATTAGATTTGCCTTAAAGAAAATTGGTAATTTAAATTGAGAGACTCTCTTGATGGAATTGCGCAATTTCACATAAATTGTGAGCTGGTACATTTGGAGCAGTGTGTTTAGGTTGAAGTTGGGAGTTCAGTCTGTATTTAAATTTATTCACATTCACTTCAATAGTGCAGCAAAGGCTGTAATCCCAGTGAGTTGGAGGTTTCAAAGACTAGAACTACACAGATCCTTGGATGATGATCTCCTTTATTCAACAGACAAGTTTCAGGAATACTCATCTATTTGGTTTAGTTGGACGGAATTTATGGAAACTGCCAAATTAAAAGGTCTGAGCAACACTCCATACGCTTTTCCTCTTCCTGTTCCTCTTCTACTACCTTTTTAAAAAAAATCCGTTTCCTTTTATGATATTGCCTCTCTTGGCATGGTTTACGATTGTCTGTCCCATCAATTTTTTTTTTTAACCTGTTCTTTTTTCTCCTCTGTCCCTTTTTCCTCTCTCACTCTCTTTTTGCCTTTTATTTCCTCTTTCTTGTTAAGAACTCTTATTTTTCGCTTTCTCTGCACTATGATTTGTGTGTTTTTTTTGCGCAATTTATAATGTCACTGTTTATTTTTATATTACTTGACAATGGTATTATTTTGTCTGACATGCTTCATTGGTATCTTTGTTTTTCTTTAGATTTGTTTTTCATCAGATTGTATATATGAATGTATTACATTCTGATTGTACTTGTTTGTATAACTACTTGAAACAAACTTCTTGCAAAAAAAAAAAAGGCTCACATTAATTTCTTGAGTCACCTATGTGATTTTCCGAGTAGGTCTTGAAAATTACAGTACATTGGACACTTGTGATTATGGTGTTAGGGCATATTATTAATAACATAACTAATGAAGTTTACACCTGCGAGTCTGTCCAAAGGGCAGATATACTACTGAGAGCCGAATTCAATTAGCCGCAAAATTAACTGGCTTTTCACGGGTATGCATGCTCCCGTGACTCGCCTGTTCAATTGCAAATTCACAAAAACGGGATTACCAAGAAAACTGTTGCAAGAAAGTGAAAAGTGAAAAATTGGTAAATCTGCCTATAACCCCCAAATAAACATAAACCAACATAGGATAACAGCATAAAAGTTTATTAATGATTACAATAAAAGTATTTCTAATACTTAAGTTGGCTGTTATATGCACTTTTTTTTTTAAATGTAGACAAATTATAGAATGTAATTTTTTTCAGCAAAATAAGTGTTAAAATTACATTTTGGGTACATAAAAATGGGGGTAAGTATACATTTGGGTAATTTTAGGGGAAACAGACCAATTATTCCCACCTGCAAGTCTAAAAACACTTGTCCAATTCAATTAACTTAAAATAGGGATTGTTCCCAAGTTTGCATCTGCTCAGAGTTGGTGAACTGACATTTGCGGATCCGTTTTTGCTGACAATTGAATAGGCACTTTTCCCAATTTGCGGTAAAATATTGTTTTTTACAGCAAAAACTGCTTTTTGCAGCTAATTCATTTCAGCCCAAAGCTTTGAAAAGTGATAAAGTGGAGAGTAATAGACTGCCATCCAACACAACCTGTAACATGGCAGTTAGGAGCTGATTGGCTAGTACTTTATCTCTCTCCACTTTTCAAGGTACATCTTTCCCTAAAAGTGAACATAGCATAATGTTATAAACGCCAGGATGGATATGTCAGAGTTGGTTATTATTCAGTTATGGTGCTTTTATTTTCTAGTTTCAACTACTGAGTGAAGTAAATTGTTGGACTAGATCCAGCCTATATCACTATATCAGTATGGTGTGCGTAGAGTGTACCACGCAGAACAAATTCATATGTCAACAACTTGAAGATAGATATTGGAATTGTTTGACGGCTTGGAAGTTGTGAGGGAGATTCTAGCCAGAAAAGGTCTCCCATGCAAGGTTATTTCCACTATGGTCCAGGCCTGTAAGGTGGTCACGTCAAAACATTACCACCGTATATGGAAGAAATATGTTTCTTGGCATGAGGGTAGAAAATATTCTACTGCAGAGTTTCAATTCGGCCATTTTTTGCTCTTCCTGCAAGTAGGCGTGGATATGGGCCTGAGGTTAGGCTCCAACAAGCCTAACCTCATCTTTTTCCAGAAACAACTGGCGGTACTTTCGGAAGTGCAGACATTCCTGAAGAGTGTTCTTCACATTCAACCACCCTGTGTCCCTCCTACGGCTCCATGGGATCTCAATGTGTTGTTAACCTTTTTCCAGTCGGACTGGTTTGAACCGTTGCACAGGGTGGACTTGAAATATCTTACTTGGAAGACTGTCATGTTGCTGGCTTTAGCATCTGCTAGACGTGTGTCAGAATTGGGGGCCTTATCCTGTAAGTGAGCATAACGTCTCCACTCCACTCTATTTACAGCTGTGGACTTCATGCTTTTAGGAAAAAATCCTTCCCATTGATTCTGGATTTACCAGCTTTATACTATCAATATATGGACCTCAACTCTGCTAATTTCATTTAAGCTTCATTTTATATTACCTCTAAATTGCTATGCTTCATTCACTGCCATCTTAGATTGTTTATATTGATTTTTATTTTTGGTTACAAATATTTATGCAGTAATTATTGCTATTTTATGTGTATACTTAATAAATTGCATTATGTTATTTTATAAGCGCTCCTTGTTTGAGTCTATACAAACATTACGCCTTATCCTGTAAGAGCCCATATTTCATGAGGATAGGGCCGAGCTCAGGACTCGCCCACAGTTGTTGCTGAAAGGGGGTTCGGCCTTTCACATTAATCAATCGATAATGGTTCCGATACTGTCGGATACGTCGGTTGCTCCAAAGTCCTTGATTGTTGTGAGGGGTTTGCGGATTTACGTCAAGAAGACAGCTCGTCACAGAAAGTCGAACTCGCTATTTGTCCTTTATGACGCTACCAAAATTGGATGTCCTGCTTCTAAGCAGTCCATTGCTTGTTGGCACAGATTGACTTTTCAACAAATCTATTCTTCGGCAGCGTTGCCACTGCCGAGTTCTATCCAGGCCCACTCCACAAGGTCGGTGGTTTCTTCCTGGGCGACTGCCCGGGGCGTCTTGGCCTTACAGTTGTGCCGTGCAGCTCCTTGGTCTGGTTCGAACACGTTTGTAAAGTTCTATAGGTTCGACGCCTTGGCCTGAGATGACCTTCAGTTTGGTCAGGCGGTTTTGCAGGGGTCTAAGCACTCTCCCACCCGTTCTGGGAGCTTTGGGACTTCCCCATGGTAACTACGTTCCCCAGTATCCCCTAGTACGTTAGAGAAAATGGGAATTTAATACCTACCGGTAATTCCTTTTCTCGCAGTCCATAGGGGATACTGGGCTGTTGCTGTCCCTGTTCCTTGTTTTGTTAGCATTGCTATCCTTCATTTTTGTTTGCACTGCTACCTTTGTTGATGTTGTTTGTTGGTTCGTTACCTCACCGCTGTGTATGTTATATCCTTCTCTCAAAGTATGTCCGTCTCCTTGGGCACAGTTTTCCTACACCGAGTCTGCAGGAGGGGCATAGAGGGGAGGAGACAGCACCCACTAATGATTTGTTAAAGAGCCAGGCTCCAATGGACCCAATCTATACCCCATGGTAACTACTTTTCCCAGCATCCCCTACGGACTATGAGAAAAGGAATTACCGGTAGGTATTAAATTCCTATTTTTACTGTAATCCATATTTGACTGGATGAGTCAGATACTGTATGTCCCTGAATGAAAGAGATTGAAGTTGTGGAGTTGAATATTTCAACTAATTGAAATATCATTATTATTCATGTATATACAGGTTGAGTCTCCCTTATCCAAAATGCTTGGGACCAGAGGTATTTTGGATATCGGATTTTTCCGTATTTTGGAATAATTGCATACCACAATGAGATATCATGGTGATGGGACCTAAGTCTAAGCACAGAATGCATTTATGTTACATATACACCTTATACACACAGCCTGAAGGTCATTTTAGCCATTATTTTTAATAACTTTGTGCATTAAACAAAGTGTGTCTACATTCACACAATTCATTTATGTTTCATATACACCTTATACACACAGCCTGGAGGTCATTTAATACAATATTTTTAATAACTCTGTCTATTAAACAAAGTTTGTATACATTGAGCCATCAGAAAACAAAGTTTCACTGTCTCACTCTCCGTCAAAAAATTCCGTATTTCGGAATATTCCGTATTTCGGAATATATGGATATGGGATACTCAACCTGTACCAGTATTTATTTATTGCAGTGTCAGTTATATACAGTAACTAGATTCAAAATTCATAGCGCTGTTATTGTGGGCTGATCTGTACTTGCACCTCCTTAGATTGTGATAACAAAACAGGCTATGATGACATATCCCATGAAGAAGTCACTGGGTTCAGAATTCCACTCAATCAGATAGAGCTTTGGATCCAGGTGCACATCAGTGGTTCAGATGAAAAATTAAATCCAGGGCTTAAATCCACAGCTGAAGTGAGAACATTATAACTTTGGATGCATCACTGGGCAAAGAACACTGTTGAGTTTTATCGCTTATTAAGCTCAGCACATTTTTGGGGCTATGGACATTATGGCCAGTTATATCATTAGATCAAGAACATTTGGTTAAGGAGCTTGTTAGGAAAAATGTGTATGGACAGGGAAATATATGTTAAGACATTTTTTGGGCTACACATCACATCAGGTTGAGGACTTTGGTGGGACTGATTTGTCTAGAACATTGTTTGATTAGACAGATCACTGGGTTAGATATATTTGACTGCATCAATCGTAAAACGGGGTCAGAAACATCAGTAATTCTCATAGAAAACTAGGGGGTTACGTTACTTTAAGGAGTGGATTTTAAATGATGAATAATTCTAGATAAAATGCAACATGTTGTTCCTCTGTTTTCATTCAGACCATAGCTCAGGATGTCTTACATGCATGAATGGAAGCTGCTGCAATAGAGGTACATAAATGGTTTTTGTGAAACATACAAAAAACAGTGCATGACATAGATGACACACTAGGAAAGCTATGGCATATACAATAAGAGCAGCTCTTCATGCATCTGGTGCACAGCTGCACTCACACTGAAGCACATGCGTGGAACAGATCATGGGATAGCCTTCCAACAGAGAACACAGTATTTACTTTAAAATAACTATAGTAGTACACACAATACAATTTATAAATTATATATATATATATATATATGTATATTATATAACAGAATCCTAGGGGTTGTTTAGTATATGATTTGCATGTATTTTTTCGGGAGCAATTTGGCCCATTGTTTAATTTTTACACTTTAGACAAAGTCGAGGAGTATGGGGGACCGTCCACAGCACACTGTCAGAGACAACACTGATGTAACGAGGACATTCTAGAGACAGGAATAATGAGACATTGACAACAAGAGATAGAGAAACATAACAGTGGTAAAAGGGACAACATACTATATGGAATAATAAAATGAGCCCCTATAAAATGTTCTTACAGTATTCTACACCCTTGAAGAGGATGAATATAGATCAGTGTGTACAGTAGGTTCCAAATGCTAATGTGACTCCTGAACATCTTTATGGCTATGACATTGGGGGGTCATTCCGAGTTGATCGCTCGCTAGCTAGTTTTAGCAGCCGTGCAAACGTTATGCCTCCACCCACTGGGGAGTGTATTTTAGCTTAGCAAAAGTGCGAACGCATGTGCAGCCGAGCTCTGCAAAAACATTTTGTGCAGTTTCTGAGTAGCTCTGAACCTACTCAGCGCTTGCGATCACTTCAGACTATTCGTGTCCGGATTTGACGTCATACACCAGCCACGCCTGCGTTTTTTCGGACATGCCTGCGTTTTTGCAAACACTCCCTGAAAACGGTCAGTTGACACCGTGTAACGCCCACTCCCTGTCAATCTTCTAGCGGCCGCCAGTGCGGAGAAAAACTTTGCTAGAACCTCAGCACAACCAAAAAGGGCTTTGTACCTGTACATTGCGCGTGCGCATTGCGAGGCATACGCATGCACAGAAATGCCATTTTTTCACCTGATCACTGCGCTGCGAAAAACGGCAGCGAGCGATCAACTCGGAATGACCCCCATTGTCCTTATGCGATACTCAGCACGCAAACATTGAACTGTATAATTTTACTGTATAATTTCATGTTAGATAAACATCCACTGAGCTTGTTTGGTCAGAGGCCTGACACATCATTCAGCATGCAGAGTGGAGGTGACAGCTCGTGTCATATGCAAGGTATAAAAAAACAATAGAAAGTGCCACATGAGCGCCATGCAAAGTCCTGCAGAAATGAAAAACAGAAATGCCATAAAACCTGCATCCTGCAGGAGGAGCGGTATGTGGTGAATTGACCTGCGAGGTCCAGCTCCTTACTCACTTTCACTGTGCTGCCCAGACCCTCCATGGTTTTACACTGGCCGTTTGTCTCCTTCGCATCCCGTTTTCTCATACGCAGCGTATGCCAAGAACATGACTTCCTGTTGTACCAAAAAATGCACCAATCAAATGGCAGAACTTAAATGTCAGCGTAGAAAGGGCACCGTCCACACAGGATCCTAATAAAGAACCTCAGGAAACATTTCAATCACACATCATGCAGGAGACGGGTACACGTTGCAAAATGGAAACTACATTTTCATCAGATCCCAGATTATACGATGTATCTCTGTATTCCAAGATATGTAATATATCTATATTTCCAAAAACATTGAATATATTAGAAAATAACATCTATCTATCTAGTGATATATTATGTAGCAATTTTCTTTGTGGTATCCTCTGTAAAGCTGCAGCAATTCTCTCTGTGGTATCCTCTTAAAAGGTTTTCTAAGGTAATTCTTAAAACTACAAGATATTGAAAAATGAGGCTTAGTTACACAATCAATCGGTTTTCAATTTTTATTTGATAAAATGGCTCAAGAATCACAAATATGCCAAGATTCATAACAACCAATCAGAAATTACCTGTAAACAGTCTAGCACAAGTTACACTTAATATGCGTTGTGATTCTAACCGCCATTTAGATCTAACTGGATGCAAATCGCAGTGTATGAGCCAAATAGATGACAGATTTCAATCAACATCTAATAAGCATCTACCTATGCCACTGTGCCAGTCCTGATGAATGGTAAATCTAGTCAGTAGGTGGCTGCATCTGACCGGATTTATAGTCATTGTCTGACCTTGTAAACACTGATTCATCAAATCCAGGTGTAAATCTGTCAAATGTGGGCTTGAGATCAGCACCTTTGTGTGAGCTAACATCTGTTGCTATCGGTAACAGCACATTCAAATCCCTGGCGCTATAGTGTTTATAAGTCTACTCTGTTTTTGAAAGACAAGATACAGTCTTGTGCCAGATTTTGGATGATCAGTGTTAAAGCTGTCAGCTAACCTACCCCGAACACTCTATTAGTTACAGACACTACACTAAACCTGGTTATCTCAGGGGAAGCTCAGCATGTACGAGACAATATAGCAGCAATAATGAACAGATAAAAATAGGTTTGTGAATTTAAAAAAAACTACAAAGATAAATTCTGTCTAATATCAATAAGGCAGTGTAAGAGTTAATACACTTTTTACAGGACATCTTTCCTAGTATTGTGACTTTCAATACAGATTCCATTTTTTTTCTTTACAAATTGTGTTCATCAAACTTACAATGGTTGAATAACTATGACAATGATCATGTTATGGGTTTAGAAGAAAAGGTTATGCCTATATAGTATATATTTGTGAGTCATTCACTCTACTGGCAGCTAGATTTACACACTGATCACATTATTACACAGTGATCACATGACATCATCTATATATGGACCGATCTTAACCTTGTAGACCATCCACACTATCAATTAATAAAATAGACATGTAGTACAATTAACCCCACTAATCCTTGTCCACTCATCTTTTGCATAATAATTTTATATTTATTTTTCATTTTACAATGTATTTATGAACACTGAGATCCAGTGTACCAAAAGGTTTATTTGCGTAAAAAAACAAACAACTAATTTGTCATAGTGAAATACAATAGCTATGCTATATGCACATATCACTTTATAGCATACGTCCATGTCCTTACATTCTCTTTTATATACCACCCCTTTGGTTTGTAGCTTTCTATCATTCTTCTGCCTCACTCCACTTTACCAACAACCTCCCCAGGTTACACAATGCCTCGCCCTACTCTAGGTTAAACAACTACTCCTGCAGCTACACTTCAAACCACAACACTCACAGCTTTGCCTCATCCCACCCACAGCCTTGCTTTAATCTATTCCACCAGCAGTGAGTGAGTGTGAGTGGCATCTGCACTTGTCTCCCCTCCAGAGAGATTTTGAAATGAGATACAGGTTGAGTATCCCTTATCCAAAGGGTACCCAAAAATGTGGGATTTTGAATTTTGGATAAGGGATACTCAACCTGTAATGATTTGTAGGAGGTACCTAACTTGCTACAGTACTTAAAAAAACAAACAAAAAAACCCCTATGTGAAATTTCTTGCCTTCAAACTTACTATAATATATTGTACTCTGAGCTTAGAGAGGCTCCCTGTCAAACTCTAATACTGTTACTGAAAGGAAGTTTGGTGTGCACAAGACACAACATCAAAATATGAAATCCTTATTTTTGTCATTTTTATAACGAGATTTATGGTAAGAACTTACTGTTGTTAAATCTCTTTCTGCGAGGTACACTGGGCTCCACAGGAAATTACATCGGGGTGTAGAGTAGGATCTTGATCCGAGGCACCAACTGGCTCAAAGCTTTGACTGTTCCCAGAATGCCTAGCGCCGCCTCCTCTATAACCCCGCCTCCGTGCACAGAAGCTCAGTTTTTGTTAACCAGTCCAATGCAGTAGCAGGCAAAAGAGATGACAACTGTTAGTAGCCACAAACACCACACTCTCACGACAGGAGAAAGTGTCAGCGGCTAATGCCATACCAACCCAAAGAAGCTAAGTGCGTCAGGGTGGGCGCCCTGTGGAGCCCAGTGTACCTCGCAGAAAGAGATTTAACAATGGTAAGTTCTTACCATAAATCTCATTTTCTGCTGCGTGGTACACTGGGCTCCACAGGGAATCACATTGGGGATGTCCTAAAGCAGTTCCTTATAGGAGGGTACGCACTGTCCAAAGGAAGCATCCCGGGAGGCGGAAGTATCGAAGGCATAGAACCTTATGAACGTGTTCACTGAGGACCACGTAGCCGCCTTGCACAATTGTTCAAGGGTCGCACCACTGTGGGCCGCCCAAGAAAGTCCAACAGACCGAGTAGAATGGGCCTTAATAGTAGCAGGAGCTGGGCGACCAGCCTGTACATAAGCATGTGCAATCACCATTCTAATCCATCTGGCCATGGTCTGCTTGTGAGCAGGCCAGCCACGTTTGTGAAAACCAAACAGTACAAAGAGAGAATCCGACTTCCTGATGGGGGCAGTTCTCTTCACATAGATACGGAGAGCCCGTACCACAACCAAAGACAGTTCTTTTGGAAGACAAATCAGGAGATGCAAAGGCCGGAACCACAATCTCCTGATTAAGGTGGAAAGAAGACACCGCCTTAGGTAAATACCCGGGACGAGTTCTAAGAACCGCCCGATCACGGTGAAAAATCAGATATGGTTACCTACAAGACAAGGCAACCAAATCCGACTCTCGTCTAGCAGAGGCAATAGCCAGCAGAAACAATACCTTAAGAGAAAGCCACTTAAGGTCTGCAGAATCAAGAGGCTCAAACGGAGACCCTTGCAACGCCTCCAGAACCACCGACAAGTCCCAAGGAGCCACCGGCGGGACATAAGGAGGTTGAATCCGCAACACACCCTGAGTGAACGTATGCACATCAGGTAAGGTCTCAATTTTTCTCTGAAACCAACCCGACAAGGCAGAAATATGAACCTTGATGGAGGCCAGACGAAGGCCCAAGTCCAGGCCTTGTTGTAGAAAGGCCAAAAGTTTGGCCGTACTAAACTTGTAAGCGTCATGATTGTTAGATGCGCACCAAGCAAAGTAAGAATTCCAGACCCTATGATAAATCCGAGCAGAAGCCGGTTTCCGGGCCTTCAACATGGTTTGAATGACCGCCTCAGAAAATCCTTTGGCCCTTAAGACAGAAGCTTCAAGAGCCACGCCGTCAAAGCCAATCGGGCTAAATCCTGATATACACAGGGGCCCTGAACAAGGAGATCTGGGCGCTGTGGAAGTAGAAGGGGATGCTCTATCGAGAGACCCTGAAGGTCTGAGAACCAATGCCGTCTGGGCCACGCTGGAGCGATTAGAAGTAGGATTCTTCCTTCTTGCTTGAACTTCCTTATTACTCTGAGCAGGAGTGACACCGGAGGGAACACGTATGGCAGCCGAAAGTTCCATGGAATTGCAAGTGTGTACACGAACGCTGCTTGAGGATCCCTTGTCCTTGCTCCGAAGACCGGAGCCTTGTGATTGTGTCGAGACGCTATCAGGTCCACATCTGGAAGGCCCCACTTGTCCACGAGGAGTTGAAACACTTCTGGATGGAGGCTCCACTCTCTGACATGTACGTCCTGAAGACTGAGAAAGTCCACTTCCCAGTTTAGGACCCCCGGAATGAACACTGCCGATATGGCTGGCAGATGGCGTTCCGCCCACTGAAGAACCCGTGATACTTCCCTCATTGCCATGCGGCTTCGAGTGCCACCTTGATGATTGATGTACGCCACCATGGTGGCGTTGTCCGACTGTACTTGAACAAGTCTGTTCTGTATTAAATGCTGGGCCAAGTTCAATGAGTTGAACACTGCCCGCAATTCCAGAATGTTTATTGGGATGTGACTCCTCCCTGGTCCACCGACCCTGAAGGGAGTGTTGCTCCAACACCGCGCCCCAACCCCTCAGACTGGCGTCCATCGTCAGAAGGACCCAATTGGAGATCCAGAAGGGACGACCCCTGCTCAATTGTTGGTCCTGAAGCCACCAGCTCAGTGACAGACGGACCTCCGGAGACAATGAGATCATTTGAGACCTGATCCGGTGAGGCAGGCCGTCCCACTTGGCAAGAATCAGCCTCTGGAGAGGGCGGGAATGGAAATGAGCGTACTCCACCATGCCGAAAGCCGACACCATGAGACATAGCACTTGCATTGCCAAATGTATCGACACTTGCAGACGAGATAGGAAGCATCGAATCCTGTCCTGAAGCTTCAGGACTTTCTCCTGAGACCAAAACAACCGCTGGTTGTGAATGTCCAACAATGCTCCCAGGTGCACCATGCTCTGAGCAGGGACCAGGGAGGATTTCTTCCAGTTGATGAGCCACCCGTGGGCTTGCAGAAACTGGATAGTCAGATCCAGATGGCGTAGGAAGATCTCTGGGGAATTTGCCAGGATCAACAAGTCGTCCAAGTACAGTAGGATCCTGACCCCTTGTACAGCCGTCATTACCACCATGACCTTGGTGAAGACTCGCGGAGCCGTGGTCAAACCAAAAGGTATAGCCCAAAACTGGTAATGGAGGTTGCCAACCGCAATCCTCAGGTACTGCTGATGCGACACTGCAATGGGAATAAGCACCATGTATGTCCAGTGAGACCATATAATCCCCAGGCTCCAAGGCCAGAACAATAGAGCGAAGAGTTTCCATACGAAACTTGGAGACCTTCACAAATTTGTTCAAGCACTTGAGGCTGAGAATGGGCCGGGAAGACCCATTTGATTTCTGGACTAGGAACAGCGGTCAATAGTACCCCTTGCCTCTCTGAGCCAGAGGCACCTGTACTACCACTCCTGTGTCCAGGAGTGACTGTACCACCGAATGAAGAGTCTTTGCCTTCACCTGATCCGAAGGGACGTCTGTCAGTCAAAATCGATGAGGGGGACAATTTTTGAAGGATACGGCGTAACCTCGACTTCCCGTACCCAGGCATCGGAAATGTGGTCTTCAACCATTCCTGGGTAAACCCTAGAAGTCGGACCCCCAGTCTGGGATCCCCCAGAGGGAGGCGCGCCCCGTCATGCAGCAGTCTTGTCAATTTTGGAAGCAGGCTGACGGGCAGCCCATGCCTGTTTGGGTTTGGGCTTATTGGGTTTGGAAGTGCGAACCTGTTTTGGGTACGCCTGACCTTTTGCTTTCCCTGAAGGATGAAAGTAGCAAAAGGAAGTACTCTTAGCTCTCGGCACCGAAGGAGCAGTAGTAGGAAGACATGCTGTTTTAGCAGACACTAAGTCAGCCACTATCTTGTTGAGGTCTTCTCCGAAAAGAATGTCTCCTTTGAAGGGGAGAACCTCCAGGGTTTTCTTAGAGTCCATGTCCACAGTCCAGGACCGTAACCAGAGAATTCGGCGAGCCAAAATGGACGTAGTAGAAGCCATGGCCGCCAGAATACCGGCATCAGAAGCCACCTCTTTAATGTAATGAGACGCTGTAACAATATACGACAGGTATTGTCTAGCATGATCAGAAGCATTGGAAGGAAACTCCGCCTCAAGCTTCTGAGCCCACGTTTCCACAGCTTCTGCAGCCCATATTGCTGCAATAGTGGGCCTATGCACCGCACCGTTTAGGGTGTAGATTGCCTTCAAACAACCCTCCACACGCTTGTCCGTCGGCTCTCTCAAGGACGTGACGGTAGTTACAGGCAGATACTACCAGCCACGCCACTTGCGAATCCACTGGCGGGGGTGTTTCCCAATTTTTACTAAGTTCCGCAGCGAGGGGGTAGCGAGACAGCATCTTCTTGTGAGGCGTGAACTTCTTTCCTGGATTTTCCAAGGACTCCTGACGTATGTCAACTAAATGTTCGGAGTGAGGTAAAACTTGTTTAATCACCTTCTGACGTTTACACCTGTCCGGTTTCTTAGGGGCAGTGTCAGGCTCCGGTTCATCATCAACTTGAAGAATGAGCCTGATAGCCTCTAACAAGTCAGGAACATCCACCTGCAAAACAACTTCCCCATCAGAAAGCATCAGGATCAGAATCTGTGGGGTCCGTATAAACGCCATCCTCATCAGACGAGGTGTCTGGGATGTTGGTGGATTGTGAGGAAGTAATTGCCCGCTTAGAGGACCCCTTGGTCTTAGGCGGGCAAGGGTTAGACTTTTGAGCAGTCAGTGATTGGTTCAATTGCTGTAACTGATTGGACAGTTGATCTGCCCATGGCGGGTTAACCGCGGGGACCATAAGCGGTTGTACCGGCACAGGAGGTCCCATAGGGGGCGTTAGTCTAGTTACCAGCGTATTCAATAGTGTGGAGAAGGTAGCCCAAGGTGGGTCATTTTGCAACCCCGTTGCTACAGTCCCACTGGGGGGTAAGAAACCCCCAGAACCTGAACCCTCAGCTGCTATGTTATCCTCAAATGTGTCTGCAGCGTCAACACCATGCAATGTGGGATCAGCCCCAGCTCCGTTGCCCTTTGTAGCTGACATAATCAAAAGCTAAATGCAAGGCAACACAGTACAATATTAGCAGCACAATACCTGACAAGAACCCCCTGTGCAGTGTATCAGCACAAACAGGAAATTCAAGAGGTATATGGTGACAGAGAAAAATACACACTGAGTATATCCTGAGTATATCCTGTGAACTGCCTATATTATGATAAACCTGACACACTTAGCCCCCTCAGGTTATAGAATATAGGGATAGTAATCTGAGTGAAATACACGAAATGGAGGTCACACAGCAGCTATATGCACACACACAGAGTCACAGTTTGTACAATGCAGAAATTATGACATGCAATAAAACTGCACTGGACTAGCAATACAGAGTAGTACTGTATAGCTATACACTTAATAGATATAACAATACACAGTAAAGACTGGATGTATATCACAGGGTACTTGTACTAAATAACCCTGACTAAATGCACTTTTTCTTAACTAACACTGTCAGCAGACATGTAGAATACTTAAGTGTCCTGTAAAATGCACAGCGCTGACAGGCAGGCGGCTTTACAGAGGAGGATTTGCCCAAACAGTCCCAGGATCAGCTCTGCTTGCTATAATGGCGCTCAAACGCTGACAAGGAGTGAGGGAGAGACAGATATGCAGCTCCAGGGCAGGAACATTTACTTTAAATGGCGCCCTGGGGCTGGGGGAGGGGCTACAGGTCAAAGCCTTATCCCACTGCTGGACTTCACCACCGGGTACTGGGGGCTTAATAAAACGATTTTATGGGAGAAAACCGACCTGTGCCCATGCCCTGGTGGTCTAGTGGGGTCCCTGTACTACCACAGTGTCCATGCCAGTGCGCGCGGCCCGCCACCCACCTACCGCGCTTTACAGCGGGTCCCGCCGAGGGGACCCCTTACCTCCTCCCTGTGTGCAGCCACGCGATCCGGGAGAGCAGCGGCCGTGTGTGTGTGTGGCTAACATGGAAGAAAACCGGAGCCTCCACTGTAGGTACCCGGCAACCAGGGCGCGGGAGTGTACAGCGCCGCTGAGGGAGGTGATGGAGCTGCAGCAGGAGATGTCTGACTGACATCTAACACAGTCAGTGTCTCTGCTGCAGCCCTTGAAGTCTTCAATATTCTTTAAAAGCTTCTCTCAGGGCTGCTGGAGCAGCCCCCCTGTTAAGTGCCTGCTTACTGCAGGGCACCAACTACAAAACTGAGCTCCTGTGCACGGAGGCGGGGTTATAGAGGAGGCGGCGCTAAGCATTCTGGGAACAGTCAAAGCTTTGAGCCTGTTGGTGCCTCCGATCAAGATCCTACTCTACACCTCAATGTCATTCGCTGTGGAGCACAGTGTACCCTGCAGCAGAAATATATTTGTGGAAGTTACCAAAACTTATTTTTTTTAAATATATACGAAATATAATGTTACATATATGCAGAGGCAAGGAAGACATCCTCTAGTGTAGTATGTAATGTAAACTTCAGTACTAATAAGTTTGGGGAGAATTTCTCCATATAGCATACTAATAATAATGATATGTCTAGTAATATGTTCAATGTTATCATTACAGTAAATGTAAGTTTTATTATCAAAGTTACACTACATTGTATTCCCCTTTTTTTGGAGTTCTTCTGAGCCCCAAGAAGAATTGAAATACACATAGTCTGGGGACCCCACGCCTAGCCACTGTGGCATGTGAACCGGGTTTTCTGTTGGCATAATGTGAACTAGGGCCACTACAGTGTGGTGCTGGGAGTATTTACACATTATAGCGTTTAATAACATTGCCAGTATATCTTATTAAACATTTTATTGGTAGGTGCCCTGGAGCCACCACACGCTTTAGTCTGTCCCCCAGCCTGCGATTTGTGGGTGCAGGTGCAAGTCCAGCGAGGTAGTCACTAGATTTCAAGCGGAAATTAGGTCAAAGGCAAAACCAACCTGAACTGTTTTCAATTGATGACTTTGGGGTATACTCAATTGAAGTCGAAAGCTGCCGCCTGTCGAAAAGACAGCAGTTTTCGACCTTTTAAGGTCGAATCGTGATTCGACCTATTCAATATATTGACAATATATTGTCGAAAAGCACGTGGATCGGCGGAATAGCTGCCGATCCATGTGCTTGTGTCGAAAACGGGTCCAAAACCGACAGGTTTTGGCCCCCTTTCGACCATCTCAGTCCGATATAAAAAAATGTCGGACTGAGATGAGGGATTAGAGCAGGAGAGGGGGGAGAGCCGCAGGGAGACAGCCATGGGCATATAGAGGAGATCAGCGCTACAGCACAGCGCTGCAGCAGGACATCACACAGCCGCGCCGGTCACGGCAGCTTCCACCCGGCTCTAGTGAGGTCACGCTTGCTGGAGCTGGGTGGACACTGCCGTGAGGTGTGACATCCTCCTGCAGCGCTGATCTCCTCCGTCTGCCGGCGGCTGTCTCCCGCTGGTCTCCCCGCGGCTCCCCCCCCCCTCCGGGTCCCTCATCTCAATTCGACTTGAAAAAGTTGAATTGAGATGAGATTTGAATAGGGGTTGTCGGATCCATTCCAACAAATGCATGTCGGAATGGATCCGATGCTAATTGAATATACCCCTTTGTGTGTTTAATCACTTTAATTTGTGAACCTCTCCTGTTTTTTGGCTGAAAAATTATATTACCGTATTTGCCGGCGTATAAGACGACTGGGCGTATAAGATGACCCCCCAACATTTCCACTCAAAACATAGAGTTTGTTATGTACTCGCCATATAAGACTACCCCTGCCGTCTCCCTGTCACTAGCAGCTGTCTGGTCCGCCCTTGAATCCATATTATGGATACCTGTAGTACCAGTATTAACCCACCACATAAAGTTGTAAGCCCCCCTCACCTGCAGCTTCCCTGCAGTGCTGCCGCTGTCCCCCCTGCCTAAGCCGCTGTCCCCCCCCCCCTTCTTATGCATACCTTGATACTCCAAATCTCTTATACTGTAAGAGACATGTCAGTGCTGCCGCTGTCCGCTGTCCTCCCTGCCTAACCGCCTGTCACTGCTGAATGTCGGCTCCTGCTCAGTGACATGAGCCGGGTGCTGCACTGTAACAATACGTGCAGCACCTGGCTCCTGTCCCTGTGTAGGAGCCGGACTTCACACAGCTTCACCCGCCGGCAGCGCCGTACACTCACCGTACAGATAGAGGCACTTCACTGGGGAAGTGGGGTGGGCAGCCAACATCATCTTCTTAACCCCCTGGATTGCTGAAAACGGCGGTCCGACCGCGAGGCCACGCCCCCTTATGCTAGGCCACGCCCCTGTTTCGCGACTTCCCACAGCGCGACTTCCCGCCCGGCGTATAAGACGACCCCCGGCGTATAAGACGACCCCCCGCTTGGAGGCATGTTTTTCAGGGGGAAAAAGTCGTCTTATACGCCAGCAAATACGGTACTTCAATCTTTAAGCCAATTTTTTTTTATTAAAGTACACATACAGTAGTAATGCTACTGTAAATGTCTCAGTTATTTTTATGTTGTATCTTCTATATACACTATCCTTTCAAGCAAAAGAATTCCCTTAAAAATTAATTTACTGGACGAATCACATATCTTTTATTCT
Organism: Pseudophryne corroboree; assembly: GCF_028390025.1. Taxonomy (NCBI): domain Eukaryota; kingdom Metazoa; phylum Chordata; class Amphibia; order Anura; family Myobatrachidae; genus Pseudophryne; species Pseudophryne corroboree. The sequence continues at coordinate 248,471,590 of NC_086450.1, read as the reverse complement.
GTTAAGCTTGCACTTTAATGGGAAATCTCTGCACACACATTAGTACTGAATCATGCATTAAATACTACACTAGAGGGCACACTTTTCTCTTGTTTCTGCACAGGTGAACAACTGATTGAAAACTAGTTTTATCAGAAAAGGAAGCCACACAAACATAGGGGGAACCACCAAGGGGTGCGGTATGGAAGGTCGACCACACTTAGGTCGACAGTGTCTAGGTCGACCAGTATTGGTCGACAGTAACTAGGTCGACAGGTCAAAAGGTCGTCATCATGTGTTTTTTTTAAATGTTGGTGTCGTTTTCTCCATACAGTGACCAGGAACCCCAATTAGTGCACCATGGGGGTCATTCCGACCTGATCGCATGCTGCCGTTTTTCGCAGCACAGTGATCAGGTCACTACTGCGCATGCACCGCAATGCGCAGGCGCGTCGTATGGGTACAAAGTGGATCATTGCTTTGCAATGGATTTACCGAAGAATCCATTCGCACAGCTGAACGCAAGAAGACTGACAGGAAGAATGCGTTTATGGGTGTCAACTGACCGTTTTCAGGGAGTGGTTGGAAAAACGCAGGCGTGTCCAAGCGTTTGCAAGGCGGATGTCTGACGTCAATTCTGGGACCGGGCAGGCTGAAGTGATCGCAACGGCTGAGTAAGTTCAGACCTACTCAGAAACTGCACAAACTGTTTTTGTACTGCTCAGCTGCACAGGCGTTCACACACTTGCACAGCTAAAATACACTCCCCTGTGGGCGGCGACTATGCGTTTGCACAGCTGCAAAAAGTAGCTAGCGAGCGATCAACTCAGAATGACCCCCCATGTCCCCTCGCATGGCTCGCTATGCTCGGCATGCTTTAGGCAGGTTACTATTCCCAATCGTAGTCCACGTTGTTCGTTAAGTATGCAAAAGTTAAAACCTTTTGACCTGTCGACTTAGAACATGTCGAACTAGAGACACTGTCAACCAAGAAACACTGTCGACCAATAGTGGTCGACCTAGACATTGTCGACTTACGTGTTGTCGACCTAGAGACAGGATACCCCACCAAGCTGTGCGATTCCTCACATAAATTTTTTTTTTTTTTTTTGATATTTTTACACATTGAGTATATTCAATAGACATGTTTCAGGGGCAGCAACATTCACTAATTATGTTAGTGAATGTTTAATATGTGTTTGTGAATCACTGCTGTTGTTACCTAGCTTTACATCACATTTATGCTATAAAGAATCCTACAGGGATCTGTCCAGCAGAGGAATAATTATAGATGAGCAGCTCACAAATTGCCTGACCAGATCATTTTAATTCAGGAAATTCATTGTACAAAACTAACAACATACTTGATGGTACCAGAATTAGTATTTCAGAAATGTACATTTCTAGCCAGATGTTTGAATAATTATTTATATTACAGCCAAACCAAATGTCTATAATGTCTGCAATAGATCATCCCCTGCATATCTAAAACTCTGTTCTTAAAACATAATAGCTAACATTTCTCATCTAGAGTCTATCACACACTCTGCAGCCTCAGCAATATTCACAACTCATCAGATTTCTCATGATTTCAGGTGTGTTTGTGAAAAGGAAAAAAGGAAAGAAAAAAAGGTTCAGAAACTGTGAATTCCTCATGAAAACATGCAGAGATCCTGGTGAAAATTTATTTTACATATTTAAAATAGTACATTTAAAATTATTAGTTACAATACAGGTACAATGATAAACATTGTGACTAGCATTATATTGCACAATCTGACGTCATCAATAGGACTGGGGTTTTTTTTCTGTCTTTTTCGCTTTTTTTAAATAGTGCAAAATACTTTATACAGGAATGTACTGAAAGGGGAGGAAGGGGGGCTTGCAAACAAAAATATTTTTACAAGTTTACCATGAACATATATATTAAAATAACAGAAAATTATGTTCAAATAAAAAGGAAAATATAATGACAGGCTGTACATAGAAATTGCCACAGACAACATAACAAATCTCCTCTTCGAGGAGTTGGGCTCAGTCCAGAGAGCAGATTTATCACCAATTTACAGAATTGTTACATGGCACAAAGTCCAGTCCAGTCTGTTCCACGTTCTATATGGTGAATCAATACAGAACTTTTCTTTACCATCTAGGTTTGAAAATCTGTACAATTATTAACAAAAAAAAGAAAAATGGAAAAAAAAAGAAAAAAAATCAGAAGAAAATTAAAATAACGAGTATCCGCATGGCTGCGGCCACGCCGCGACGCTCCACATTCAAAGCTTCTTCCAACAGCACTGTGAAAAAAATCAGCAGAAAATCCCCATAATCCATTTAATGTTCCCGGGCAGCCAATGTGGCACTTACTTGATGCTTCTGTCGTTATTTTCAGCAGGAGGTTTAGTAATTTGCCCCAAAATGGAGCCGGGAATCCAGCCTTCCGCTGCCGGAGAATGGTCGTTGGACGGTCTGTAGACCAGGAACATGTTTTGCTGATTGATTGCTAAAACTTGTACAATTTCCCCTTGGAAAACACAGATCTCGTTCTCCTTCAGTGCATAGTAGTCTTGGATAACAGCCATGGAAGTGGTCCCATTACACCCAGACAGTTCGTTCTACGAGGACAGGAAGAGACAAGTGTTTAATAATCTGAGATGTGCGGTATGACCTGTTCACTACAGAAAAGATCAGAACCTCAGACAACATCAATACAAACGTGTCCTCATACATCATTGATGCAGTGGCGTCAAACAGCCACACTGCCGAGCCAGGTGCAGTGAGAATCTTCTAGCACTGGGTGTCTATTTTGCAGAAAATATATCCCTTAATTGTAATGCAATGCGACTAGGAAGCAATAGGAGATTGTGCTGATGAATTTGATATTTGATATGCAACACTTGTATAGTATACCTGAGAATGAGTCTCTGAATCTGTATACAATTGCTACAATGCCACAACAACAGCTTTTTTCCAATACAAGTTTTGTTGTGCTCCATATACAGACTTACATGTCACACACAATCTACAAGTATCATATATCAAATTAATCAGCACAGTCTCCTTGTAGGTGTTAGGACTATCAGTAAAACTGAATCACTATTAATTTGAATTTCTGATGGCAAGATGCCACAGTGGGGCTGTTTGTGGTTATTGTGCCCAGCACCATCACACATACATAACATACTGTAGATAGCAAAAGTGTATTATGTAACTTCATGCTGGCAGAAAGTAAGATACTTGAACTAAGAAGCAGTTCTACATTACATCCCTCAGTTCCTGAGATTGGCCGTGAGCAGTATCTATTTATCTGTGTGGTAGTCCCCAGCAATGTAAATATACATACATACAGAACATCACATAGGTCTATGTGCTTCATTACATTATATGTAAATTGATGTTAGAGGAATATGATGAATTACAATATTTTTCTTATAGATTGATGACAGTTTTGTTGATTCATAAAAGCTGATTGGAATCGAGACTGAGTGGTGAAATAAATTACATTGTGTGCCACGCTGGCTGAAAAAAGACATATTGGGGTATCCAATTAGAGGTGAAACAACATTGGGTGCGAAAAACGGGCATTTTTCACACTTTTTTCCGATGTTTCACCAATATTTTTTTACAGGCTATCCAATTTGGTCATTAGTAAAAAAAATACATTATCTCCCGAAAACACACAAGTTCAGTAAAACCTGTGTGTTATCGGCAGAAACAGCCCTGAAAACGAGGCTATTTTCTGGGGATTTGGTTTAACAATATCCCAGACAAGCTGTGTCTCGCTAATTAGATATTCCCCGGCGGCACAATTAGCCACGGTAAATTACCACAGCTAATTGAATATCCTCCATAGATGATTTAACTGCCACATGGATTACCTGGCTCAAGTCGTACTTTTCTGACGGCTGGTACAGTTCATACCCTGGGCTGCCATTGGAGGTAGTTATTTTTTTTTGCGGTAAAGACTGGATCCGAGTGGGGAGGTTGACATATTTTTCAGAGCTGATAGGTGTTGTGGAGAGAGGTCTGTTGCTGGGAGTGGGTGCTCGGCTTATCTGGGGCTTGTTTATGGCTGCGTTACTTTCCTTCCGCTGATATTCTATTGGTGATTGCAAAGCTGGATATGGAACAGAGAAAAATGTTGTCAGCACAAAGGCATATGTTCACTCATAAATAACATGTTTAATAATGTTACTGTGATAGCCAGGCAAGTCATTGTATTCAAATGAAAATTAATTTTTGTTATGAGTAAATAACAGGGAAATTTTTTTTGAACTGGGCAATTCAGCCAATGGGCGATTCTTCGTGATGCACGGGACAACTACACAAATTCAAACGACATACTTCTTCAAAACAACAAGATTTTAGTGGGTCTTAAGTTATAGGATACGGCATTGCTACTAAGCAATTACGTTTTCATATAAGAACAATTTCTTAACAGTACAGTTTAAAAGGAAAACAGTTAAAAGCGTGTGTAGCACGGGACTTTATGTTCACTTTCTGGAAAATCACCCTAATTGGGACTGTAAAAGGAAACACAACTCAGTCCTGTAGCATAACTTTATTATGTTGTACTCACAGATTATGCATTCAGTATAATTATATATGAGGATATACAGCACCCACGAGTCAGACATTCTGTATTTAGTACAGTATGTAGAGGAGAAGAACAGGACTTACTGGGAGGAGGGGACAGGTGCAGCCAGAAAAAGGAGAGAAGCACAGAGTTAACAAGATACTGTAGGTGATAACACAAGAGGAGAAAAATACATTCAAATGCTAAATTCTCCACGCATGACATGGTTAAATCACAGTCACAGAGGTTCTGAATACAGAATGTAGTAGGAGTCGCTTTCTGGTGGACAACATGCAGCTCAAAGGGAAAAGCTGGGTACACACATTCCTGATCCTTGTCTGACCGGGCTTTAATTGCTCCTGATCAGCCGAGCAGTGCACTCAGAGTAACCTCCTCTGAGAGGCGGGCAAAGCAGCAAAGCCGGGATTGAAGGTGAGACTGTCACACGTGGCTCCTCTATGGGATCGGGAGGTCTGCTCTGCATCACATAAGATGCAACCTCCTGATCCCAACCATTGCAGGAGTGTTATAAGCCATTTATTGGCTAAAGTTCCTGCATTGGTACTGCATATACACCTATATAGTCATTGGCCATTCACCCGATATCGGGAGAAAGGGCCAACGATTGTATAGGTGTGTACCCAACTTAACTCTAAAGAGGCCTAAACATAATTTTACGGGCCTGATTCTAAATTGGGAGTGAAACAAAAAAGGGCAAGTAACTGTATACATGTACAAAACATGTTCCATTAGAAAAGGTTACAAATCAAAAAATTTTTTCCATAGAGCAAATACTGGCTGTTTTTGCTTGTAGGCTAGCGGTGGCCAATCCGCGGCTCTTTCATCCTCCGCATGCAGCTCGATCCGCTCCCGGCCACCGCTGCCCGACACAGCGCACTCACAGCAGGTCTCCAGTGGTGGCGTCTATCTAAAATTCGTCGCCGGCCCATGAGCCAATCAGAGCGCGCGGACCGGCAGCTAAGGCTCCTGATTGGCTGCCGGACCGCGAGCTCTGATTGGCTCACGGGCCTGCGACGAATTGAAGATAGACACCTCCGCCGGAGACTGAGGGGTAGGAGAGGCGCACACTGCGCTCTCCTTCCCCTCACAGCAGCAGCACTTCTTTTTTTTTGGGGGGGGGGGGGGGGGGGGGGAGTGAGGCACTGTGGGGGCATGTGTATCAGCACTGGGGGCATATCTGGCACTGCTGTAGGCATTATCGGGGCATGTGTATCAGCACTGGGGGCATATCTGGCACGTGGGGACATGTGTATCTGCACTGGGGCATATCTGGCACTGTGTGGGGACATGTGTATCTGCCACTGTGTGAGGCACTGTGGGGGCATGTGTATCTGCACTGGGGGCATATCTGGCACTGTGGGGGCATGTGTATCTGCACTGGGGACATATCTGGCACTGTGGGGGCATGTGTATCTGCACTGGGGCATATCTGGCACTGTGTGGGGACATGTATATCTGCCACTGTGTGAGGCACTGTGGGGGCATGTGTATCTGCACTGGGGGCATATCTGGCACTGTGGGGGTATGTATATCTGCACTGGGGCATATCTGGCACTGTGTGGGCATATCTGGCACTGTGTGGGCATGTGTATCTGCACTGGGGGCATATCTGGCACTGTGGGGGCATGTGTATCTGCACTGGGGGCATAGCTGGCACTGTGGGGGCATGTGTATCTGCACTGGGGGCATAGCTGGCACTGTGGGGGCATGTGTATCTGCACTGGGGCATATCTGGCTCTGTGTGGGCATATCTGGCACTGTGGGGGCATATGTATCTGCACTGGGGGCATATCTGGCACTGTGGGGACATGTGTATCTGCACCGGGGGCATATCTGACACTGTGGGGGCATGTGTATCTGCACTGGGGCATATCTGGCACTGTGGGGACATGTGTATCTGGCACTGTGGGGCATATATGTATCTGGCACTGTGGGGACATATGTGTATTTGACACTGTGGGGGCATACATGTATTTGGCACTGTGGGGGCATACATGTATTTGGCACTGTGGGGGCATACGTGTATTTGGCACTGTGGGGGCATATATGTATTTGGCATTGTGGGGCATATATTTATCTTGCACTGTGGGGACATGTGTATCTGGTACTGGGGGCATATATTTATCTGGCTCTGTGGGGGCATGTGTATCTGGCACTGGGGCATATATGTATCTGGCACTGTGGGGGCATGTGTATCTGGCACTGGGGGCATATATTTATCGTACACTGTGGTGGCACCCTTTTTTTATTTTTTGGCATTTTTATATGTATGTGGCACTGTACAACATGACTAAACGGGGTTATGATACAAGGTCACACTGCTACAAACGTCATACCGAAAGGTGTGTGCACAAAAATGGGGCGTGGCTTTGTGTCAACTAGGCCACACCCCCATTTTTGCGCGCGCACGCGCATGATAGTGGCTCTTGCCCTTGCCTATGGATCTTTTCTGGCTCTTTGCCTCTGACTGGTTGGCCACCCCTGATGTAGGCCATAAATGTTATTTTTGCACTGCAATATAGATCTGAGTTTAGACATGCCCCTCCTCAAATCTAAATCTCCCTGCACACTTTATATGGCTACGCCAAGTTGCAAAGTTACTTTCTAGTTCTTCCTTTACTCACACCTCGGAATCAGGCACTACGGGCACTATTATTAGTAAACCAAAAAAGCAAGCATCTGGGCAAAACCATGCTGCACTGCAGATGGGGCAGATGTAACATGTGCAGAGAGATTTAGGGGTATATTTAATTATGTATGGATTTTTCGGCTAGCCGAAAAATCTGGATATAGCTATTCAATCCCGGACGTTTTCAGCCACTTTTCCTACAACAAGCCGAATCTGCATCTGCGGAAAATAGTCAAAAACAGCAAAATTTTCAACAAAAACACGTGGATCGGCGAGTAATTCGTCAATCAACGTGTTTTGCCGACAGTGCCGGATTTTTCGACAGTCGGAAAATCATCACTTTAATTGAATAGGTCGAATATACATTCAACCTAAAAACGGGCGAAAAGTGCAATTTTTCTGACTGTCAGAAAATAACCCCCCTAGAAAATGATCTCTCTTATTTTTCAATGTATAGATTGGCACTAGCTCCCTATCTCTGTGATGCACTGTAATGTGGTATTGTCATAGATATTAATGATTTACCTAGTCTATGCAATTGTGATTTTAATTGATACAAATAGTGGTAACCCCTAGGCACGTATTAAGAGAGGAGAGGGCCTGTGTGCAGTTTCCGTCTGGGCCCCCTCCTCTCTAACCAACAGCGTAGAGACTGTGGGGACCTTAATCCAACATTGTGTCATATGGTTATCCCAATTTATACTAAAGTCCATCTTAAAGTCAACCCCATTTATTCTATAGTTTAGTGGTTCTCAAACTGTGCGCTGCGGCACCCTGGAGTTGGTGGTCCAGGACCAATTCAAATTATTTACATTCAATGTAACAGACAAAATCAGTGCTGGTGGCTGCGGATTATAAAATATGTGGGCCTACAGAAGCAAATCATGCCTGTCACTACATAACTGACCCTAAGGGTGTGTACACATGGTGAGATTCGGGCTATGCCCGATTCTCACTATGCGACAGGGGCCGGGTCGGCACATAGTATCGCAAGCACATAATGAGTGTGCTTGCGATACTGGCTCTGTGCGATTTTGGCTAAGTGTCAATTTTGACTCTCTCTTCTATAGAGATAGTCAAAATTGATTTGCCTGCACAGTCTATCTAATCTATCGATGCCGAACGCGCGGGACCGCGCATCGGCATCGAATCGGGATTGCAAGGTGACTGCCACCTTGCGATCTGCACTAACTTTTCTTCCGATTCTGACTATATAGTCAGAATCGGAAGAAAAAATCTCATCGTGTGTACACACCCTAAGGGTGTGTACACACGGTGAGATCCTTGCTATGCCCGATTTTCACTTGCGATTTCCCTTGAACTCCCTGGAGCCCAGATAACACAGATTTTGACTAACTTTTCTTGAGATATGGACTATGTGTGCTTACGATTTTGGCTTATGTGAGATTTTGGCTTATGTGAGATGTCATTGACATGTGAGATGAACTAGATAGTACACCGATCTAGCAAGGATTGACTTGCCTGCACAGTCTATCTTTTCTTGCGATGCCGACCTGTCGGGACCGCGCATCGGGATCGAATCGGGATCGCAAGGTGACTTTCACCTTGCGATCTGAACTAACTTTTCTTGCGATTTTGACTATATAGTCAAAATCGAAAGAAAATATCTCACCGTGTGTAGACACCCTAAGGATGACATATAAACACAATTTACTTAATTTAATATTTTTCGGACTTTATCATTAGGAAATGTTTGGCCTAGGGGTGCCGTGAAATAAGGAGATTTATGGTAGACTTACCATGGTTAAATCTCTTTCTGCGAGGTACATTGGGTTCCACAGGGAATGCATTGGAGTGTAGAGATGGATCTTGATCCAGAGGTACCAACAGGCTAAAGCTGAAGACTGTCCCAGAATGCATTGCGGGGCCTCCCCTATAACCCCGCCTCCAGACACTGTGAGCTCAGTTTTGTTAACTAATCCAATGCAGAAGCAGGTAAAAGAGAAGGCAGATGTTAGTCACATAGAACCATGTTTTCACAACAGGAGAAGGGACTAGCGGCTAATGCCATACAAACCCAAAGAAGCTAAGTGTGTCAGGGTGGGCGCCCTGTGGAACCCAGTGTACCTCGCAGAAAGAGATTTAACCATGGTAAGTTTACCATAAATATCCTTTTCTGCAGCGGGGTACACTGTGTTCCACAGGGAATACATCGGGTATGTCTTAAAGCAGTTCCTCAAGGGAGGGGACGCACCTTAGCGGGTATGAGAACCCAGTGTCCAAAGGAAGTATCCTGGGAGGCGGAAGTATCAAAGGCAAAGAACCTAATAAACGTGTTCACTGAGGACCACGTAGCCGCCTTGCACAATTGTTCTGCAGACGCGCCACGACAGGCCGCCCAAGAGGGTCCAACAGACCGAGTAGAATGGGCTTTAATAGCAGCCTGCGTATAAGCTTGTGCAATCACCATTCTAATCCATCTGGCCAAGGTTTGCTTATTTGCAGGCCAGCCACGTTTGTGGAAACCAAACAGTACAAAGTGGGTATCTGACCTCCTGATAGAGGCAGTCCTCTCCACATTTATACGGAGAGCCCGTACCACATCCAAAGACCGTTCTTTGGAGGACAATTCGGAAGAGATGAAGGCTGGAACCGCAATCTCTTGATTAAGGTGAAAAGATGACACCACCTTAGGTAAATAACTAGGGCGAGTTCTAAGAACTGCTCGGTCACGATGAAATATCAAAAAGGGTGGATGACAGGACAAAGCGCCGAAGTCTGACACCCGTCTAGCAGAGGCAATAGCCAGCAGAAACAGGACCTTGGCTGTGAGCCATTTAAGGTCCACTGACTCAAGAGATTCAAATGTAGACTCTTGCAGGGCATTCAGGACAACAGACAAATCCCATGGAGCGACGGGAGGAATATAGGGAGGCTGAATCCACAGTACGCCCTGAGTGAATGTATGAATGTCAGGTATAGGCGCAATTTTTCTCTGAAACCACACTGACAAGGCAGATATGTGATCCTTGAGGGAGGCCAGACGAAGTCCTAAATCCAGGCCTTGTTGCAAAAAAGTCAGAAGTCTGGAAGTACTGAATTTGTAAGCATTGTAATTCTTAGCAGGACACCAGGTGAAGTGAGAATTCTAGACCCTATAATAAATCCGTGCAGATGCCGGTTTGTGGGCCTTAAGCATAGTTTGGATGACCGCCTTGGAGAATCCTTTGGCCCTCAGGAGTAAAGCTTCAAGAGCCACGCTGTCAAAGCCAGTCTGGCCAGGTCTGGATAGACACAAGGGCCCTGAACAAGGAGGTCTGGGCGTTGAGGAAGTAGAAGAGGACGCTTTATCAATAGACCCTGCAGGTCTGAGAACCAATGCCGTCTGGGCCATGCCGGAGCGACTAGAAGTAGTAATCCTCCTTCTTCTTTGAACTTCCGTAGTACCCTGGGCAGGAGTGACACTGGAGGGAACACGTAGGGCAGCCGAAAGTTCCATGGAATTGCCATAGCATCCACGAACGCTGCTTGAGGATCCCTGGTTCTTGATCCGAAGACCGGAACTTTGTGATATTGTTGAGATGCCATCAGGTCTACATCTGGTAGGCCCCACTTGTTCACTAGGAGTTGAAAGACTTCCTGATGAAGACTCCACTCTCCGGCGCGCACGTCCTGACGACCGAGGAAATCACCTTCCCAGTTGAGGACTCTCAGAATAAACACTGCCGATATTGCCGGCAGAAGGCGTTCCGCCCAATGAAGGATTGTTTACACTTCCATCATTGCCATGTGACTTCGAGTGCCACCTTGATGGTTTATGTATGCCACCGTGATGGTGTTGTCTGACCGTACTTGAACAGGCCTGTTCCGTATCAGAGGCAGGGTGAGAGACAAAGTATTGAACACTGCCCGCAATTCCAGAATGTTTATCGGGAGGAGTGATTCCTCCATGGTCCACCGACCCTGGAAAGAGTTTTGCTCCAACACCGCACCCCCAACTCTTCAGACTGGCGTCCGTAGTCAGTAGGACCAAGTTGGGGACCCAGAAGGGACGGCCCAAGCTCAACTACTGGTCCTGTAGCAAGTAGGTCAGCGACAGGCGAACCTCCGGAGTCAAGGAGATCATGTGAGACCTGATCCGATGAGGCAGGCCATCCCACTTGGAAGGATTAACCTCTGCAGAGGGCGGGAATGGAATTGAGCGTACTCTACCATGACGAAAGCTGACACCATGAGGCCTAGTACTTGCACACCGAGTGTACCGACACTCTTGGGCGAGAGAGGAAGTATCTAATCCTGTCTTGAAGTTTCAGGACCTTCTCTGGAGACAGAAACCGCCGTTGACTGTGTATGTCCGGTAGTGCCCCCAGGTGCACCATGTTCCGAGCAGGGACCAGCGAGGACTTCTTCCAGTTGATGAGCCACCTGTGGGCTTGTAGGAAGTTTACAGTCAGTTGTAGATGACTGAGGAGGACATCATGGGAGTTTGCCAGAATCAGCAAACCGTCCAGATACAGCAGGAACCTGACTCCCTGGCGATGGAGATGAGCCGTCAACACGCCCATAACCTTGGAGAAGATCGGAGGGGCCGTGGCCAGTCCAAACAGCAGAGCCTGGAATTGATAGTGAAGGTTGCCAATAGCAAACTGCAGACATTGCTGATGCGATATGGCAATAGGCAGGTAAGCATCTTGTATAGCCAGGGATACCATATAGTCTCCGGGTCCATGGCCAGTACAATTGAGCGCAGTGTTTCCATACAGAACTTGGACACTCTCGCAAACTTGTTCAGTGATTTGAGGTTGAGAATAAGCCGGAAAGACCCATCAAGTTTCGGGACTAGAAACAGGGTCGAGTAGTATCCTCTGCCTCTCTGGGACAGCGGCACTGGCACTACCACTCCTGTATCCAGGAGGGAACGCACAACCATCAGTAGATCCTTTAACGGATCCAAATAGATAACCGATGTGCAGAACTGGCAAGGGGGATGTCTCTGGGAAGAGACTGCGTACCCGTGAGAGACAACTTCTCACACCCATGCGTCTGAAGTCATCATTAACCAGACCTGGATGAATCGTAGAAGTCGGCCCCCCACCCTGGGATCCCCCAGGGGGAGGCCTGTCCCGTCATGCAGCAGGCTCGTCATGAGAAGCAGGCTGACGAGCAGCCCAGGAACGTTAGGCCTTGGGCTTAGTGGTTGTTGGGAGCACGAGACAATCCCGGGTATGCCTGACCTTCGCTTTCCCTTAAGGCCAAAAGCAGGGAAAAGTGGTACCTTGTGCAGAATGAGTAGCATTTGGGAGACAGGCAGTCATAGTAGCCGCCGATTCAGACCCAATTTTTAATTAGATCTTCCCCAAATAAGTTGTCCCCAGTAAAATGGGAATACAGTACCTCCAAGAACTTTTGGAGTCCAGGTCCACCATCCACGACCTCAACCACAGAATACGGCGAGCCAGGACAGACGTATTCGACGCCTTGGCAGGCAACACACCCGCCTCAGGGGACGCCTTCTGGTGAAGAAAAAGTTGGCGGTGGTATTGTGAGACAGGGAATGTCTGGCATTGTCAGATATATCCTCGGGCAGCTCTTCCTCTAATGCCTGATCCAGTCATCAATCTATATTGCAGCCCCAAGAGGACGCAATCATGGTCTATGTACAACACCCGTAAGGAAGTAATAGACTTCAGGCATCCCTCCACAAGCTTACCTGTCGGTTGGACGACACCCGATGGGCGACACATGAGTTCACTAGCAGTGAATTACATACTTGTTATATAACTCTGCAGGGGGAGGATATCGAGCTAATGCCCGTTGTAGACAGGGGGAATGTCTTCCCTGGATTAGACCAGGAGTCATGTCTGATGTACAGTTAATGGTCAGATTGTGGTAACAGAGTTTTAATTACCCTCTGACGTGTGAACATATCTGTTTGCTTAACCTTGTCAGGAACACCTACTATAGGGACTGACAGGACAGCATGATCCCCCTCTCTTCAGATAAAATATCAGAGAGATTATTGGATAGGGAGGAGGAAGCAGCCCGCTCAGATGACACAGAGATACGAGAGTGACCTGGAATAGGGTTTTGCCTGACCAAAGAATGAGTCATACGCTACAATCCGTGAGGCAAAATTTTCCCGCCCAAAGCAGAGTAACCATGGGGAAATCAGAAACTATAATGTTACAGGTGGTCCCATAGGGGGCATAAAGCGTTCAACTAGAGAACCCAGTAGGTTTGGGAACGCAGCTCAGGTTGGCTCCTGATTGATTACAGGAGCTGCGGACTAACTGAGAGATGTATGAGACATAGCACACAGACCATCACAGAAAACTTCCCCCTCAGGTAAATCCGTTGCGCGTGCTATGCAGGATGCAGGAGCATCCTCAGATTTACTGCCCTACATGTTAAATATTATATACAAATGCAACAGAGAGCGGTTTAGTACGATGAAGCCAGACAGAGTACAATACCTGCGAATAAATATGTTAGCATGTGACTGAGTACCCAGAACACAACACCTGCGAATAAATCCGGTATTATGTGACTGAGTACACAGTAGAATACACGTAATAGGTAAATACTGTGACGCACTATATATGGACCCAGACGCACCTAGTCCCTAGGGTACAGTATACAGTGATAGATCTGGAATACACCGCAGTGAAATCACATAGTAGATACAGGAACACATAGTCACGTTTGCAATGCAGATAATTATTTTCATGACAATACAATTGCATTGGATTATTATATGAACACATATAAATAAATATATATTTATATATACATACATATACATAACAATGCATGGTCAGAGAGTGGATGTATATATCAGAATACTCGTACAATATATTCTGGCACAGGTACACTTGTTCTTAACTAACGCTGTCTTATTATCAACATGTAGAATACTTAAGTGTTTGTAAAACCACGGCGCTGATGTACCGGCGGGTTTACAAAGGAGACCTTGCCCTGCAGTCCCAGAGACCAGTCGCATCTATTTTAGAAAATGGCACCCAGCGTCTGCGGTGGTGTGCCTAGGAACTGGAGTGCCTCCGCCGCAAGTACCCGGGAACAGAGCCAGCGGGAGTATGCGACGCCGCTGGGGAGGTGATGGAGCACAGTATGTCACACTGACATATGAAGTGCTGCCACCCTTGAAGTCTTCTAAAAAGCTTTTTCAGGGCTGCCTAGCGCAGCCCCCCTGTTAGGTGACCTACTTCATGCAGGCACCAACTCTAAAACTGAGCTCACAGTGCCTGGAGGCAGGGTTATAGAGGAGGCCCCACAATGCATTCTGGGACAGTCTAAACGTTTAGCCTGTTGGTGCCTCTGGATCAAGATCCATCTCTACACCCCAATGTATTCCCTGTGGAACACAGTGTACCTCGCTGAAGCAAAATTTTGATACTCTAGGGAGCAATGACGCAAAAAAAGTTTGGGAATCACCTCGTATAGCCCATCATATGGTCAGCTCCATTTTTCCTATATACCATTATATGACCACTCCTATTTATGCCATTGTCCTATGTATAGTCATATGGTAATCTCTGTGACCATTACCCCATCACTTCTCCATTCCTCTGTCTTCTATCAGCTCACTTACCATTGAGGAAGTCTCTCTGGGTCTCTAAAACTTGACTGATGTTCTGCACCCAGGCATGTTTGATTTCAGAATTGGCAGCCTGGAGAATGACCCTTTCTGAGGTGTCTCTGCTCATCAGAGCAAACTTGCAGGGATCATTGTCAATTATTTCTTCCAAGACCAGGTAATTCATCTGCCAGATAAGGATGGAAAATTAACACTGCAACACCCACACTAAATTAGGTTTCTGTAAGCTAGATAATAGTACTGCAAGAAAATCATTCTACCAACAGATCCAAAGGAAAGATCCATATTTTAACCCAATGGTAAGGGCTATCTGCTAATAATCACTTAGTATACGCTGGTGTTCTTGTGCACTATATAATTTGAAAGTATGAATACACCAAATGGTAGGGCTTACCGATCCCTGTATCCTAAAAGCCTGTTTGTCGACACACGCATTCATAGCTAACAGTGGAGACAAGATTATGCTCATTGTAGTTTTGTCTATTGTCTGAAGATCAAACAACATTCACTACATATGCTAATGTATACTTAATGCCTATTCAGTAAAATGATCAATGCTGCAAAACCTTTGGTGCAACCATATAGGCACATATTGCACCCTAGTGTAATTCATCACAAGGGCCTGAATACAGCCTGCTGGTTTGAATCCTAAGAAAAGAACTGCCCACACAGCCATCACCCAGAAAAAAGGAGCATTCTCCTTCCATTGCCCAAGGAAAAGGACTGCTCAGCACTCCAATGCACAAGGAAAAAGAGTGCTCACATGTCCATCGTCCAAGGGAAAGGAGCGTACATACATACATACATACATGGCCCAAGGAAAGAGTGCGTCCATCCATCATCTGAAGGAAAGGAGTGCTGACCCAAGGGAATGTACTTGCCAAGGAGTGCCTGTCATGTCCATTGCCAGAGCGAAAAAAGACCTCACTGGAGGATTACTAGCCCAATCTATCTCTTGTGGGAAAGGAGCACTCACTAGTACAATGCACTAAGAAAATAAGTGTACACCAATCCATCAATCAAGGGAAAGGAACGCTCACCCATCCAATCACTCAAGGCAATGAGTGCTTGCCCGTCCATCGCTTGAAATAAAGGAGCACTCGTCTGCCCATTGCTTGAAACAAAAGAAATGCTCACCCATAACCCTAAGAAAATTATTGCCTGCTCAACACTTTAGAAAATGATATCTTCCATCTCCCTAGGGAAGGGTCACTCACCTACACTCTGTGGTTTAGAGTAGGTCTCACCTTGATACCTCTTTTAAACATGTATCCTGGGGTTGAGGAACCTTTTCGGAGAAGTTCACTTAAAATGACAATCTGTTCAAACAGGAAAACACGCCTTTCTTTAGGTCGAGACTGGAGACCTGATTCCTGCTCAATAACATAGAATGTGTCCTGTTGGAGCAGTTTTCCCTGGGCTGTCAGCTTTCCCTGTGGAAGTCCATACAGTACTGTTATTAAGAATTTGAAAAATATATATACGCATCTATGCAACAATTTGTGTTGCACTGACAAATTTTAAGACAATTCGCAAAAAAATTGTGATTAAATTGCTTGAATAATAAAAACACAAAACAGCAGACTCTGTGAATCTATTTTTCGCTTTTTTTTGTGATTGCTGATCACTTAATGACATATATTATTATAGTTTTAATTTCTAAAAAAATTTCCTGCAGAGTATTTCTCATTTCCTTAAAGGATGCATGATGACCATAGGACAGTATTGTATCCTAAGATGTTTGTAAATGTGGGGTCTGGTTCATCTGCAATCACTTTTCTGTTTGCCATGGTAGTCGACTAACTTTGTTATACTAATGGGAGAATACTCCTATGTATACTAAAAATCACAGCATCTGTTTATGGAAACCTAACTTGCTCACTGTTTCTCAGCTGGGTACACATGATCCATTATTATTATTATTATCCTTTATTTATATGGCGCCACAAGGGTTCCACAGCACCCAATTACAGAGTACATAAACAAATAATCAAACAGGAAAACAGCAACTTACAGTTGACGACAATATAGGACAAGTACAGGGTAAATAAACATAGCTACATCAGCAGATGACACTGGAATAAGTATCAGGTGGCAGAAGACTGCTGGATTTGGTGCAGTTGAATATTATTAAAGTAAGAAAAGGGTAAGCACATGAGGGAAGAGGGCCCTGCTCGTGAGAGCTTACATTCTAAAGGGGAGGGGTAGACAGACAGGGGTGGGACAGATGGGGTACATAGAGAGCGTGGAACAGAGGTTTAGGATGAGATTTGGCTGGGTTTGGTGAAGAAGTGGGTCTTGAGAGCCCGTTTGAAGTTTTGTAGAGAGGTGGAGAGTCTGAGGGGGAGAGGTAGGGAATTCCAGAGAAGTGGTGCAGCACGTGAAAAATCTTGGAGGTAGGAGTGGGAGGAAGTAATCCGTAGGCAGGAGAGTCGGCGAGCATTAGCAGAGCGAAGAGGACGGGTGGGAGTGTAAAGCGAGATAAGATCAGAGATGTAGATGGGAGAGGAGTGGGTGAGGGCTTTGTAAGCAAGTGTGAGAAGCTTGAAATGGATTCTGAAAGGGAAGGGGAGCCAGTGAAGGTTTAGTAAGAGAGGAGAGGTGGACGTAGTGCGTTTGGTGAGGAAAATGAGCCGGGCAGCAGCATTGAGGATAGATTGGAGTGGAGAGAGGTATTTGTCAGGAATGCCAGTCAGGAGGAGATTACAGTAGTCCAGTCTGGAGATGACCAGTGAGTGGATAAGAGTCTTAGTAGCATCCTGGGTCAGAAAGGGTCTGATCCTGGAAATATTTTTTAGATGAAAACGGCAGGTTTGTGAGAGGTGCTGAATGTGTGGTTTGAAGGAGAGGGAGAAGTCAAGGATTACTCCAAGACAGCGCACTTGGGGGGTAGAGGAGATAGTAGTGCCATCAATAGATAATGAGATTGTAGGAGGTGAGGTTATGCGGGAGGGAGGGAAGATGATCAGCTCGGTCTTAGACATGTTAAGTTTAAGAAAGCGCTGGGACATCCAGGAAGAGATAGCAGAGAGACAGTTGGAGATACGAGTGAGGAGAGTAGGGGAGAGGTCTGGAGAGGAAAGATAGATTTGAGTGTCATCAGCATAGAGATGATATTGGAAACCAAAAGAACTAATGAGCTTACCTAGTGAGGATGTATAGAGAGAGAAGTGAAGAGGACCAAGGACAGAACCTTGGGGTACCCCTACAGTTAGTGGAAGTGAGGGGGAGGTGGAGTCATGAGAGGAGACAGAGAATGAACGGTCAGAAAGGTAGGACGACAACCAAGAGAGGGCAGTGTCACGCAGACCAATGGAGTGAAAAATTTGCAGTAGGAGAGGATGGTCCACAGTGTCAAAAGCAGCAGAGAGATCAAGTAGAATAAGTAGAGAGTAGTGTCCCTTAGATCTAGCAGCATGGAGGTCATTGCATACTTTTGTAAGGGCAGTTTCAGTGGAGTGGAGAGGACTGAAGCCAGACTGGAATGGGTCAAGCAGTGAGTGTGAAGAAAGAAAGGAAGTAAGGCGGTTGTAGACAATACGCTCAAGGAGTTTGGAGGCAAAAGGGAGGAGAGAGATGGGTCGGTAGTTGGAGAGAGTGTTTGGATCAAGGGTAGGTTTTTTAAGAATAGGAGAGATGAGTGCGTGCTTGAAGGCAGAGGGGACAGTGCCTGATGAGAGGGAGAGATTGAAAAGGTGGGAAAGATGGGAACAAGCAGAAGAAGAGCAGAGGAGGCGGGAGGGGATAGGGTCAAGTGGGGAGGTGGTGAGGGGACAGGAACGAATGATGGCCATGACTTCCTCTCCAGATGCATGGGAGAAAGATGACAGAGTTGGTGCGAGGGATGGGGAGGGTTGGTAAGGGATGGGAAAAGGCTGGTTACTGATGGTCTGGTGTGATGTGATGTCCTGACGTATGGAGTCAATTTTGGATGTGAAGTAAGTGGCAAAGTCAAGAGCAGAGAGTGAGGAAGGGAGACGAGGTGGAGGTGGGCAGAGGAGTGAGTTGAGAGTGGCAAAGAGGCGCCGGGGGTTTGAAGACTGGGAGGAGATGAGGTTCTTGAAGTATGACTGTTTAGCAAGAGAAAGGGCAGCACTGAAGGATGAGAGCATAAGTTTGAAATGGAGGAAGTCTGCCTTAGAGCGTGATTTCCTCCAGTGTCGCTCAGCAGTACGTGAGCATTTTTGCAGATATCTGGTGCATTTGGTGTGCCAGGGTTGAGGTGTTAATTTGCGAGGGTGAATTGTGGTTGGTGGAGCAACAGAGTCAAGAGCAGAAGGGAAGCATTGTATGTGGAAGTGGCTTGTTCAGGGCATGAGAGAGAGAGAATAGGAGAGAGAAGTGAGTCAAACAGGGAGGAAAGGAATGTGGTGTCAATAGCTTCAATGTTACGCTTAGTGATGGTAGCCTTAGGAGGTAGAGATGGGGAAGTCGAGAGAGATAGGTTAAAGGAGAGCAGGTGGTGGTCAGAGAGGGGAAATGGGGAGTTGGAAAAATCAGAAATATCACAGCGGTGAGTGAAGACCAGATCCAGTGAGCTCCCATTCACATGGGAGGGTGAGGAGGTCCACTGGTAGAGACAAAGTGAAGAGGTGAGGTTAAGGAGTTTAGAGGCAGGGGATTGTGTGGGGATGTCAATAGGGATGTTGAAATCGCCTAGGATAATGGTGGGAATGTCAGAAGAGAGGAAGTCAGGAAGCAAAGTTGTCGATGAATTTGGAAGCAGTGCCAGGGGGGCGGTAAATGACAGCTACTCTAAGATGGACTGGTTGGAAGAGGCGTATGGTGTGGACCTCAAATGTAGAGAATATAAGGGATGGTTCTGGTGGTATGAGTTGGTAGGAGTAACTAGAAGGTAAAAGGACCCCAACACCACCCTCATGGCGACCCCAAGGTCGGGGGGAGTGTGTGAATGTGAGGCCCCCAGCAGAGAGAGCAGCAGCAGAAGTAGTGTCAGAGGGCGTAATCCAAGTTTCAGTAATGGCTAGTAGGTGTAGGGAGTTGGAAATGAAAAGGTCATGAGTGGGGACCAGTTTGTTACAAACAGATCTGGCATTCCAGAGGGCACAGTATAGGGGGTATGAGTTTGTGGGAGAGATGTGAATGAGAAAGAGGTGTCCAACTTTGGTCTGCATGCTATGATCGGGCAAAAGGAAGTTGGCATACACGTCATGACACGCCAACAAGTTGGAACATTTCTGTGGGCTCACATTGTCACCGCCCAGTTACGGTCCAGAAATACCAATCTTACGGATCGTGTGTTCCGTCGAAAGCTCCAGTGTATGAGAATCACCAAATTCTTTCTGTGGCGCATTCGCAGTATGCTTAAATCTGCAAGATCTGTCCGCATTTCCACTTGTGCCAGACTCAGAATCAAGCCTTTATATGTATGTATTATATATAAAGATCTTTTATAAGATGTAGCAATTTCAATTGTATGTACATCAACTTTCTTACTTCCAGCTCTGAAGTACTGTTAACATACCATGGTTTCTGGATTCACCTGTGCACAATTAACAAACCAGGCAAGAAGAATGAACAAAGATTAAGGAAATGCTGAAAACATGACTTGCTGGGGGTACACACAAGAATAGTAGTTCAGAAACTTGGTATGCTACGCCATACATGTCACGTCTAGCAGAGTTTGAGGATCCGGCAGCTGAGATTTGCCCGAGGAGGTAGCAGGCTGTGAATGAACCAGATGAGGGGGCTGGATATAGTTCCTTCGCATGGGACACGGAGCAATGAAGAACGTAGGCGGGGTTTGAGAGTCAATGGAAAGTATTTATTATGTACAGGGCTGAGGTAGAGAACCGAGGCTGGAGCACGATGGTTAAGACGTGGCTGGAGGCAAAGAACTGTGGACTGTGATTTGAAAGACGAGACTGTAGATGATGAACTGTGGAACTGTGGATGATGGTTGAAGACGTGGCTGGAGATAAGGACTGTAGACTGTGGTTTGGAAAACGAGGCTGAAGATAATAATCTGCAAGCGTGGTTGGTGGTACAAAGGCGTGGCTGGTGAAGGAGATCTGTGGAGCGTGGCTTGAAAGACGAGGCAGAAGACCCGGGGCCGACTGTGCCCAAAGAGTCTTACTGGAGCGGGTTTTCCAGGGGCGCTTCCACAGGCAGTAGCAGGGTAGGAACGGCAGGGCTGCAGCAGCAACAGAGAACCGACCAAGCAGGATCAGGAGGAACCAGAATACAGAAGGAATCCTGGGAGCACAGGCTAAAGCACCTACAACAGGGTTGTAACTTGAAGCACTGGCATCCCTGTCCTAAACCAGCCCACTTTTATAGGGAGAGCTTCCCCTGGATTGGCTTGAAGAGACAGGAAACAGGAACTATGCTCAAAACTTGGTCTCCAACATGGCGGTGCCCAGTAATGCAGACCTTTTTGCAAAGCCACATTGCTCACTGCCCCTGGTCTCCTAGCAATGGCTCAGCAAGAGCGACCCACTGTAGCGGCGTCCCGCCGCCACGAGCGGACCCCCTCACCACCACTACTGCTGCCCACGGATCTGGCGCAGCAGCCCACCTCCACCGCTGCCCGCACATCGCCAAGGAAGCCAGCCCCGCGGCCCCAGCGTACCGGTAAGACTCCGGATGCTGACAGAACCCCCCCCCTTTGCGGGTGGACTCCGGACACCTACTGTATGTGGTTTAGTTGGAAACTTGGCATGAAATGTCCGAAGAAGTCTTGGAGCATGGACATCCTCTGCATCTACCCAAGATCTCTCCTCTGGCCCATACCCCTTCCAATCGACAAGGTACTGGATGCGACCATAACGTCTGCGAGAATCAAGGATCTTGTGAATCTCAAATTTGTCTCCATGTGCTGATTGGATCTTGGGTGATTTAGGCAGAGCGGCTCTGAACCGATTAAGTACCAATGGTTTTAAGAGAGAAATATGAAATGCATTAGGAATTCTTAACTGCGGAGGTAATTTCACTTTGTAAGCCACAGGATTCAACACTTTTTCGATTGGGTAAGGCCCAATAAATCTGGGAGCAAACTTTTTTGTAGGGACCTTTAATCTTAGGTTACGTGTGGAAACCCAAACACGATCTCCTACCTTAAGGCTTGGTACAGCTTTTCGTTTCAGATCTGCATAGGTCTTATATCTCTTGGAAGTCTTGAGCAAAGTCTTGTAAACTTGTTTCCAGGCTTCAGTAAGATGTCGAAGTGTTGACTCTGCGGCAGGAACCTCGAGCGTAGGCAGAAGTTGGAAGTCAGGAACTCTTGGATGGTAACCATAATTAATGAAGAATGGAGAAGATTTTGTGGCAGAGTGATAAAGATTGTTATGGGCAAATTCTGCGAATGGGAGGAAGTCCAGCCAGTTGTCCTGTGAGGAGGACATGAATAAACGCAGAAAAGTCTCCAGATCCTGGTTCACTCTCTCTGTTTGACCATCCGTTTGGGGATGATAGCCTGAGGAGAAGTTTAATTTCACGCCAAGAGCAGAACATAGGTATCTCCAAAACTTGGCCACAAATTGAGGACCTCTATCAGACACAATTACTTGTGGTAGACCATGGAGTCGAAAGATCTCTGCTATAAACAATTTTGCCAACTGGGATGCAGATGGAAGGTTAGCCAGAGGAACAAAGTGTGCCATTTTAGAGAATCGGTCAACTATGACCCATATGGTGTTCCGCCCACCAGACATAGGTAAATCTGTAATAAAGTCCATAGAAATATGCGTCCATGGTCTTAGTGGTACCGGTAAAGGATGGAGTAACCCGGCTGGTGGACCTTTGGGACTTTTATGCTGAGCACATTTTGGACAGGCAGCCATGAATTCCTGAACGTCAGTCCTGAGATGAGGCCACCAGTAGGAGCGCTGAATGAATTTAAGTGTCTTATGACCGCCCGCATGGCCCATGAAGGAGGAGGAGTGAGCCCATGTGAGAAGCTTTTTGCGCAGATTTGGTGCAACGAAGATCTTCCCTGGAGGAGGAAGTGGAGAGGTATTAGTTACAGAAAAAGAGGTGGATTCCAGGATAAATTGCTCTTTTGAACGGTCAGAGGGTTCTTCTGAACTTAGGGAGCGAGATAAGGCATCTGCCTTTTTGTTGAGGGAACCTAGTCGGTAACGGAGTTTAAAATTAAAACGGGTAAAGAAGAGTGCCCATCTTGCTTGGCGTGGGTTCAGACATCGGGCTGACTGTAGATACAGGAGGTTCTTGTGATCTGTCGTTACCGAAATTGGATGCTGAGTTCCCTCCAACAAATACCTCCACTCCTCAAAGGCCAACTTAATTGCCAGTAATTCCTGTTCCCCAAAAGCTTAATTCTGTTCAGCGGGGGAGAACCTTCGCGAGAAGAATGCACAGGGATGGACCTTCTTGTCCTCGAAAAGCTGGAATAATACTGCTCCCACTCCCACAGTAGAGGCATCAACCTCCACCAAGAACGGACGGCTGAGATCGGGTTGTCGAAGAACTGGAGCAGTCGTGAAGGCCTCCTTTAAAGATGAAAAAGCTTCCAACGCCTCAGGAGACCACTTGGCAGGTTCGGCTCCCTTCCTAGTTAATGCGGTTATAGGAGCTATGACAGAAGAATAATTTTGAATGAATCTTCGGTAGAAGTTAGCAAACCCCAGGAAACGTTGAATTCCTTTAAGGGTAGCTGGAAGTGCCCAATCCTGAATCGCCTGGACTTTAGTGGGGTCCATCTGTAACTTCTGCCCTGAAAGAATGTAACCGAGGAATGGAATTGTGGGTACGTCAAAGGTGCACTTCTCTAACTTACAGAATAACTGATTCCTTCGTAAACAAGTTAGAATTTCTTTGACTTGTTCCCGATGGGTCTTCAGATCCTTAGAAAAAATGAGGATGTCATCCAGATATACTACCAAGCAGTCATAGAGAAGATCTCTGAAGATTTCGTTAACGAACTCTTGAAAGACGGCTGGGGCGTTACATAGGCCAAAAGGCATTACCAGGTATTCGTAATGGCCGTCGCGGGTATTAAATGCCGTCTTCCATTCGTCCCCTGGGCAAATACGTATAAGATTGTAGGCCCCCCGTAAGTCCAACTTAGTAAATACAGTAGCTCCTTTAACACGGTCGAACAGTTCCGGAATCAGAGGTAACGGATATCTGTTCTTAACTGTTATGTCATTGAGACCTCTATAGTCAAGTCAATACAGGGCCGCAACCCCCCATCTTTCTTTTTGACAAAGAAAAACCCCGCTCCAGCCGGAGATATAGAAGACCTGATGAACCCTTTCTCCAAGTTCTCCCGGATATACTCCGACATGGCCTGTGTCTCGGGAAGTGAGAGAGGGTAAATTCGACCTCGGGGTGGAGTCTTACCCGGTACTAGCTCAATGGGACAATCCCAAGTACGATGCGGAGGCAAGGTGTCCGCCCCTTGCTTACTGAAAACATCTTGAAAAGCTTGGTACTCCACAGGAAGGCTGGAAGAACAGAGAGGTCTAACTGAAGGTAAACAGTTCTGAAAACAGTCTTGTCCCCAAGAGAGAACATCCATAGTTTGCCAATCTATGTGGGGATTGTGTCTGATTAACCATGGAAACCCTAGGATTAGTTCATGAGAGGCTTTAGGAATTACAAGGAAAGAGATTTCTTCTGAATAGAGAACTCCGACCTTCATCTTGAGAGGAATAGTACGAAAGGATCTAATACCCTCAGGGATATAACTTCCATCCACTGCGGTAACAGAAATGGTACGATCCAGAGGAACTGTTTGTATTCCAGATCGTTTGACCAGAGCTGACGTAATGAAGCTTTCGGCGGCTCCGGAGTTGAGTAGTGCAGGGATGAGAAGAGAAGAAGTGCGCTCTAATTGGGTTAACAGGACAGACTCTTTCTTGGTATGTAATTCTGAGAATTCTCCTAGCTTGACCTCTCCAGCACAAACTAGGAGCGGGCGTTTCCCGGACGTAGATTGCAAGTTTTAACAAAGTGATCAGATGCACCACAATACAGGCAGAGGTTCCCTTGTCGCCGTCTCTGACGTTCTTAATTGGAGAGGCGGAACGATTAATCTGCATGGGTTCTTCCGCAGTTGGTGATGATGGTGTTGGTGGAAGAACAACTCTAGGCTTAGGGGGATCTGACCGCAACCTCTCCATACAGCGTTCTCTGTACCTCAGGTCTAACTTATTGCATAAAGAAATTAGTGTATCCAACTTATCAGGTACGTCCTGAGTTGCGAGGTCATCTTTGATCTTTTCGGAGAGACCGCTCCAGAAAGCTTCAATGAGAGCCTCCTTGTTCCAGTTCAGTTCCGAGGAAAGGGTGCGAAACTGGATCAGGAACTGACTGACCGTACGTACGTACGTACGTACGTACGCGTGCCCTGACGCAGAATCTCCAACGAGGCAGCTGAAGTCCTGCCCGGTTCGTCGAAGATTTTTCAGAAGGTGGCCACGAATTCTGGATAGTTAGATAAGATGGGATCCATCCTCTCCCACAAAGGTGAAGCCCATTCCAACGCTTGCCCGGTAAGTAAAGAAATTATATAGGCTACTTTGGTTCGTGCCGATGGGAAGTTGGCCGACTGTAGTTCGAACTGGATTTCGCACTGGTTAAGAAACCTGCGGCATTGTTTTGGATTCCCATCGAATTTATTGGGCGGTGGCAAATGCAACCGTGGAAGTGGTACAGGTACAGGAGGAAGCGGGACCGGAGGTGCTAATGTGGGAGCAGCTGTAGATACTTGAGAGGCCGTCATGGCAACACAGAGAGAATCGAGACGTTCGGACATACTCTGCATGAACTGCACGATTTGAGATTGTGTGGCCTCCTGCTTACTTAAGCGAGACCAGATATCTGTAGTTGAATCCCCTCCGGAGGCCTTATCACCCGTCGAATTCAGTGGGCCAGTGCTTACTGTCACGTCTAGCAGAGTTTGAGGATCCGGCAGCTGAGATTTGCCCGAGGAGGTAGCAGGCTGTGAATGAACCAGATGAGGGGGCTGGATATAGTTCCTTCGCATAGGACACGGAGCAATGAAGAACGTAGGCGGGGTTTGAGAGTCAATGGAAAGTATTTATTATGTACAGGGCTGAGGTAGAGAACCGAGGCTGGAGCATGATGGTTAAGACGTGGCTGGAGGCAAAGAACTGTGGACTGTGATTTGAAAGACGAGACTGTAGATGATGAACTGTGGATGATGGTTGAAGACGTGGCTGGAGACAAGGACTGTGGACTGTGGTTTGGAAAACGAGGCTGAAGATAATAATCTGCAGGCGGTGGTCGGTGGTACAAAGGCGTGGCTGGTGAAGGAGATCTGTGGAGTGTGGCTTGAAAGACGAGGCAGAAGACCCGGGGCCGACTGTGCCCAAAGAGTCTTACTGGACCGGGTTTTCCAGGGGCGCTTCCACAGGCAGTAGCAGGGTAGGAACGGCAGGGCTGCAGCAGCAACAGAGAACCGACCAAGCAGGATCAGGAGGAACCAGAATACAGCAGGAATCCTGGGAGCACAGGCTAAAGCACCTACAACAGGGTTGTAACTTGAAACACTGGCATCCCTGTCCTAAACCAGCCCCCTTTTAAAGGGAGAGCTTCCCCTGGATTGGCTGGAAGAGACAGGAAACAGGAACTATGCTCAAAACTTGGTCTCCAACATGGCGGCGCCCAGTAATGCAGACTTTTTTGCAAAGCCACATTGCTCACTGCCCCTGGTCTTCTAGCAATGGTTCAGCAAGAGCGACCTACTGTAGCCACGTCCCGCCACCACGAGCGGACCCCCTCACCGCCGCTACTGCTGCCCACGGATCTGGCGCAGCAGCCCACCTCCGCCCGCACATCGCCAAGGAAGCCAGCCCCGCGGCCCCAGCGTACCGGTAAGACTCCGGACGCTGACAATACACAGCTTCCAATTAATGGCTACTCTTACAAACCTGCAGTTTCAATATCTGTACGCAACAGGAGAATACAGCCAACAGCAGCTCTGAACTCTATACCAGTGGTTCCCAAACTCCGTCCTCAAGGAACACTAACAGTCCAGGTTATAGGGATACCCATGGCTGAGCACAGTTGGTTAAATCAAATTAATTGAGGTACTAATTAAATCACCTGTGCTCAAGCATGGTTATCGTTAATGCCTGGACCGTTGGGGCGCCTTGAGGACCGAGTTTGGGAACCTCGGACTTATACCAAACAGCAAATAGGCGGAAAATAATTATGAAGTGTAATAATACGATGGTTATAGCAGGTCAATGACATTACATAATAATAAAATATATTTTAGTACACACCCTGCCTGACTAACAATACAAATTACCTTTCAATCACTGCAGATCACTCCAGCCACCTGTCCAGCTGGTTTTAGCTACGTTCTTTCACATTAGGTTTATATGTAGCAATTGTGTGAGAACTGCCCTCCTACTTCTTCGTCTTCTTTCAGTATTGTGCGTCTTCCCAATTTTACAGCGTGGCAGAATATGCTGGCACTATATAACGAAATGCTAAGTAGTTTGGTCTAGCGTTCCCTAAATGCTGATGACAATTGCATGCTGAAATATTTCCCCAGCACTGGTTATTGAGGGACAGTTCCAAATTCCAAATTTGCCCCAGCGTTATATTGGTTTGCAGAGCAATATGGCTAAAGTTTTACACCCAAATAGGGTCTAAGAAATTAACAAAACGGATTTATATTATGAAAGTGATGATAATGCTAGGAGGGTATTATATGCTAGGTGGCTGGAATTTCACCTTGCAACTCTAGAGATTCTCCTCAGCACAAACTGTATGGGAGCACTCCTAGATTTCATACAAGGCTACTGAGAGTAGAGGATTGGTGGCACCATGATATGCATTAGGTGGACCATCCAAATGCATCAGAGCAGGGGCGTAGCAAGAACTTTGCGGGCCCCATAGCAACATTTTGAAGGGGCCCCTGTCCAAATGCTTCTAGATAGACACCTCTCTGCAGTAGCTGTTCATTGTATGCCCCATAATAGTGCCCTAGTTTATTTACTGAACTGTAGTTGTGACTTAGCTAATGTTATCCCCCATAGTACTGCCCTTGTTTATTTTATATACCATAGTATGTCACATTGTATCTGCTGTCAGTACACATTATGCAATATAGTACCCCTAAATCACATTACTATATACACTATCCCCAGTTCACATTATGACATATTAAAGTGCCCCCAGTTCATAGTATGCCACTCTGTAGTGCCTCCACTTCACATTATGCCACATTACAGTTACCCAGGTCATATTATGCTGCACTATAGTGCCATCCAGTTAATTTTATACCACAGTACAATAAGTAGGTCCAGGGGTGTAACTAGATATATTGTAGGCTGAAAGGCAAAAGTTTGTATGAGCGCCTATGTACCACCCAATGGTGGAAAATGTATACAACACATAGAAGGTGGGCCCCTTTCAGCTGTGGGCCCCATAGTAGCTGCACTACCTGCACCTATGGTAGCTACGTCCTTGCATCAGAGCAAGACGAATGCGGTTTGTTGTGCACATCAACTGGGCTTTGTAAATGAGGCACACAGCGTTTCAACCATATCAGACATTGCACCGTATACTTTTATATTACATTGGACTTGACGCATCAAATGCATATTCTTAGAATGTTATATTAATGATAATGTATCTAGAGAGTAAGGGGATTAAGGGGGACATTATAATTAAGTACGAAAGGGACTATTAACTCTATTTTCTGTCTCAGGCAGCAAATCATTACTTAGCTGTAATTAATACTGAAGCAAAACCACATTGGAGAAAATAGAGATCAGCCTCACCTCAAATCCCTGAAGTCTCCCCAAATTCATCATGTCATTGCAGCGTTTTGGTACAAGGCACATTAACTCCACAGCTTTCTGTCACAGCAACACAAAACATAATGTTATTATAAAGTTGGATGGAAACTATGCTGTTTTTATATAACCAAAGTCTAATGGCTGGAACCTCTCCCTTGATTCATGTGAATCTACAAGGACATAAGCTTTTTTCCAGATAAAGGATATTATCTCTGCACTTTCAAACACTCATTCTGAGTGAATGTTAATCTCAGTGAATGTTAATTTGGGAACAGATATTTGTGTAAATACAGTT
Source organism: Pseudophryne corroboree (assembly GCF_028390025.1). Classification (NCBI taxonomy): domain Eukaryota; kingdom Metazoa; phylum Chordata; class Amphibia; order Anura; family Myobatrachidae; genus Pseudophryne; species Pseudophryne corroboree. The sequence continues at coordinate 248,442,751 of NC_086450.1, read as the reverse complement.
TCATTCATTACAGGAATTTTCTGTTTGTATTATAAAAAATGGGTCCTGGTACACCACATCTAATAAACATCCCCAATAAATCACCACTTCCATTCACCAGCTTCAGATGTGGTCGCTGAAATTTTGATGCCTATGCATGAACCGCACTACGATAGCTTATAAGACTAAACTGGCTGATGTTATTGACATAATTAAAAGAAGCTGAAATGTCACTAACCTATGACGGACCCAAAATTCGTGGCAGCTTCAGGATAGGACTCCGGGGCATATGTAATAGTGTCTGAGTTTGCCGGAGGTGCAGGATGCTGGCCGATCTAAGGCGATTTTTGTAAGTGGCAATAATTTACAAGGCATGGTTTTGCCTTGTAAATGATTGCTGATTTACAGAAACGTCTGATATCGTCCGGCATCCCGCACCTCCGGCAAACTCGGACACTATTACATATGCCCCCTGTCTTTTTTCCATGTGCAGTATTGCAGAACCAGAGAGATGCACAAGACCCTTATCCAGTTCTCAGTACTGGGAAAGGCACATTACATGTACAAAGCAGTCACAAACCTCAATGTCAGAGCAGTCCAGGCCGGCCTTCTGACTGTACTTCAGAAAGTCCTGTATTAAAAAGAAATATATTACTGTGTTGCCTACTCATCACTAGTCTGAAAATATGGAACATTTTCTCTGCTTACCTTGAGAAGCAGCTGGTACTTGGTTATTCGCTGGATTGGTTTAATGAGGAAGTCGCTGATTGTGAACCTCTGGTTAATTTCCTGCATTACTTCCTGTACAATGGGCAAAATTGAAAATGAATTAAGGATTTATATTCCCAGAAGCGTTCTACAACCCTCTACTTGTTCTGCCCTGAAATCTATTAGTAAGACAGAAGTAGCCTATATTAGTTGAGGCCAACACAAAATCCTTTGTGGTAATGCCATGGATCTCAAATTGCACTGGTGCATCCAGACTTCTGCTGAAGTTGAGAGTAGAAAACATCTGTATAGCTGCATAAGAGGATCTAGGTGAAGGTAGGGCCATATTTGCAGAGTATGGGGTACAACTGAGGTGCCTAATTTTGCGGTTTAAGTACTTTGCATGACCTCTGAGCTGGCAGACCTCAAATCTTATCTTTTAATGGGATTCATACATCAGAAAGACTAGTTATCAGATAGACAAGGTGTTAGACATCCCAGCTGTCAGATACCAGGGAACTAAAGTAATCTAAAATTCTAAACAGCTTTTCTTACCTCAAAATAAGAGTCATACTCAGCAACCACGTATTCCGAGCGAGGTTTATTTTGACAGTACACAACATACATGTGTAACTTTCTCTCCTAGTTAAACACAGAACATACATAATTAGAATTAGTTGGAAATACAACACTAGGGGTAGTTCTGGAGCAATGTCAGGGAAGTCACTTCTGTAGAACAACTGTGCATCAAATTAAAAATGTTTCTAGTGGGCGCCCGGCTTCTTACCCGCAGTAGCAGCTGGAGGCAGGAGCTCACTCTTGAGCTCCGGCTTCCGGCTCTGGCAGTGTGCGTGTGCTGCTGTGCACTGTTATGGGAGAGATGTCATGACTTCTCTCCCATAGTTCTGAGGAGTGAGTGGCCAGGTGGAGGGCAAAGGTCCGGAAACAGGAGCGGGGATGGTGAGTATTGTGTTTTTTTTTCTTTTAATGTGTGTGTGTGTGTGTAAGCGTCGCTACTAAAGGGCATATCTAATGGGGCATAACAAGTGACGGGGCATATCTAATGCGGCATAACAAGTGACTGGGGGTATATCTACTGAGGGCATAACTACTGACTGGGGGCATATCTAATGGGGCATAACTACTGGGGTCATATCTACTGGGGGCAGGCTCATTTTTAAGTTGATAATTTTTGTATGGCCCCCAAAGGATTTTATAAATATCCAAATGCCCCTTGGATAGGTTCCCCACCCCTGATTAACAGTATATACAGACTTTATATAGCAGACACTGTTTGGATATTCACTTTCATCCACAGAGACACTGAATACTCTTGGGGTATAAAATGCTATGACACGATTATAGGAACTTTTAAAACGACCTCCAAAAGTTAAGGGTCCCCTACCTAGGACGCAATTAAAATGGCGCTGGCCGGAATCCCAGCGGACATAATACCGATGCCAGAATCCCGCCCGGCGGCCAAAATAACGACATCATATTGATAGCATAGGTGGGATTCCTGGTGTCAAATACTGATGCCTGGAATCCCGAATGGACTCTCAGCAGGACACGCTCGCATCCTGCCGTGGGGAGGAAGAGGTTAGGTTTAGCCACTAGTAGGGGGTTTAGGGTGTAGGGATGGGAAGCTTAGGGTTAGGTACCGGGGAGAGAGGGTTAGATTTAGGCACAAAAAAGGGAGGTTAGGCACCAAGTGGGGAGGGTTAGGTTTAGCCGGCGGGAAACGGAGGGTAGGGTTAGGCACCCCCGGGGAGGGTTAGGCACCCAGAAGGGAGGTTTAGGGTAGGGGCCAGAGGAAGTTTAGGGTCTTACCTGCGGGACTGTTGGGATTTTAAAGGCCGGGATGCCCTGCTCGGTATTTTGACCATCGCATCCCATCCATTGGCATTACCTACTGAACCCCTCTATCTATATAAACCAGTTTTTTCAATAGCCCAAGAGACTGCAACATAGACACTAAAGTCAGAACAAAGCTGCAGTGCAGTCAGGTTGATTATGTAGTGCAAACAGACAGAAGGCAAAGTTCTTGGCTGCTACTGTGTCTATTTTGGCTTCTTTTAGGGAATCCCTGCCAAGATTGAAGTGCTGGATAGGGGTACCACCTTCCACAGGGTCTAGCACTGAGATGGACGGTTCTATTCAACACAATCTCATGACTAGTGTGAGGCTATCTGGAAAGGTAGCACCCAGCTAACCCCAGGCTCCAAACATAGGAGGTTGGAAAGCTACATTAAAGCTGCAACTTCAGTGTTTGTCCTTGCCTATGATAGTGTCATGAAGATCCAAATTGTTAACTTCTGAATGGTGGAAGTGAATAAATAATAAAAGTCTAAAGATTTGCAGCTGAAAAAGACAGTCATTGTAACAGCGTCCATTTTTGGAGTTATTTTTAAAAAGTGCACAAGCTCCTATAACCTTTAAAATTTCCAGTGTCTCCCATTTTATGTACACTGCATACTGTATACAGTGAATGTACAGGCTATATAGAATAATAATCCACTCCTGTACTGTATACACTACACTGACCATACAGGCTACACAGAGTATATAGAATAATACACTCACATGTTTAATGAAAAGCTGGGAGAGACGCTCTGGCTCCGGAAGACATTTCTGGAGTTCACCCATGAAAAAGCTGATGGGAAAAAAAGATAAAACTTCTATAATGATACTTCAGGAAATAAATCCATTTTCACCAGGAATGGGGCTGATACAACAGTTTATTATTACAGTAAATTACATTGTTACTGGTTCACACAGTGGCTTCACGCTTTAGCATTATAAGCCTGACAGAATAATTTCATGAACAAATGGGATAAGGGCCCATTATATCATTAAGGAGCATCGGCCTCTATATGCAGTGCAGATCACTGCAACCAGAAAATCATCTCCTGGTTGGGGTGCAGTAAGTTGCTGATTAAATAAATAAATAAATAAATAAATAAATAAATAATGCCAACATCGTACAGTAATTACATATATATTTGAAATAAATGTAAAGAAATTAGTCAAAAAGGAGACATTCAGATCATTAGATTTGCAAAAATCAGTTTGCCATTAATTGTAATAATGTCATTGGAGGATTCATGTGGAAGGAAATATGTTTAACATTATGTAGAAAATAGAAATTTCAGTAGTTACAGCACACCGAGGATAATTAGCTTCTACAAAAATTCTCATACTGTCATCTCTATACTTCATAACTTCCACCATCCATAATATTTATAACATTGGCAAATTGTTCTATGCATCCTGGAGCCTAATTAAAAAATGGTATGTGGGAACATAAAAGGGTTGAATGGAATGTGGTTATATTAACCATTATTTGGATTCATAGGACAGTGATACATATACAGTGCATCCGAAAAGTATTCACAGCACTTCACTTTTTCCACATATTGTTGTTACAGCCTTATTCCAAAATGGAATAAATTAATTTTTCCCCTCAAAATTCTACACACAATACCTCATAATGACAATGTGAAAAAAAAAGTTTTTTTATGATTTTTGCAAATTAATTAAAAACATAAAACTAAGAAATCACATGTACATAAGTATTCACAGCCTTTGCCATGAAGCTCAAAATTGAGCTCAGGTGCATCCTGTTTCGACTGATCATCCTTGAGATGTTCCTACAGCTTAATTGGAGTCCACCTACTGTATGTTAAATTCAGTTGATTGGACATGATTTGAAAAGGCACATACCTGTCTATATAAGGTCCCACACTTGACAGTGCATGTCTGAACACAAACTAAGCATAAAGTCAAAGGAATTGCCTGTAGACCTCCGAGACAGGATTGTCTCAAGCCACAAATCTAGAGAGGGGTACAGAAAAATATCTGCTGCTTTGAAGGTCCCAATGAGCACAGTGCCTCCATCATCCATAAATGGAAGAAATTCGGAACCACCAGGACACTTCCTAGAGCTGGCCGGCCATCTAAACGAAGCGATTGGGATAGAAGGGCCCTAGTCAGGGAGGTGACCAAGAACCCGATGGTCACTCTGTCAGAGCGACAGCATACTTCTGTGGAGAGGAGAACGTTCCAGAAGGACAACCATCTCTGCAGCAATCCACCAATCAGGCCTGAATGGTAGAGCGGCCAGACGGAAGCCATTTCTTAGTAAAAAGCACATGGCAGCCCGCCTGGAGTTTGCCAACATGCACCTAAAGGACTCTCAAACCATGAGAAACAAAATTCTCTGGTCTGATAAGACAAAGATGGTGTGAATGCCAGGTGTCATGTTTGGAGGAAACCAGGCACCATTCGTCACCAGCCCAATACCATCCCTACAGTGAAGCATGATGGTGGCAGCATCTTGCTGTGGGAATGTTTTTCAGTGTCAGGAACTGGGAGACTAGTCAGGATAGAGGGAAAGATGAATGCAGCAATGTACAGAGACATCATGGGTGAAAACCTGCTCCAGAGCGCTCGACCTCAGACAGGGGCGACGGTTCATCTTTCAGCAGGACAACGACCCTAAGCACACAGCCAAAATATCAAAGGAGTAGCTTCAGGACAACTCTGTGAATGTCCTTGAGTGGCCCAGCCAGAGCACAGACTTGAATCCGAATGAATTCTCGGAATTATTACCCGTGCCACGCGCAGGTCCAGGGAGGCAGAGGGAGATTAGGGAGGTAAATGTGTGGATTAGGGATTGGTGCAGGAAAGAGGGGTTTGTGTTCCTGGAACACTGGGCGGACTTCTCAGTCAGGCGCCATCTCTTTTGTCGTGACGGATTGCACCTGACTGAGGAGGGGGCAGCGGTGCTGGGGAAAAGGATGGTTAGAAGGTTGGAGGACATTTTAAACTAGGAGCCTGGGGGGAGGGTTTAGCTAGAAACTGCAGGTCATGCAGTGAGAATAGTGGGGATGGCGGTAGTTAACGAAATGGGGGAGAAGTTGGGGGGAGGGTAAGAGCAGGCGGTAAGGTTACTAACATGGGTACTAAAAGAGATTTTACCAAAGCACTAACCAATGACGATTACAGGTCATCATTGCTACATAAGGTGAAAGATGTCCCTAACGCAAGGGAAAATACTTATCTTAGTTGTATGTATGTAAACGCCAGAAGCATTACTGGTAAAAAGGGCGAACTAGAAATACTTGCAGCAAGCAAACAGTATGATATTATAGACATTACTGAAACTTGGTGGGACGAATCTCATGATTGGACGGTCAATCTAGAGGGCTATACACTGTTTAGGAGAGACAGACTAAATAAAAGGGGTGGAGGGGTGCGTCTTTACGTAAAGCCGTTTTTAAAACATGATATACGGGAAGATATTCAGGAGGGGACTGTAGACACTGTTGAGACATTATGGGTAGAAATTGCATGCGGGGAAAAAGGAATAAAAAAGTTAGTATTGGGTGTATGCTATAGGCCTAATTGAGACATAAAAGATCGCACAGACCTACAATGTACTTTATTATCTGGTATATTGTTGTCTTTCCCCTGATTAGAAGATAATTTATCTGAAAAATTGATTAACAATATATCTATAGGGGGGTGCTCCTGGAATAAAGTTAAACATTTGGTATTAAGCAGACAGAAAAAAGTATTCCTTTGATAGGGCACACAAAGACTAATACCATTAATGGTATTAGTCTTTGTGTGCCCTATCAAAGGAATACTTTTTCTGTCTGCTTAATACCAAATGTATGCTTATAGGCCGCCTGGTATCAACGTATCTTATGAGGAATTGTTACTAAAGCAAATTGAAAGAGCAGCAGGAGTAGGAGACATAGTAGTGATGGGAGATTTTAACCATTCAGAGATAAACTGGAAAAACGATTCATGTGATACTGCTAGGGGCAATATGTTTTTAAACACACTTAATGATAACTACTTAGTTCAACTAATTGAGGAACCAACTAGGTACAATGCAATCTTAGACCTGGTATTAACAAACAATGGGGATTTGGTATCAGGTATTATAGTAGGGGAACCCATAGGAAACAGCGACCACAATATGGTCACATTCAATATCAGTTTTCATAAACAGCCCTATACTGGCTCAACTTGGACTCTAAACTTTAGCAAAGCAAATTTTTAAAAGATGAGGGTATTTTTCAGGGATATTGAATGGGAAGGTTTGTTTTTAGGAAAAAATACTACGGAGAAATGGGAGGGACTAAAATTCCTGCTAGCTAAAAATACACTCAAATTTATTCCTACGAGCAGAAAAAAAAATGAAAAAAAATCATAAACCGATGTGGCTTAACAAAAAGATAAAGGAACTTATGGGCAAGAAAAGGCGAGCATTTAAAAAATACAAATCTGACGGGGAAGCAGAGTCATTTCAGCACTATAAGGAAGGTAACAAAATATGCAAAAAGGAAATAAGAGCGGCAAAAGTAGAAACTGAAAAACTAGTAGCAAAGGAATGCAAAGCGAATCCCCAAAAAAATCTTTAAATACATTAATAGCAAGAGAGTAAAGAAGGAGAGTATAGGCCCTTTAAAAGACAAGTTGGGAGTCTTAAGCAAAAATGATAATGACATAGCGGACACACTAAATGAGTTTTTTTCAACAGTATTTACTAGAGAGGACCCAATTCAGGGACTAACACATAGGGGTATATGCAATTCACGGCGAATCGCGGCAATTTTTCGCCGTTTTTTAATTCGACTAAATTCGCCAGGTGAATTCCGGAAGGTGGCTTCCGGAATTCACCATATTCAACGAAAAACGGATTCGCCAGAGTCGCGGGCGAAAATCGGCCGATTTGGCGGATTTTGCCGCAATTTTAAAAAACGGTAAAAAACGGGAAAAACCCGAAAAAAAAAATGGCGTGGGGTCCCCCCTCCAAAGCATAACCAGCCTCGGGCTCATCGAGCTGGTCCTGGTTCTAAAAATCCGGGGGAAAATTGGCCAGGGATCCCCCGTATTTTTAAAACCAGCACCGGGCTCTGCGCCTGGTGCTGGTGCCAAAAATACGGGGGACAAAAAGAGTAGGGGTCCCCCGTATTTTTAACACCAGCATCGGGCTCCACTAGCTGGACAGATAATGCCACAGCCGGGGGTCACTTTTATGCCGTGCCCTGCGGCCGTGGCATTAAATGTCCAACTAGTCACCCCTGGCCGGGGTACCCTGGGGGAGTGGGGACCCCTTCAATCAAGGGGTCCCCCCCCCCCCAGCCACCCAAGGGCCAGGGGTGAAGCCTGAGGCTGTCCCCCCCCATCCAATGGGCTGCGGATGGGGGGGCTGATAGCCTTTTGTGATAATAAAAAGATATTGTTTTTTCCAGTAGTACTACAAGTCCCAGCAAGCCTCCCCCGCAAGCTGGTACTTGGAGAACCACAAGTACCAGCATGCGGGAGAAAAACGGGCCCGCTGGTACCTGTAGTACTACTGGGAAAAAAATACCCCAAATAAAACAGGACACACACACCGTGACAGTAAAACTTTATTACACACTACCGACACACACATACTTACCTATGTTGACACGCCGACTGCCACGGTCTCCGACGATCCGAGGGTACCTGTAAAAAAATGATACTCACCTTCCAGCGTCCAGAGATAAATCCACGTCCAGAGAGATAAATCCACGTACTTGTAAAAAAAAAAGAAAACGCAAATACCCGCTCCATACCGGACTAGAAAGGGGTCCAATGCTTTCACATCAGACCCCTTTCTCCCGAATGCCGGGACATCACGTGACTCCTGTCACTGAAGTCCCTTCAGCCAATCAGGAAGCGCTACTTCCGTGGCGCTCACCTGATTGGCTGTGCGCTGTCTGTACTGTGACAGCACATCGCAAAGCCGCTCCATTACTTTCAATGGTGGGAACTTTGCGGGTAGCGGTGGGGTCACCCGCCGGTCAGCCGCTGACCGGCGGGTGACCTTACCGCTAGCCGCTAAGTTCCCACCATTGAAAGTAATGGAGCGGCTTTGCGATGTGCTGTCACAGTACAGACAGCGCACAGCCAATCAGGTGAGCGCAACGAAGTTGCGCTTCCTGATTGGCTTAGAGACCTTTCTGTGACAGCTGTCACTGACAGGTCTCATTCGTGGAAAGGTGTCCCATGTGTCAGCATGGGACCCCTTTCAGTCCGGCATGGAGCGGGTGTTCGGTTTGTTTTTTTGCCAAGTACGTGGATTTATCTCTGGACCATGGCTGAGGTGAGTATATTGATCTTTTCTTTTCAGGTATCCGTGGATTCTACATGGAGAAGAGGACCGATGTCGGCGTGTGAACATAGGTAAGTATGTGTGTGTCGACGTATGAAATAAAGTTTTACTGTCGACGGTGTGTGTGTCCTGTTTTTATTTGGGTATTTTTTTCCCAGTAGTACTACAGGTACCAGCGGGCCCGTTTTTCTCCCGCATGCTGGTACTTGTGGTTCTCCAAGTACCAGCTTGCGGGGGAGGCTTGCTGGGACTTGTAGTACTACTGGAAAAAACAATATCTTTTTATTATCACAAAAGGCTATCAGCCCCCCCATCCGCAGCCCATTGGATGGGGGGGGACAGCCTCGGGCTTCACCCCTGGCCCTTGGGTGGCTGGGGGGGGGGGACCCCTTGATTGAAGGGGTCCCCACTCCCCCAGGGTACCCCGGCCAGGGGTGACTAGTTGGATATTTAATGCCACGGCCGCAGGGCACGGCATAAAAGTGACCCCCGGCTGTGGCATTATCTGTCCAGCTAGTGGAGCCCGATGCTGGTGTTAAAAATACGGGGGACCCCTACTCTTTTTGTCCCCCGTATTTTTGGCACCAGCACCAGGCGCAGAGCCCGGTGCTGGTTTTAAAAATACGGGGGATCCCCTGTCAATTTTTTCCCCGCATTTTTAGAACCAGGACCAGCTCGAAGAGCCCGAGGCTGGTTATGCTTTGGAGGGGGGACCCCACGCCATTTTTTTTTATGATTTCACCGTTCCAGCATAAAAAAAAATAAAAAATAAAAAATAATATTTTAAAAAATATATAAATAATATTTGTGCCTCCAAAAAAAAAAAAAAAAAAGTACCTAATCCCTTCTAATATAAATAGATCTGCTATTCCCCCCCAAAAAAACACAAAAAAAAACATGTTTAAATTTTTTTTATTTGTTTTCACCCTCCAAAGTGTGGCGGATTGAAAATGACGAATTTGCTGTCTAAAAGCACTGCTGTCGAATTTCCAAACTTGAATTGAATATGCTTTGGTCGAATTGCAGCACTTGTATCATTGCAGAAAAGTCGAATTTGCAAAAATTCGAATTTCAAAAAGTCGAATTTTGAAAGTCCGTTTTTTGGTCGGAAAGCACTGAATTGCATAGGCGATTTTTTTTTTGGGTCGAAAATGACCCGAAATTCGACAATTTCGGGAATTCGACCGCAATTGCATATACCCCATAATCTCAATAATGAGAATATCCCACTGATAGGTACTTATTTAAGCGAGGAAGTAGTCTGTGACCGATTAAAACATTTAAAGATTAATAAGTCACCAGGTCCCGATGGTATTCACCCAAGGGTTCTAATGGAGCTTCACTCTGAACTTGCAAAACCGCTATTTTTGATCTTTAAGGATTCAGTAATATCAGGTATGGTTCTCAAAGACTGGCGTATAGCGGAAATAGTTCCTATATTCAAAAAGGGAAGTAAAGCTGAACCAGGTAATTAGACCAGTTAGTCTTACATCTATAGTGGGGAAAGTATTGGAAGGTATTCTAAGAGATAGTATTCAGAAGTTCCTTGAAGTCAATAAGGTCATTAACAGGAATCAACATGGGTTTATGAAGGACAGATCCTGTCAAACCAACTTACTTGGCTTTTATGAAACAGTAAGCGCAAACCTAGATCAGGGTAAAGAGGTGGATGTAATCTTTTTAGATTTTGCCAAAGCGTTCGACACTGTACCACACATGAGACTTATCTACAAGCTACAAGAATCAGGGCTAGGAAGCACAATATGCACTTGGGTCAAAAACTGGTTAGATAATAGGGAGCAGCGCGTTGTGGTTAATGGATCTTTTTCAACTTGGACTGAAGTGCTAAGTGGTGTTCCGCAAGGCTCAGTAATAGGACTGCTATTGTTCAATATTTTCATTAACGACCTAACAGAAGGTCTAGAGAGCATGGTGTCAATTTTTGCAGATGATACCAAATTGTGTAAAGTTATAAATGCGGAGGGGGATGCTGAGTCGCTTCAGAACGACTTAGTTAAATTAGAAGCTTGGGCAGCGAAATGGAGAATGCGCTTCAATACAGACAAGTGTAAAGTAATGCACTGTGGTAACAAGAACAAAAATAACACCTACCTACTAAATGGGGTAAAATTAGGGGATTCTGTACTGGAAAAGGACTTAGGTATCCTCATAGATAGCAAACTAAGCAGTGGTACCCAAAGTAGGACTGCAGCAAAGAAGGCTAATAAGATATTAGCATGCATAAAACGGGGAATTGATGCTAGGGACGAGAGTATTATACTTCCGTTATATAAATCACTTGTGAGGCCACACCTTGAATACTGTGTACAATTCTGGGCACCTTACTACAAAAAGGATATCCTGGAGCTAGAAAAGTTTCAAAGGCGGGCGACCAAACTAATTAAGGGTATGGAGACGCTGGAATACGAGGAAAGGCTTGCAAGACTAGGCATGTTTATACTGGAAAAGAGGAGATTAAGAGGGGACATGATCAACATTTACAAATATATAAGGGGACAATATACAGATCTTGCGCAGGACCTGTTTTTGGTTAGATCAACACAGAGAACTCGTGGACACTCGCTCAGGTTAGAGGAGAGGAGATTCCGCACAATACGGCGTAAAGGCTTTTTTATGGTAAGGACGATACGTGTTTGGAATTCCCTGCCTGAGGGAGTTGTAATGGCCGACTCAGTAAACACCTTTAAGAATGGGTTAAATTCCTAATGGATAAGGATATCCAGGGTTACGGGGCATAGTCACACATTATGGTTATTATAAAAAAGAGGGGTAAAACGTAACGGCAGTCATCAACTTCAGTCAAAATTTTATACAAAATAATGGTGCATAGGAGACCACAAATAGGTTGAACTCGATGGACAATTGTCTTTTTTCAACCTTAGATATTATGTAACATCTCTGGAGAGATGTGAAAATGGCTGTGCACCGACGCTTCCCATCCAACCTGATGGAGCTTGAGAGGTGCTGCAAAGAGGAATGGGCGAAACTGCCCAAAGATAGGTGTGCCAAGCATGTGGCATCATATTCAAAAAGACTTGAGGCTGTAATTGCTGCCAAAGGTGCATCAACAAAGTATTGAGCAAAGGCTGTGAATACTTATGAACATATGATTTCTTTGTTTTTTTACTTTAAATAAATTTGCAAAAATCTCAAAAAAACTTTTTTCACGTTGTCATTATGGGGTTTTGTGTGTAGAAATTTTGGGGGAAAAATTAATTTATTCCATTTTGGAATAAGGCTGTAACATAACAAAATGTGAAAAAGTGAAGCGCTGTGAATACTTTCCGGATGTACTGTATTATAAATTTAGACACCGCTAACTGTAAAGATCATAAATATTTAAATATAAACATCAAATATTGTCAAACATAAAAGACTGCAACATTATTCCAAACGCCCTTTGCACTGTCAACATTTCTTATTTGAATTGTTATTTTACTAAAGGATAAAGAAGCCCATTTATCAACGAGTTTTAGCTATTTAAAACTCATTGCATATGATAAATGGGGCTCCAACCAATTATCTCCCAAGGGTCATTTTTCAAATATAGGACAGTAAGGAGCTGATTGGCTGGAGCACTATTTATCATACGCAATGAGTTTTAAAAAGCTTAAATTTGTTGACAAATGGGTCGCAAAGGTTTCTATGACCAGTAAACAGTCACACATCTTTTGGGATGCTGGGGCAAAGGACGGTTGATCTGTACTTAACAACATTAGAGACTGCCTACGTTTTAATGAGATGATGTTGAAATATAAGAAACAGACGAACAGATGCAGCCATTAGCAGAAAAATAAGAAGCTGCTATGGCCATATATATATAAAATAATTATTTCCTGATTTATGTTGGCCACATTTGAGGGGCATGCTGGAAAAGAGGCACATGTGGCAAATGTACTTTTTTATAAAATAATTAAATATTTAATACCAGGGTATTTTGCTGTTGGTGAGAAATAGGCACAGGCCACCATGTTAAAAGTTAGCGGAGTAGATTATGGAAGAAGCTATCTGATGGCAGCAAAAATTAAAAATCCCCAAAAAACAAAAGAGGAGAAGATGCCACAGGTCATGCTCTGGGAAATACCATATGAAGGGGTTTTTCGTATGTGGATCATTAGGTTGTGGATGATTATCGTTGAGCCCAGATTATTTCCTGGTACAGCAGGGATTATGTATAGTAATTTCAGTATATATACTGTATGATACTTACTCTTTATGCCAGTCATAGATCTGATGAATGTTACCAAACACGATCTTCTCTTTTCCATTCATATCTTCCGGCGTTCCCTTCTCCTGTATCCTGGGAATGAAGCTCTGTACAAGAGAACATGAAATGAAGAGTGTCAGGTACAACTGTGTACAATTTGCATGTCAGGTGTAGCGTGAATGATAGCAGCCCTGTATCCTGCATTAAGGTAAGAGTGTCAAACTGAGACAGCAGTCAGCCCAGAAGGTTAGAGCACAATGAGACAGGCAATGAATTAGACACTTACCTCTACCACTACACCCAGATCTTTCACATAATCTCTCTCAGTCTGCACAAGCTCATTTAGGACAAACCTGTATTAGAATAGGGCATACATTATTATTATTAATAATAATAACAATAATAATAATATCTCTTTTACATATCAGTGGGTTGATTCACTCTCATTCATAGGTCGGTGTCCATTAAGCCGTGGTAATTTATCACGGCTAATTACCGCCAATGGGGCTATCCAATTAGTCCTAATGACGACACTTATCAGGGAGGCGTAACCAAAACGCTTCAGAGATGAGAAACCAAATCCTTGATAAGTATGCATTGTTTACCAGATCATGGTAGTGAAAAGACAGGATCAGTATGAAAGATCTACAATCAAAATCCCAACCGTCAAATTCCGACGGTCAAAATCCTCACTAGGTCAAAATCCCGACTAGGTCAAAATCCCAACATTTAAGATACAGACAAGGTCAAAATACCGACATTTAAAATGTCGACAGGTCAAAAAGTCGACATGAGTTTTTCAATGTTTTTTGTGTGAATGTCGACATAGGTTGACATGGACACCGTATAAGTGCACCGCTGTGCTCGCCATCCTTTGGGCACGGTGCCTCACTGCGCTCGGCACAGTATTATATTCCCCCTCCAGGTCCACTGGGATGGTAAAGTGTGAACAAGTCGGTTTCAATAGAAAAAAAATCATGAAAAACTCATGTCGACTTTTTGACCTGCCGACATTTTAAAGGTTGGTATTTTGACCTTGTCCGTATTTTAAAAGTCGGTATTTTGACCATGTTGGGATTTTGACCGTCGGTCAATGGTTGTCGGAATTTTGATTGAAGGTAAATTGATCGCATCCCGAAAACACATAGGTGTTTTCAGGCACACAAATTATTTTATGTTTTAAATCGGAAAAAATGGGATAGGGAGAAAAAAAAATTGTCGATAATGTTAAAATTAAATAAAATAAATAAATCACAACCCCCTCCCCCACATTTTTCGGGGATGAAAAATGTTTGGGGCTAATTGGATACCCCGCTTAGTGTAACATCTCATTCTCACATTTTGTTCATTATTTGAATACAATGGATACATTACAAGTCACTGTTAAGGTATTAAAACAAGGTACAAAGTAAGGGTGGGATTTATTTTATTTTGTAGAAGCTGACACAACATTGCTCATGTACATTACCCTAAATTGAGGAATAAAAATTAAGATAGATTCCATAGTGGAGAAATTGTTCATTAATCTATTTCTAGTTAGCATTTATCAAGTACATTTTATAAAATGATTGGTCGAAGCTAGAGAATTGCTATGGGCAAATTCTCCAGTTGTTCAGACTTTAAAATGTTTGATACATTCTTCTGTATGTAGAAGAAATTGCGCTGTAGACCAGATATGTAGAAGAAATGTGCAGGAGAGGAATTATGCTCAGATAATTTGACTTGTAGATGAGGAAGTGAGTTCCAGATCAAGAGTAGGCATGTGGCTAGGGAAGTGGCTTTAGATTAGCAGTTAGATGTCAAACAGAGGAGGAAATGTGATCAAGAGGAGTTTATCAAAATGTAGAAGAGGAATGTGTGCTCCATGTTAAATGTGGGACAACTTGTGGAAGGTGTGCTTTAGATTTGGACTTAGCATATAGAAGAGAAACTGCAGTTAGATTAGGAGTCGGTGTAGGTAAGTGTGCTCTGTAACAGGAACTAGGCAGCATGCAGAGGTGGACCATCTGTATCCCTGTGTCAGCAGCTTCTAGTCACAGCTGCTATAACAAAGGCTCTGTGCCCCGGCTCAGTACACAATGGCCCAGTGTTTAGTAAGAGATGTTATTTTTCTCTCTAATAAAAACTTCTTTGTTTCAAAGCACAAGAATCACATCGAGACACAAGATGTTGCTGGCATGAGGCCACTACATTCAATGGAAACATCTATGTGAACCAGGCTACACCAGAATGACAACCCCCTCCGTGCATGTAGCACGGAGGGGGATTTGGAGGGAGAGAAGATCAGACATGGAAATAGAAGAGGGTATAGAATGGGATGAAGAAGTACAGAGGTTGGATTAAGACTCACATTCTTCCCCTAAGTGCCTTCGCTTTCTGTTCCTCCTCATGGTTCCGTGGTGCAGGTGAGGGGGCCATTCCTTCATTAGAATACCCATCGGACACAGAATTTAACTGAGAGCTACGATAAGAACCTCCGTCAATGGTCTGGAAAGAGAAGCAGAATGATATTAGGAAATGGGTTAAGAATAGGACCTTATTGCTGCCTGGAGAGAGGTAACGCTATAGGCCCCACTGACTAAGAGAATAGTGATAATGAATTAACCAAGGTTGAGCCTGAAGTAAAGTGCACCCGTGGAAACAGTCTCTGCCCAGAACATTACAGAAGTACCTGTGGGAGCAGAGCAGGGCAGGGCAAGGAGGAGTAATTATGGTAACACACACTCAGATATAAATTCTACATTGCTTAGAAAAGGTTACTAAGAGCTTTCATAATGAATGGCCTATCTAACCTGCATTTTACCACTGTATTTAGCATTTTTGTAAAGAGTCAGTGGGTTTATGATTGAACATGAATAAATCGAATTAGTACCATGTGTGCTGATAACACATTAGGTGCATTCTCTGTAGATCTAACGAAAAACAAATGAAAAAGCAAAAAAAACAAAATAGCACCTTAAAGGAGCGAAGGTAGCCAAAGATGGCCCCCGAAGCCAGGTAAGGGGAAGGGGTGCAAGGCAGCTCATGGGGGCAATGGAGGGAGCCCCCAGGCAGGGGGTATGGGGGGGGGAGGTAGCAGCCAGCACACCGGTCCCCCTTTTAGCACCTGGCTGATCATAACGGCCAGTGAGGGTTAGAGGATTTAATTGCAGGGGAGTGGGCAGCTTGAGGTTTATATGCTGGGAGCCGGGGGGGCTGAGTGCATTCACCCCCCCCAGCAAGGACAAGACGCAGAACAACAGCAGCAGCAGCTACCTCCAGCCAGAACAAAGGGACAAGCCAGATTCCAGGCAGCAAGGGTGTTTTGGTCTGCATCCACATCTAATCAACAGCAGAGGCATCGGATTACATCCAGCCACATCCAGGCAGGAAAGCAGGGACACATCATACAGTGAGAGGGCATGGAGGTTAATCACACAGCCCCAGCAGTCCAGGGCATCAATCAGGCAGCACGGAATGCAGGAGGTCGGCCTGAGCGGAGGAGAAATCAACCCACTCGGTACATAGAGCACGTGGGCAGCATACACAAAGGCACTTCCTGTCCAGGGAGCATACAGCCCAGCAAGAGGAAAGGGAGCAGAGGGGCGCCACCTGGTGGTCGGAGAGCGGAAGGACGGACACAGGCAGGGCATCCGAGCAAGAGAGCGGTGTGCAGAGGGGTAAGCAGTGCCAGGGACAAGGATGCAGCTGCAGAAGCGGAGAGCCAGCGCATGTTGGTGGACATGTTGGCAGAGGGCACGGAGTCAGACGGGCATGAATCAGGGGAGGAGGAGCGGGGCAGCAGCATGGTGCTGCAGGAGAAAAAACAGCCATCCACAGGATCGTATCGTCAGCAGCGCTCGCCTACATCACGGGCAGCCAGCCACCACGTATCGAGGCACAGGGGAGGTAGCGGAAGCAGCAGAGGCAGCCGAGCAAGGTCACCAGAGATGAGGGGAAAGTGGGTCTTTCTTGCGGAAACCAGGAAATACAACAGCCCCGCACGGCAGCCAGGATTCACCCCCAGCCGCCAGGGATATATGGAGCATCACCGGGCGACATCAGAGGACAACAGATCCCGGGAGGCTAGGCAGGGGTTCTTCACCCATTCCCCCCTGTTGATCTCCCCCCCCCCTTCAGGAGAGGTTACCACGACCTTACTACCCCCTCCAGCGGACAACAGGCGATGCAAGATTTTCTGACGGAAGCCAGAGGAGGGGGGACGGCGAACCAAAGCGTGCCCAAGAGCATCGCGGCACTGGCCTCTTCCAGCCGGGAAGCAACACAGTCGGGCGCCGCGGCAAGCGCAGCAGAGGGGCTGAGGACAGAGGCCGTCGCCCAGGCAAGCGCGGCGCTGGGAAGCAACGGATCGCCATCACACAGGAACGGTGAGTTAACTATTGCATGTAATGCTTATGCTGTAAATGACATGTTAGTGCAGGGTAATAGCGCACAAAGTTTTGCAGTTTCCAATTTAGCGCAGGGCGGTTTGCATAGCATTGTGCAGAGCTCAGGGGCATTGGGGGCTAATGTTAGTGAGCAGACCGAAGGGGGGGAAAGTGAGTCTGGGTCAGAGGATGATGAGAAGTGTAAAGAGCTAAAGGAGCGGCTACCCTTGGCACGTGAGAATATTAAGAAAAAGAAGTTGGCAGCACCAGAGGCTGACGCGGTATTGAGCAGAATAGGGCAAGCTGAGACGGTTAAGTCGGGTTTCTGGCAGCAGGGAGGAGCGATAGACCATGAACTAGACGCGCTAGACTCGCACCTACCCATGCGGCTCAGGAAGGAGATTGCGAAGGGAGACTTTATCGATATATGTTCCCTTACTGAGGAGGGCTGGATGGAGAAGGAAAGATGTAGCGAGAAAGGGAGTTGGCAGAAAGAGTCCTATAAAACTATTGAGCACTGGGTAACTGGCATGTTGGCATACTCAGGCTGTTATGTGGCCGCGTACCCCGACATGTCGATGAATATGTTGAAGTACATTAACCTCATCTACTCCATGTATAAGGATCAAGGGGGACAAGCTTGGCGCAAATATGATAAGGCGTTCAGGCTCAGAGCGCAGGGACAGAAGCCAATTAAGTTTGGCGCGAGAGACATTGGGCTTTGGTTAAAAGCGCAGGCTAGGGGCGCAGTCGAGAAGGGCAGTGTGACGTAAAAGCTAGCAGGGAGGCCTGGCACGGCCAAGCAAGACAAGCTTAAATGCTATGCCTTTAATGATGCGCGTTGTACCAGACCCTCCTGTAGATTTAAACACGTTTGCACCCTCTGTAACGGGAGTCACCCAGCAAAAGAGTGCTTTAAGCAGAAAGGACAGCAAGGTGAGAAGGTATCCGGAGCGACTGTCTCTGGCAAAAGCAATTAGTCCAGTGAGGCTAGGGGGAATCTGGGAGTGGCTGTCCAGATACCCCATGCGGGCAGAAGCCAAGCTGCTACAGGAAGGCTTCCTGGGGGGTTTTAGGATCCCCATAAGGAAGCCCGTCGCCCCAAGCGCATGCACCATGAACCTGCACTCCATCTGCGCGCTGCCAGAGGCGGCACGCAAAAAAATTGTTAGGGAATTGGCCCTAGATAGGATGGCGGGTCCGTTCAAGGCCCCACCGCTGCCAGGATTAGTAATTTCCCCTTTGGGCCTAGTACCGAAGAAAGCAGTAGGGAAGTTCAGGCTCATTCAGCACCTATCTTTCCCGGAAGGGGAGTCAGTAAATGACGCCCTAGACGAGGAGCAATATTCGGTGCAATACCAGTCATTTGATCAGGCGATTGCTATGGTTAAAGGGCAGGGGAAAGGAGCATTGTTAGCAAAGCTAGACATTGAATCAGCATTTAGATTGCTCCCCCTGCACCCAGTTTCCATCTCATGGGGTTTTGCTTTGACAGTTATTTTTTCATAGACAAGTGCCTGCCCATGGGCTGCGCCATATCCTGCGCATTGTTCGAAACATTCTGCTCATTCCTGCAATGGTGCCTGGAGGTGCGCACAGGGCGCAAGGCGGTGGTGCATTACCTAGATGATTTTCTCCTGGCAGGTCCAGCAAAATCAGATCAATGCGGGCAGTTGCTGCAGGAGCTAGAGCGTATGCTAGGCGAATTCGGGGTTCCAATTGCCACGGAAAAGACGGAAGGCCCAAAAACAGTCATTTCTTACCTGGGCATAGAGATAGACACGGTGAGAATGGAGTGCCGGCTTCCAGCAGAGAAGGTGCAGAAGCTAGGCTACGAAGTAGGGGCATGCGCCCGGGCTAACAAAGTCACCCTAGAGAGGATGCATTCATTGCTAGGCCTCCTCAATTTTGCCTGCCGGGTAATCCCCATGGGTAGAATTTTCAAAAGACGATTAGAGAGGGCCACTGCTGGTGTGAAGAGAAGACACCACCTCATACGCATCAGCAGGGACCTGAAAGATGATTTGTTGGTATGGGAGGGGTTTTTGCAGCACTTCAATGGGGTGCGCATTTGGCCTAAGGCTGCGCAGTCAAGTTGCACGTTGGAGTTGTTCACAGACACGGCGGGGGCCACGGGTTTTGGGGCATATTGGCAAGGCGAATGGTGTGCTGAGTCATGGCCAGACAGGTGGAAGGAGAAAGGCCACACAAAGAACCTGGCAGCCATAGAGTTATTTGCCATAGTGGTAGCTGTAGGCATCTGGGGCCAGAGGCTCAGAAACAGATGTATTGAGTTTTGGTGCGACAACATGGGAGTGGTGCAAGCAATAAACAATCAGTCTGCTTCGTCACCCCCGGTAGTAAAATTACTGCGAGGTTTAGTGGCGGCATGCCTCCGCCACAACATCACGTTCAGGGCAAAGCATCTGCCCGGCGAGCAGAATGTGATCGCATATGCGCTGTCACGTCAAAAATGGGAGCTATTTAGGGCAGCAGCACCGCTTGCGCAGGAAGAAGGCTTAACATGCCCCTCTCATCTTTGGCAGATAGTCGAGCCTGTCTAGGCGAGCTGGTGGAAAGGTCCCTGGCGCCCAAGACGTGGAAAGCCTACAGGGCAGCTTGGGGGAAGTGGCAGCAATTTCAGGGGAGAGGAGCCTCACAAGTGCAAGACCCCTTGCGGCAGTTACTGTCCTTTCTGGGTAAGATGAGGCAAGAAGGGGTGTCGAAAGCCTCGGCCAGCACCACACTAGCAGGTATTTCCTTCTTTTCCAAGTTGCACGGCAAAGTGGACGATACTAAAGTATTTTTGGTGCGCACCGTGATGAGGGGATGGGCCAGGGCAGAGCCAAGGAGGCCGGATAAGCGCGAGCCAGTAACTGGGGAAAGGTTCAGGAGCATTACCCGCGTCATACAGGGCGTGTGCACTGATAAGTATGAGGCAAAGCTGTTCAGGGCAGCTTTTACTATGGCGAGTGGGGGAGCTGGTAGCACAATCAAGCAAGACAACAGGAACCGGCCTGCTATTCAAAAACGTGGTGGTGAACGAAGACATGGTCTTGTGCAGGATTCACAGGTCAAAGACGGACCAAGGGGGAAAAGGGAGATGGATCCGGCACCGGGACTCAGCAATTTGCCCGGTTGTGGCAGCGCTAAAGTTCCGGGGGGTCAGGCCAGCAGGAGGGGAAAATTTTCTGATTCACGTAGATAGGGCGGCCAGTTTGCAGCAGTTTTCAAGAGATGCGTGGCATTGGGCTGGAACGCAAGAAAGTATGGGATGCATTCCTTCAGGATTGGCGCACCGCGGAGGAGATAAAGGGGCTGGGGAGGTGGAGGTCAGACAGTTATAAGAAGTATGTCAGGCCAGTGGTAGCGACAATGTCGCAAGAGCTATCATTGTAACCTGCTGACACCTCCCTCCCCCCCCCCCCCCCCCCCCCCGCGTGCTTCACAGGGATCGGGGCAAAAAGAAAGATTTGGATCGTGGGCCATTTGTACGTGCATTGGGCAGCGCAGCGTGCTGCAGTAAGGCCATACGGGCGGCAGCTGGGGCTGCAGGAATCAAGGAAGGTATTTTGGTACGGCAACAGGGGCATGGCATGGGCACAGGCCAGAGAGACACTGTGCAAGGCAGAGCGGTTGGCAGGGCGGCCGGACGTGATAGTGTTGCACCTTGGCGGGAATGATCTGGGCAAGGTCAAGTCGCTAGACATTATTAGGATGGCCCGGGAGGACATTGCGTGGATAAAAGGGCAGTGGAGCAACGTTCACATAATATGGTCAAAAATCATCCCAAGGCTAGCATGGAGGAGGGCCAGTTTATGGGCAGGAATTGACAGGGCCCATAAGAAGGTAAATGCAGCCATCAGCAAGTTGGTCACAGCCAGCGGTGGTAGTGTCATTCAGCACAACGAGCTGGCTGGTAAATGCAAAGGTTTGTACAAGAGCGATGGGGTGCACCTGACATAGGCCTGGACATTTTCAACAATTCCTTGCAGGACGCCCTGGAGCGAGTAAGGTGGTAGCGCAGGGTGGGGGCTTCGGTCCCCGCCCTGCGGGGACCTCGTGTGGTGGGGAGGGAGAGGTGCACAAGGCATAAAAGTAGGGGATTTACAGAATGCCTCGCATATTCACCAATAGGTGGCCGCACGCCTGGTTCCAGCATTAATACGGCAGGGGCCATACGGGTTGCGCGCCAAGGTATGGTGCTGTGCGGATGGTAGCTGGTCCCAAAATGGTAGGGGCGTGGTCCCGTAACCACATGGTGGGGTCGGGCACGCCCCGGGTAGTACCAAATTGTAGGAGACGGGGTCGCATACCCACGAAGGCGGGGCGGCCACGCCTCAGGTGGTACAACGTTGCGTAAGCATGGCGCACCGCTCCCCTTGTTTTTTCGTGCCCTGCAGCTTGTTTTGGTTGTGATTATGTATTTAATCAATAAAGCTGTGACCTTTTGATTTGCCCAAGAAACAAAGCTGTCTTGTCTCAGTTATTGGTTGACCAAAGAGAGGTGCCGGCATGTCGCCCTCTCCCTCCTTATACAGGTTCCTAAACAATGCTGCCCCAGGCTCTAACTAGGAATGGCAATTTGCAACTCACCAATTCATGTGGAACTACAGGTCCCAAAGCATACCTTCTCGGAGGGAAAACCAAACACTTGTAGGGGATACTGTCACATACAGTAGTGTGTGTGTGCATCACCATATGCATGTGTTTGTAAAATCTGAGGGAGCATTATCAGCAACACAGACTAAAAAACAAACTATTTTATAGTACAACAAACAACTCAGGAGTGAATTTAGCGGTCAGATTGCCCGTGTGCACAACATTATTTGTCGCACCCATCGCGTCACTGCCCCCTTAATGTCGGGGCTGGTACTAATGCCTCCAGAGTGCCAAAGCAGCCCCAGCTTCACCTCTCCCCACAATTTACTGCCCACTGCCCCACATGCCAGTTGCAAAATTAAAAAAATAAAGTCATCATGACAAAAAAAAAGAACCACCCGGACTCATCTAGCCAGTGGCCTAGTAGGGCCCTCATGCAGGGGAGCCTTTTGAGCCATCCCCTAGCAAGTGGCACCCCTAGGCACATGCCTTACGTGCCTAGTGGGAAATTTACCACTGAACAAACTGAATCAATTTAAAATTTGATTTTTTTCTAAAGTGATTTCTTTTTATGCGCTGGTCTGTCAATGATTGTGTATGTTCATCCCCATTATGGAGATTGCAAGATCTGTTCCTAAATTTTTTCAATGAAATTTGCTACATTGCGTCACACTGTGTGTGTTCTTGTGTTTCCCTCATAAGGCTGCATCAACATACTAATATCTGCACACGTCTAGGTGCTGCAACTTGCATGAAACAAGGTGAGAAGTCTAAACTTCAGTGGATATTGCCTGTAAAAGTGATCTCAGGGCCTAATTCACTAAGGATCGCTAATGTGATCCCTAGTGCAGTTTCCTGATGGTTGGGAAACTGCACATGCGCAAGACCCGTTCATACAATTAAACAGTTTTTCTTCAACTTACGTGAATTCTGTCCCTGCCTTTCCCTGCTGGATCTTGTGATTGTTTTTCATATCTTTTAATGTGGACCAGGCACCAGAGGTACACATTTGTTTAAATTTTTCTATCTATCTATCTATCTATCTATCTATCTGTCTGTCTGTCTGTCTGTCTGTCTGTCTGTCTGTCTGTCCACATATATAGAATAACTTGTTGAAATGTCTATGTTTAGGAACCAATAGCCCCTCTTCCTGCTCTGCTGCTACAGTACCTTGACACTTACCATCTTGCTCCTGACCAGATTCTCTATAGCACTGACTAGTTCGGCAGCACTGGGAACCTCTGCTGAGCTCTGACGAGCAACAAGTAAGGAGGGCTGGAAGCGGTGAACGTGCAAAGGGAAAGCAGGAGCCAAAAGTGAGATGCAGCAGAGGGATGGCAGGCAGCGGTCACAAGGAAGTTATGGGAAAAGAAAGTGGGAAAATGTTAGTAAGAAGAGATTATAAATGACACACAGAACCTTAGACAACATTTTTCATTTCCCTATAACATACAGTATAATGACAACCGTCATTCCCAGCATGTTCTGCAATATAGTCCGAGCCATGCAGTTATAAATGAAAGGACACAAAGAACTTTACCTATAATGTAAAAAGATAAATGCTTTAATGATAAAACTACTGGCATATTGTGCCCGGTCCATATGGAGAGTCACGTACAGACAATTAGCTATCAAAGATATAAGGGAGCTGGGTGCCTGCAAGGGATCCAATAATTGGTGGCACCAGAATTTTTAGCAAAGTTAATTATTTTTATTTAAAACAATAAACATTTTTTCAACTAAAATTATTTATCATTGCACTGTTCCAGTTTGGTGATAGCCATCTTCCACTGGGATGCCATTCTTCTTCCCTGCCTTGCAGTGACCCCAGATTGTATCCAGATTCCTCAAAGGAGGACATAATCTATTTTACAGGCAATCTCGAAGCCTCCTTTGTAAAGAACCAATTCAATCAGAGGTCACTACAGCACAGATAAACAGGGTTCCAGTGGAGGATGCCCACCAATAAATTGAACAAGGAGTTGGTAATGAGTAAAAAAAATAAGAAAAAAATAGATAAAAAGCTGAATGTTCCATTAATTTTGCATTTTCACTTCCTTATCTCCTAGCAAAAACCAAGTTAACATTGGACCTTACACATAATTATTTGGCTGCACAGTGTGATCTGATTAGAGCGGAGTTACTATTTGCAGATAAGTTCTTCATTTATGCTAGGCTGGACTTGCTTACAGTAGAATACAAAACCTGGCTGTGTAACCCCAGCTGACATTAGATTGGTGTTTACAATGCATATTTCCTCTTGCATTGTGAAAAGAGGATGCACAAAATGAAAAATTACAAAATGCAGGCTGTTCCATTTGTTAAGAAGGGATGGTATTGGGATGCAGGCAGTCACAATACCGACAGCGGTATCCCGACGTTCAGGATCCAGACACCTGGAAGTTAAGTATGGTAACCCTCCTGTTTTACCCCCCTAACCCTAACTTTCCACAGCTTTACCCTAACCCTCCCTGGTGGTGCCTAACCCTAACACCCCTCCCTGCAGCCTAAACCTATCCTCTCCCCCACCCCCTTGGCCTGACCCTAAGGAGTCCCAGCATACTTTAGTTCAGGATTCCGGCACTAGGGATTCCGGCGCTGGCATCTTGATCCATGTCAGGATCCTTGTGTCGGAATTCCGACCAGTATGCTGACTGAATCCCGTTTAGAAAGGTCTTCAAACTGTATACTGTCTGATAGGACTGGCACTTTACAAATCTCACTAATTATCTCAGTGTTTAGAAGTAGAATTAATTTACTGTATTGCTTTACATCAAAAACAATATTTTGGTTCTTATCTGGTAAACCTGTTTCTCTGATTCCATGGCATACACTGGAGACCAAGGGGGAAAGCTGGTGCTGAGCACAAGAGTTAAACTTTCAGGGCAGCTCAGGCTCCTCCACCCCTATACCCTCCTCCTTGCCCTGGACGGCCAGTTTTATCTAGCAAAGGCCTGAAGGACAGAGAAGAGGGGAAGTTAAAGAGAAAGAAAACCAGACATACGACAGACACATCCAAAGGGTTGGTATCTGTATACCGGCGCCCGTCATCCCAGCGGTCAGAATCCCGACGCAGGATGCCGGGCTCCGGAAAATGGCGGCAGTGGGACAAGCGCAAAAGAGCCTCTTGTGAGCTCGCTACACTGCGGGCACGGTATTTATTCTCCCTCCAGGGGTGTTGTGGACACCCCAAGAGGGGGTAGAGGTGTTGGTATCCCGACGGCCACGATGCGGGCCACGCTATTTATTCTCCCTCCAGGGGAGTCGTGGAAACCCCAAGACGGGGAATAGGTGTCAATATCTCAGTGGTCGGGATCCCAGCACCGGTATGCTGAGCGCCAGGATCCCGACAGCCGGGATATTGGGAGGGTCAGATGGCCTGGCACAACTAAACCATAAACACAACCAAAGAACAAAGATCAGAAGCAAAAAGGGAGGGTGTCCAGTGTGCCCCATGGCATCAGAGAAACAGATTTACAGATAAGAGCCAAAATCTTGTTTTCTCTTTTAGTCAATGAGGGACACTGGTAACCATGGGGATGTTACAAAGCTGTTCACTAAGGGAGGGTACATTCCTAAGTTGCATGGAGAACCCTTAGCCCACAACCAGCATCTCAGGAGATGAAGCAATCAAAATGGTAGAACCTTATAAAAGTGTGTGCCGAGGATCAGGTGGTGGCCCTGCAAAGTTGCTCCACTGACGCCCCAACTAACCCAGCAGAATGGGTGAAAGCCAAATGAGGTACAGGAAGGTCACCTAGAGGTTAAGCATGGCAAATCACTTCCTGAATCCATCTAGCAATCATTTGTTTGGAAGCGGGCCAACCCCTCTTGACTACCAAATAAAGAGAAAAAGAGGGAGTCCGGCCGCCGAAAGTCCTTAGAAATATTCACATAAATGCGGAGAGCTTGTACAACATCCAAGGATTCGAGAGACAACTGTGAATCTTCTTCATCCACGAAGGATGCAACTACAAACTCCTTATTAATATGAAATCTGGATAGCTCCTGCGGAACAAAAGACAGAGTAGTCCACAACACATATCAGAAACGGAGACCTATGCGACAATGCACTCAACTCTGAGAACCGATGGACCAAAGAAATGGCCAAAAGGAACACAGTTTTTCCTGTAAGCCATTTGAGATCCACCTACTTCTATCATTTAAAGGTAGAGCATTGGAGAACCCGGAGTAGCAAGAGCAAATCCAAGGGCTTAACTGGAGGCACAAACGGGGACTGAAGATAGAGAACTCCCTGGGGGAAAATCTGAATAGCAGGGATAGTCGCTAAATGTCTCTGGAAATCAACAGAGACCTGGAGTTTCAGAGACAACAAACCTGACTGTAAAAAGGACAAGATTTTAGAAAATGGGAAAATCTCCAGTTTTAATTTCTGGCGAGCACACCAGACAAAGTAGGCTCTCCAGATCCTGTGGTGAGACGCAGCCGAAATCGGTTTACTAGCACAAAGCATGGTACAGGCAACCACATCTGAAAAGCCCCTGGCCTTCAGATAGGCTTACTCAACAGTCATCACGTTAAAGCCAGATGTTGAGCATTAGGGTAAAGGCACGGCACCTGAGAGAAAAGGTTATCACTAAAAAGAATGCACAGGAGCGCTGTCCAAAACACTGTGAATATTTTATTAAAACAATATAGCACATAATATTAACGCAAAGCCATTAGCTATATAGCAAAATATAAAAATGGAAACCTTAAGACAAATCTTTCACATACTGTAATAAAACCAAGCCGGTTAGTCTATTCCACAGGTTCTCAAACTCGGTCCTCAGGACCCTACACGGTGCATGTTTTGCAGGTCTCCTCACAGAATCACAACTGACATAATTAACTCCACCTGTGGACCTTTTAAAAAGTGTCAGTGATTAATTACTACATCTGTGCACCTGCTGGGTTACCTGCAAAACATGCACTGTGTGGGGTCCTGAGGACCGAGTTTGAGAACCACTGGTCTATTCCAATTAAGAACAGCTGCTATATCTATGTAGACAGCAAAACAATATTAGTTTCTGTTAGTACTGTGGCACTTCAGTAAAACTTCCAGTTTTGTTAGAATCCAGTATGCAGAAAAAATGGGAACTGTTGTCTGTTAGTAATCTCGTATAAATCCACAAAGCTACAGATTAGTATTGCTATTAGTATTGGTTAAATAGAAATAGGTTTGTCCCGGGTAGTTTGCATTCAGACCAACCAAAATCCCAGGTTGATGAGCGTTCATGTGCAAAAACCTAGGATTTTCAAGGTAGTGTGAAAGGGATATTGATAAATACAGCTGCGGAGCACCTGAAAATGTGCCTAGCACCTTAGGGCACTAAAATTAAAATGGCTGCCCTGGGTAGGGGTGCGGGGTATAGAGGAGATCTGGCCTGAAAGTTTAACTCTATAGTGCCCAAGCTCCTCTAGCACCAGCTAGACCCCATGCTCTCCATTGTCCATTGGCTGAAAGAGAAATAAAGGTTATAAGAAAATTGTTATGCCTGCACAAGGGAAATTCTATAAGCGTTATTAATTCAGTAGACCTGATACCAAAGTGGAAGTAAAGTCATTTCCATGGTAATACAACCTTCTAGACCCAACAATTATTTAATAATATCTGTAAAATAGGATGAGGTATTTGAATCCTGAAGATTAGAAATAGGACCGGGTCTCTCACTATTATACATACAGTAACTCATAGGGTGAACTATGAAAAGCCTGTGAATCAATGATTAAACAATAAAGTTTAATCATTGATAGAGAGCACATAGCTTGAAACGTGTCGGAACCAACAGTGACTCTGACTTTAGGATGGAACCCTAATCAAACTGACCGATTACACAAGCTCTGCAGCCCAGCAGGGTGTCTGTTTGGACACACCCTGCTACTACACCCTTGTGGCTCCACATCCCATCTACTGGGTACGTCATCAGCAGGACATTTTAAATATACCCACTCCACTGTATTTGTTATATTGTTTCATTGTTTCTATTGCAATTGGGTGTATACCTATCACCCTAATTTTATATTATCATCCTTGAACTATTATCAGAATTAAATATATTGTTTTTTATTCTTACTTATCGTCCTTCAGCAACAATCGGTCTAACACCACTACACATCTTCATTGACTTTTCAGGGATATAGGGAAATCCCAGTTGGTAAATTGCAGGCAGCAAAAGAACAGTAGCGCCCTTGACCCACACTAATCTTGCATTTACTAAACAATAAAGTAATTTGTGCTTTAGTTTTGTTTAAAATATTTTAATTAAAATGTTGTTTTCATCTGATAAAATGGATAAAGGTCTTTACAGCAATGGTATCGTAGAAGCGGACATTATACTGACAACATACTTTTCATAAGGAAGGGTTTATGACTTCACATACAGTGAGTATGGAGGTTGACTATTCATTACTTCTAGCTCCTCATGTGCTGCAGGCCAGGGAAACAGAGCGAAATTTACAGTAACTGAATTAAGCAGTCACATCTTCCAAACTTCATATGACAGTACTGCGATGAAATGGTCCTAATACAGAATCCATCTTGTAAATTCTTTACATCAGAAGTTCGATGCATTCGATACCTTAATTAGAACTGCATCATGCTGGATTTAAGAGCGTTGCACAAAGATATACTGTAGTGCTGACGAGAACATAAAACACCCACTATGATGGGGGCTGTATAATGTCACCTTTTCATAGATTACAAAATATAGAGCAATGCAGCACCCCTAGATGATAATCCCAATTTCTGCACTGGTCAGAATTTTGCTTTAATCACAGATGGCTCATCCTGCTACCTGCACTGATCCCAGATATGCTTGCTGTACGTCTGGATGCTATTCCCACGATCTGCACTGATCCCAAATGTTCCAATCCAGGATGCTAGTCCCACTATCTGCACTGATTCAAGTTATACTTAAACCCTGGATGCTTATCCTATCGCCACCCATGGATGCTAAGGTCGATATCTGCCCTAATTTTAGTTGTACTCCACCACTATATACAAATGACGCTACTGCATTGAT
This sequence comes from Pseudophryne corroboree, assembly GCF_028390025.1. Classification (NCBI taxonomy): domain Eukaryota; kingdom Metazoa; phylum Chordata; class Amphibia; order Anura; family Myobatrachidae; genus Pseudophryne; species Pseudophryne corroboree. The sequence continues at coordinate 248,413,687 of NC_086450.1, read as the reverse complement.
TTGCAAATCTCTGAGCACATTGAGGATGTTCTTATGATTTAGCTGAAATTTTAAATAAAAACATATGGAATGTACATGGCACCCAGATGCAATTACATTACATAATTTACATTATTCTAGTAGTCTCGCAGTCACATCATTCTTATGTGATTGTTACACAACCAATACAAAGTACATTCAGCATTATTCTTCTTTATATCGGATGAATATACACTTGTATCAAGTAGTATTTCAATGTCTTTTGTCTTATTCAAATATCTATTCAACACCTGTACTATTAGTGACATGTAAGAAAACTAATGCACATGAAACTCATGCTGGCCAATCACGTATCAGCTTTGATTTTCTAAACTACGTTACACAAAGCATTTACTGTAGGGTCAGATTAGTTGCTATAATTTTAGTGCCCAAATTTATCTAAAAGTCCCACGTCACACATTACAGTATATCACCCTGATTGATTTCATCCAGATCTTCTCATGTGAAGAAATTATGTAGCCCGGTATTATTACATCTGACAAGGAAAAATCCTAAGTACCTTGTCATCTGGCACCGGTTCATTGTCAAAGATCTTCATTGGCGGAGGAAGAGGAGTGTGGGAGTCATCATCTGCCTCTTCGTCCCATCCTTTCTTGCCCTTCTGAAATTAAGAAATGCATATTAACAGGAGGCAAAGGGATAAAAGCTGTCGCCTGGTGTTACTCTACTATGGGGGAAGTTTTAAACGGGTATGCACCCAAAATATATAACTGATAAACATGCTGTAGAGTATACGGTCATGTTACAATGTAGTCACTCCTTCATAGCAAATGCAGTATATGTCATAAATGATACGATAACCTTTGAATAAGAGCCAAAATGCTGCAGTGGGCACGCTAAATAGTAAAATATAAAACTATTGGAAAACGCATTTTCTAATAAGGAACTGTCACATTTCAGATATTTTTACTTCGTATTTATTGCACTACGTAAGTGTGCAATAAATAAATGAATCACAGATTCTCTTATGACAGAGCGTAGACAAAAAGTGTCCCAACATGTTTGTGGGTTGGTCCGCCTTATGCCTTAGCGTAGTTCCTGGTACTGGAAAAGCTAGGATATACTGCAATTTGTTTCTACACTTACATAGTGCACTAAATATTATGAAAAACAGTTATTACTAAAATATGAGTTTGTACTTAATAATACCTATTTGCAAATCACATTTGTAGCTGTCACACTGACATATTTTCATGCAGATGTTAAATCCATGACATTTAAATTGAGCCAGTAGTAATGTCGACAAGTTCTGTTTTATGAACAAAATAAGCTCCACAAAGGAAAATCACAATTGCTAATGTCAGGGCCATGACAAAAATTAACCTGTCCCACCTCATCCGCACTGTCACCCTGAGGGGTGGTGTCATCACTAGCTCTTGGGGAACCAAGATTACGGCCTTCTCTCTTCTTCTGCTTCTTGATGTTGCTCTCAGCCTTCCCACTGTTTAGACGCCTTACAGGACTTGTCAGCCACTTCTTCAATGTGTTTGTGGAGCGTTTGGGCCCTGGGGAGCTCTGGATGGAATTCAGGGAGGACTGTGGTTGCAGGTTGGCTACTGAATCCGTCTTTCCACCATTTTCTCCCGTAGAAACAGAAAACGCATCTGCAACAACAAAAAAATGTGCAAATCAGACATAACAGGCTCCAGCGCTGTCTGTGCATTTACATAGAGAAAGGAACAATGTATGTCTGAAACCTCATCATACTGTATATAACTGAATAATGCAGTCCAACGTATATTTATAACTATTCCCAGAGAACTGTGATTTAACTGTTTTTTTCTATGCTATGAAATTTTAATTTCCCTGAATTCATGCTTGGTAGATAATATTTCAAAATACAATATACACATATATAGCTACAAATGAATTTTTGCTCCAGGAATATTTATTCCTCCTGCTATTTAACTTATTTCTGTCCTCTACAGGACAGTGCCGGATTAACAATGGGGACCACAGTATCCCCTGCAGTGCAGATAGTGTGAGGTCAGCCAAAGTTTTGACTATCACTTTTCAACCACCAGCAGCCATACACAATTGCTACAATATTTCTACCCCGTCCCATCCCATGTTGGCTGAAGCTCTACCCCCAGCCATGGTAAACTCAACCCCCACACCGATAAGCTCTGCCCCCTGGGTCCGTCTGCGGCTGTGCCTCCCCGACTGCCCAAAGTTCCTCTCCAATGAATGGGAGGAGGGATGAGTGCTCAGCGTAGGCGCACTGAAGCAGCTGCTGTGAGGACTGAGGAGCTTTGCCCCAAGTGTCAGCCAGCCCATTACCAAGGTGTGTTGTGAAAACATAAAATTTTAATTTAATGCTCTCTGGAGATACGGGGGTCACTGATGCTCTCTGTGGTATACAGGGGTCACTGATGCTTTCTGTAGTATACGGGGTCACTGATGCTCTCTGTGGTATATGGGGATCACATACAGTATGCTGCCTGTAGTATACTGAAGGTCACGGATGCTTTTTGAAGTATATGGGGGGTCATGGATGCTGTGTATAGTATCTAGGGCTCATTGATGCTGTCTGTAATATACAGGGTTATTGATGCTCTGTGGTATACACTCTGTGGTCCTCAACAGGGTAATTGATCCTCTGTGGTATAGGGGGATAACGGATGCTATCTGTAGTATACGGGGCTCATGGATGCTCTCTGTGGAATACGAGGATCCTGGATGCTCTTTGTGGTAAACGGGTATCCCAGATGCTGTATGTGGTGTACAGAGGCTCACGTATGCTGTCTGTAGGATCTGGAGTTCGCTGATGCTGTCTGTAATATATGGGGTCACTGGTGCTATCTATTTTATAAAGGTGAGGTCCTTGTTTAGGTTGCGTTTGCAGCCATCTGTGTTCATTTCTGAATAATCCAATGGCCGGAAAGGTGTGAACTGGTATTCCTGAAGCATGTTGTAAAAACTAGCCCTGGCTGATTACAAGACCAGATCTCCAAGCTTCAAAGAGCAACAGAGATAAGCGCATCCGCCTCTGCTCGAGTGACCCAAAGACCCCATAGCCTAACCTTAGAATCAATCAATTCTGGTTTTGGAAGGGTTAAAAAGGAATCCCCTGGCGGGTGTGGGCTGCTGTGGATTTACATATGAGAAACATCCAATGCAAACTGTTCATTGTCGTGGGGTGGATCAAATGAGAGACTTGATCCTATAGGCGATCTGAAGAGGCCTCACTTCCCCAGCGTTCTACACTACAGGTGACCTGATCGTTGTGTTTTCTTCTCATTTTATTTCTTGACATTGTGATTTCTTGTGTGACTATTTAAACTATTAGATTCTTGTAACCTTTTTTTTCTCATAACTTTATGCTTTGCAAGATATTCTTGAATTAAATACAATGTTAGTTCTGGTTCTGTGTTTTCGCACCCGAGACCCCAAGCAGCCCATGTTACCTATTTTTTAAGTATAAATAATTGTGTGTGCAGGTGAGAGCTGAAGCTCGCCCTGGGCATGTCTCGAAAAATCACTTCAGCTGGTGGCAGTTACAGTGTAGAGTAACCACACGCGCTGAGGTAATCAGAAAGTGTCATGGGCAGTGATTCTAAGATTGGCATATCTGGAGGATCGGCATGCAGGAGTTATGGCAGTACCATTGAGGCACTGTTACAGGAGAACAGGAGAGCAGAACATCAGGACTGATAAGATATGTATTTAATGGGCAACACTTATGGGGTACAATGGAGTGTGCTCCTATTATAGGCATCTCAGGGAAAATGTTATGTGCAGCTTGTGCACATTATTTTGTGGTTCATGAATTACCCTAATACAGGTAATATAGAGAGGGCTTGGTGTGTCAGTGCAACACTGCTCCTTTGTACCCCCTGGGGAGTGTGTGTGTGTGTATATATATATATATATAGAGAGAGGAGAGAGAGAGAGAGAGATGTGTATAATATAATATATATATATATATATATATATATACACATATATTTACTGAAAACCGCACACATTTTAGTAGTATCTTCACAATCTAGAAAAGCAATTACAACCGAAACGAAATCGGCACACCACCAATCTTTAAAGTTCATCAAATGCTTATATTAGCAGCAGCATAATGTTACACACAGCAAAGTTCCAGTGAAGATAAACACGTGTCTGTGCAATACTTTACGTGTCCCCCTGGATAACATGCATGGAGCCTTAGCCCCCTCTGCCCGAAAGCTGTTTTGGTGGGCTTCCACCTTCCTCAAGGGCATCAATACAACTAGCACATACACTACTTAAATGTGAGAGAGCACACGCCATTGGCCCAGTGTACCGCCACACACCTGCAAACACTGTCACTCACCTGTCAGGAATCTGGTTAACAACCGCATCCGTGGCTCTGTAATTGGAAGCACCTGCAGCGGAACGCAACCATATCGCGGTGGAACGTATATCCGGTCCCGGCATGCATCGCTGCATGACATCACTTCCGGAAGTGCATACAACAGATAGAAGCAGTTACCTAGGCAACCCTACTGACAACCTTAACCAATAGATCCATTAGGTGTGTGGGGGTACTGGGCCAATGGCGGCCGCTCTCTCACATTTAAGCAGTGTATGTGCTAGTTGTATTGCTAATGTAAGCATTTGATGAACTGTAAAGTATGGTGGTGTGCTGATTTCATTTCGGTTGGAATTGCTTTTTATACTGAGATTGTGAAGATATATACATAGTGATTCAAAAGTCGCAGTACACCCTTTTGTTTCAAAAACTGTGGAGGAAATGGGAAAATTTTATACTCCAGTAAGGTATGGGTGAGGTGGGCTATCTTTTAGGGTATGTAGCGAACATGGGCACCATCTTGAAATTGGCCAACTTGAATCTAAGTCCGTTTTTTCAAAAATTTTCGGAAATTGCTGAAAAGTTTACTGCTGCAAACAGATTTGAAATAGCAGTTATGATTCAAAAGTTACAACACTTTTTTTTGTTGCAGGTAACTGAAAATGGCTTTGACAAAAGAGAAGAGAATTGAGGTCATTTTGATGTCTGGAGAATGAAGTTTCCATATCATGGCTGCAGGGCCGTTTCTAGCCAATTTGGCTCCCAGTGCGAGATTTAAAAATGCCCCCCCCCCCTCCCATTCACATAAAAAAAAATGCGCCCCCCCCCCCATAGATATAAAGAGTAAAACCATGCGCGCGCGCTCCCGGCAAGGGGGCGTGGCCTCGTTAAAACGGGCGTGGCTTTGTTAAGATGGGCGTGGCCTCATCCGATCTCATCATCACGGCCACCACAGGATAAAAAAAAAAAGTCCTCATTTTACACATTACAGCAGGCACGCGACCCCATTTTACACAGCACGGCAGGCAAGTGTCCCCATTTTACACAGCACGGCAGGCAAGTGTCCCCATTTTACACAGCACGGTAGGCAAGTGTCCCCATTTTACACATTGCGGCAGGAAAGAGTCTCCATTTTACACATTGCGGCAGGCACGTGCCCACATTTTACACATTGCGGCAGGAAAGTGTCCCCATTTTACACATTGCGGCAGGCACGTGCCTCCATTTTACACAGTACAACAGGCAAGTGTCCCCATTTTACACATTGTGGCAGGCACGTGTCCCCATTTTACACATTGCGGCAGGCACATGCCTCCATTTTACACAGTACAACAGGCAAGTGTCCCCATTTTACACATTGTGGCAGGCACGTGCCCCCATTTAACACATTGCGGCAGGCACGTGCCCCCATTTTACACATTGCGGCAGGAAAGTGTCCCCATTTTACACATTGCGGCAGGAAAGTGTCCCCCTTTTACACATTGCGGCAGGCACGTGCCTCCATTTTACACATTGCGGCAGGCACGTGCCTCCATTTTACACAGTACAACAGGCAAGTGTCCCCATTTTACACATTGTGGCAGGCACGTGTCCCCATTTTACACATTGTGGCAGGCACGTGCCCCCATTTTACAAATTGCGGCAGGCACGTGCCCCCATTTTACACATTACGGCAGACTGCATCCCCATTTTACACATTCCGGCAGGCACGTGCCCCCATTTTACACATTGCGGCAGGAAAGTGTCCCCATTTTACACATTGCGGCAGGAAAGTGTCCCCCTTTTACACATTGCGGCAGGCACGTGCCTCCATTTTACACATTGCGGCAGGCACGTGCCTCCATTTTACACAGTACAACAGGCAAGTGTCCCCATTTTACACATTGTGGCAGGCACGTGCCCCCATTTTACACATTGCGGCAGGCACGTGCCCCATTTTACACATCACGGCAGACTGCATCCCCATTTTACACATTCCGGCAGGCACATGCCCCCATTTTACACATTGCGGCAGGAAAGTGTCCCCATTTTACACATTGCGGCAGGAAATTGTCCCCATTTTACACATTGTGGCAGGCACGTGCCCCCATTTTACACATTACGGCAGACTGCATCTCCATTTTACACATTCCGGCAGGCAAGAGTCCCCATTTTACACATTCTGGCAGACAGGTGTCCCCATTTTACACAGTACGGCAGGTGGTGGTGGTGAGGAGGGAGGGAGAGAGAGAGAGGGAGAGGGGCTGACTTACACTTGAAGCGGTTCTTCCCGCTCTTCAGCCGCCTCTCCCTCGTCTGCGCGGCGCCGCGGCTTGGCTCCCCCTTCTCCCGAGTTCCCAGCTCGGGGGGCGGGTTTTCGCGGAATGACGCGATTGCGTCGTGACGTCACGATGCAATCGCGTCATTCCGCGAAAACCCGACCCCCGAGCTGGGCACTCAGGAGGAGAGGGGAGATTGAAAGTTCTCAAGAAGTGCCGCGGCGGGCGCCCCGTGCGGTTGCACGGCTCGCCCGCCGCAAGAAACGGCACTGCATAGCTGCAGATTTCAACAACCGGCACCCAGAAAGACCTCCAATTTCACATAACACTGTCAGGTGCCTAATTTCCAAATTACGAGAAACTGGGACTGTGGCTGACAAGTCACGGAGTGGTCGTCCAAGAAGTGCTACTGACGAAACAACCTCAAAAATGGTTTTGGCATCCTTTGTGAAGAGCCCACAATGCAACACAATGCCCACACATTAAATGGAGAACAGTTCGGCCTGTAATTCCCGCGACTTTTGAATCATAACTGCTATTTCAAATCTGTTTGTAGCAATAAACTTTCCAGCAAATTCAGATATTGTTTGACATGTTACACGACCCCCTTTCCATTTGAAAACAACTGATTAGCTTCAAGATGGACAATTTCAAGATGGCACCCATGTTCGGTACATACCCTAAAAGATAGCCCACCTCACCCATACCTTACTGGAGTGTTCAGTTTTCCCATTTCCTGCAGTTTCTGAAACTATATATATATATATATATGCGAAATCCCTCACTCACTCATCACTTGTTCTCTTACCCATATGTTAGGAAGTTGACATGTAACATAGGTATTCTTTAGGTGGGAAATAGGAAAACTACATAATTAGAATTTTAATAAACCTCCCCTAAGGGGATGAAAAGGGGATTGACATAATGACGTCGTTACCGATGCGTGGCTTGTGTTGCGTGAACGATATCACCCAAACAGACAATCAGATCAAAATTTGAATTGCACCTTCAGTGTGTAGAATTTAATAAACTACAAAAATGTGAAAGCCCTCACTCACTAACTCGCTCACTGACTGACTCATCACTAATTTTCTTACTTCCCGATATGTTAGGAAGATGAAATTCAACATAGGTATTCGGCAAGTGGGAAATAGGAAAACTACGTAATCAGAATTTATTTTTATTTTTTTAATTGAAGCATGAAGAAAGACATATCATTCACAAGACATGTACACAGAGCGTGCAATAAAATATTAACATTACATATATCATCGTGTAGTGTAATTTCTTAGCTATCAACTGATCGCAATAAGAGTAATTAAACATTATGTAATATTCGCATAATGTATAATGCACAATTTCACTTTAGATTCAGGAGGATGTGAATGTGTATGTGATGTGAATGTGTAGCATTCACCACCCACCCAAAAATAAAATTTAGGGAAATCAATTAATCAAGAGTAATGGGAGGATCCCCATCTAGGATATGTAATCCATACCACGAAGTCAGTAGTAAGCTTTTGTGGATTCCCTCGTGTACTGAGACAGTTTGCATTGCTATGTAACTTTCCCAAACATCAAAGAACGGACCTACCCGCTTTTCTTTTTCTAACATAGTTTCCACCCAGTCCATTCTAAAAATATGATGTAATTTTTATTTATAAAGGGAAAGGGACGGGGGGGGGGTTAGGATTTATCCAGTTTTGCAATACTGTTTTTTTGGCAGCAGTGCTAATGGCTAAGAGCAACTTCTTCCCTCCCTTTGTAATACGTTGAGATTTTGGGGGGAATCCAAAAATAGCCCATTCAGGGGAAAGAGGGACATAGTTAATCAAAGCAATTTCTGCATCGCGTTTGACCCATGTCCAAAAGCCTCTAATTATTGGACAGTCCCAAAAGCAATGGTACAAATCTGCAAGGCCCTGAGAACATTTGGGACAACTATCAGATGGGACTAAGCCAATGAGAAACTGTCTATTAGGAGATAGATAAGTTCTATGTATTACATTAAAAAATAGTTTCTGGTACATACTAGAGGATAAGCATTTGCATGAAATATTAAGAAACTGTAAGAGGTCCTGAGTCGAGAAAGTTGGTAAGTGGACTAACCACTGGCTCATCCCTGATTGTGAGGCAGTATGATCAATGGGACTTCCCAGGAATACATAGTGAGAGGAAATCACCTGTTTTTTTAGAAGATCCTTGACGAATAAGAATATATAAAGGGTTATCCCAAGCTGGACCTTTAAGTTCTCTCAGCACAGTAGAGATATAGTGCTGTGCTTGTAAAAATGCCACTGGATAAGATAGAAGAATTTCAAACCTAGCCATTGCTTCTAGAAATGTGAGAGGTCTTTTGAATGAACTAAGTGCCCAATTGAAGTGATCCCTCCTAGCCTCCATATGGTGAAGGGGTGAGCTGCCAAGCCGCCCTGAAAGCCTGGGTTTTTGCAGAAGGGGAGGTGTATGGAGAAATGAGCATTAAACCCAATTTTGCGTCTCAAAATGTGCCAGACCTTTCTCGTAGACTAGAGCAGAGGGTTGTCTCGAAGAATAAGTGGGATATCCGGATCACGAGTGTGGAGAAAATTAGCAGTATAAATCGTCAGATAGTTGAGATTCAAGTAACGTATTTGCGTATACACTAGTGCCATGTTCCCAGTCAATTAAATATCTTAAATGGGCTGCATGACTATAACGCACCACACCCGGAAAATTAATACCTCCATTGGCCCTGGTCTGGCACAGCTTTAGTAAACTAATGCGAAGCCTCTTCCACACTATATAAAATATCGAAAATGGCCATTAATACATTTTATATCATTTTGAGTGAGTAGCAGAGGAAGAACCTGTAATAAATAATCTAGAAAAGTGATCATTTTGATCAAATTTGCTCTTCCAAGAGAGGTAAATGTTTCCAGCCCTTTAACTCATGAGAAATATTTTGAATTGCCCTGGTAATATTGAATTTATATAAGTCAGAAGGGTTTCTAGTTAAAGTTATTCCCAGATAATATAAAGAAGAGGAAGTCTATTTTATGGGACTCATATTACTCCACTGCGGAATAGATCTATCCGAACATAACAGCATCCCTATTGATTTGTCTGCATTAATAACCAATCCGGAGACGCTGCCATAAGAGTTAATTTTGTCTAAAATAAGAGGGACTGATTCACAGGGATTATTTGTCAAAGTAAAAAAACATTACATACACAGCACATGTAAACTCCAAACAGATGGGTCGCTGTGCATGTGCATACACACAGCGTGCACAGCGATATATAGTAGCCTACGCATTCGCACAGACAAGCCATAAAGATCTATTCAACACATATTTCATACAACACATAAATTAAACATGTCAAGCACCAGACATAATGTATTTATCTAAGAGAGTTATAACATCAGATATATATGTATTATTGGAACGGAACAAGTTAAACATATCATGCTTGGTGTCAAAATGATCAGGAGAATGTGTGTGTTGGTTTGATAGCGGTGGTTAGATTGTAGCACATTGCAACGATTAGTTATGACCAAATTTATGAATACAAAGGATTTCCTGAATACACATGTGCCAGCAACCTAGAACAAAAGCCCTCACACTGACCAATAACACATCATGAATGAGAGATCTCCCTCGCCTGGACCAATAACAGAAGACTCAGTCCCAGACATGTACTTCCCCCAATACACAGTATAGAGGTATTTCCCCTCACCCAAGAAGTTCTGTTTTTCGTTGCTGTTGGTGCAGATTCAAAGATGGAGAAGACTGTGCATTAAGCAAATTGGGTGAAGTATGCTGGCTGTAATTGATCCTTATGTAACTACAACTGCTTCTTGTGTAATTGTAACTCTGTAACTATATATATACTGTCCATGTGTTATATTGTATGCATACCCTTTTAATATCAAATATATACATCTGAGCATTGGACCTCAGTAATACAATGTGTGCGAGTGCTTGCTTTCTCTTAAGGGATGTAGTGTTTGCTACGTACAGTGCACTTTTATCGTATATGGTAATAAGATGCGCCTTGCGACCGCAGCATATATAAACGCTGGCATTTTAAATGTTTATTTAGAAATAATCAGAAATTTACAATTAACATATAAAAGAAGATCATCTGCGAAAGCAGACATTTTTATTTCACACAATCCAACATGTATTCCCTGGAATTGTGGCCAGTTCTGAAGAATTCGTAAAAGAGGGTCAAGTGATAAATTGAAGAGTAGGGAGGAAAGAGGGTATCCCTGATGAGTGCCTCTGTAGATGGTTAAAGCATTGCTTCTCAACCCATTAACCAAGAGCGAAGTAGTGGGAGAGCGATAGAAAAAAATAAATGAATCTTATGAACTCCAGATCAAAGTCCCTGTGCTCCAATATAGAGAACAGTTGTGGCCAAAGCACTGTATCAAACGCTTTGTATCTACACTAAGTAGCATATTGTTTGAATGAGATGACTGAAAGGAGGAAATGGTGGCCGCTATCGCAGATCTAATTGCGCGAACCGAATGTCTGCCTGCTACAAAACCCAATTGATGGTCAGTAAGGAGGTTCGGCAAAATTTGTTGCAAACGATTAGCCATGATTTTGGATAAAATTTTAAAATCAACATTTAATAATGTTATGTCTATAAGATCCTAACAGTTGAGGATCCCTGTCTGGTTTAGGTATTAAGACTGTATGCAATTCATTAAAGGATGGGTAATTAGGGGAGTCTCTATAGATAGTCTGGTAAAGCTCATGTAAGATCGGGAGTATATTATCATGAAGGATTTTGTAGCAATCTCCAGTCAGGCCATCTACAAGGCGCTAGCCTCTTAATAACCTGGGAAATTTCTTCTAATGTGATTGCTCCACTTAGCTGGTTTCTTTGGGCCTGTGATAATTTTGGGAGACGGGCTTTTCGAAGGATATGGGTCTGCAAATCTGAATCTATCGCCTGATCCGCATACAGGTTGCTGTAGTATTCATGGAACAGGTTTAGGATTCGTTTAGAATCCGTGACAAGAGTATGAGTATGGGGATTTTTAATAGCCACAATATGTGTCCTAGTTTTCCAAGGACGTGACATGGTGGCCAAGACTCTGCACTTTGTGTTTGGAGATTTCTAGTGAGTTTTTGGCCTGAGTAAGAAGAAAATTCTCCAATAGTTGTCTAGCTTTTTTTGTATGATTCCAAGGTACTATCATCTGGAGATGAGGAATATGTAGCAAAGATGGATGAAACTTCTGCTCTAAGGGCATTATATGTGGCCACAGACTCCTTCCTTTTGTTAGCTACATAACGGATATTATGTCCCCTCATCACAGCCTTTGAAGATTCCCAGAAGAGAAGGGGAGAATCCCAATGCTCAATATCATCATCAGTGAATTCCACCCATCGTGCGTTTAAAAAAAGTTTGAACTCTTCAGAAGAAATCAAGTGAGACGGTAATCTCCAAAGTCTATCTGACGAGGGGGCAAACCCAAGATTAAGTATAATAGATATGGGAGCACGGTCCAAAATAACAATATTGTGTAATTTTGCGTTAAAAAGATTAGTCACGAGAATGCCTGAAATCATAAAGTAATCTATACGGGAGAAAGATCTATGAACCCCAAATTAAATGTATACAATTTGTCTGAAGAGTTGAGTAGTCGCCACTGGTCTGATAATTGTAGCGACGTAGTAAATGTAGAGATAACATCCCAGTGAGAAGAGTGTGGATTAGCGGCTGGAGATTTGTTTAATGTGGGATCCGCAACAGTGTTAAAGTCATCTCCAATTATTAAAGGAAAATTATCTCTTTGGTTAAGAATCTGTAGTAAATTATTAAGAAAAGAATGTTTGTCTATGTTCGGTGCATAAATATTAACCAGGGTATATTTAGAGCCATGAATATTTATGTCCAGGATGATATATCTCCCGTCTAGATCGATAACCTGATTTAAAATGGTGAATGGTAAGGATCTGCGTATTAGTATGGCAACGCCTCTGGATTTGGTACAGTAGGATGCTTCAACACAGTGGCCTAACCAGGGGGCACGAAGAGAAGAATCTTCTCCAGTTTTCCAATGAGTTTCTTGAATGAACATTATGTCAGAGTTGAATTTACAGAGGTGGGTTATAATTGGTTTGCGTTTGAGTGGACTATTAGCTCCACCCACATTCCATGACAGGAGGCGCAAGTGTGTTGGGGCAGTGGACGTAGAACTTTCACCAAGCGGCATGGCTAACTCACCCCCTCTCGGGGCAACTGGCTAAATGCAGAAAGTAAATACATTGGAGCATAACGTGAAAAGGCTGCACATTGTAAAAGATAGTTAGTAAGTGCAGTTGTAGGGTGCAAATCTGGTAATTTGGAAGTGAATGCCACACAACCTGTACAAAGCATCAACAATACATATATATATATCCATGCTTCAAATCAACATCTTTTCAAATTTTCCTATAACTGTAACATAAGAAACGAGGGCCGCGCAGCATTTAAGCTGTCCAAGGCCACAAATACAAACAAATGAGAATGAGGAAGGGAGGGCTAGGGAGAGAATACAGATGAAAAAAAGCTAAGATCAGCATATATCTATTAACATATAAACATAGAAGCAGTAAAAAGCTGTCATTTTGACCAAAGGCTACATAAAACTCCTGGGATCACAAGTGTCTCTGGGCTAGAGGATAAAGACGTCTACATCGATGAATATCAACTAATAATAAAGGAAGAGGTTATGGAGAACCTCAGGGTCAGCATAGTTGTCCTAAACATACCATACAGAATTAGTAGTTATAACGCTAACTGTGCGACAGACTATAAGAGAGGATAAAATAACAGGCTAGTTGTAACAGAACTCCTTTAATTTACGGGGTTCTAGGAGACTGAGATGGTGAGCGAGAAACCATTAGTTGGCATTTCGCCAAGTGAGGATCATCAAAATACACTGGCTGGCTGTCTATTATTACTCGAAGTTTTGCTGGGTAAAGTAGGGCGAAACGCCTTTCGTGGTCATGGAGAAAGCGACAGATCTCTGAAAATGCTTTACGTTTTTGGGACACATCCGCTAAGAAATCTTTGAAAACTAATATTCGGTAATCGTGGACCTGTGATCTACGGTATTGGGCTAGAATTTTTTCCTTAACCCTGTAGTCCAAGAATTTGGCCACAATCTGGGGGGTGGGGAAATCTCCACTACAGCCCAAATAATTTAATTGAGAATCAGGAATTGACTCTGGGACACCGATGAAACGGAGATTACTCCACTTATTGCGGTTCTCCAAGTCATCAAGGGCTTGAATAACATTGGCCTGTGAGTGACCTTGTTGTTGAACTGTATGTAGGGAATCCTCCACATCGCTAGTTCTTTGTTCTAAAGTGTCTAGGTGCGTGGAATGAGAGTCAAGCCTAGCCAATGCAGCATCCAGTCTAGTGTTCAAGTCCTCAAGGGGTTTGTTAAGAAGAGGTAAAATTATTTTGGACATTTCTTACGCCATATCAGCCAATGGAAGAGATTTCACTGGTATTACCTGTAGGGTGGTAGATGTATGGGAGTCTTGCGGGTCACCTGACGCAGATGCAGAATGTGAGGGGACGTTATCTCCCTTATTTCTGTTTCTCACCATGTCTGAGGTGGAAGGAGACTGATGTGATACCGTTAATTTGTCTACAAATTTATCCATGCCCTTCCCAGGGCCTGCTAGTAATAATAGAGTATCTAAGTCACACAATTTAAAGCCAGTGAATAGAAGCAAAGTGAACCTTGGTAGTCAATAATGGGATCACACACTATCACAGATAAATAGCCCTTAGCACCCCTTCATTTTAGACTATCATCATAGTTCACATGGTATAGTGCAACAGGGTACGGAGCTTAGGAATTTAAGCTAGAGCACCTCAAAATTGAAAAGTTAACAATAGGGCTGGACACAAGATCTGTAACAAACCCTAATATGGTAGTTATCGATCCCAGGATTTGACACTTGGAGGACCCTAAACCAATGGAGAGTATTAGTTGCCCCCGTAAGATATATTAGGGTTATGTGAGAAAGTGAGTAAGGTTAATAGGAGTACTATTGAAAAAGGGGGAGTAAACCACATAAAACAAATATCGCAATGTGTAAAATAGGGAATCCTATAACCACAGTATTTAACAGTCACTAAGTAACCCTGTTGTATTTCAATATAAGTAGAAGAAAAAAAGAGAGAAAAAAAAGGGGGTACACCAGTGAAAAGTAGTTAGGTATAAATTACAAAGAATTTACACAACTTGCAGTACCAGCGACAGGATTTCCTTTCTTTTTTTATTCCTCCCCTCCCTATTATAGTAAATGTGCAAGGAACTCACAAGGTGAAGCAAAAATTGTCAAAAATGACAAACTTTGAAAACTATTAAAGTAGCAATGTAGGAAGTTTCATAGAGCAGAGTCACCCAATGGATGGGACAGGCAGATGCTTCAGCTCTAGAGCCCTTGAAACCCTATGGTGAGGTTATACATATAATGTATAGAGTGACCACTAGATGGTGTAAGTGATGTCAGAATATAGGACTAACCAGTGCAAAACAGAATAGCAGGGCAGCAAGTCATTTCAAAGCATCAATATCTGGCTTGGATAGATGTAGCTTCACATAACAAGTCATAGATCAAAACATCAGCCCTATATAACTAAATGCCTGACAGTCTAAAATGAACCTAATAGTGTAATGATGAGAAACAATAGTAAACAGGTACTATTTCAACAACTGCGTATATGTGAGCTCAGTTCCCAAATGGAAAGCTGCTGTAAGGTTGCCAAGCCGACCGGTATGGGGTGACCCTTATAGTCCCTCAATGAAGAGAAGACTGTTATGATTATTAGAAAGGGGAGCAGGAGGAGGGGATCAAAACAGGGTAGGTATGAGGAGGAAGGGAAGGATTGCGTAGGGTGGATAAAAATGACACAATAGGGAGGTATGGTATGAAGAGATGTGATAAAAGAGTAGAAAATAAGATTTTACTCACCGGTAAATCTATTTCTCGTAGTCCGTAGTGGATGCTGGGAACTCCGTAAGGACCATGGGGAATAGCGGCTCCGCAGGAGACTGGGCACAACTAAAGAAAGCTTTAGGACTACCTGGTGTGCACTGGCTCCTCCCACTATGACCCTCCTCCAGACCTCAGTTAGGATACTGTGCCCAGAAGAGCTGACACAATAAGGAAGGATTTTGAATCCCGGGTAAGACTCATACCAGCCACACCAATCACACCGTATAACTCGTGATATTATACCCAGTTAACAGTATGAAATATAACTGAGCCTCACTAACAGATGGCTCATAACAATAACCCTTTAGTTAGGCAATAACTATATACAAGTATTGCAGACAATCCGCACTTGGGATGGGCGCCCAGCATCCACTACGGACTACGAGAAATAGATTTACCGGTGAGTAAAATCTTATTTTCTCTGACGTCCTAGTGGATGCTGGGAACTCCGTAAGGACCATGGGGATTATACCAAAGCTCCCAAACGGGCGGGAGAGTGTGGATGACTCTGCAGCACCGAATGAGCAAACACAAGGTCCTCCTCAGCCAGGGTATCAAACTTGTAGACTCTTGCAAAGAGGTTTGAACCCGACCAAGTAACAGCTCGGCAAAGTTGTAAAGCCGAGATCCCTTGGGCAGCCGCCCAAAAAGAGCCCACTTTCCTCGTGGAATGGGCTTTTACAGATTTAGGGTGCGGCAGCCCAGCCGCAGAATGTGCAAGTTGAATCGTGCTACAGATCCAGCGAGCAATAGTCTGCTTAGAAGCAGGAGCACCCAGCTTGTTGGGTGCATACAGGATAAATAGCGAGTCAGTTTTCCTGACTCCAGCCGTCCTGGAAACATAGATTTTCAGGGCCCTGACTACGTCCAGTAACTTGGAGTCCTCCAAGTCCCCCGTAGCCGCAGGCACCACAATAGGTTAGTTCACATGAAAAGCCGATACCACCTTAGGAAGGAATTGGGAACGAGTCCTCAATTCCGCCCTATCCATATGAAAATCAGATAAGGGCTTTTGCATGACAAAGCCGCCAATTCTGATACACGCCTGGCCGACGCCAAGGCCAACAGCATGACCACTTTCTACGTGAGATATTTTAGCTCTACGGATTTAAGTGGCTCAACCCAATGCGACTTCAGGAATCCAACACCACGTTGAGATCCCACGGTGCCACTAGAGGCACAAACGGGGGCTGAATATGCAGCACTCCCTTAACAAAAGTCTGAACTTCAGGCAGTGAAGCCAGTTCTTTTTGGAAGAAAATGTACAGAGCCGAAATCTGGACCTGAATGGAACCCAATTTTAGGCCCATAGTCACTCCTGACTGTAGGAAGTGCAGAAATCGACCCAGTTGAAATTCCTCCGTTGGGGCCTTCCTGGCCTCACCCCAAGCAACATATTTTCGCCATATGCGGTGATAATATTTTGCGATCACATCTTTCCTAGCCTTAATCAGCGTAGGAATGACTACCTCCGGAATGCCTTTTTCCTTTAGGATCCGGTGTTCAACCGCCATGCCGTCAAACACAGCCGTGGTAAGTCTTGAAACAGGCAGGGCCCCTGCTGCAGCAGGTCCTGTCTGAGCGGCAGAGGCCATGGGTCCTCTGAGATCATTTCTTGAAGTTCTGGGTACCAAGCTCTTCTTGGCCAATCCGGAACCACAGGTATAGTTCTTACTCCTCTCCTTCTTAGTATTCTCAGTACCTTGGGTATGAGAGGCAAAGGAAGGAACACATACACCGACTGGTACACCCACGGTGTTACCAGAGCGTCCACAGCTATCGCCTGAGGGTCCCTTGACCTGGCGCAATATCTTATTAGCTTTTTGTTGAGGCGGGACGCCATCATGTCCACCCGTGGCCTTTCCCAATGGTGTACAATCATTTTGAAGACTTCTGGATGAAGTCCCCACTCTCCCGGGTGGAGGTTGTGCCTGCTGAGAAAGTCTGCTTCCCAGTTGTCCACTCCGGGAATGAACACTGCTGACAGTGCTAACACATGATTTTCCGCCCATCGGAAAATCCTTGTGGCTTCTGCCATCACCATCCTGCTTCTTGTGCCGCCCTGCTGGTTTACATGGGCAACCGCCGTGATGTTGTCTGACTGGATCAGCACCGGCTGGTGTTGAAGCAGGGGTCTAGCCTGACTTAGGGCATTGTGAATGGCCCTTAGTCCCAGAATATTTATGTGTAGGGAAGTCTCCTGACATGACCATAGTCCTTGGAAGTTTCTTCCCTGTGTGACTGCCCCCCAGCCTCGAAGGCTGGCATCCGCGGTCACCAGGACCCAGTCCTGTATGCCGAATCTGCTGCCCTCTAGAAGATGAGCACTCTGCAGCCACCACAACAGCGACACCCTGGCCCTTGGAGACAGGGTTATCAGCCGATGCATCTGAAGATGCGACCCGGACCACTTGTCCAACAGATCCCACTGGAAGATCCTTGCATGGAAACTGCCGAATGGAATTTCTTCGTAAGAAGCTACCATCTTTCCCAGGACTCGCGTGCATTGATGCACCGACACCTGTATTTGTATTAGGAGGTCTCTGACTAGAGATGACAACTCCTTGGCCTTCTCCTCCGGGAGAAACCCTTTTTCCTGTTCTGTGTCCAGAACCATACCCAGGAACAGTAGACGCGTCGTAGGAACCAGCTGCGACTTTGGACTATTCAGAATAAAGCCGTGCTGTTGTAGCACTTCCCGAGATAGTGCTACTCCGACGAACAACTGCTCCCTGGACCTCGCCTTTATAAGGAGATCGTCCAAGTACGGGATAATTATAACTCCCTTTTTTCGAAAGGAGTATCATCATTTCGGCCATTACCTTGGTAAATACCCTCGGTGCCGGGGACAGACCACCGCAACTTCTGGAATTGGTAATGACAGTCCTGTACCACAATTTTGAGGTACTCCTGGTGAGGAGGGTAATTGGGGACATGCAGGTAAGCATCCTTGATGTCCAGTGATACCATGTAATCCCCTTCGTCCAGGCTTGCAATAACCGCCCTGAGCGATTCCATTTTGAACTTGAACCTTCGTATATAAGTGTTGCAAGGATTTCAATTTTAGAATGGGTCTCACCGAACCGTCTGGTTTCGGTACCACAAACATTGTGGAATAGTAACCCCGGCCTTGTTGAAGGAGGGGTACCTCGATTATCACCTGCTGGAAGTACAGCTTGTGAATTGCCGCCAGTACTACCTCTCCTCGAGGGCAGCAGGCAAGGCTGATCTGAGGTAACGGCGAGGGGGTGTCGCCTCGAACTCCAGCTTGTATCCCTGTGATACTACTTGCAGAACCCAGGGATCCACCTGTGAGAGAGCCCACTGGTCGCTGAAGTTCCCGAGACGCGCCCCCACCGCACCTGGCTCCACCTGTGGAACCCCAGCGTCATGCGGTGGATTCAGAGGAAGCGGGGGAAGATTTTTGATCCTGGGAACTGGCTGTCTGGTTCAGCTTTTTCCCTCTTCCCTTGTCTCTGTGCAGAAAGGAAGCGCCTTTGACCCGCTTGCTTTTCTGAAGCCGAAAGGACTGTACCTTATAATACGGTGCTTTCTTAGGCTGTGAGGAAACTTGAGGTAAATTATTTTCTTCCCAGCTGTTGCTGTGGATACGAGGTCCCAGAGACCATCCCCAAACAATTCCTCACCCTTATAAGGCAGAATCTTCATGTGCCTTCAAAAGTCAGCATCGCCTGTCCACTGCCGGGTCCCTAATACCCTCCTGGCAGAATGGACATTGCATTAATTCCGGATGCCAGCCGGCAAATATCCCTCTGTGCATCCCTCATATATAAGACGACGTCTTTAATATGCTCTATGGTTAGCAAATAGTATCCCTGTCCTGACAGGGTATCAGACCACGCTGTAGCAGCACTATCCATGCTGAGGCAATTGCAGGTCTCAGTATAGTACCTGAGTGTGTATATACAGACTTCAGGATAGCCTCCTGCTTTTTATCAGCAGGCTCCTTCAAAGTGGCCGTATTCTAAGACGGCAGTGCCACCTTTTTTGACAAACGTGTGAGCGCCTTATCCACCCTAGGGAATATCTCCCAACGTGACCTATCCTCTGGCGGGAAAAGGTACGCCATCAGTAACTTTTTAGAAATGACCAGTTTCTTATCGGGGGAACCCACGCTTCTTCACACACTTCATTCACTCATCTGATGGGGGAACAAAACACTGTCTGCTTTTTCTCCCCAAACATAAAACCCCTTTTTTGTGGTACCTGGGTTAAAGTTAGAAATGTGTAACACATTTTTCATTGCCGAGATCACGCAACGGATGTTCCTAGTGGATTGTGTATATGTCTCAACCTCGTCGACACTGGAGTCAGACTCCGTGTCGACATCTGTGTCTGCCATCTGAGGTAGCGGGCGTTTTTGAGCCCCTGATGGCCTTTGAGACGCCTGGGCAGGCGCGGGCTGAGAAGCCGGCTGTCACACAGCTGTTACGTCATCCAGCCTTTTATGTAAGGAGTTGACACTGTCGGTTAATACCTTCCACCTATCCATCCACTCTGGTGTCGGCCCCACAGGGGGCGACATCCCATTTATCGGCATCAGCACCGCCTCCACATAAGCCTCCTCATCAACCATGTCGACACAGCCGTACCGACACACCGCACAGGGAATGCTCTGACTGAGGACAGGACCCCACAAAGTCCCTTGGGGAGACAGAGAGAGAGTATGCCAGCACACAGCAGAGCGCTATATAATGCAGGGATTCACACTACCCACAGTGATTTTTCCCTTATAGCTGCTATAATACACAGATTTGCGCCTAAATTTAGTGCCCCCCCCTCTCTTTTTAACCCTTTGAGCCTGAAAACTACAGGGGAGAGCCTGGGAAGCTGTCTTCCAGCTGCACTGTGAAGAGAAAATGGCGCCAGTGTGCTGAGGGAGATAGCCCCGCCGCTTTTTCGGCGGACTTTCTCCCGCTTTTTTATGGATCCTTGCAGGGGTATTTTACACATATATAGCCTCTAGGACTATATATTGTGATTATTTTGCCAGACAAGGTGTTAATATTGCTGCTCAGGGCGCCCCCCCAGCGCCCTGCACCCATCAGTGACCGGAGTGTGAGGTGTGCATGAGGAGCAATGGCGCACAGCTGCAGTGCTGTGCGCTACCTTGTTGAAGACCGAAGTCTTCTGCCGCCGATTTTCCGGACCATCTTCTTGCTTCTGGCTCTGTAAGGGGGGCGGCGGCGCGGTAGGTTCGCTTCTTCTCCCCTTAGTCCCTCGTAGCAGTGAGTCTGTTGCCAGCAGATCTCACTGAAAATAAAAAACCTAAAATAAACTTTCTTTTTCTAGGAGCTCAGGAGAGCCCCTAGTGTGCATCCAGCTCAGCCGGGCACAAGATTCTAACTGAGGTCTGGAGGAGGGTCATAGTGGGAGGAGCCAGTGCACACCAGGTAGTCCTAAAGCTTTCTTTAGTTGTGCCCAGTCTCCTGCGGAGCCGCTATTCCCCATGGTCCTTACGGAGTTCCCAGCATCCACTAGGACGTCAGAGAAAAGAGAGTTAAAATAAATAAAAATAACCACAGACAGCGTTAGTACCAGTAGGAGGGTAGGGGGGTTGCAGCTAGAGCATCCAGACCCGCTGAAGACACCGGCAGTCACCAGTAATCAGAGTAGAAGGTCCTAGTGGACGCCAGTCAGAATGGAGGAGAGACAGTAGGGGATTCGACCCAGAGGCACCTCAAGCAGCATGTGTAGAGGAGTCCAGGATCTGAAGGCGACACCACTCCGGATGGAAGAAAGCCGCGACTCTCACTCAGCCGTGGTCTTTGTGCCCTGGCAAACACCAGAAAGGCACAGGAGGGGGAGCTCCCGAGGCGGCAGGTGTATAGTCCAAAAGGTAGTGGGGAGCAGCTCCAGCAGTGTACCAGGGGTACAGCATCAGGACACTCGGCAGCCACGAATGATAAGGTATAAGCCGGTAAGTCCGGGCGGCGGCTCAACACAGCGGGAGAGAGATGAAGGTCCCGTTACTTAACTTGCCGGGGATCCAGCTACCAGGTACTCTTCCAATGGAGGTGAGCAGGTTTAGGGGAAGACTCAGCACCACCAGCGAGGGGAGGGTTAGGTCCCGAATCCCGATACTGCAGGACATCGAGGAACCCGCCGCTATAGCGCAGCAGGGATCCAGTTACTCAGTGCCCGGCTATTACCAGCAAGCAGCTCTAGGTCCAGGGAGCGGGTGATCACAGCCGTCAGAGAGAGGATGGAGGTCCCATCCACACAGCCCACTTAGGATCTTGCTGTCAGGCTCCATGGAGACACGGGGGGTAATGTAGGAAAGCAGCTTGGCACGTCTGGCAGTATGGGAGGGGAGGTGAAAGTCTCGTCTCTCCCGGCACCAGATATCCAACAAGCTCAGGCGGGGGGTTCGAGGAGCGGGTGCAACACCACTGTACAACGGAGCACAGATACTTTGTCACCGCAGCCACCTGAGAGACCCGTAAGTGTTTTAAGCGGGCAAAGTAGGTTAATTCAGCATAGGGTAACAGATTAGAGTCTGTTACTGGGGCGGCAGGGGAATAGCCATGTTAATCAGGATGCAGCAGTATAGGGAGCTCCAGCTTCAGTGTTCCGACCGCTACGCCAGGTTTCACGCCAAAGAAATGGCAGTCATGCAGGCCACTGAGGGGCAGATGTATTAACCTGGAGAAGGCATAAGGAAGTGATAAACCAGTGATATGTGCAAGGTGATAACGGCACCAGCCAATCAGATCCTAACTGTTAATTTACATATTGGAGCTGATTGGCTGTTGCCTTTATCACCTTGCACATATCACTGGTTTATCACTTCCTTATGCCTTCTCCAGGTTAATACATCTGCCCCTGAGTTCCGTGGCCAGACTCCGGTGCGAATAAAGAATTTAAAAAAAACAGTCAAAGACAATGTCTCAGACTGTCAGATCCCGGCGCTATATAAATTAATTATTTAGTATCAAATAGTGTTTCTTCAGGGCTGCGGAGTAAAAACAGCTGGCTAGGCTGCAATTGATAAGAATTGAAGGCAGAAAAGGAGGAGATTACTCTGCGCTCAGAAACATCTTAAAAAATGAATATGTGTGGTCTGTCATGGAGAGTAATTGACTCAGTGGGACTCAGTGTAAAATAAGATTTTACTCACCGGTAAATCTATTTCTCGTAGTCCGTAGTGGATGCTGGGGACTCCGTAAGGACCATGGGGATAGACGGGCTCCGCAGGAGACTGGGCACTCTATAAGAAAGATTTGGTACTATCTGGTGTGCACTGGCTCCTCCCTCTATGCCCCTCCTCCAAACCTCAGTTAGGATACTGTGCCCGGAAAAGCTGACACAATAAGGAAGGATTTTGAATCCCGGGTAAGACTCATACCAGCCACACCAATCACACCGTATAACTCGTGATACTATACCCAGTTAACAGTATGAAATATAACAGAGCCTCTCAACAGATGGCTCAACAATAACCCTTTAGTTAGGCAATAACTATATACAAGTATTGCAGACAATCCGCACTTGGGATGGGCGCCCAGCATCCACTACGGACTACGAGAAATAGATTTACCGGTGAGTAAAATCTTATTTTCTCTGACGTCCTAGTGGATGCTGGGGACTCCGTAAGGACCATGGGGATTATACCAAAGCTCCCAAACGGGCGGGAGAGTGCGGATGACTCTGCAGCACCGAATGAGAGAACTCAAGGTCCTCCTCAGCCAGGGTATCAAATTTGTAGAATTTAGCAAACGTGTTTGCCCCTGACCAAGTTGCAGCTCGGCAAAGTTGTAAAGCCGAGACCCCTCGGGCAGCCGCCCAAGATGAGCCCACTTTCCTCGTGGAATGGGCTTTCACTGATTTAGGATGCGGCAATCCAGCCGCAGAATGCGCCAGCTGAATTGTGCTACAAATCCAGCGAGCAATAGTCTGCTTAGAAGCAGGAGCACCTATCTTGTTGGGTGCATACAGGACAAAAAGCGAGTCAGTCTTCCTGACTCCAGCCGTCCTGGAAACATAAAGTTTCAACGCCCTGACTACATCCAGTAACTTGGAATCCTCCAAGTCCCTCGTAGCCGCAGGCACCACAATAGGTTGGTTCAAGTGAAAAGCAGATACCACCTTAGGGAGAAACTGGGGACGAGTCCTCAATTCTGCCCTATCCATATGGAAAATCAGATAAGGGCTTTTACAAGACAAAGCCGCCAATTCTGACACACGCCTGGCCGAAGCCAAGGCCAATAACGACCACTTTCCACGTGAGATATTTCAGATCCACAGTCTTAAGTGGTTCAAACCAATGTGATTTTAGGAAACTCAACACCACATTGAGATCCCAAGGTGCCACGGGAGGCACAAAAGGGGGCTGAATATGAAGCACTCCCTTAACAAAAGTCTGAACTTCAGGCAGTGAAGCCAGTTCTTTCTGGAAGAAAATCGACAGGGCCGAAATCTGGACCTTAATGGAACCCAATTTTAGGCTCATAGTCACTCCCGACTATAGGAAGTGCAGAAACCGACCCAGCTGAAATTCCTCTGTTGGGGCCTTCCTGGCCTCACACCACGCAACATATTTTCGCCAAATACGGTGATAATGGTTCGCGGTTACTTCTTTCCTGGCTTTTATCAGCGTAGGAATGACTTCCTCCGGAATGCCCTTTTCCTTTAGGATCCGGAATTCAACCGCCATGCCGTCAAACGCAGCCGCGGTAAGTCTTGGAACAGACAGGGCCCCTGCTGTAGCAGATCCTGTCTGAGCGGTAGAGGCCATGGGTCCTCTGATATCATTTCTCGAAGTTCTGGGTACCAAGCCCTTCTTGGCCAATCCGGAACCACGAGTATCGTTCTTACTCCTCGCCTTCTTATTATTCTCAGTACCTTTGGTATGAGAGGCAGAGGAGGGAACACATAAACCGACTGGTACACCCACGGTGTCACTAGAGCGTCCACAGCTATCGCCTGAGGGTCCCTTGACCTGGCGCAATATCTCTTTAGCTTTTTGTTGAGGCGAGACGCCATCATGTCCACCTGTGGCCTTTCCCAACGGTTTACCAACAGTAGGAAGACTTCTGGATGAAGTCCCCACTCTCCCGGGTGTAGGTCGTGTCTGCTGAGGAAGTCTGCTTCCCAGTTGTCCACTCCCGGAATGAACACAGCTGACAGTGCTAAGACGTGATTTTCCGCCCATCGGAGAATCCTTGTGGCTTCTGCCATCGCCATCCTGCTTCTTGTGCCGCCCTGTCGGTTCACATGGGCGACTGCCGTGATGTTGTCTGACTGGATCAGTACCGGCTGGTTTTGAAGCAGGGGTTTTGCCTGACTTAGGGCATTGTAAATGGCCCTCAGTTCCAGAATATTTATGTGTACGGAAGTCTCCTGACTTGACCATAGTCCTTGGAAGTTTCTTCCCTGTGTGACTGCTCCCCAGCCTCGAAGGCTGGCATCCGTGGTCACCAGGACCCAGTCCTGTATGCCGAAACTGCGGCCCTCTAGAAGATGAGCACTCTGCAGCCACCACAGTAGAGACACCCTGGTCCTTGGAGACAGGGTTATCAGTTGATGCATCTGAAGATGCGATCCCGACCACTTGTCCAAGAGGTCCCACTGGAAGGTCCTCGCATGGAACCTGCCGAATGGAATTGCTTCGTATGAAGCCACCATTTTTCCCAGGACTCGTGTGCAGTGATGCACCGATACCCGTTTCGGTTTTAGGAGGTCTCTGACTAGAGATGACAGCTCCTTGGCTTTCTCCTGCGGGAGAAACACTTTTTTCAGTTCTGTGTCCAAAATCATACCCAGGAACAGTAAGCGAGTGGAAGGAACCAGTTGTGACTTTGGAATGTTTAGAATCCAGCCATGCTGTTGTAGCACTTCCCGAGATAGTGCTACTCCGACCAGTAACTGCTCCCTGGACCTCGCCTTTATAAGGAGATCGTCCAAGTACGGGATAATTAAAACTCCCTTTTTTCGAAGGAGTATCATCATTTCTGCCATTACTTTGGTAAACACCCTCGGTGCCGTGGACAGTCCAAACGGTAGTGTCTGGAATTGGTAATGGCAATCCTGTACCACAAATCTGAGGTACTCCTGGTGAGGAAGGTAAATGGGGACATGCAGGTAAGCATCCTTGATGTCCAGGGATACCATGTAATCCCCCTCGTCCAGGCTTGCAATAACCGCCCTGAGCGATTCCATCTTGAACTTGAATTTTGTTATGTAAGTGTTCAAGGATTTAAAATTTAAAATGGGTCTCACCGAACCGTCTGGTTTCGGTACCACAAACAGTGTGGAATAGTAGCCCCGGCCTTGTTGAAGTAGGGGTACCTTGACTATCACCTGCTGGGAATACAGCTTGTGAATGGCCTCTAGCACAGCCTCCCTGCCCGAGGGAGTCGTCGGTAAGGCCGATTTGAGGAAACGGCGGGGGGGAAGCGCCTCGAATTCCAGCTTGTACCCCTGAGATACTACTTGAAGGATCCAGGGATCCACCCGTGAGCGAGCCCACTGATCGCTGAAATTCTTGAGACGGCCCCCCACCGTACCTGGCTCCGCCTGTGGAGCCCCACCGTCATGCGGCGGATTTGGAAGAAGCGGGGGAGGACTTTTGGTCCTGTGTGTTGCAGCTTTTTCCCCCTTCCTCTGCCTCTAGACAGAAAGGACCCGCCTTTTCCCCGCCTGTTTTTCTGGGGTCGAAAGGACTGTACTTGGTAATACGGTGCTTTCTTAGGGTGTGAGGGGACATGGGGCAAAAATGCAGACTTCCCAGCTGTTGCTGTGGAAACAAGGTCTGAGAGACCGTCCCCGAATAACTCCTCACCCTTATAAGGCAAAACTTCCATGTGCCTTTTAGAATCTGCATCTCCTGTCCACTACCGAGTCCATAAGCCTCTCCTAGCAGAAATGGACAATGCACTTATTCTAGATGCCAGCCGGCAGATCTCCCTCTGTGCATCTCTCATGTATAAGACTGAGTCTTTTATATGCTCTATGGTTAGCAATATAGTGTCTCTGTCTAGGGTGTCAATATTTTCCGACAGGGAATCTGACCAAGCAGCAGCAGCACTGCACATCCAGGCTGAAGCAATAGCTGGTCTCAGTATAACACCAGTGTGTGTGTATATAGATTTTAGGATAGCCTCCTGCTTTCTATCAGCAGGTTCCTTTAGGGCGGCCGTATTCGGAGACGGTAGTGCCACCTTTTTAGACAAACGTGTGAGCGCTTTATCCACCCTAGGGGGAGTTTCCCAACGTGACCTATCCTCTGGCGAGAAAGGGAACGCCATTAGTAATTTTTTTGAAATCACCAATTTTTTATCGGGGAAAGCCCACGCTTCTTCACACACATCATTCAATTCCTCAGATGGGGGAAAAACTATTGGTAGTTTTTTCTCCCCAAACATAATACCCTTTTTTGAGGTACCTGGGTTTATATCAGAAAGGTGTAATACCTCTTTCATTGCCTCAATCATGCCACAAATGGCCCTAGTGGACATTAAATTTGACTCATCGTCGTCGACACTTGCATCAGTATCCGTGTCAACATCTGTGTCTGCCATCTGAGGTAGTGGTCGTTTCAGGGCCCCTGACGGCCTTTGAATCGTCTGGGCAGGCAAGAGCTGAGAAGCCGGCTGTCCCGCATTTGGCATGTCGTCAAATTTTTTATGTAAGGAGTCGACACTTGCACGTAATTCCTTCCATAAGTCCATCCACTCAGGTGTCTGCCCCGCAGGGGGTGACAACACATTTATAGGCATCTGCTCCGCCTCCACATAAGTCTCCTCATCAAACATGTCGACACAGCCGTACCGACACACCGCACACACACAAGGAATGCTCTTAAAGGAGACAGGACCCCACAAAAGCCCTTTGGGGAGACAGAGAGAGAGTATGCCAGCACACACCAGAGCGCTATAATAATGCAGGGACTAACTGAATTATGACCCTTTATAGCTGCTTATTGTATTAAACTGCGCCCAAATTTAGTGCCCCCCTTTCTTTTTTACCCTTTCTGTAGTGTAGACTGCAGGGGAGAGTCAGGGAGCTTCCTTCCAGCGGAACTGTGAGGGAATAATGGCGCCAGTGTGCTGAGGGAGATGGCTCCGCCCCTTTTTCGGTGGACTTTTCTCCCGCTTTCTTCTGTATTCTGGCAGGGGTAATTACCACATATATAGCCTCTGGGGCTATATATTGTGGTTATTTTGCCAGCCAAGGTGATATTATTGCTGCTCAGGGCGCCCCCCCCAGCGTGACCGGAGTGTGAAGTGTGTATGAGGAGCAATGGCGCACAGCTGCAGTGCTGTGCGCTACCTTGGTGAAGACTGAAGTCTTCTGCCGCCGATTTTCCGGACCATCTTCATGCTTCTGGCTCTGTAAGGGGGACGGCGGCGCGGCTCCGGGAACGAACACCAAGGACGGGTCCTGCGGTCAATCCCTCTGGAGCTAATGGTGTCCAGTAGCCTAAGAAGCCCAAGCTAGCTGCAAGCAGGTAGGTTCGCTTCTTCTCCCCTTAGTCCCTCGATGCAGTGAGCCTGTTGCCAGCAGGTCTCACTGTAAAATAAAAAACCTAATTTAAACTTTCTTTCTAGAAGCTCAGGAGAGCTCCTAGTGTGCAACCAGCTCGGGCCGGGCACAGAAATCTAACTGAGGTCTGGAGGAGGGGCATAGAGGGAGGAGCCAGTGCACACCAGATAGTACCAAATCTTTCTTATAGAGTGTCCAGTCTCCTGCGGAGCCCGTCTATCCCCATGGTCCTTACGGAGTCCCCAGCATCCACTAGGACGTCAGAGAAATAAAAATTAATTATTTTATCCACAGTATTTATAAACAACATATGTAACATGCAACAAGACATACAATTAGTAACAAATTAGTAACTTATAAACAATTGATATTCATTTTGCAGATGCAAAAAAAGCTGATTAGTTTGCAACTAAAGCTAATTAGTAACTTTTCCAACAGGAGATAGTAGTATGCAAATAATAGCGAAGCATACAGTATGCTAAAAATTGGTTAAAAGTGGAGCTCTCTCAGAAGGCACATAAAATCAATACACTGGCGTCCCAGTGTGCTATGAGATCAATGTCCAGCAAATGAATTCACAGTACCAATAATGCAATGGAGGGGCATGCAGTAAATGTATAATTACCCACGTGCTAGTTCCTGAGTTAGATACAGGGTCCTGTTTGCAGTAGTACACGTGTTGAAGATGAAATACTGTAATTAGTTACTCAGTGCTAATTACAGTATTTCATCTTCAACACGTGTACTACTGCAAACAGGACCCTGTATCTAACTCAGGAACTAGCACGTGGGTAATTATACATTTACTGCATGCCCCTCCATTGCATTATTGGTACTGTGAATTCATTTGCGGGACATTGATCTCATAGCACACTGGGACGCCAGTGTATTGACTTTATGTGCCTTCTGAGAGAGCTCCACTTTTAACTAATTTTTAGCATACGCTTCGCTATTATTTGCATACTACTATCTCCTGTTGGAAAAGTTACTAATTAGCTTCAGTTGCAAACGAATCAGCTTTTCTTGCATCTGCAAAATGAATATCAATTGTTTATAAGGTATTACCGTATATACTCGAGTATAAGTCGACCCGAATATAAGCCGAGGCACCTAATTTTACCACAAAAACCTGGGAAAACTCATTGACTCGAGTATAAGCCTAGGGTGGGAAATGCAGCTCTAGCCGTACACAGCCCTCATACTGCCAGATATGCCCTCATACTGCCAGATATGCCCCACAGTGCCAGATATGCCCTCATGCTGCCAGATATGCCCCACAGTGCCAGATATGCCCTCATGCTGCCAGATATGCCCCACAGTGCCAGATATGCCCTCATGCTGCCAGATATGCCCCACAGTGCCAGATATGCCCTCATGCTGCCAGATATGCCAGATGTGCCCTCATGCTGCCAGATATGCCCCACAGTGCCAGATATGCCCTCATGCTGCCAGATATGCCCCACAGTGCCAGATATGCCCTCATGCTGCCAGATATGCCTCACAGTGCCAGATGTGCCCTCATGCTGCCAGATATGACAGATATGCCCCACAGTGCCAGATGTGCCCTCATGCTGCCAGATATGCCCCACAGTGCCAGATATGCCCTCATGCTGCCAGATATGCCTCACAGTGCCAGATGTGCCCTCATGCTGCCAGATATGACAGATATGCCCCACAGTGCCAGATATGCCCTCATGCTGCCAGATATGCCTCACAGTGCCAGATGTGCCCTCATGCTGCCAGATATGACAGATATGCCCCACAGTGCCAGATGTGCCCTCATGCTGCCAGATATGTCAGATATGCCCCACAGTGCCAGATGTGCCCTCATGCTGCCAGATATGCCCCACAGTGCCAGTGGTGCCCTCATGCTGCCAGATATGTCAGATATGCCCCACAGTGCCAGATGTGCCCTCATGCTGCCAGATATGTCAGATATGCCCCACAGTGCCAGATGTGCCCTCATGCTGCCAGATATGCCCCACAGTGCCAGATGTGCCCTCATGCTGCCAGATATGCCCCACAGTGCCAGGAAGGGTACTTACCCTCCATCGCTCCCGCGTTGTCTTCTGAAGGAGGGACACGGAGGGCACAGCGCGCGGCTCTCCTGTGTCCCTCCTGCGTCTCCCTCTCGGGCGGCGTGTGTGTGTTAAATGAAGTGCCGGTTCGTGAGCCAATCAGAGCTCACGAACGGGCAGTTCATTTAACACACACACGCCGACGGAGACGCAGGAGGGACACAGGAGAGCCGCGCGCTGTGCCCTCCGTGTCCCTCCTTCCACTGACTCGGGTATAAGCCGAGGGGGCTTTTTCAGCACAAAAAAACGTGCTGAAAAAGTCGGCTTATACTCGAGTATATACGGTAATCTGTTACTAATTGTATGTCTTGTTGCATGTTACATATGTTGTTTATAAATACTGTGGATAAAATAATTTATACTGAGTTAATTACTCTCCATGACAGACCACACATATTCATTTTTTAAGATGTTTCAGAGCGCAGAGTAATCTCCTTCTTTTCTCCGGTGCAAAGAAAGCCTCCCTACATAATAGAGGTATGTGGAGAATCCACTAGGTTAGATCTATGCAGTGAAGCAAAGGTTTCCTACAAAACAGCGGTCCAAACAGGGGATGTAGTCAGATTTTGGAGGTCCCCGTCGGGAGAGAAGCTAAGAAGCAGCCATTCCAGATACCCCGCCCACTGGAAGTCACGTAATCAGAATTTTAATAAACCTCTCCTAAGGGGATGAAAAGGGGGTTGACATAATGACGTCATTACCGATGCAGGGCTTGCATTGCGTCAACAATAACGCCAAACGGACAACTGAATCAAATTTGGATTGCACCTCCAGTGTGTAGAATTTAATAAACTACAAAAATGGTCAAGTCAGTTTTTACAGTATCTGCTACAGGGGCTCCTCGGGTAATCCCAAAAACCATGGATTAAAATGTATTTACATTAGAAAATCTAAAATTTACATCTCTATAGAATTACCAAATTTGTAAACACTAATTTTTATTTACAACTGTGTGAAAATCAGAAACTTCCATGCGCAGAATGGATAAAACAGCTAGTATTTTATATATATATATATACACATATATATATATATATATCTGCCTCCATTTTTCTGTCCAATTTATCCCATTCCAGGGGCCATACATTGTGTGACTGTTATGTCCTGAGTCTTTTGTGATGGTTGTTGTAGTACTGTATCATATGGCACTCACTATAATATATGGTTGTCACTGCGATGCTCTTTGTAATATATGGTGGTCACCGATGATCTCTATAAAATATGGTGGTCACTGTGATTTTCTCTGTAATATGGGGGTCACTGATGCTCTCTGTAATATATGGTGGTCACTGCAATTTCTCTGAAATATATGGGAGTTACTGATGCTCTCTGTAGTATATGGTGGTCACTGATGCTCTCTGTAATATATGTGGGTCACTGATTCTCTCTGTAATATATGGTAGTCACTGCGATTTTCTCTAATATATTGGGGTCACTGATGCTCTCTGTAATATGTGGTGGTCACTGTGATTTTCTCTGTCAAATATAGTGCTCACTGATGCTCTCTGTAATATATGGTGGTCACTGCTATTTTCTCTGTAATATGTGGGAGTCACTGATGCTCGCTGTAGTATATGGTGGTCACTGCAATGCTCTCTGTATTATATGGTGGTCATTGCTATGCTCTCTTTAATATACAGTGTTCACTGATACGCCCTGTAATAAATGGTGGCCACTGCGATGCTCTCTGTAATATATAGTGGTCACTGATGCTCTCTGTATTAAATGACAGCCACTGCGATGTGATGAGGTCCTGGGTTCAATTCCCACCACAGCCCTGTGTGGAGTTTGTATATTCTCCCCATACTTGCATGAATTTCCTTCCACAATCCGAAAATATACTGGTAGGTTAATTGGCTCCCGACAAGTGTGTAAGTTTGTGCGTGTACATGGGCAAACTAGATGGGCCAAGTGGTTCTGATCCTCCGTCAAATTCTATGTTTATACAAAGATTGAATATTAAGAACATTTGCAGAGTGTGTGATTTCAAGGTGCTGTACAAAGGGATGACTTTAAAAGGCAAAGTTTTGCTTTGCCATAAATGTAAAAGGTACTGTAATACCCAAAAATGTTTTAGCTATCTCCAGTAATAATAATAATATACACAAAATTCCTAATCAGTGACTTTTTCTATAAACATAAAATTTACTACTGGGAAGTGATAACACTGCTAACTGGTAAAAGGTTTCCCACAGCCTTTGGATAACAAAGCCTATTTTACTAGTATTGTAGTAGTACTTGTACCACCACATTACCTGCTCTGTTAGCGCCATCTCAGGATGGCATCGACAATTTAAACGTTTTTTAATATGTACTAGCTGAATACCCGTGCTTCGCTACAGAATTTCAAGTATAATGCCAATCTTTGTCAGGCCGCACCTCTGGGCGGGCCTTCCCCATATTTCTTTCTAGATTGTAAATCATATGTGTACCAAGTTTGGTGTAAATTGCTCCAGGCATTCCAGAGTTATGCTGGAACACACATACACACATACATCCATTTTTTTTTCATATATAGATTTTTAGATGTAAAGACTTTTCCTATGATTTAATTTTTTTTTATGCATTTGTATTATTTAATTAAAAAAGAAAAACTGAGGGCCCCAGACCAGCTCATGCATACACAGCTGCAAAGCATTATGTTAACCAATACCTTCCTGGTGCAGTATTGGCATTGTAGCCATTTCTTTTTCTAAAAAAAGCAGCAGCTAAGAAGGAGTTAATTTCATAATTTACTGCAGTGGTTACAAATGTAAATTAAATAAATATAGCAATAATCAGGGATTTTTTTTTTTTTTAAATTTAAACTATTCTAGCACTCAATGAAAGGCAGACAATACAGTTCTCACCCTTCCACACACAAAAAAAGATTATAGCTACACTAGGCACCATCTATGCCCTCCACAGAGATAACACCAACAGCACAGGCCACACCCTCTGCACAGACCACACACACACAGCACTGGTCACGCAATAGGCCCTTCATAAACTTCAGCTCCAGGACCATCTGGAAATTAACCTGGCACTGCTATAGGAGCGTTACTTTAATGACAGTCTGCTTATGTGCAGAACAATTCCCATTCCAGTGACAATAATGAGGCACCATAAGAGTTGGCACTTGTCTAGGTTGCTTAATTGGAAAACATTCAGACCTGTGCTTGTTTCAGGCTGGGTAATTTTAATTATGATGTGACCTTCAGGAGTCTGTACCACATGTAAACAAGCACCTGATAAGCTCACTGACTGTTCCTGTGAGGAGGTGGCCGGTACCACAATCTGACCTCTGTCACTCTGCTAGGGGGCAGCTAGTGAGGTCACCACAGCACCAGATCAATGATTTGAAAGTACTGCCTATTATTAACCTTTATCCTGGCCCACTCTGGTAAGGACATTCATTGTTGATCAACTTTCATAACTTTGACCCATAATCTATAACATAACAGCCACAGACAGAATAGTGAAGATATACTAGAGTATTGAAAATGAACAATTATACAGTTTAGCATACTACTACTAATAATAATAATAATAATAATCAAATCTAGCTCATTAATTCTAAAATCAACAGCACAGCAAATTGATAATAAATAAATGCATAATAATAATAATAATAATAATAATAATAATAATAATAATACAGCCATTGCATTGATAAACTATTTAATACAACTCACTGAAAAGCATTATTAATACAGCTCAGCTCAAATATAACAATTAATAATAAAATGAATACAGTCAAATACATTGACCACACTAATGATACAGTTTAGCACAGTCAGCAAAATGTTTATTATCGCATGTATTGCGCATGCATTTAACACAGCAATACAGTATATGGATGTATTCATTCAGTTGACAGATTGGAGCTTAAGGGCCCTACACAGTTGCCGATGTGTGCCGGTGATATGAACGATCTCGTTCAGTAATGAACGAGAAATCGTTCATATCGCTCAGTGTATATGCACCATCGATGAACGATGCGCGGCCCTGCGGTCGTTCAGCGTAGGTTCTCCGTCGCTTTGCAATGCAAATCAATTTGGACGATGATCGATCATCATTCAGATCGATCATCATCATAACTGACTGCATCAGCAAGTGTGTAGGGGTCTTTACACTCGGAATTCTCTTCTAAACACAACCTATGGCTCCATTGTTGTCAGCAGTTAATTACAAAATACCCGTGGGTCTGCACTGGACTGCAGGGGTTGGGGAGTGTGTGTGCGTGGAGTCAAATTTAAAAAGGTGGGGCAGATTCAGAGTTGGAGGAGGGAGACATCCCAAATGAACTCGAAATTGCAGTATACTTCAAAATAAAGCTGCCCAGTAACTATGTGCAAAAGCAGCAGGTACTTTTCTTGAATCTGAACACCCCTCGAATCACAACATGGTTTATCCAAGTGCAAACTTGCTGCTACAGTATAACATATTTTATTGGCCAACAATTACATATAAACAAACATTTTCCATGTGATTTGGACACTGTAGACCATAGATAAGTGTGCATGTGTAAATTCAGCCTCAGGGCCGTAACTACCTGGTGTGCCAGGTGTGCCTGGCACACAGCACAGTTGCCTTGAGGGCGCAACGGCCAGCAGCATGTAATGAGTCAAATTGACTCATTACATGCCGCCTCTGCTGTGTGCGCCGCGATGTGGAGGAGAGAGCAGGGCCGGGCAGCGGAGAAGGAGGAGGAGGGAGGGGGACTGGAGCCACACCAGCACAATGTAATTGGTAGTAAGCGCCGCTGCAGCAGTCCCCTCTCCTTCCGTATTGGCTGCCCCGCGCTGCTGTGGATGCTGGGATGCGGTTCCTTCATCCCAGCATCCACCGCAGCGCCGGGCAGCCAATACGGAAGGAGAGGGGACAGCTGCAGCGGCGCTTACTACCAATGAAATAGCGCTGCTGCGGCTCCAGTCCCCCTCCCTCCTCCTCCTTCTCCCCTGCCTCCGAAGCTGCCAGCACGAGGAGCCTGACTGCCAGCGGGAGAGATGGTAAGTATATCTCTCTCTCTCTCTCTCTGTCTCTCTCTATCTTGTCTACCGTTATGTGTAAAAAGGGGGACTGTGCCTGCCGCAATGTGTAAAAAGGGGGACTGGCTGCTGTTATGTGTAAAAAGGGGGATTGTGCCTGCCGCAATGTGTAAAAAGGGGGACTGGCTGCTGTTATGTGTAAAAAGGGGGATTGTGCCTGCCGCAATGTGTAAAAATGGGGACTGTGCCTGCCGCAATGTGTAAAAAGGGGACGCTGTCTGCCGTAATGTGTAAAAAGGGGACGCTGTCTGCCGTAATGTGTAAAAAGGGGACGCAGTCTGCCGTAATGTGTAAAAAGGGGACGCAGTCTGCCGTAATGTGTAAAAAGGGGACGCTGTCTGCCATAATGTGTAAAAAGGGGACGCTGTCTGCCGTAATGTGTAAAAAGGGGGACTGTCTGCTGTAATGTGTAAAAGGGGCTCTACCTGGTGTAGTAGCGCTACTGTGCAGCGTAATTTGAATAATGGAGACTACTGTGCACCGTAGTATGGATTGGTATTATTTTGTGGCCACGCCCCTTCCCCATGAAGCCACACCCCTATATATTTTTCACTTCCCCATGAAGCCACTGCCCCTATCTGCATGTGGGGGGCGCCAATGCCGTTTCTTGCACACAGCGCTAAAATGCCTAGATACGGCACTGTTCAGCCTTATACTTTAGGTATGGCATACCTTCAGTAGCGGATCTTGCCACGGGCAAGCAGGACTTTTGCCCGGGGCGCCGCCTTCCGGAGGGCGCCGCACCAGGGCAAGATCCGCTACTGCCCAGCTGCCCTCCGCTACTGCCCCCAGCTGCCCGCTGTGACCCGCTGCCCGCTCCGAAGGGAACTAGACGCGTAGCGTCTAGTTTCCCTTCATGGAGAGGACCTTTACTGTGCGGTGCGCGATGACGTCATCGCGCACCGCCCAGCAAAGGTCCTCTCCACGAAGGGAACTAGACGCTACGCGTCTAGTTTCTCTTCGTGGAGAGGACCTTTGCTTTGCGGTGCGCGATGACGTCATCGCGCACCGCACAGCGTTTCAGCAGCGCTACTCTAAACAGGGGGCGTAACTGACCACGCCCCCTGCACGAAACCACGCCCCCTACTTCCCGCCCGGGGCGCAAACAGCGCTGGAACCGGCCCTGCATACCTTATGCCTATGCTATTCCTGCCCCACGGGCTAAATGCTGCCCTCTCCTATGACCTCTTTCCCCAGTACCCTCCCACATTAGCTGTAGGTAGACTTAACATTATCTGATACCAGAAACAAAGATTTCAGAAATGTCTCACTCATCTGGCGGACAACTATGCAATAGATAGCACCTTTCCTTGTGTATACATGCCTATTTCCCTATAGATTGTAATCTTGCGAGCAGGGCCTTCCTACCACTATGACTGTTTGTTATTACCCAGTTTTGTTATATCATTGTTATTTCCAATTGTAAAGCGCAACGGAATTTGCTGCGCTATATAAGAAACTGTTAATAAATAATAATAAATAAATCTGTGCAACACTAACATCACTAGTACTCCATAGATTAAATGCAAATTATACAATTCTAATCTGCAGAGGGCTAAATAAAATCACTTGTACAGATTCCTTTACTTCACAATACAATGACTGTATTTATTTGTGCAAAGTGACCCTTTACACAGTAAAACTGCAGTATTTACCGGTGTATGCACAGACCCCTTACAGACAAGCTGTTTTATACCCCTTTTACACCGCCAACTTGTAACACGGGTTATTGCATATGAGCGTGCATAACCTGTGTTGATGTTTGGTGTAAAAGGGCCCAGCTGGAATAATTCAAGTTGAGTGAATAGCACGGGTGCTGTGTAAACGGGAGCCAGGTTACATCGAGCAGGCGCCCCCGTTCACAGTGTATGTACGGTCGGTGCTTGGAGATCATGTGATCTCCAAGCGCCGTCACGGCTGACATAACCCGGGAATCCACCGTGTCAGGCTCCCAGGTGCGACCCGCTAAAGTAGGTTTGAAAGGGGTATTAGTCACCTGTGCATAGACTCACTAAACACCATAATTGTCTTTTTTATCTGTCCAGGTACACAGTACAACTATGTTATTCAACTGTGAATGCACGGTAGGGATGGACATAGCACCGCGGTGGTTTGCAACCATCAATGTTTTTGTTGCGATGGTAGTAGTTTTACTACTACCAGTCCCAGGCCCGGCGCTACTCACTCAGCGAAGGGATGCAAAGCAGGTAGGCGCCAGGCAGGAGAGGCGCTCTACCTGCCTTGCATCCCCGCTGCTGCACCTGCTGTATGTCCCCTGCTGCCGGCTTCTGTGCCTGTCATTGCATGACAGGCAGCGGCGCCGGCAGCTTGTAGCCTCCTCCTCCTCCCTGTGAAGCGGCTGGGGCTGTGTGCAGTGCGGGCAGCGGGTCCCAGAAAGGGGGCGGAGCTACCAGTCTCGAGGGGTGGGGCTACACGGCGTGGAGGGGGCAGAGCTACATGGGACCAGGCTGCTGTACAGGGGGAGCGTCAACAGTGGTGGCCTGTCAGACTTGGTAAGAGAAAAATGTGTATGTATATGGTGGGGGTGTGTATGTGTCTGTCAGAGTGTGTGTGTGGTGTGCGTGTATGGTGTGTGTGTTTGTGTGTGAGGAGAGTATGGTGGGTGTGTGTATATGTTGTGTGTGGGGAGTGTATGGTGTGTGTATGGTGGGGGTATGTGTGTGTGAGGTGTGTATGTGTGCGCGCATTATAGATGCTACTACTGGGGGGCATTACTTATAAGGACGCCACTACTGGGGGGCATTACTTATAAGGACACTACTACTGGGGGGCATTACTTATAAGGATGCTACTACTGGGGGGCATTACTTATAAGGACGCTACTACTGGAGGGCATTACTTATAAGGACGCTACTACTGGAGGGCATTACTTATAAGGACGCTACTACTGGAGGGCATTACAGATAAGGACGCTACTACTGGGGGGCATTACAGATAAGGACGCTACTAGTGGCCGGCATTACTTATAAGGACGCTACTACCGGGGGGCATTACAGATAAGGACGCTACTACTGGGGGGCATTACAGATAAGGACGCTACTAGTGGCCGGCATTACTTATAAGGACGCTACTACCGGGGGGCATTACTTATAAGGACGCTACTACCGGGGGACATTACAGATAAGGACGCTACTACTGGGGGGCATTACGTATAAGGACGCTACTAGTGGCGGGCATTCCAGATAAGGACGCTACTAGTGGTCGGCATTACTTATAAGGACACTACTACTGGCGGGCATTACGGATAAGGACGCTACTACTGGTGGGTATTACGGATAAGGACGCTACTACTGGTGGGCATTACGAATAAGGACGCTACTACTGGCAGGCATTACGGATAAGGACGCTACTACTGGCGGGTATTACGGATAAGGACGCTACTACTGGCGGCCATTACGTATAAGGACGCTACTACTGGCGGGCATTACATATAAGGACGCTACTACTGTCGGGCATTACGTATAGGGACGCTACTACTGGCGGGCATTACGTATAAGGACGCTACTACTGGCGGGGATTACGTATAAGGACGCTACTACTGGTGGGCATTACGTATAAGGACGCTACTACTGGCGGGCATTACGAATAAGGACGCTACTAGTGGCGGGTATTATGTATAATGACGCTGCTATTGAGGGGCATTATGTGAATGAGAAGCACTACTATGTGCGACGTAATGTGAATAAGATTGTGCTACGGTGTGTGGAAATTCAAATGGGGGCAGGGGCGGAACTGTGGGAGGCAGTGGAGTCGGCTGCCGCCGGGCTCCTGACCACAAGGGGGCGCATCTCCTCCACTGTCTCCCGCAGCCTGAGAACTGCGCTGCTATTGTGGACGGAGGAGCAGTCACTGACACGGAAGCTGCCTCCTGTAGGGAGAGATGGCACTGGCTGCAGCTAGGGGGAGCTCCAGAGCACAGCTCCTCTTCTAGCCAGCCGAGGGAAGCTCTCTGCTCCGTCAGCCTGATGATGAAAGCCAAAGGTAGACACTGTGTGGGGGGTAGCGGAGAGGTGTATTTGGGGGGAAGCACTGTGTTTTGTGTGTGCTTGTTTTTAAGTGAGGTGTGTGTGTGTTTTTAATGAAAGTTGTGCATTCAAGTAAAAGGCATGTGTGTGAGTGATGTGTGTGTGTGTGTAAGTGAGAGACATGTGTATGTAAGTGAGAGGCATGTATGTGTGTGTAAGTGGGAGGCATGTGTATGTAAGAGAGACTTGTGTGTGTAAGTGAAAGAGACGTGTGTGTGTGTGTTTAAGTGAATGAGGCGTTTGTGTTTTTTTTATATATATATCTAGTGTTCACGCTAGGTGTCTGCACCTTTTTTTAGACAGATGAATCCCACCCTGCCCGTTTTTGTGCGCCCTACCAACCCGCCGTTTTCTGCCTGCCGTACCCCGCCACGCCGCCAGACCCAGCCGTGCGCCGCCGGACCCGGTAAGCACATGAGAGTCCCCCTGGGCTAAATTAACCTTGTAAGTATTTTGCAGCTGTAAACTTCAATCTCAGTGCTCTCTACCTGGTGCAGTGTGCCTCAGTGCTCTCTACCTGGTGCAGTGTGCCTCAGTGCTCTCTACCTGGTGCAGTGTGCCTCAGTGCTCTCTACCTGGTGCAGTGTGCCTCAGTGCTCTCTACCTGGTGCAGTGTGTCTCAGTGCTCTCTACCTGGTGCAGTGTGCCTCAGTGCTCTCTACCTGGTGCAGTGTGCCTCAGTGCTCTCTACCTGGTGCAGTGTGTCTCAGTGCTCTCTACCTGGTGCAGTGTGCCTCAGTGCTCTCTACCTGGTGCAGTGTGTCTCAGTGCTCTCTACCTGGTGCAGTGTGTCTCAGTGCTCTCTACCTGGTGCAGTGTGCCTCAGTGCTCTCTACCTGGTGCAGTGTGCCTCAGTGCTCTCTACCTGGTGCAGTGTGCCTCAGTGCTCTCTACCTGGTGCAGTGTGTCTCAGTGCTCTCTACCTGGTGCAGTGTGCCTCAGTGCTCTCTACCTGGTGCAGTGTGCCTCAGTGCTCTCTACCTGGTGCAGTGTGCCTCAGTGCTCTCTACCTGGTGCAGTGTGCCTCAGTGCTCTCTACCTGGTGCAGTGTGTCTCAGTGCTCTCTACCTGGTGCAGTGTGTCTCAGTGCTCTCTACCTGGTGCAGTGTGCCTCAGTGCTCTCTACCTGGTGCAGTGTGCCTCAGTGCTCTCTACCTGGTGCAGTGTGCCTCAGTGCTCTCTACCTGGTGCAGTGTGCCTCAGTGCTCTCTACCTGGTGCAGTGTGCCTCAGTGCTCTCTACCTGGTGCAGTGTGCCTCAGTGCTCTCTACCTGGTGCAATGTGTATAACGTGCTCTATCTGTCGCAGTGTGTAGGAGGTTCTATCTGGTGCAATGTGTATTAGGTGCACCACCGTGTTGTAATAAAGTGTTTGGCCCCTATTATGAAACAACGCCGCTAGATTTTTGGAGCGCGCCTTCGGCGCGCACTGTCCATGTTTTGGCCCATAGGTATGGGAGCACCAAGCATTATAGTATGTACCTAAGTTTGCCCATCCCTCCCCGTGATCAGCACCCTGCCGTAAAAAAAATCCTACAGTGAACACTAATTATATCGGCACACCACTGCGCCAAAGCATCTCCATCGAGACCTGCTGGCGGGTGAGGGAGCACTGTAGGTGTACTATAATGGTATGCTGGTGTCTGTTTTATTGTAATAACTGACTTGGTGTGCGTCCACTTTGTATGTGTATCTATATTACTACTGGGAAAGGTACCTGAGCACGCTGCTACTGTTCACCCTTAGTGCCGGATAGCTACATATGGTATGTGTGTGTATGTGTATATGTAGGGGGGCACCAACATTTATCATGCCTCCGGGCGACTGGGACGAACTTACGCCACTGAATGGGGGTACTATTGTGTGACCACGCCGCTTCCTTGCGAGACTACACCCCTTTTCCTGACACACGTCAAAGGTGCGCGCTGACCTTTTGTGAAGTATGGGAGGGCGCAAATTTATAGTTTGCAGGGGGGTGCCGAACACACTAGCACTGGACCTGACCAGTCCCATCCCCGGACACCATACTGCAGAGTGTTGCGTAAACAGGACTTTTTTTGCGCATGCGCTAATCATACAATATTTTTTTTCTATTGAATTCTTTTGATGCGGTCAGTTACCATTGCATCGACAGATTAGATGGCGGAAGCATCCCTAATGCACAGACCCTGTACACTATACAACTGGCTTATACACAGGCCACTTTGGAAAAAGGGAATAGAGCCCAGTGCCATTTTAAACAAAGTTGGAGGGGCGACAATTGAATCGAGAGAGGAGAGCTGGACTATACCACTGAGAAGAGTGAAGCAGACAAGGAATAAGCAGCTAAGATACAGTGGACTACCTCAAGCAGACTGGCTGAGACATATGGATTCACGCAGAGGGCCCCACCAAAGTGTGAGCTGTATCTACCTTTTTTAGGGGAAGTATACTGAGTATTATATATGTGAAATAAAATCATTTATACATAAGCAGGACTGTTCCCAGCGGTCAGCAATGCAGGGAGGCGTCGGACTGGAGAGTCTCTCTGCTCATTCCGATGCTTGCTGCTTTTGTC
The DNA here is from genome assembly GCF_028390025.1 of Pseudophryne corroboree. Classification (NCBI taxonomy): domain Eukaryota; kingdom Metazoa; phylum Chordata; class Amphibia; order Anura; family Myobatrachidae; genus Pseudophryne; species Pseudophryne corroboree. The sequence goes on along the minus strand of NC_086450.1, from coordinate 248,371,883 downwards.
AAACTGTATTGACAGGCAGCAGCAAGCTCAGGCAGTGCAGAAGCACTTCAGCACTGATCCCCCAGCACCACCTCTCTCTGATCCCTACATACAGTAAGTCTCTCCACACTAAAACAAAAAAGATAATAGATGTGCATATAAAGAACATTTGCTTGTTCTGTTGGAGGGAAAATGGTTTTCAAGGGGTAACTGTTTATTTGCCATGGGCAACATCAACCCTAGTTATGCCTCTGTACATAAGACATCACAAGAATTGTCCACTATGGCTCATAGGGTGGTATTAACTTCTTTTCACCTCCTTCAATACCCGGTCTGTTTCTGCTGATAGGCGTGGTATAATTTCAGCTCACTACCCCTGCAGTAGCGAGGGCACCCAACCCGTTATGCAGCTAAACCTGATTGCTATGGGTGTAATATGTGCTTTAACGAGGATCACTTTAGAAAGGAGATAGGGCGTGATAATTTGAATACCGCCCATAGTGATCTATGTGAGCCCTGTAGGAATAACTGCCACTCTGGCCAAGTCTCTTACCAAGCGACTAGCACAATTAATCACATCATTATTCCGCTGCATTTAATCTGGGGAGATAGCAGCATGCAGGGTTCAGTCAGTACCATATAGTTAGTGGCCTGCACCTGATCCCATTCCATCTCCTCCTCCTCCAACAGATAAATGTCTTACTCTTTTAATTTTCATTCTACTCTATCTGTTCTTGTCTATGTCAGCCTCTCAGCCCTTTTTTCACCTATACTAGCATTCTGCCCTTTTCCTGTAACTCACTGGCTCTCCCCAGTTTCACCCACTGCCTGTCACCTACTGACTGTAACCCACTAACACTCTGGCACCGGCCTGTTCATAAGCATCCATTGTTGGGAACAGACATAGGGGTCAATCTAATTAGGTGCAATTTGTGAGGTGTGAGTTAAGCTGATCATACACTATACAATTATCTGACAGATCATCTACCAGATTTGGCTGGTTGTAATAGAAATCTGGTAATGGATGAGGGCAAACTACAATTAACCATTTGCTCCCAAACACTGAAAAACGGACAAAAACTGTCGTTCAGACAAATTGGCTAAGTCCGTACAGTGAATTACACAGGTTCTGTGGCTTGATGTACATACTCTTACTCATCCACATCTTCGCATATACAGTATCTCTTATTCATGCTCTACAAATTCTAATATACCCTTATTCATCCATACATTATCACGTACCTTTTATTCATATACCACATATTCACAAGTACCCCCTATTTATATGCAAATTTTCATGTACTTTTTATTCATACAAATATTCTTGTGTACTCCTGATAATCCACATATTCTCATTAACAAGAAAGTATGGGGATGTAGTCAGGATCTCGGCTGTCGCCATCCCAGCGGTCACCAAACCGGATGAGGAATTCCGATAGTCAAATTACCGACAAATCCCAGTGTTGAGTATTAGGGTTAGACACTAGGAGGAGGGTTAGGCTAAGGGAGGGGACGGTTAAGATGGGGACGTTTCAGGGTTAGGCTGTGCGGGGATTTAGAATACTCATCAAAATTTATCAGGAAAAGTATGAGCTGCTGCATATATAAAACATTGATAATTATGGGACAACACACCCATCAAGGAAGTAGTAGAATAGTATGTAATAACATGTGAAGTATTCCACTTATAAAGCAGTACTAAATCATACAGAAATAGCTAAATTATAAGATCATGACAAATTTGTTTCATGCAAATATCATAAAGCCATAACATTTATAAGGTATTAGTGTAATCTCCATGATACATTTTTATTGCAGGTGGTGTATGAGCATGACTACTATGTCATGCAGTCTGTTATGGCGTACAATGCAGACTTTGTACAATATCTATGATGCAGAGAATTAACCAATATTTACACTATCTAACCATTCACTGGGAGATAGTGATGTCATTAGTTCCTGGTGAAAGAATAGGCCTCATTTATTTGGATTCCCCTAGTTCAGGTCACACAACAGGATCATGCACAGAGCATTGGTAACAGAATGGCTTGTGTGAAGGTAGATGTGTGACCTCCATATATTCAATACTCATGTCTGGAAAACCTACCCCATGTTTACAGGTCTATCACTATAGAGCTTATCAAGGGCCCAAACATTACTTATTCATGTCACTGTTCGAGAATGATGACAAAACATTTGAGCGAGGTTCGGTTTTACTCGGTTTTACTCGGTTCTCAAAACGGCATCTTATTGGCTATCCAAAACACGTGACATCCGTGAGCCAATAAGATGCCGTTTTGAGAACCGAGTAAAACCGAATCCGCTCATCACTAAAAACATATGGATCTCATGGTATACAAAAGAACATATAACAGATGAAAGGATTATAATGTATGAATGAACACCCTCATTTACAGATGGAGGTTGCTCACTATGGCTATTATGGGCGATTATTCAGTATCAGGTATGCGCTGTGAAATAAATGGCTCACGAGGCACTGGCTAGAAACAGAGCCAAATTTACACACAATATATGAGCCCAAGGGTTTATGTGGGCATTATACACAGATGCAGCAGTATATAATGCTAGAGATTTTATGAGTTTTGATTAGAGATGTACAGAAAAGTCAGGCAGTTGAGTGCCATAGACTTTTTACTCCAGAGTTTTGACTATAGAAATGATTACAATAATACAAAGAAGATATTTCTAATATACAGTATTATTAGAATATATTTTTCTTATTAATATTTTATTTCTATTATTAGAATATATTTTAGAATACATTTTTCATATACTTTATATAGCACATACGTAAGTATGACAGGAAAGGCTCTGCCTCACTTCACTATCAGCACAACTTTTCTCTGTGGTCAATGAATGCTTAGTCCCAGACTATCAATCAGCCAACCTCAGCACACTGCTAGGAACAGAGACGATACAATGGATAAATGTGAAAACAGTGACATTCTTATAACCACTGTTGTGGCTCTAAACAAAGCTAATCGCTATTATTCATTGTTTTCACACATGGGCAATGAATATATGAAAGTATCTTGCACCCACATGTATAACCAAATACCTCTTGCATGGAGTTTTACTATATGGCGGCTAAGCAACATGAAAAGGCTTTGAATATCATGTAGTTAGATGAAAAGCAGCAAAAATCGCAAGCCAGTTACAAATGTATGATAGTCCAGAAGATTCACAGCAGTGCCATTTGCATGCATTGCTAGGCAAACAGTTTCTGACTATTTGTTTGAACAAACCCTTTTGTTTTTGTGGTACAGTTGTACTTTTTTTTTTTACGGAAATTGTGTCAATAAATAAAATAAACAAATCACTCCAGGACTGCCACAGCCAAAATTTGTTGCCATTCTAAATTGAACACATTAATACCTAATCTTTCTTTTAGAGTGACCAGTCTCCTGTGGAGCCCGTCTATTCCCCATGGTCCTTACAGAGTTCCCAGCATCCACTAGGACGTCAGAGAAATACGTAATACAGTATATCTTTGTGAAAATCCTATATTAGATAAAACCTGACGCACCAAGCCCCCTCAGGTTATAGAATATAGGGATAGCAGGTTGAGTGAAAGACACGAAATGGACACCACTCAGCTATCAAATGCACACACAAATAGTCACAGTCTGTACAATGCAGAGGTTATTGCTAACAATAATACTGCACTGGACTAGCTTACACAGCTATATAACAATAGATATAACAGTACACAGTAAGAACTGGATGTATATCACAGGGTAATTGTACTAGGAAACCCTGACTAAGTGCACTCTTTCTTAACTAACACTGACTAAAAAAGGCAGGTAGAATACTTAAGTGTCTTGTAAAGTCACAGCACTGACAACCAGGCGGCTTTACATAGGAGGATTTGCCCAAGCATTCCCAGGAAGTGTGAGCTGAGGGATAATGGCGCCGCAGACACAGCCAGGGAGTGAGGGAGAGACAGATATGCAGCTCCAGGGCGGGAACATTTGCAGAAAATGGCGCCCTGGGGCTGGGGGAGGGGCTCCAGGTCTAAGCCTTATCCCCTCTGCTGGCAAAACCACCGGGTACTGCGGGCTACTTGTAAAAAAGGTTTAGAGAGAAAACCTGACCTGCACCCATGCCCTGGTGATCTAGTGGGATCGCCTGTACTGCCACAGTGTCCACCGCCAGGGCGCGCGATAAAGTGCAGGTCCCACGAGCGGAACCCACTTACCTCCTCCCGAAGTGCGGCCACACGATCCCGGAGAGCCCCAGCCGTGTGTGACTAACTTGGAAGAAAACCGGAGCCTCCTGCTGTAGGTACCCGGCAACCAGGGCACGGGAGTGTACGGCGCCGCTGGGGGAGAGATGGAGCTGCAGCAGGCAATATCTACTGATATCCAGCACAATCTGTGCCTCTGCTGCAGCCATTGTAGTCTTCTTTTTTCCTCAGAAAAAGCTTTTATAGAGCTGCTGTGAGCAGCTCTTCCTGTTACATGCTTGCACTGCAAGCACCAACTACAAACTGAGCTCCTGTGCACGGAGGCGGGGTAATATAGGAGGCAGCGCTATGCATCTTGGGAAGAAGGTCAAAGCTTTTGAGCCTGTTGGTGCTTCGGATCAAGATCCTACTCTACACCCCAATGTCTATCCTTGTGGAGCCCAGTGTACCCCGCAGCATAAAGAATACTGAAGTGTCGGAGAGCAACCGACACTACAGTAATTGAATATACTCCTTTGAAGCCACAAGACCTACTGAGTTATAAGACAACTTTGCCACTACTGTATACTTTGTGATACATCTTGCCTGTCTTCTCTAAAAGACAACTTTGTCATTGATTGTCATCCTTGCCTGTCTAAACCAATTACTGCCAGCAATAAATTATTAAATTATTAGGTCACAGCAACCAGAGCTTGTTTGTGCCTTTTTTGGAACTGCATACTACATGTGTAATTTATTCATTACTATAGTGTAATAATTTTCAAGTATCCTGAATCAAATATATTTTCCCCCTTTTAAGTTTTATGTAAATCTGACTATATTTACGGAAAATAGGATTTTGGTACTTACCAGGTAAATCCTTTTCTTTGAATCCATAGGGGGCACTGGAGTACTCTTGGGATATGGACGGGCGTAGCCGAACAAGGGCACTGAATATTTAAATTTAGGACCCTCCCCCCCCTCCATATCCCCGAGTACCTCAGTGTACGACCTCAGTGTTTTTTACTGAGCGAACAGGAACGATATAGAGAGGTTGACAATGGAGAATACCTATAACATAACGGACAACAACAATGTTGACCCATAACCTTACTGTCAACTAAACAGTTGACACCATAACCGATAGAACTTTATAAATTTGAACCAATCGGTGAAAATGTGTTACCATAAGCTCCTCTGAGCTTAATATCAATGAAGTAAAACTTGTTACCCTAAGCTCCCTTGAGCTTAAAACAACCCAGGTAAAACTGCTCTGGGTGGGCGTCCAGTGCCCCCTATGGATTCAAAGAAAAGGATTTACCTGGTAAGTACCAAAATCCTATTTTCTTTATCATCCACTAGGGGTCACTGGAGTACTCTTGGGACGTACCAAAGCTTCCCTCGTGGGCGGGAGAGCTGTTTGATACTTGTAACAGTAGGCAGCCGAAAGCTAGATGCTGATGGCGCCACCATTTATAACGTGTAAACGTGCACCAACATGGTGCACATGAAGGCTATATAGCCGCGTTTTAGACACTCCACGACCCACTGGGTCTGACATTCCCACAGAACCTGTGGGATGAGCTATTACTGACGTAGGCGATTGTAACTTAGCCTTAAAGTAAACCTGACTTGTAGTCATTATTATTACCCAACTGGATAATGTCTGCTAAGAAACTGGCTAACCCCAGTTGGCAGTATCATAGAGAACAAACAACGTATGCATATCACGTACTGTTGACGTTCGGGACATATATAAACGCGTAATGCGTGTACCACATTCAGAATTCTAGAATGTGCTGTCCACACAGGAACCCCTATTGGTATATTGATGTGAAGAATACGAAAGCGTGATTCGTCCGAAGATCTGCTTTGTCATGAGAAAACTCAAATACGGTGGCTTGGAATACAAGGCACCCAAATATGAAAACAAAACCCTTGCTGAAGCCAAGGCTATAAGAAAATTGTTTTCCAAAGTGAGAAACTTAATTCCCATTTGTTGAAAGGGTTCAAAATATGAAAACTGTAAGAAATCTGAACCCAACTTCAAGTCGCCTGGCGCTGTAGGTGGGATAAATAGAGTGTGAACTTTGATGACACCTTGTATAAAGATGTGTACAGACGCCAATAGAGGCAAACGTCTTTGAAATTAAGTTTACCACACAGATACCTGCACTCTTCGTGCAGATCAACGCAGTTTTCCATCCCACCCTGTTTAACAGAATACGGGTTACTTGAAGGATGATGTTGGAAACTTCCGAGGTTTACACCCTATGTAAGCACACGAAATTTTGTAAAAATTAGCTGCCTTAAACGGCTTACTATTTCGTAACCTGGTTAGTATAACCGATACTGTAATGCTCAATTTCTTAAGAGGGCGGTCTGCACCCTCCTCCCGTCAACCGCAGCTGCGGTACATAGATAATAGGTACATAGGTAACTATGGGTAAACTAACGTTCCCTGATGTAACAGGTTGGACGTATTATGAGCGGGTCAAGATCGTGTGCAAGTATTCCTTGAACATTCGAGAAGCAACTTCTCCGAAACCCATGAGCTACCACCAGTATGACTGTGACAAACTGTCTTATGAGCCGTTTTGACAACGGAGAGAGCAGCTGAAACTGGTGGAGCCAGATACACGATGCTGAATGACCACATGAATGTGAGAGACTCCACCGCCACTGCCCTTGTGATCTGTTTTGTACACATACTGAGCTTTTGTAATTGTGGCGAGATGCCATCATGTATACTTGAGGGTAACCCCCTTCTGTGGACTCCCATATGAAACACCTCTGGATTTAATGTCCAGTTTTCAGGATCCAAATCCTGACGGGTGAGATCCTCTGTCTAACAGATGTCCACTCACGTAATGATCTCTTGACATTTTCACATAATGGTGTTCTAAGCCATTGAGGATTTGAGTCACATGCTGCATTACCATGCGGCTTCTTGGTTCTTACTGGTTGTTGTGTATGCAACTGCCGCTGCCTTGTTTGACTGCTTAAGCCCAGCGTGAGGCAGGCATCAAAAAATTACATGAAACTCACGGTTATTCCTCTCTACAGAAATATTTAGTAAAAGGCGAAAGATTTATTCGTTCTTAAGAGAAACCAGAGTATATACCTGGTCAGACTGAAGCGAATCATGTATTGCATTGTAAAATGCACAGAGTTCTAGGACCTTTATCGACAGCAATCTGTCGTGTTTTAGAACCTTTGTTGCTGATTTTAACTACAAATCCTGACCCTCTGCGACTGTCGTCCAGAGTATATGCACCCTTTTCCCTCTGTGGGAAACGCGAGTGAAGGGTGGCGAACTAAATTGAAAACACATCTTTATTCTTAATAGGTGAATACACCAATGTACCGCTAGTGTGCGTGTTTTGCACTAATTACTAGACGTACATTTGTTATTGCTGGTGTAGTAGGTAAAAGTCTTACCGTATTTATCATCTTACCTAAGCATTGACATCGTTTAGACGGAATTAGATGTGATTGTTTTCGAACTTGATCTGCTACCGCAGTATACCTTAGTAGCGCAAGTTAAAGGAACTTTGTTGAGACAGAGTTCTTATGTGAGATGAGTTATCATCCCAACCTCCCTTTGGTAAATACCCAAAGCGATAAACAACGGTAGACATGAAATGGTTAATGGTTGTGGCGATCTGCAACCGCTAGAACCTGTGAAGAACAAACCGGACTGGGTAAATACGCATTCAAATGCAATTCTGCAATTGTGTGGCTCCAATAAGCCAATACTAACCGCAGAAAATCCATTTTCTAACTGTAGTAAATGACTTGCTGATTGATATTGCAACGGAGCTGTTTGGTTTTGCTCAAACAGAGGGGAATAAGTAACTCTGACTCTGTTGGCGTACTACTGCCTGGTTTATAAACCAGCAAAGACTAAATGACAACCTGCCAACCGTTTGACAGAGGCAGTTTTGTCCTTTAAGCTGTAAATAGCTGAGACCTGTATGAGTTGAAGTCCTGAAACCTCGCAAATGTAACATGTAAAGACGCGCTTCCACAATTGTAAAAGAAGTCATCAAACCACTGGCTTGCTGACTGTAACGTCCTGTCGTTACAAGGCGTGACTGTTCCTTATAAAGGGATAAAACGCCGTTACAAATATACTCAAATTTATGAGCAACCAGGCTCTGGCCTTGTCGCGCTTAACTAGCGACAATGAAAATAACCGGCGTTAGCAGAAGCTTTACAGATATACTCTGCGGCTTCTTTTACCAGTGATCGTCATTGTTTGATACATAGATTCTAGTGACCCAAATGTATCCTGGGTTTTTGACAGAAAATCATCTAGCAATGGCGGGTCGCGTCCTTTTGGAAACGATTATGTATGGTTGTTAACAACCCCCCCGCACTATCTGAGTGCTGGTCTAATGTACCCTTCTGGTACCCAAAGGAAAATTGGCCCTTTGGAAGACTGTCTTTTGTTAGGGCTGGCGGAGTCATTCCGAGACTCCGATGTTACCGCTCTTTTAATTTGAATTGCCAATGTTAACATAGGATTTTTAAAATTATTTCTAGTCTGCACTATAGCCTTACTCGCTATGTAGACAGACACCATAAAATAATAGGCAATAGACAGACACTTGCACGACTTAATGAAGTTATTATGTGTCATATATATATATATGTTATCAAGCTTGTTTCTCTCTACGGAAATCTTTAGCAACAAACGAAAGATTTATTAGATATGAAGAGAAATCAAAACATTTTCTTTTATGTGAAAAGCAGTTCACATGGGCATATGAAACCCGAACCAAATTCCTACTAACTTCCCTGCGCCTCTGGTGGCTGAGAGATGTAGGGCAGGAATGTTCTAGAATTAATTAGAAATACAGATTACATGGCTAACTTATGTGAAAACCTGAACCAAAAATTCCTACTAACACCCCTGCGCCTCCTTGTGGAGTATAGGTGTATGGGTCTGGAATTATAACCTGGAAGAACAGCAATGATTAAAATGACCTCATGCCATGCTTCCACTGAAAATCACAGGACAGGTTACCTGCTGCAGCGTTAATATATAGGCTTAATAGCCTATTATACCTTAAATATAGGCTCAATAGCCTATTCTACAGTTACAGGTCTATTATACAGTAAACTCCGTGCAGTTTACAATACATTACGCAGCCTTATACTTTAGTTAGCCTTCCAGTTATTTTCATTAACTGTTTAAACACTAAGCAGTCTTACCCCATGCAGCCTTCTGCTGCTATGGCTTTTCTCAACACTGCCTGCAGTGAATTATCCAACATATCTTATTCCCAAGCAGCCTTTGCTGCTGCTATGGGTAAATAACTTGTTTAAAAACTGTCTTATTTAGAACTGAGCAGTGTCTTATTTAGAACTGAGCAGTGTATTAACCCATGCAGCCTTTGCTGCTGCTATGGGCTTTACTCACCGTCACCCCCCCCGCAGCCGCGCTGCTTGTGATGTAGCTTCTCCCTGTGCAGCGCCGGAAGCGAGTGCAGGGAGCTTGGGGAAACCCGGGGAGCGCTGCTATATTGCGCCGGGGAGCCCTAGGAACGGGCGGCGCCTCATACAGCAGTGGCCGGGTGCAGCGCTGGAAGAGCGGCCGGCGTCTTTAGTGACGTACGGCCGCTCGGAGCTTTAGACCCGGGTACGCAGAGTGGCTGCTTGAGCGGCGCTCGCGTACAGTGGCTGGGAGAGCGGCCGGCGTCTGAGTGACGTGCGGCCGCTCGGTTACCGTGCTGGGAGAGCGGCCGGCGTCTGAGTGACGTGCGGCCGCTCGGTTATCACCCCCCTGCTGGGAGAGCGGCCGGCGTCTGAGTGACGTGCGGCCGCTCGGTTATCACCCCTGCTGGAAGAGCGGCCGGCGTCTGAGTGACGTGCGGCCGCTCGTTACAGTGCAGAGTACTGGTACATTGGCTGGGCGAGCGGCCGGCGTCTGTGAGTGACGTGCGGCCGCTCTCTCGTTCAGCGGGGTCTCTGTAAGCGGCGGGCAAAGCAGCGGTAAAAATAAATGCTTTCCCACACAGCAGGGCGGCAGCGTGAGCTGACCGCCCTGACCCCCCCCCACCATACCTTAGTGTCGCACTTCTGTAAGCTCCGTCCAGATTGTGACGGGGCTTCCATCCTGGCTGTGACGGGGCTTCTTACTGTAAGCACCGTCCAGTTTTCAGCTCTCCTCCTGGCTGTGACGGGGCTTGTAATCTCCGTCCAGTTGCAGTAGGAGACAGTCTGCCTGTGGCTGTGAGGGTGCTCTTTGTGAGGACCGACACGCCATGCGCTGTCTTGTAGCGCCTGTGGCTGTGAGGGTGCTCTTTGTGAGGACCGACACGCCATTCGCTGCCCGTGCAGCGGCACTATCCCGGACCCATGTTTTTCCAGAAACTGGGAAGGGATGTGCTAAGTGTAAAAATAAAAATTAAAAATAAAAATTTAAAAATAAAAATCCAAGTGTGGATATACCACAAGCCTTGTTCGTGCTGTGAGCACCGAAAAAACACTGAGGTCGTACACTGAGGTACTCGGGGATATGGAGGGGGGGGAGGGTCCTAAATTTAAATATTCAGTGCCCTTGTTCGGCTACGCCCGTCCATATCCCAAGAGTACTCCAGTGACCCCTAGTGGATGATAAAGAAATGTTTATTGCACATGACAAATAAATACAGTCATGCAAAGAGAGTTATTAACACCCACTATTAAAAATCACCTACAACATTGGCTGATACACACTTTTTATATTTTTAATTTCTTGTAAGGGTGCCCTACTTTATCACAGTGACTAGGTACTTATACCTACAGTAGTTTGATTTTTGTATTTCTGTACTGATTACTCACCAAATATATCTATTGTATAATCTTTTTGATAACTTGTACCCAGTACCTATGCTTTGTTGTATGAAAGCTATACCAACAAACTTTGATGTTTTCATAAGATTATTATTAAAAAAAAAGTGTCCCAACAAAAAGTCTTCTTTCCTTTCCTTTTATGCATGCACTCAGGGGTGTTTCTAGCCAATTTGACTCCCAGTGCGAGATTTCAAAATGTGTCCCCCCATTGACATAAAAAAAATGTGCCCCTACTCCCCCATAGCTATAAAAAGAAAAATCATGCGCGCGCTCCCGACAGGGTGTGTGGCCTCATTAAAATGGGTGTGATCTCATTAAAATGGGCGTGGCCTCATCTGATATCATCACGGCCAGCACAGGGGAAAAAAAAAATCTAAAGTCCCCATTTTACACAGTACGGCAAGCAAGACTCCCCATTTTACACATTACAGCAGGCACGTGACCTCATTTTACACATTACGCAGGCAAGACCCCCATTTTACAAATTACGGCAGGCAAGAGTCCTCATTTTACACAATACGGCAGGCAAGAGTCCCCATTTTACACAGTACGGCAGGCAAGAGTCCCCATTTTACACATCACGGCAGGCAAGTGTCCCCATTTTACAAAGTGCGGCAGGCACGTGTCCCCATTTTACACAGTGCGGCAGGCACGTGTCCCCATTTTACACAGTGCGGCAGGCAAGTGTCCCAATTTTACACAGTACGGCAGGCAAGTGTCCCAATTTTACACAGTACGGCAGGCAAGTGTCAAGTGGAGGGGGGGGGAGGGAGAGAGAGACTACTTACACATGAACAGGATCTTCCCGCTCTTCGGGTCGGGCCGCCTCTCCTCCCTCGCGCCGACCGCCTCCTCCTTCCAGCTTGTCTGCTCCTCCTCCCTCTTCCAGAGTACTCCTGCTCGGGGGGCGGAGTTTCGTGGAATGACGCAGGAGTGCTTGGGAAGAGGGAGGAGGGGGAGAAAAGGAGCTGCAAAGGGCCGCGGCGGGCGCCCCGTGCGGTTGCATGGCTCGCCCGCCGCAAGAAACGGCACTGCATGCACTGATGGTTTGCCAGCTGCCTAGATTCCCATTTTAGAGGTGGTGCTGTGAGATGATTGGCTGGACCCTCTGCCTCTCTCAATGTAGCACAGTTGTTTGTGGAATAATGGTCACCTGGACAGACCTAAGATCGCTGTGCCCTGCACCTGGCAGACACCAGAGCACATAGGATGATGGCACCACATACTCTGCAGGAACCCTGGCAGCAGTGACAAGGATTGGACTGAGCAGGCAGCGCAGACGGGACTTCAGAACAGAGGTGCAGTGGGAGCCATCTATGCGGCCACCACAGCACCCGGAGAGTTAAGAGTCTAGGCCTGTGACCCGCTACCCGGACCTCCTGCGTGACAGTATCAGTGCTACAGCAAGTGTATTGTTTTTTGTTGGAAAATAACCCCAGTTAAGCCTAATGAAAAGTTTTACTAGCCAGTCCCAGATCCACCTATGTTACAGTAAACTCAAATTATTGGTGTCAACAGACAAGTCTGTGAACAGTGGGATAAGAAGAATACTTATAACTTTTTTCTACTTATCCATCAACTATCAAACTTCCTGTAAAAACATCAGAGGCAGAGGAATATTGCAGGTGTATACACTAATTAGTATTCCCTGTGTCATGACACAGAGGATTATCAACAACGCTGGGAAGTTCATGTCATTACTCAGGTGAGGGAATGTGGCAGAACCTGCCTGGTCACCTCTTCCGCATTCTGTGAATCTGTTGTTCTGCTGCTCTGTGCTGTCTGCACCTCCCAGGTCTAGCTGCTCTGCACGTCCCAAATAGATGAAACCAGGCAGCACCTTGCATTTCCTTGTCCCTGAATATTAGTGTACAGTACTGATCCTTCGGCTACAATTTTACATACGCAAAGAATATACAGATGAAACTCAGAAAATTAGAGTATTGTGCAAAAGTTTATTTATTTCAGCAATTGAACTTAAAAGGTGAAACTAATATGTTATATAGACTCATTACATGCAAAGTGAGATATTTCAAGCCTTTATTTGTTATAATTTTGATGATTGTGGCTTACAGCTTAAGAAAACCCCAAATTCAAAATCTCAGAAAATTAGAATTTTACATAAAATCAATAAAAAAAAGGATTTTCAATACAGAAATGTTGGCCCTCTGAAAAGTATAATCATGCATATGCACTCAGTACTTGGTTTGGGCCACTTTTGCATGAATTACTGCCTCAATGTGGCGTGGCATGGATTCTATCAGCTTGTGGAACTCCTGAGGGGTTATGGAAGACCACGATGCTTCAATAGCAGCCTTCAGCTCTTCTGCATTGTTCGGTCTCATGTCTCTCATCATTCTCTTGGCAATGCCCCATAGATTCTCTTTGGGGCTCAGGTCAGCACAGAAATCCCATTGAACCAGGTTTTGGTAATTTTAGCAGTGTGGGCAGGTGCCAAGTCCTGCTGGAAATTGAAGTCAGCATCTCCATAAAGCTTGTCTGCTGAAGGAAGCATGAAGTGCTCTAAAATGTTCTGGTAGACAGCTGCGTTGACTCTGGACTTAATAAAGCACAGTGGACCAACACTAGCAGATGACATGGCTCCCAAATCAACACAGACTGGAAACTTCACACTGTACTTCAAGCATCTTGGATTGTGTGCCTCTCCATTCTTCCTCCATACCCATATTGAGTTTATGTAATATTCTAATTTTCTGAGATTTTGGATTTGGTGTTTTCTTAAACTGTAAGCCACAATCATAAAAATAATAACAAATAAAGGCTTGAAATATCTCACTTTGCATGTAATGAGTCTATATACAGTAATATATTAGGTTCACCTTTTAAGTTGAATTACTGAAAAAAGAATGAACATTTGCACGATATTCTAATTTTCTGAGTCTCACCTGTATAAATAAACCATATCAAATTAAAAATCTCCAAAATGGCTATCATTTACACATTATCTAGCTAAAAAATACACCTATTTAGGGATTATATACATCTTTAAGAAAATATATAAATAATCTTTGTTAAGACTTGTAAAAAGGCCTGTACGTGAAATGGCCCTATAGGAATACCATATGAAAGATCTGATTATGATTATTGGGAAATCAAATCAGGTTTAGAACTCACAAACAATAAATTCCAGAATACTAGACTCACATCTACTGTAGTACAGCTAATCCCTCCTATATTATCTAACTACATATTCATCTAGCATGGTAACCGCTGACATGAATCTCTAAATCTAATCTTATGCTGCTGGTTTTCCTGGCTGATACTGATGGCTTCAAGGAGTGATATAGAGACTATAATGTCAAATACATTTGCAAATAGTGATAGCCGGTATCCAACATTTACCCCTTTTACCCCAAATGTCCAACTACTGCTGTTTGCTATGGGAAATTACACGATCTATACCGCCATACACTGCAGTCTAGTCACAAAGCCCTGTCTTGTTGCAGCAAAATGCAGCGATTCGCGGGTCCATGGGAGGAGGCAGTGCAAAATGTGAATTTGTGTTATTTAGCCCCAGCACCTCTATATGAAGTCGTGAATCCCAGGTATAATCTCCTCATCCTGCCTGCTTCACTAGGAAATGGGCGGGATGCGGGAGATTCGGCCACTCATCTGGGTGCGGGGGACTGCCTAAAAAACTTGTGGAGAGTAGGCAAGTATGCATTATTATAGTTTTACAAAATGCATATATTTTATCTTGTGCGATAGTTTTAAAGTTGAAATAAACATATATCAGTTTAAATGCAAATAGAGACATCTGCAGGAGAACAAGACTAAGGGCGGTATCTTATTACTGCATGGTAATAACGGGCTTTTTAGACTGATGCCATCAGGCTATCTAATTGCAGGCCATTTTTGCCATATGGTAACTACACCAGTTATCGGCCAATGGGGGTCATTCCGACCCGATCACAGCGTGCTTTCGTATGCACAGCTGCGACCGGGTCACTACTGCGCACACGCAGGGGTCGTAATGCGCATGCGCGTTGTTGCACGGCGACGGCCGCCGCTGACTACGAAGAAAGTGGTCACAACGGCGACCACAAGAAGACTGACTGCAGGAAGGCTTTCCGGGGCGGCAACTCACCGTTTGGAGCCGTTTTCAGGGAGTGGTAAGGAAAACGCAGGTGTGTACAGGCGAATAGAGGGCGGACGTCTGACGTCAAAGCCGTGCCCATCATCGCTGGATCCGTCGCACAGGGTAAGTATGTCCAGGGCTGGTCTTGTTTTGCAGGAAACTTTTTTAGCATAGCAGGGCTGCACAAGCGTTCGCAGCCCTGCTATGCTAAAATACACTGCCCCATAGGCGGAGATTAGTTGATCGCACCAGCAGCAAAAAACTGCTTGGTGCGATCAACTCGGAATGAGGGCCATGGTATTCGCGATAACATCGCAGACAAATGTTTCGGATCCGACAACTGGTCTCTTGGTGCTGCTTATCAGGGATTCTGCTTCGCATGTCCAAAATCCCTGATAAGTGCCGACTTACGGGGCTGATAGGATAGCCCTGGGGGAATCCTTTAGTTGTGGTAACTCACCGCAGTTAATAGGATATCACCCTAACCCTTAGGGACCAAGGGGCTAATTCAGTAAGGATCGCAAAAGCGACCCTTACTGCATTAATCCGATGCATGCGCAGAACCTTCTCTAAAATGTGAACGCCTCTGCCTGAGTGAAAAGCAGAGGCATTCGCGGGGAGGCAGGCATTCAGGAAAATAGGGGCGCATCGCTCCCATTTTCCGGAAGTGGCAAGGCTAAGGCCTGCATTGCGAAATGCAGTTAACTTGGCCCCGCAAACCGTACTGCGACGGCAAGGATGAGTAAACTGAAGCCTGACGTCGCAGATGAACGTAGCAACCGATGGTCGCTATGTTTATCTGAGATGCGATTGCATCGCAAATGCAGGGAGGAGGTGGTATGCACCTCCTCCTGCATTTGCATTGCTAAGGACTGCAAATGTACAGCTTCTCACATTTGCAATCCTTATTGAATCAGGCCCCTAGTTATTAAAAATTGCAGGATATTCGTCTGTTTTCAGTGAGTACCCACAAACATTAAGTACCCCCAGATTAACTGTGGAGGAATTGCAGTGGATATCTCAGATATCTGTCGCGGACCCTCTATGTCCACACATGCAGCCTCCATAGGTTTCTATAGCTGTTGCTGTGCCGACGGATTTACCAAGCTCTGGAGTGTGAAGGACTTTGAAGCTTGACCCAAACTAGTAATGCCATTTCAAGATGGCGTTACTTTATAGTAGCTTAGGGGCTACTATTTTACATTTTTTTCTGTCTCCCTTTGCATCTGGTGACGCATTTGCCAAACAATGGTGACACATGCGCATTGGCTACCGGGGAGGACCAAGTAGTAGTGTGATAGCGTCCAGCTCTTCGGTAGAATGAACTTTTATCAAAGCCCCTCATCCCGTGTCCTGGCAAAAAAGATTTGAGTAAATCTGAGTGAAAATAATAATTTTCATATTGAGAATCAGTGCAAAAAAGGAGATTTATGGTAGACTTACCATTGTTAAATCTCTTTCTGCGAGGTACACTGGATTCCACAGGGAATAATATTGGGGTGTAGAGTTGGATCTTGATCCGAGGCACCAACAGGCTAAAACTTTGACTGTTCCCAGGATGCACTGCACCGCCTCCTCTACAGCCCCGCCTCCAGGAACTGGAGCTCAGTTTTGTTAACCAGTCCAATGCAGTAGCAGGTAAGAGAGACAGTAAATGTTAGTCTCATAGAACCACATTCTCACGACAGGAGAAGGGACTAGCGGCTAATGCCATACAAACCCAAAGAAGCGTCAGGGTGGGCGACCTGTGGAATCCAGTGTACCTTGCAGAAAGAGATTTAACAATGGTAAGTCTACCATAAATCTCAATTTCTGCAGTGGGGTACACTGGTATTCCACAGGGAATAACATCGGGTACGTCCTAAAGCAGTTCCTCATGGGAGGGGACGCACTGTAGTGGGCACAAGAACACAGCGTCCAAAGGAAGCATCCTGGGAGGGGGAAGTATCAAAGGCATAGAACCTGATGAACGTGTTCACAGAGGACCATGTAGCCGCCTTGTTCTGTAGACGTGCCACAGCGGGCCGCGCAAGAAGGTCCAACCGACTGAGTAGAATGGGCCTTGATAGCAGCAGGATCTGGGAGCCCATCTTGTGCATAAGCTTGTGCAATCACCATTCTAATCCATCTGGCCAAGGTTTGCTTATTTGTTTAAAACCAAAAAGTACAAAAAGGGAATCTGACCTCCTGATGGAGGTAGTCCTTTTCACGTAAACACGGAGAGCCCGTACCACATCCAAAGCTTTTTCTTTGGCGGATAGACCAGAAGAGGTGAAGGTCGGAACCACAATCTCCTGGTTAAGGTGAAAAGATATAACCACCTTAGGCAAATAACCAGTTCGAAGAACAGCCTGGTCACGGTGAAAAATCTGAAAGGGTGGACGACAGGACAAAGCGCCTAAGTCCGACACTCTCCTTGCAGGGGCAAAAGCCAACAGAAATACGACCTTAAGCGTAAGGCATTTAAGGTCCACAGTCTCAAGAGGTTCAAATGGGGACTCTTGCAGGGCATTCAAGACGACAGACAGATCCCATGGAACCACAGGACATAGGGAGGCTGAATCCGTAGAACACCCTGAGTGAAAGTGTGAATGTCAGGAAGAGATGCAATTTTTCTCTGAAACCACACCGACAAGGCAGATATATGAACCTTGAGGGAGGCCACACAAAGGTCCAAGTTTAGGCCTTGCTGTAGAAAAGCCAAAAGTCTGGAAGTTTTGAAAGAATATGCATCATAATTCTTAGCAGCACACCAGGTGAAGTAAGAATTCCAGACCCTGTAAAAAATCTGAGCCGAAGCTGATTTACGGGCTTTCAACATAGTTTGAATGACCGCTTCAGAGAATCCTTTTGCTCTCAGGAGTGATGCTTCAAGAGCCACGCTGTCAAAGCCAGTCTGGCCAGGTTCGGGTAACACAAAGGCCCTGAACGAGGAGGTCTGGACGTTGAGGAAGTAGAAGAGGACGCTCTATCGAGAGACCCTGCAGGTCTGAGAACCAATGCCGTCTGGGCCACGCTGGAGCGACTAGAAGTAGTATTCCTCCTTCTTGCTTGAACTTCCATATTACCCTGGGCAGGAGTGACACTGGAGGGAACACGTATGGCAGCCGAAAGTTCCATGGAATTGCCAGTGCATCCACGAACGCTGCTTGAGGATCCCTTGTCCTTGCTCCGAAGACCGGAACCTTTGATTGTGTCGAGACGTCATCAGGTCTACATCTGGTAGGTCCCACTTGTCCACTAGGAGTTGAAAGACTTCGGGATGAAGACTCCACTCTCCGGTGTGCACGTCCTGACGACTGAGGAAGTTGGCTTCCCAGTTGAGGTCCCCCGGAATGAACACTGCCGAAAATGGTTGGCAGATGGCGTTCTGCCCATTGGAGGATTTTTGACACTTCCATCATTGCCATGCGGCTTCGAGTGCTGCCTTGATGATTTATGTACGCCACCGTGGTGGCGTTGTCTGACTGTACTTGAACAGGCCTGTTCTGTACTAGAGGCAAGGCCAGTGTCAACGCATTGAACACTGCCCGCAATTCCAGAATGTTTATCGGGAGGAGAGATTCCTCCCTGGTCCACCGACCCTGGAGAGAGTGTTGCTCCAACACCGCACCCCAACCTCGCAGACTGGCGTCCGTTGTCAGGAGGAGCCATTTGGAGATCCAGAAGGGACGGCCCCTGCTCAACTGTTGGTCCTGTAGCCAAAAGCTCAGTGACAGACGAACCTCCAGATTCAAGGAGATCATGTGAGACCTGATCCGATGAGGCAGGCCATCCCATTTGGAAAGGATTAACCTCTGCAGAGGACGGGAATGAAATTGAGCGTACTTCACCATGTCGAAAGCCAACACCATGAGGCATAGTACTTGCACACTGAGTGTATCGACACTCTCTGGCGAAAGAGGAAGCATCTGATCTTTTCCTGAAGTTTCAGGACCTTCTCCGGAGACAGAAACATTCTTTGACTGTGTGTGTCCAGCAGCGCCCCTAGGTGCACCATGCTCTGAGTAGGGATCAGCGAGGACTTCTTCCAATTGATGAGCCACCCTTGGGCTTGTAGGAATTGGACCGACATCTCCAGTTGACTGAGGAGGACATCTTGGGAGTTCGCCAGAATAAGCAAGACGTCCAGATACGGGAGGATCCTGATTCCCTGATGACGGAGGAAAGACGTCATCACGGCCATGACCTTGGTGAAAATCCGAGGTGCCGTGGCCAGTCCAAAACGCAAAGCCTGGAACTGAAAATGAAGGTTGCCAACAGCAAACCACAGATTTTGCTGATGCGACATAGCAATAGGTATGTGCAGGTAAGCATCCTGTATGTCCCAGGATAACATATAGTCCTCGGTGTTCCATGGCCAGCACAATAGAGCGCAGAATTTCCATATGAAATTTGGACACCCTGACAAACTTGTTCAATGATTTGAGGTTGAGGATAGGCCGGAAGAGACCCGTTCGGTTTCGGTACTAGAAACAGGGTCGAATAATATCCCCTGCCTCTCTGGGACAGAGGTACCAGCACTACCACTCCTGTTTCCTGGAGAGATTGTACAACCAGGTGTAGAGCTTGCGCTTTCAACGGATCCGAAGGAATAACTGTTGAACAGAACTGGCGAGAGGGACGTCTCTTGAAAGAGATTGCGTACCCGTGAGAGACAACTTTCCACACCTACGCATCTAAAGTGGTCTTTAACCAGGCCTGGGCGAACTGCAGAAGTCAGCCTCCCCCAGCGGGAGGCCCGCCCCATCATGCAGCAGGCTAGTCTTGCCTGGAAGCAGGCTGACGGGCGGCCCAGGATTGTTTCGATTTGGGCTTAGTGGTTTTGGAAGTACGAGCCTGTATCGGGTACGCCTGACCTTTTGCTTTACTTGGAGGTCGAAAGGAATGAAAAGTGGAACTCTTAGCCTTCTGAGCAAAAGGATTAGTACTTGGGAGAAAAGCAGTCTTGGCCGTCGCCAAGTCAGTCACAATCTTGTCCAGATCCTCCCCAAAAAGTATGTCTCCCTTGAAAGGAAGTACCTCCAAGGTCTTTTAAGAGCCCAGGTCCACTTTCCAGTACCTCAACCACAGAATCCGGCGAGCCAGGATAGACGTAGTAGTGTCACGATCCAGGTAATTCCTTATCAGTATTTACCTTCCAAATGCCTCCTGAGACTGTCCCAGCGTTCCAAGCCTGGATTCCATCTGCACTGTCTGCATGCAGCACGCTGCATCTCATTGTCTCAAATCTCTTTACTGTGATTCTGGCAGCTTCATGGTTAAAACTGACATGCAAGTTACAAACAGTCTTTCCCTCCAAAAGCTAACATGGGCGCAGCTCTGCTCTCAGCCTGATTACCCAGCAGTCTCTGGTTAATTGCCCAGCCAATACTTGCTTCTCAGCAGGTATAAATATTCTGTTCCTGGGCTGGGAAGATGGTCAGTGCTTCAATTGTCTTCAGTGATTCCAGTGTGCAGTTCTCCCATGGACTTTTTCTGCAGTGCAGCCTGACTTTGCAGTGTCTCATCATTGCACCCTGTGACTGGCAGTTACCTGACACCAGCTTCCAGCGGTGCTCTGGCCTGCCAGTAACCATCGGTGTTCCGCCATCGATCCCAAGTAACCATCGGTGTTCCGCCATAGATCTCCAGTCACCATCAGTGTTCCGCCATCGATCCCAAGTTACCATCGGTGTTCCGCCATCGATCTCCAGTCACCATCGGTGTTCCGCCATCGATCTCCAGTCACCATCGGTGTTCCGCCATCAATCTCCAGTCACCATCGGTGTTCCGTCATCGATCCCAAGTCACCATCGGTGTTCCGTCATCGATCCCAAGTCACCATCGGTGCTCTGTCATCGATCTCTAGCATCACCAGTGTTTCTGCATCTGATCTTTCATTACACTGGTATCTGACACCATTTCACAGCTCACCACTTGTGTCGGTTCTATCCGGCATTTCCCGGCAGTTCAGTCATCAGCTTCTGTTTCCCATCAGCTACCCAGTGCTTCGGTGTTGGTAAGGACATATCATTTCCAAGTCCTTCAAGACTGTGCTTAATTATACCACACCTAGAGACTGCCTATATGCACTCCTGGGAACTGTGACTTATATGCTGTTCTTAATATTGCTAACTGCCGACATATGCTTGTGAGCTGAGTTTCAATAAAACCTTTGAACTTTCCTTTGTTGTTGTGGTCACGCCTTCGGGCATCTGTGGTAAAGGTTCCCTGCATATCTAAGAACCCTGTACTGCCTCCCAGGTTCACATATACCTCAGCCCCTACAATTGAGGCTTCCCCTGGTCAGCACCAGCCCTCAGTTGTGACAAGTAGATGCCTTGCCCGCCATGACCCCTGCATCAGAGGCCGCCTCCTGAAAATAGTGAGAGGCTGTGGTAATATACGACAGATATTGTCTGGCAGTGTCAGAAAAATCCTGAGGTAGCTCATCCTCAATTGCCTGAACCCATGCTTCAATTCCTTTTGCCACCCAAGAGGCAGCCATAGTGGGTCAATGTACAGCACCGATGAGAGTGTAAATAGACTTCAGGCATCCCTCCACACGCTTATCTGTTGGTTCCTTCAGTGAGGTGACAGTGTTGACAGGCAGAGTAGATAACACCACAAGAAGGGCGACCTGAGAGTCCACCGGCGGTGGAGTTTCCCACTTGTTACTCAACTCCGCAGGAATAGGATAATAAGCTAGCATCTTTTTAGACAGGGGAAACTTCTTTCCTGGAGATGAACAGGATTCCTGACGTATGTCAATTAAAAGGTCAGAATGTGGTAAAACTACTTTAGCAACCATCTGACGTTTAAACTTATCAGGTTTCTTAGATGTATCAGGAGGCTCAATGTCATAATCAATTTGGAGAATCCGCTTGATAGTCTCCACAAGGTCAGGAACATCAACCTGGGTTGTAGATTCCTCATCAGAAACAACTGTATCAGTGTCTGACAGATCAGTATATTCCCCATCTTCATCAGAAGAATTATCCAAACTATTAGTGGATTGTGAGGAAGAAATGGTCCGCTTAGAAGACACTTTGGCCCCAGAGGGATGTGGGGTGGACTTTTGTCTAACCAAAGTCTGATTTAATTGCTGTAACTGGGTAGACAAAGTATCCGCCTATGGCGGATTAACTACAGGGACAATATGTGGCCGTAATGGCACAGGAGGCCCCATAAGTGGCATGAAACACGTTACAAGCGTAGTCAGAATATTTGAAAAAAACTGCCCAAGGTGGGTCCTGATTGACCACAGGTGCCACAGACGGACTGGAAGATGTATGGCCCCCAGCGCCTGAACCAGCAGCTAACACTTCCCCCACTGGTGAATCCATGACGACAGCACTGCATGATGCAGGAGCGTCTGCGGATGTCCCGCCCTGTGTAGCCCTGTGTAGCAGTCCCGGAGATCAGCCCAGCTATGTAATGGTGCAAAAATCTCCTGAGGGAGTGAGGGAGAGAGAGAGAGATGCAGTTCCAGGGCGGGAACACCAGAAGTAGATGGTGACTGGAGCTGGGGGAGGGGCTACAGGTCAGCCCCTTATCCCCTCTGCTGGACTTCACCACCGGGTACTGTGGAGCCTATTACAAACGGATTTTAATAAATCTGACCTGTGCTCCTTGCCCTGGTGGATATAGTGGGGTCCCTGTGCGACACAGTGTCCATGCCAGTGGCGCGGTCCATCTCCTGGAACCGCGACCAGATCACGATTTACCGTCTGGTCCCGCCTGTGGGACTTTCTTACCTCCTCCCTTTAGTGCAGCCACGTGATCCTGGAGAATGACAGTGGTGGTGAACCTGAAAAACCGGTGTGTCTCTGCTGCAAGTACCTGGGAACCAGGCCGCGGGAGTATGCAGCGCCGCTGAGGGAGGTGATGGAGCCGCAGCACAACATGTCAAAGACACAGAAAGTGCTGCGGCCCTTGAAGTCTTCTAAAAAGCTCTTTTCAGGGCACTGCAGGCACCAACTTACAAACTGAGCTCCAGTGCCTGGAACAGTCAAAGCTTTAGCCCGTTGGTGCCTCGGATCAAGATCCAACGATGTTATTCCCAGTGGAATACCAGTGTACCCCGCTGCAGAAATATTTATCACATTTGCATTAAAAATGCCGATTGCGATAAACATTCCCCTTAGTGTAGTGACTGCAGAGAGATCACCACAAACCGTACACCAGAGTGTAAAATTACAAGTCACAGAATGCCTTGCAGAACCTGAACATTGCCTGTCATGTATATCCCGTCAGTACCTTACAACTTTAGTTACACAGAGTGTACACAATGCACTGGTGGATCTAGTGGGGCAAAGAGGGCAATCACCCCCCCCCCCCCCTTAACATGCAGGAACAGCCACGCGTACATACTGATCTTGGTACAGCTCTAGGCAGTCTATCAGTCCACCGCTACTGTAGATAACATAAGCCTAAGCCAGGGATAAGGAAGACCAATAGGATTGCTACCCTGGCAGCCAGTAGAGTGCAGGGCAGAAGTGACAGGCACCACTTGAAGGCACGGAGGTGGCAGGGAGCAGTGATCACTTCCTAGGACGCTGCAGTGAGCGAGTAGTTGCAGATACCGGCGCCCCTCATACAAGGAGTTTCCGATGTGCAGCAGCAGTAGGAGGCCTAGCCCCGATCCTGGCGCCCATATGCCCCCACAGTGTCCAGGCACTGGTGGCAGCCCCATCCCATAGCCGGCGCAACACTGCGGGCCCTATGCATCGTGGCACCCAGCCATGGCCGGTCAGGAAATACCGAGCAGATAGCAAGTGAGAGGAGAGCAGCAGAGCGACATTCTCCTCTCACCTGCTGACATAGGCTAATTTTTATAAAGGAATCAAGAATGTCAAACTGAGGGATTAACCAATTATTCTGTAAAGATTGTTACATTTCAAAGCAGTCAGGTTAACATTTCTGAAAATAATTTACAAGTAAAAATAAGAATTTACTTACCGATAATTCTATTTCTCGTAGTCTGTAGTGGATGCTGGGAACTCCGTAAGGACCATGGGGAATAGCGGCTCCGCAGGAGACTGGGCACAAAAGTAAAAGCTTTAGGACTACCTGGTGTGCACTGGCTCCTCCCCCCATGACCCTCCTCCAAGCCTCAGTTAGGATACTGTGCCCGGACGAGCGTACACAATAAGGAAGGATTTTGAATCCCGGGTAAGACTCATACCAGCCACACCAATCACACCGTACAACCTGTGATCTGAACCCAGTTAACAGCATGATAACAGAGGAGCCTCTGAAAAGATGGCTCACAACAATAATAACCCGATTTTTGTAACAATAACTATGTACAAGTATTGCAGACAATCCGCACTTGGGATGGGCGCCCAGCATCCACTACGGACTACGAGAAATAGAATTATCGGTAAGTAAATTCTTATTTTCTCTGACGTCCTAGTGGATGCTGGGAACTCCGTAAGGACCATGGGGATTATACCAAAGCTCCCAAACGGGCGGGAGAGTGCGGATGACTCTGCAGCACCGAATGAGAGAACTCCAGGTCCTCCTCAGCCAGGGTATCAAATTTGTAGAATTTAGCAAACGTGTTTGCCCCTGACCAAGTAGCTGCTCGGCAAAGTTGTAACGCCGAGACCCCTCGGGCAGCCGCCCAAGATGAGCCCACCTTCCTTGTGGAATGGGCTTTTACAGATTTTGGCTGTGGCAGGCCTGCCACAGAATGTGCCAGCTGAATTGTACTACAAATCCAACGAGCAATAGTCTGCTTAGAAGCAGGCGCACCCAGCTTGTTGGGTGCATACAGGATAAACAGCGAGTCAGATTTTCTGACTCCAGCCGTCCTGGAAACATATATTTTCAGGGCCCTGACTACGTCCAGCAACTTGGAGTCCTCCAAGTCCCTAGTAGCCGCAGGTACCACAATAGGCTGGTTCAAGTGAAACGCTGAAACCACCTTAGGGAGAAATTGAGGACGAGTCCTCAATTCCGCCCTGTCTGAATGGAAGATCAGATAAGGGCTTTTACAGGATAAAGCCCGCCAATTCTGACACGCGCCTGGCCGAGGCCAGGGCCAACAACATGACCACTTTCCATGTGAGATATTTTAACTCCACAGATTCAAGTGGTTCAAACCAATGTGACTTTAGGAACCCCAAAACTACATTGAGATCCCAAGGTGCCACTGGAGGCACAAAAGGAGGCTGTATATGCAGTACCCCTTTTACAAACGTCTGAACTTCAGGAACTGAAGCTAGTTCTTTCTGGAAGAAAATTGACAGGGCCGAAATTTGAACCTTAATGGACCCCAATTTTAGGCCCATAGACACTCCTGTTTACAGGAAATGCAGGAATCGACCTAGTTGAAAATTCCTCCATCGGGGCCTTACTGGCCTCGCACCCCGCAACATATTTTCGCCAAATGCGGTGATAATGCTTTGCGGTTACATCCTTCCTGGCTTGATCAGGGTAGGGATGACTTCATCCGGAATGCCTTTTTCCTTCAGGATCCGGCGTTCAACCGCCCTGCCGTCAAACGCAGCCGCGGTAAGTCTTGGAATAGACAGGGTCCTTGCTGGAGCAGGTCCCTTCTTAGAGGTAGAGGCCACGGGTCCTCCGTGAGCATCTCTTGAAGTTCCGGGTACCAAGTCCTTCTTGGCCAATCCGGAGCCACGAGTATAGTTCTTACTCCCCTCCATCTTATAATTCTCAGTACTTTTGGTATGAGAGGAAGAGGAGGGAACACATACACTGACTGGTACACCCACGGTGTTACCAGAGCGTCCACAGCTATTGCCTGAGGGTCCCTTGACCTGGCGCAATACCTGTCCAATTTTTTGTTTAGGCGGGACGCCATCATGTCCACCTTTGGTTTTTCCCAATGGTTTACAATCATGTGGAAGACTTCTGGGTGAAGTCCCCACTCTCCCGGGTGGAGGTCGTGCCTGCTGAGGAAGTCTGCTTCCCAGTTGTCCACTCCCGGAATGAACACTGCTGACAGTGCTATCACATGATTTTCCGCCCAGCGAAAAATCCTTGCAGCTTCTGCCATTGCCCTCCTGCTTCTTGTGCCGCCCTGTCTGTTTACGTGGGCGACTGCCGTGATGTTGTCCGACTGGATCAGCACCGGCTGACCTTGAAGCCGAGGTCTTGTTTGGCTTAGAGCATTGTAAATGGCCCTTAGCTCCAAAATATTTATGTGAAGTGATGTCTCCAGGCTTGACCACAAGCCTTGGAAATTTCTTCCCTGTGTGACTGCTCTCCAGCCTCGCAGGCTGGCATTCGTGGTCACCAGGACCCAGTCCTGAATGCCGAATCTGCGGCCCTCTAGAAGATGAGCACTCTGCAACCACCACAGGAGAGACACCCTTGTCTTTGGTGACAGGGTTATCCGCTGATGCATCTGAAGATGCGATCCGGACCATTTGTCCAGCAGGTCCCCCTGGAAAGTTCTTGCGTGGAATCTGCCGAATGGAATTGCTTCGTAGGAAGCCACCATTTTCCCCAGGACCCTTGTGCACCGATGCACTGACACTTGGCCTGGTTTTAGGAGGTTTCTGACTAGTTCGGATAACTCCCTGGCTTTCTCCTCCGGGAGAAAACACCTTTTTCTGGACTGTGTCCAGGATCATCCCTAGGAATAGAAGGCGTGTCGTCAGGATCAGCTGCGATTTTGGAATATTGAGAATCCAACCGTGCTACCGCAGCACTATCTGAGATAGTGCTACCCCGACTTCCAACTGTTCCCTGGATCTTGCCCTTATCAGGAGATCGTCCAAGTAAGGGATAACTAAAAACTCCCTTCTTTCGAAGGAGTATCATCATTTCGGCCATTACCTTGGTAAAGACCCGTGGTGCCGTGGACAATCCAAACGGCAGCGTCTGAAACTGATAGTGACAGTTCTGTACCACAAACCTGAGGTACCCTTGGAGAAGGGTAAATTGGGACATGTAGGTAAGCATCTTTGATGTCCAGAGAGACCATATAGTCCCCTTCTTCCAGGTTTGCAATCACTGCTCTGAGTGACTCCATCTTGAATTTGAACCTTTGTATGTAAGTGTTCAAGGATTTTAGATTTAAAATTGGTCTCACCGAGCCGTCCGGCTTCGGTACCACCAATAGTGTGGAATAGTACCCCTTTCCCTGTTGCAGGAGGGGTACCTTGATTATCACCTGCTGGGAATACAGCCTGTTAATGGCTTGCAATACTGTCTCCCTGTCTGAGGGAGACGTCGGTAAAGCAGACTTTATGAAATGGCGAGGGGAAGACGTCTCGAATTTCTTGAGACGGGCCCCCACCGTGCCTGAGACCGCTTGTAAAGCCCCAGCGTCATGCTGAGGACTTTGCGGAGGCGGGAGAGGGCTTTTGTGGGAATTGGCTGTTTGCTGCAGCCTTTTTCCTCTCCCTCTGCCACGGGGCAGAAATGAGGCGCCTTTTGCCCGCTTTATGGGGCCGAAAGGACTGCGCCTGATAATACGGCGTCTTCTTAGGTTGAGAAGCTACCTGGGGTAAAAATGTGGATTTTCCAGCCGTTGCCGTGGCCACCAGGTCTGTTAGACCTACCCCAAATAACTCTTCCCTTTTATAAGGCGATACTTCCATATGCCTTTTGGGATCAGCATCACCTGACCACTGTCTTGTCCATAACCTTCTTCTGGCAGAAATGGACAGCGCACTTACTCTTGATGCCAGTCGGCAAATATCCCTCTGTGCATCACGCATATATAGAAATGCATCTTTTAAATGCTCTATAGTTAGTAATATACTGTCCCTATCTAGGGTATCAATATTGTCAGTCAGGGAATCCGACCAAGCCACCCCAGCACTGCACATCCAGGCTGAGGAGATTGCTGGTCGCAGTATCACACCCGTGTGAGTGTATATACATTTTAGGATATTTTACTGCTTTCTGTCAGTAGGTTCCTTAAGGGCGGCCGTATCCGGGGACGGTAGTGCCACCTGTTTAGACAAGCGTGTGAGCGCTTTATTCACCCTAAAGGGTGTTTCCCAACGTGCCCTATCCTCTGGCGGGAAGGGGTATGATGCCAATAACTTTTTTATCTGGGGAAACCCACGCATCATCACACACTTCATTTAATTCCTCAGATGCAGGAAAAACTACAGGCAGTTTTTTCTCACCCAACATAATACTCTTTTTAGTGGTACTGGTATTATTAGAGCCCCAGATGGCTTTTGAGACACCTGGACAGGCACAGATTGAGTCGCCGGCCGTCTCATGTCATCAATCTTTTGTAAAGAGCTGACACTGTCACATAATTCCTTCCATAAGCTCATCCACTCAGGTGTCGACTCCCTAGGGGGTGACATCTCTGTTACAGGCAATTGCTCCGC
Source organism: Pseudophryne corroboree (assembly GCF_028390025.1). NCBI lineage: Eukaryota > Metazoa > Chordata > Amphibia > Anura > Myobatrachidae > Pseudophryne > Pseudophryne corroboree. The sequence continues at coordinate 248,343,466 of NC_086450.1, read as the reverse complement.
CTCCACCTCATTTTCCTCCTCATACATGTCGACACAACGTACCGACACACAGCACACACACAGGGAATGCTCTGATAGAGGACAGGACCCCACTAGCCCTTTGGGGAGACAGAGGGAGAGTATGCCAGCACACACCAGAGCGCTATATATATATATACAGGGATAACCTTATATAAGTGTTTTTCCCCTTATAGCTGCTGTATTGTTATACTGCGCCTAATTAGTGCCCCCCTCTCTTTTTTAACCCCTTTCTGTAGTGTAGTAACTGCAGGGGAGAGCCAGGGAGCTTCCCTCCAACGGAGCTGTGAGAGAAAATGGCACCAGTGTGCTGAGGAGATAGGCTCCGCCCCCTTCTCGACGGCCTTTTCTCCCGTTTTTCTGTGGAATCTGGCAGGGGTTAAAATACACCCATATAGCCCTGGGGGTTATATGTGGTGTATTTATGCCAGCCAAGGTGTTTTACATTGCTGCTCAGGGCGCCCCCCCCTAGCGCCCTGCACCCTCAGTGACCGGAGTGTGAAGTGTGCCTGAGTAACAATGGCGCACAGCTGCAGTGCTGTGCGCTACCTTGTTGAAGACTGATGTCTTCTGCCGCCGATTTTTCCGGACCTTTTCTTGCTTCTGGCTCTGTAAGGGGGCCGGCGGCGCGGCTCCGGGACCGAGCTCCGAGGCTGGGCCTGTGTTCGGTCCCTCTGGAGCTAATGGTGTCCAGTAGCCTAAGAAGCCCAATCCACTCTGCACGCAGGTGAGTTCGCTTCTTCTCCCCTTAGTCCCTCGATGCAGTGAGCCTGTTGCCAGCAGGTCTCACTGAAAATAAAAAACCTAAACCTAAAACTAAACTTTTCACTAAGAAGCTCAGGAGAGCCCCTAGTGTGCACCCTTCTCGGCCGGGCACAAAAATCTAACTGAGGCTTGGAGGAGGGTCATGGGGGGAGGAGCCAGTGCACACCAGGTAGTCCTAAAGCTTTTACTTTTGTGCCCAGTCTCCTGCGGAGCCGCTATTCCCCATGGTCCTTACGGAGTTCCCAGCATCCACTAGGACGTCAGAGAAATTCTGTATACACTCCATAGCAACCAGGCTTTTATTTTATGGCAGAAATCTAGCCATATACTGCTCGATGCAGACAATACAGGGGATTGACAATGAGAGAATGACAGCCCTATAATCAGCGCACCTCCATACAGTATACTGCACAACTATCACTTATTTTACACATTTAATCTTCCTGCAGGTCACCTTACACTAGTTACTTTACTCTGCTCTTCCTGAGGGGTGTAGTATGTGATGTCGGCGGTCGGGCTCCCGGCGGCCAGCATACCGGCGCCGGAATCCCGACCGCCAGCATACCTACAGCTGGGCGAGCGCAAATGAGCCCCTTGCAGGCTCGCCACGCTGCGGGCACGGTGGCACGCTGCGCTATCTATTCTCCCTCCAGAGGGGACCCCCAAGAGGGAGAAAAGCTGTCGGTATGCCGGCGGTCGGGATTCCGGCGCCGGTATGGTGGTTGTTGGGAGCCCGGCCGCCGGCAACCTGAAGACCACCCCTTACTGAGCCTCCCCCATCATGCACTATAGCAGCAGGTACATGTGCCTGGGCAGCTGCAGCACCACATGCCTTTAACTTGCCGGGGGCAGTCTCTCTCTCTCCCTCCCAGATGGGATGATCACATGGTTGTGTGCACACAGTGTACTTATGCCTGGTGCTGTTGAGAGACAGATGCAGGATCCTGCCCTTATTGGGCCAGACTCTTTAACTGCATGCATCTCTGCTCTGTGGACTGATCCCACAATCTCTAGCATGTGCGTCTACATATGCCACATTGACCACCTATGGGCAGTTTAGAGTTATTTATACCTCAGCTCCATATCCACTTGCGACTTAAGCTAGGAACACATTATACAAGTTTTAGGCCAATTTGCCAGTAATTGGGGCGATTAGCCTTTTTATTATTGTTTGTAGGCATGAGAATTTTGCATAAACACCTATAAAATGGTCCAATTAACTATTTAAGTCCTTGACATCAGTTCCTACCCAAATGGAGCTTGTAATCTATGTTAACTATCACATGGAAACCAGAGCTCAAAAGAGTGGGGACTGCAAAAGGGAGAGGCTGGAAGTGGGAGGAGTTATAAGTAGAGAAGGAGGAGTCAGGATTCATTCTTAAACCGTACCCCCAACCCTAAATGAAAAGTCTAGATCCACCCCCGACACAACGGCACAAATTCTCAAGTCAATTAAACCCACCTAGCCTATTTTTTTAAAATTATTGTTAATCTTATATCTTGCATATATTTGTTAACATTTATTTATATCATCATCAGACTCCAACAACAAACATGGTAAGAGCACAAGGCTGAGTATTAACAGACAAAGATAAAAAGATGCTGTTCACATGAGGACAGATGAATAGAAAAATGAACACAGGACACAGTCATACTGTGCAGCTGTTGCTACAGTATATACAGAATAAAGACAGTAATACCCCTTTTCCACTGCTGCAATAACCTGGGTCGCAGCTCAGTGGAAATAGAGTCCCCAAAAAATAACCAGTGTAATGGAGTGCAGGGAGCTTTGCCGTTAGCAGGGCACTACTACGCCCGCCCGACAATGGGGACATGGTCACTGTAGGGTGGCGTGCCCAGCACTCACGGAGGTTCTGGCCAGCCCCAAAGCTCTCTTTGCAGTGTGAACACATGCCGTACGCATGCGCATGGAAGCTATTCACCAGACGGTGAACTTTTGCCCCCGCAGGACATTGCAGCCTACAGGCGTGGAAAGCCCCCTTACAGGCTGTTTCAGCGGAGCGTCGCCATAAGGGCAGGGTATATTCTAGTGTTTTAAAATCAGGCAGGGCACAGTGCCCTGTTATAACAGCCAAGCATGAACACTAAGCTGGGGGTAGCAAGCAGGGAAGGACCAGGGTAACGGAGCAGTGTGTTGGATGACCTGGGTTGGATGTAGAAGAGTGTGTGTGTGTGTGTGTGTGTGTGTGTGTGTGTGTGTGTGTGTGTGTGTGTGTGTGTAGGGGGGTTCACCGGCGCTTGGAGGTGACGTCATCTACAATCCCGAAAAGAACAATGGCCGGCCCGGGTATTACCTAGTTTGAGGCGGCGGTGTAAATGGGATCTGTCCCGTGTCTTACTTGGGTTGGAACTGTAATAATATTGTGCTGTTCATGAACACAGAATAATTGCAGGTATGAGAATTACAACCAGCATTCATGACAGAAGTGACACTGTGCAGTTTTTATTAATACAGAATAAGCAAGAAGAGGTACTGAGAATTATACCTAGCATACAGAACAGGAGAATGTATATACTGTGCAGTTTTTGATATATACAGACTAAGGACTGATACCCAGAATTACAACCAGTATACAATAAGAGAAGTGGTACTGTGCAGCAATTCATATTTATACAGAATAAGAACAGAACTGAGAATTTACAGAGGGGGAATGATAGTGTACATCTATTCATATACAAACAATAATGACTGATACTGAGCATTACACCCAGCATACTGTAGAGAAGTGATACTGTGCAGTTGTTGATATACACAAAATAAGCACAAGTGACACCATACACAATAAGGACAGATACTGAGCATTACATCCAGAACAATAGAAGAGATATAGGGGGTCATTCCGACCCGTTCGCACGCAGCGTTTTTTCGCTGCAGTGCGAATGGGTGCGGAATGCGCATGCGCGGCGGCCGCTGTGCGCATGTGCGACGTTGCCCCGCGACAGGGGTCGCCGGGTTACGTTGCGGCTATCGACGGAAGCGGTCGCGACCTCTAAGATGATTGACAGGAAGGAGGCGTGGATGGGCGGATCCGGACCGTTGGAGACCGTTTTCGGGGAGTGGTGAGTAAAACGCAGGCGTGTCCAGGACAACGGAGGGCGGAGGTGTGACGTCAAAGCCGGGCCCATCATCGCTGGATCCATCGCACAGGGTAAGTATGTCCAGGGCTGCTCTACTTCTGCTTGAATTTTTTTTAGCTTAGCAGGGCTGCACAAGCGATCGCAGCCCTGCTAAGCTAAAATACACTCCCCCATAGGCGTGGACTATTGATCGCAGCAGCAGCTAAAAGTTGCTGGCTGCGATCAACTCGGAATGACCACCATTGTGCAACTGTTAACACACAGTATAGACAGAAAAAGGGCATATAATGGGAATGACACCCAACATACAAAAGATACAATAAGTGATACTGTGCAGTTGTTGATATACACATAAGGACAGTTACTCAGCATTACATCCAGCATACATAACAGATATTGTGCATTTTTTCAAAATTGGATACCACAGGTATCAGAAGAACGCATACGCAAAGGTTTGAGGTACGCAGAGTTTTTTTTACCTCGTGCCCAACTGAATTCCCCCCTAATCTGGATAGGGAAGCATTAACTACTATATGTAGAGCAAGTGTGGTATGTTAGACTAGACTTGGGTCGACAGTGTCTAAGTCGACCACTGGTGGTCGACAGTAAGTAGGTCGACATGGTTTCTAGGTCAACAGGGACTCTAGGTCGACATGTACTAGGTCAACATGAAAAAAGTCAGACATGAGTTTTTGTAATTTTTTGCGTGTCGTTTTCTTCGTAGAGTGACCGGGAACGTCAATTAGTGCACCGTGTCCCCTCACATGGCTCGCTTTGCTTGCCATGCTTCGGGCAAGGTGCCTCGCTCTGCTACCGCTGCACCCAGCACAGGTTACAGTTACCAATTGTAGTCCACGTGGATCGTAAAGTATGAAAAAGTTCAAAAAAATTAAAAAAAGTGAAAAACTCATGTCGACCTTTTGTCATGTCGACCTACTTACTGTCGACCAACAGTGGTCGACCTAGAGACCGGATCCCATGCAGAGCTATCAGGGTTTTTTTGCAGATAAACACCACACTAAACAGAATTCCCATATACACTGGCATCTTGCAGGCCTGTCATTGTCTGAAGTTTTCCAGACAAATAATTATAATCCAGAAGTCATATGATCAGCCAGGGATCCCCCTCTCCTGTCTGTAAAAGAGAGAGGCTGTAGCTCTTGGTTATAGCTTCTTGCAATACAACTGAAGGGGTTCTGAGGTTCATAAGTTATATGGTATACAGTATTTATATTATATACACATCCATAATTACACCACGCTGAACTTCCCACTTTATTACTATTTACTTTATTTTCCTATTAGTATTTACTTTATTTTCCTATTAGTATTTACTTTATTTCCCTAACTATAAAATGTCTTGCTCCATGCATGAAATACAGTTAATAATACTTCATACAAAGGGTGTGAATGTTAAAATAATGATAGCTTTGATTTTAGATAATGTAGAACTCACAGAAAAAAATAGCTGAATTGATTGATTGATTTCTATTTGATATTTTGAGGTTTTATCTATTTATTCAGACATTGTTGCATATTTTTTTGCCTCTTGATATGCCCTGGAACATGTTATTAGAAATTCCAAACCCTGAGTTTACAGTCTTGCCAGATCTCTTAACTAATGATTCTGCAAACTGTGAACTAATGGGCCCTACACACTGGCAGATAATACTGCACAATATGAACGTTCTCTTTTATTAATGAACGAGAACTCGTTCATATCGTGCAGTGTGTAGGCACCAACGATTAACAATGCGCGGCCCTGCGTTCGTTAATCGTTGGTGCCCCATCGCTTGTGCATGCAGGCCAATATAGACGAGATTGTCCATATTAGTACGCAGTGCTATGGAGCCGGGTGACGGGGAAGTGAAGAAACTTCACTCACCCAGTCACCTCCCCCCCGCCGCTGGGTCGCCCGTCGGCCCTATCCGCCGTCGGCCAGCTCGGCAGCGGATCTGCCAGTGTGTAGGGCCCATTAGACTTACAGTAGTACCACAAATAAAGGTGACAATCGGTTTGCTTACAGTAAAATCTCTTAAACTGAAACATCCAAATCAGCTCTTGAGTTGCCATTAGGCAGTTTAGCAATAGTTATTGCCACAGGAATGCAAATTCAAGATTAGCAGAGTTGCTGGCCTTGAGAAGATAGCGGAAAGGGGACACAGACGCAACCTACAACATTTACAGTAACAACATATAAAGAAAGGCTCCCTCTCCTGTGCTCTTTAATTCCTTATCAACACTCATGATCCTCATGTTGCACACACAGGATATCTGAATCTGTCACAGGCGAGTAGGACAATGAGTGACTGTTCACCCTAACTGGACAGTTATAGAACAGGTACTGTATACCAGAGAATAATGGAGAACAGGTATAAACATGCTGCAGCGTAGATCTAACAGACAGCAGCACAGTGCCAACTGACGAACAAATATCCAGTACCAACACGTCAATACCCAGTGCCAACCAAAAAACATTCACACTGACAACACGTATATTATGCTCCTGACTGACAAGTTATATGTTCACAGTGGTAAGCTCCACATGATGACAGGCAGTGCATTGTCAGAACCAGATAGAAATTTACAAAGCATACACACTGCAGAGAGTTTTGCGGTCACACAGCAGAGTTGTGCGATCACACAGTAGAGAGTTTTATGGACACTGTAACCCTGTAATACATTTCACTATTTGCTCACATCCTATGTATATAATATAGCATTTGCATTCCTATGGCAATAACTGCCTCAAACAATTAGACCTCCCAGAGAGTCACAAATTACCATTACAATGTTAGGTATCACCCAAGGAAGGGGTCTTTATTCCAAAACAACAAGCCACCTGATCCACTCTCTTTATACTTTGAAGAAGAGACAATACCACAGCGAGTTATTCATAATACACTCCAAGAAGTGGTTACATAAACTTAAATTTTACACCAAATAATGCTATATCAGTCTCTGTCATAATTCGGCACGTTACATTAACAAAACTGAGATATATAGCTGGTTACGTTAACCCAACACAGAAAGGTACTGCACCTTTTACATTTATAAACATTTCTCCAAAGCCCTAGAACCTCACACAGCATTTACCTCCCACATTCCAAGTGAGCTGTGATCTCTTTAGAGTGTAGTCTGCAATTAGTAACATGTGGCTAATCATTACACACATTATAGGTACTAACATCACTCACCTGTCACTACTGAGCAGCAACATCTGGCCCATAGCCAACCAGGAGAGAACACAGGGGGATCGCTGGGACTTCTACTCTTCATCCTATCCTAAATCTAATCATGACCAGTCATATAGGATTCAGGGCAGCAGCGGGAGGAGGGAGATCTCTGTGCATGAGCAGTATACAAGGACTGGAATAGCAGGTCAGCTCCCAGGGCAGGAGGAGTTTGAGTATAGGGAGGAGTAGTTCAGTGTGTGTGCTTTATAGGCTGTAGCAACTAGCAAGGGAACTGCACAATATCCTGAATTATATATTGCAATACAAATTAATATTATTTGCAATTCAATACAGACCCTATGTTGCCAGTAAGTAACATGTACTCAGGCAGACTGCATCAATCTGCATCTATAGTATGCAGTCAAAATATAGACAGTGAAAATCTAGACAATCATAAGGTCGGCATGGACTATACTTGCCTACTCTCTTGGAAAGGCTGGGAGGTTCCCGAAAATCAGGTGGCACTCCCGGCCACCGGGAAATAGGCAAATCTCCCACATGCCGCTCACCACCACCCACTCCCCCCGGCATCCCATCCCACAGGAGAAGGGAATAGAGCACTTATGCAAATTGCACTAAATTGCGTCATCATAGACCCTCCCACTTTACAATGCCGGTAATGCGGGAATTGCAAAGCGGAGGTCGGGGCTACAATGATGCAAACGCATCGTCACGCCCCCGCACTACTGCCTACTCCATGCCCCCTGCCGTGTGACCTGGCTGCTCCCTCCAGGAGTAGGCAAGAATGGCACCGACATGAGGTCGACAGAGGTGGTAGAGGCTAATGCTGGGTACACACCTACAGATATATCAACTGATCTGCAGATATAGCTAAAGCCGGATCGGGAAGTGTGCTGTGTATACACACTGCCCGATCCGTTGGGGACTGACATCACGAACTAGGTGGGCATGTACACATTTGCACACACCCGCCCAGTTCAGCTGTCAGTCACCGCCGGCTGCTGCAGCTTGTGTACGGACGGTCGGCTGACCGTCCATACACACACACCGACGTGCCAATATATCTAACGATATACTGGCCGTCGGCTGTGCAGCAGGACCGACGCAATATGTCTGTGAACGACATATCGCTCGTACACACTGGCCGACGCACCCACAATATATAGTGGCCAGTGTGTATGCACCTTAAGACAGTAGAGCAATTTAAACACGCTTGGAATAGGTTCAAAAAGGGTTGAGATTACCTAAAGGATAAAAAGGGGAAGTCTAGATGGGCCAAGTGGTTCTTATCTGCCGTCAAATTCTATGTTTCTATGACAGTAAAATGTTGACAATAAAAAAAAAAAATGTCAACAGCCATACTGTCAACAATTGAAATGTAGACACAGTTAAAATGTAGACGATCATACATGGAAATTCAAGTAACTTGGTTCCGCACACGAGGGGGGCGAGTTGCTATTGCAACAGTGTCTGATCACTGGCACCGGAACTTGACCCCTTGCAGCTTGGACTCACTCGCAGCCCTATGGATGGTAACGTAAGTGTGGCATTTAGCCATAATTACTTGTGAGTACGAGAACAGCGCCCCTAATTGAAATCCCCCCTATAATGACTACATAGATAACATAATAAATAATACTGGTTATTCGTAATGGATCAATGTATAAGATAGTGTCCCACAGAGAGAAGACCACTGCGCATGAGCAAACACTGATCCCCCTCATGTCAGCAACATTGGCCCTCATTCCGAGTCGTTCGCTCGGTATTTTTCTTCGCATCGCAGCGTTTTTCTGCTTAGTACGCATGCGCAATGTTCGCACTGTGACTGCGCCAAGTAATTTTGCTATGAAGATAGTATTTTTACTCACGGCTTTTTCTTCGCTCCGGCGATCGTAGTGTGATTGACAGGAAATGGGTGTTACTGGGCGGAAACACGGCGTTTTATGGGCGTGTGGATAAAAACGCTACCGTTTCCGGAAAAAACGCGGGAGTGGCTGGAGAAACGGAGGAGTGTCTGGCCGAACGCTGGGTGTGTTTGTGACGTCAAACCAGGAACGACAAGCACTGAACTGATCGCAGATGCCGAGTAAGGTTGAAGCTACTCAGAAACTGCTAAGTAGTTTGTAATCGCAATATTGCGAATACATCGTTCGCAATTTTAAGAAGGTAAGATTCACTCCCAGTAGGCGGCGGCTTAGCGTGTGTAACTCTGCTAAAATCGCCTTGCGAGCGAACAACTCGGAATGAGGGCCATTGTCGGATGTGCCTGTTGTATGAACATAAGCATAGATATAATGGGTGCAGGTGGGCCCCCCTCTGCATTGAGGTCATAAATTTGTCTAAGATGGGTTTACCTTGCGCACCAAGTCCTCAAGTGTTTTGAGTGTTGACTGTGCTGCTTACATGAACGAGGATACCAGGCCTTGCATCTTCGTTCATTAACAGATGGGAGTATGTAGCGCTCAGTCTATGTGTGTGGTGTGAACAAAGCAGTATGTTATGCTGTAACTTGTGTTTGAATGAGTAAGGAGTGTTGTTTCTGATGCTAATAACACACTTCATTTTAAGCTTGTAGTTAGGTTGTACAGATGCAATTGTATATATTTATAGTGATAGCAAGAATAATGCACAGCACATACAGTAGAGAATATCAGGAGTGGCAAAGATAGTTCACGGTTTATGGCTGCAGATCAATTTCCTTATTTGTCTACACAATGGTGGTGAATTCAGTCTTAATTGACAGTCTGTTTAACGGTAGTATGTATGGCAGATTTGTTGATATGCGGTGGGGGTCTTGTGCTGGAGGGCCAGTGTCTCGAGCCCCCCAGGTGCAAGAACTTACCCTTTCTTGCGGATGGACAGGCATGTCCTTTTGGCAGAATCGGTGTGCACTCTGCGGTCTTCTTGCCCTGCATCCCCCTGTAGGATCCCTGTGTTGCCGGAGAAGGCTGGGGTTCTTGTGGCTGGTTGCCCGTGGGACCGCCGATGTGTGCAAGACTTACAGGACCTGTAAGTCTTGCACGCCCCGTAATCTGCAACTTGTTGCTCGGCCGCTTGACTCGCCAGCCGGCGAAGAGACTTAGGTGGTTGGTAGTGATCGCAGGTTATAATAGTTGCTGTTGGTGATGTCTTAATGTACTCCAACGTGTTTCTGCCTATATTAAGCCTTCCTCAGGGAGTGGTGTGAGCATGTGAGTCAACATAGAAGGGGTTAAGAGGCCATCCTGGACCTGGTCCCAGCAGGTGATTGGTTGTGCTGTGGATGCTCTCATTGGCTGTGCTGGATGTCTGCTACGATTGCTGCTTAATACGACTGGTTATTTCTTGATGCTGGGTAGGAGTTTGTTTACATAGTTTGTTCTAGTCCATTTTATGTTGATTGCAGTCACATATATAGCATATTCTTATAGCAGTTTAGGTTGCATCATTCAGTAGTAGTGATAGTGATGGTATGTTTCCGCTTATGTTTATATTGCATATTTGCTTAATTAGATTTTTGATGCATATTATGTGTGTATTCTTGGTCTATGTGAGGTAAAAATAAGATTTTAAACCTACCGGTAAATCTATTTCTCCTAGTCCGTAGAGGATGCTGGGGACTCCGTAAGGACCATGGGGTATAGACGGGCTCCGCAGGAGATAGGGCACCTAAAAAGAACTTTGACTATGGGTGTGCACTGGCTCCTCCGTCTATGCCCCTCCTCCAGACCTCAGTTAGAGAACTGTGCCCAGAGGAGATGGACAATACAAGGCAGGATTTAGCAATCCAAGGGCAAGATTCATACCAGCCCACACCAATCATACCATGTAACCTGGAACATACATAACCAGTTAACAGTATGAACAAACGACAGTAACGGTCCAAGACCTATTCCAACTGTAACATAACCCTTATGTAAGCAACAACTATATACAAGTCTTGTAGAGTTTCCGCACTGGGACGGGCGCCCGGCATCCTCTACGGACTAGGAGAAATAGATTTACCGGTAGGTTTAAAATCTTATTTTCTCTTACGTCCTAGAGGATGCTGGGGACTCCGTAAGGACCATGGGGTTTATACCAAAGCATCCAATCGGGCGGGAGAGTGCGTATGACTCTGCAGCACCGACTGAGCAAACGCTAAGTCCTCATCAGCCAGGGTATCAAACTTGTAGAATTTAGCAAAAGTGTTTGACCCCGACCAAGTCGCCGCTCGGCAAAGTTGTAATGCCGAGACGCCTCGGGCAGCCGCCCAAGAAGAGCCCACTTTCCTAGTGGAATGGGCTTTAACCGAATTTGGTACCGGCAATCCAGTCGTAGAATGAGCCTGATGAATCGTATTACAGATCCAGCGACCAATAGTCTGCTTCGAAGCAGGTGCGCCAATCTTATTAGCAGCATACAGGACAAACAGAGCCTCTGTTTTCCTAATTTAGCCGTTCTGGCTACATAAATCTTTAAGGCCCTGACTACATCCAGGTATCTGGAATCCTCCAGGTCACTTGTAGCCACAGGCACCACAATAGGTTGATTCATATGGAATGAAGAAACCACTTTAGGCAAAAATTGCGGACGTGTCCTCAATTCAGCTCGATCCACATGAAAAGTCAAGTAGGGGCTTTTGTGTGACAAAGCCGCCAATTCAGACACTCGCCTTGCAGATGCCAATGCCAACAGCATGACCAGCTTCCAGGTAAGAAATTTCAACTCAACCTTGGTAAGCGGTTCAAACCAGTGTGATTTTAAGAACTGCAACACCACGTTCAAGTCCCATGGTGCCACTGGAGGCACAAAAGGGGGCTGGATGTGTAGCACTCCCTTTACAAACGTCTGGACTTCTGGAAGAGAAGCCAATTCCTTCTGAAAGAAAATCGAGAGGGCCGAAATCTGTACCTTAACAGAGCCTAATTTCAGGCCCATATCCACTCCTGTCTGTAGGAAGTGGAGAAAACGACCCAGATGAAAATCTTCCGTAGGCGCATTCTTGGACTCACACCAAGACACATACTTTCGCCAGATACGGTGATAATGTTTTACCGTCACCTCCTTCCTAGCCTTTATTAAAGTAGGGATGACCTCTTCCGGAATCCCCTTTTTCGCTAGGATTCGGCGTTCAACCGCCATGCCGTCAAACGTAACCGCGGTAAGTCTTGAAATACACAGGGCCCCTGTTCCAACAGGTCTTCCCTGAGAGGAAGAGGCCAGGGATCTCCTGTGAGCATCTCTTGTAGATCCGAGTACCAGGCCCTTCGAGGCCAGTCTGGGACAACGAATATCGTCTGTACTCTTCTTCGTCTTATGATCCTCAACACTTTTGTGATGAGAGGAAGAGGAGGAAACACGTAGACCGATTTGAACACCTACGGTGTTACCAGAGCGTCTACTGCTAATGCCTGAGGGTCCCGAGACCTGGCACAATACCTCCGAAGCTTTTTGTTGAGGCGTGACGCCATCATGTCTATTTGAGGAGTCCCCCAAAGACGTGGTACGTCTGCAAAGACTTCTTGATGAAGTCTCCACTCTCCTGGATGGAGATCGTGTCTGCTGAGGAAGTCTGCTTCCCAGTTGTCCACTCCCGGAATGAAGACAGCCGACAGAGCGCTTACATGATTTTCCGCCCAGCGAAGGATCCTTGTGGCTTCCGCCATCGCGACTCTGCTTCGTGTCCCGCCTTGGCAGTTCACATGAGCCACTGCTGTGACATTGTCTGATTGAATCAGAACCGGTAGGTTTCGAAGAAGACTCTCCGCTTGTCGAAGGCCGTTGTAAATGGCCCTGAGTTCCAACACATTGATGTGTAGACAGGACTCCTGGTCTGACCAAAGACCCTGAAATTTTTTTCCCTGTGTGACCGCTCCCCATCCTCGGAGGCTCGCGTCCGTGGTAACCAGGATCCAATCCTGAATTCCGAATCTGCGACCCTCCAGGAGGTGAGCACTTTGCAACCACCACAGGAGGGACACACTGGCCCCTGGGGACAGTTATTTTCCGATGTAAGTGCAGATGGGACCCGGACCACTTGTCCAGAAGGTCCCATTGAAAAGTCCTTGCATGGAACCTTCCGAAGGGAATGGCCTCGTAGGCCCCCACCATTTTTCCCAGAACTCGAGTGCATTGGTGAACTGACACCCTTTTCGGTTTTAGCAGGTCTCTGACCATGTTCTGGATGTCCTGGGCTTTCTCTATTGGGAGGAAGACCTTCATTTGTTCCGTATCCAGTATCATACCTAGGAACGGTAGTCGAGTTGTCGGAATCAACTGTGACTTCGGTAGATTTAGAATCCAACCGTGTTGCTGGAGCACTCTCAGAGAGAGCGCCACACTGCTCAGCAATTTCTCCCTTGATCTCGCTTTTATCAGGAGATCGTCCAAGTATGGGATAATTGTGACTCCATGCTTGCGCAGGACCACCATCATTTCCGCCATTATCTTGGTGAAAATCCTCAGGGCCGTGGAGAGTCCAAACGGCAACGTCTGAAATTGGTAATGACAATCCTGTACAGCGAATCTCAGGTATTCCTGATGGGGGGCATATATGGGGACATGAAGGTACGCATCCTTTATGTCCAGAGACACCATAAACTCCCCTTCCTCCATGTTCGCTATTATCGCTCTGAAAGATTCCATTTTGAATTTGAAACTTTTTATGTACAGATTTAGGGATTTCAGATTCAAAATAGGTCTGACCGAACCGTCCGTTTTAATAGGGTTGAGTAGTAACCTCTTCCCTGCTGGTGCAGGGGAACCTTGATTATCACTTGCTGTATACACAGCGTCTGAATTGCAGCTAACACTATATTCCTTTCCGATGTGGAAGCTGGTAGGGCCGATTTGAAAAAGGGCACCTCCTCGAATTCCAATTTGTAACCCTGGGAAACTATGTCCAACACCCAGGGATTCAGGTCTGAACTGACCCAGGCCTGACTGAAAAGTCGAAGACGTGCCCCCACCGGTGCGGACTCCCTCAGGGGAGCCCCAGCATCATGCTGTGGGTTTTGGAGCATCCGGGGAGGACTTTTGTTCCTGGGCACCTGCCGAAGCAGGTGCTCTTTTGCCTCTGCCCTTACCTCTGGCGAGGAAAGAGGATCCCCGACCTCTTCTGGACTTGTGCGACCGAAAGGACTGCATCTGATAGGGTGTTACTTTCTTTTGCTGTTGGGGAATATATGGTAAAAAAATTTGATTTACCTGCTGTAGCTGTGGAAACCAGGTCCGTCAGCCCATCCCCAAACAATACATCACCCTTATAGGGTAGTACTTCCATATGTTTTTTGGAATCCGCATCACCCGTCCATTGGCGAGTCCATAAGGATCTTCTCGCTGAGATAGACATGGCATTGGCCCTAGAAGCTAGCAATCCAATGTCCCTTTGAGCATCCCTCATAAGTAAGACTGCGTCTTTTATATGGGCTAGAGTTAAGGATATAGTATCCTTATCCATATTATCAAATTGATCTGTCAGCTCATCTGTCCAAGCTGCAATTGCGCTACACACCCATGCCGACGCAATTGTCGGCCTTAGCACAGCACCTGTATGAGAATAAATACACTTTAAGGTAGTTTCTTGCCTGCGATCTGCAGGGTCCTTAAGGGTCGCTGTGTCAGGAGACGGTAGCGCCACTTTCTTGGACAGGCGCGTCAGGGCCTTGTCCACAGTGGGGGTGATTCCCAAATCTCCCTGTCCTGCTTAGGGAAGGGGTATGCCATATAAATTCTTTTGGGGATCTGCGGTCTCTTTTACGGAGTCTCCCAAGCTTTTCCAAAGAATTCATTTAATTCATGAGATGTGGGAAAGTTAATAATCTGTTTCTTATCCTTAAACATGTGTACCCTTGTGTCGGGGACCGAGGGTTCATCCTCAATATGCAACACATCCCTTATTGCCACAATCATTCACTGAATGGTTTTAGTCACCCTAGGGTGCAATTTTACTTCGTCGTAGTCGACACTGGAATCAGAATCCGTGTCGGTAGTAGTGTCTTGTGTTAAGGGACGCTTTGTAGACCCCGACGGGCCCTGTGAGTCGGTCCAATCCGAGGATTGACCCCCTGATGTCCCCCCTAATTCAGCCTTATCAAGCCTTTTATGTAAAGATGCCACACTTGCATTCAACATATGCCACATGTCCATCCATTCCGGAGTCGGCACAACTGACGGGGACACACCACTCATTTGCTCCACCTCCTCCTTGGAGAAGCCTTCCGCTTCAGACATGTCGACACCACGTACCGACACCCCATACACACAGGGATTAACCTATAAGGGGACAAAACCCCAACCAGGCCCTAAGGAGAGACAGAAAGAGAGTATGCCAGCACACACCAGCGCTTAAAAACACTGGAAAATATATGACCAGATAGCGCTTTTCTATATATAATATACCAATTCCCACTCACTGCGTCGCTAATGTGCCCCCCTCTTCTTTTTTCCAGCCTGTGAAGTTCAGCAGGGGAGAGACCAGGGAGCCAGCGTTTTCCTCATGCAGCTTCTGTGGAGAAAATGGCGCTGGTTAGTGCTGAGGATCAAGCCCCGCCCACCCGACGGCGGGCTTCGGTCCCAGTGATTTTTCAATTAAAATGGCGGGGGATCATAGATTTACTGCCTACGCAGCCTAATCAATCTGCATGTGCCCAAATGTGAGGTTTATTGCTGCCCAGGGCGCCCCCCCCTGCGCCCTGCACCCTTCAGTGCTGCTCTGTGTGTGTGTGACTGGGAGCAATGGCGCGCAGCTTACCACTGCGCGCCTTACCTCATGAAGATCTGATGTCTTCTGCCTTCTCATCCGGCTTCTATCTTCGGCATCTGTGAGGAGGACGGCGGCGCGGCTCCGGGACGAACCCCAGGTGAGACCTGTGTTCCGACTCCCTCTGGAGCTAATGGTGTCCAGTAGCCTTAGAAGCAGTGCCCAACTTGACAAGCCAGCTCTGCTTCTCTCTCCTCGGTCCCACGATGCAGGGAGCCTGTTGCCAACAGGACTCCCTGAAAATAAAAAACCTAACAAAATTCTTCTTCAACCGAAAACTCTGGAGAGCTCTCTGCATTGCACCCATTCTCCTCTGGGCACAATATCTAACTGAGGTCTGGAGAAGGGGCATAGAGGGAGGAGCCAGTGCACACCCATAGTCAAAGTTCTTTTTAGGTGCCCTATCTCCTGCGGAGCCCGTCTATACCCCATGGACCTTACGGAGTCCCCACCATCCTCTAGGACGTAAGAGAAAATATATGTATCGAGGGGGTGATGTTTTGTGTTGCTTCCTTGCTGTTTTTATCTAACTTGGTGTGTGAGTAAGAGAACAGAAGCATTAAGGTCATAAATTTGTCTACCAGGTTCCCGGAAATACCCATTAAGTACTGCATGGTATCATGTCAACTGAGTTCATTGTGTGGCATGTGTCCTGGCAGCAGTACAGTGGGGCATATTGTTAAATTTGGGGCACTACAATGTGACTGTGGGGGAAATTCCATTGTGGGCAAAGGGGGCAATTTGCCATGGCACGCCGCCAATGGCAGCCCGATTAGTGCCCTAAACACTGCCTGAGTTCAACCCTTTTGCTTAAAAGTGCTCGCTACCCTATGGGGTAGCGAACCCTTTTGAACGATATCCCGCCACAGTAAAGTGCGGCAGGTATTGTGCAAAATCATTCGGGCTGGCAATTGAATTCCCTCCATAATATGAACTTGAGCACTGTGAGGTATAATGTGAACTAGGGCACTACTATAGGGCATGACACTGACCAGGGCGCCACTGTAGTTCATACAATGAACTAGAGCAATACCATGGGGCATAAAATTAACTAAGGCACTACTCTGGTCTGAATGTACAACAAGCAAAGCATGTAGACCTGCCCATAGTTGACCAATTTAAATGTTTACATTTTGATTGTCAACATACTGACAGGGTCAAAATGTTGACAGTCAAAATACAGACCTGCCTATATTTAGAATGTCAACATTTTGATTGACGACATTGGTCAAAATGTTAACATGACTATTTTTAATTCTGACCCTATCAAAATGTAGTCACTCAAAATGTGGGCATTCATAATAAAGCATGTCTATATTAGAATGTTGACATTATGACCACGTCTCTATTTAGTATGTTGACATAATGACCATGCATTTTCAGTGCGATGCATCCCGCCACTCATCGCATGCATATTGGTGTTTATTAACAACGTATGCAAACATTTTAGCACCCTATACCCCAGTACTGTTTAGCAAACAAAACACAGAGCCCTGTACTCCCAGTAACAGGTATCAAAACAGAGTAAAATACAATAGATAACATAATAGATAATGCTGGCTATTCATAATGGATAAATGTACAAGGTAATGTAAAATTATCAAAAACAGTGCAGTACCCATACCCCCAGTAGCAGGAATCCAAACAGACTGCAGCAATGTGTGTCCGGCAATGTGTACCCAAACAAGATTGCCGCACCCTATACCCCAGTACCAGGGGGCGGTTTGGGATTAAAAACCAGCCGGGAAAATGTATGGAAGCAGCCCTCATGGGGGTGGGGTCTGTTGAGGGGGTGAAGTCTGTCAAGTGGGCAGGATTACTGCTCAGAAGGCCTGGTTATATGTAGTAGTTGAAAGTGCGCGCCGCAGGCGTGGCTTCGTCTGGAAGGGGCGTGGCCTCATAATAGTGTCAATTCACATTACATCACACAGTAGTGCTGCTTATACACATTGCACCGCTTATACACATTGCACCAGGTAGAACCTCCTATACACACTGCGCCAGATAGAGCATGTTATACATATTGCGCCAGATAGAGCACATTCTACACTTTGCGCCAGGTAGAGTACATTATACACATTGCACCAGGTAAAGCACATTATACATATTGCACCAGGTAGAGCACGTTATACACTTTGCGCCAGGCAGAGCACATTATACACATTGCGCCAGGCAGAGCACATTATACACATTGCACCAGGCAAAGCACATGATACACACTGCACCAGGCAAAGCACATTATAGAAACATAGAATTTGATAGCAGATAAGAACCACTTGGCCAATCTAGTCTGCCCTTTTTTTTTTTTTTTTTTACTATATTTTTATCTCAAACCTTATTTGATCCATATTTCTTTGTAAGGATATCCTTATGTCTATCCCATGCATGTTTAAATTGATCTACCGTCTTAGCCTCTACCACAGGGGTGGGCAATTATTTCCGCTGAGGGGCCACTTGACATTTCATGTCAGTATCCGAGGGCCACATACAAAATAGCAGCTCCCCCCACTTGCCAAAAATATAGGGACGTGGCTTCATGTGGAAGGGGTGTGGGCAAAAAATAATACAGATTCATATTAGGCTGCACAATAGTCTCCATTATTCAAATTGCGCCACACAGCGCCACTTACACACATTACACCAGGTAGAGCCCCTTTTACACACATTACGGCAGGTAGAGAGCCTTTTTACACATTAACATTTTATTTAGGATAATTATTGCGCAGCAAGCAAATTATCCAGTGTCTTATGGCCCCTGGGGAAAGGTGTGACACAGTGACAGAACACGGGGGGTGTGACACGGTGACAGAACACGGTGGGGGTGACACGGTGACAGAACACGGTGGGGGTGACACGGTGACAGAACACGAGGGGTGTGACACGGTGACAGAACACGGTAGGGGTGACACGGTGGCAGAACACGGTGGGGGTGACACGGTGACAGAATACGGGGAGTGTGACACGGTGACACAGTGACAGAACACGGTGGGGGTGACATAACACGGTGGGGGTGACACGGTGACAGAACACGGGGGGGTGACACAGTGACAGAACACGGTGGGGGTGACACGGTGACAGAACACGGGGGGTGTGACACGGTGACAGAACACGGGGAAGGGGGGTGACAGAACACGGGTGTGTGACACAGTGACAGAACACGGTGGGGGTGACACGGTGACAGAACACCGGGGGTGTGACACAGTAACAGAACACGGGGAGGGGCGGTGACAGTACACGGATGTGTGACATGGTGACAGAACACGGGGGTGTGACACAGTGAAAGAACACGGGGAGGGGGGGTGACAGTGACAGAACACGGTGGGGGTGACACGGTGACAGAACACGGGGAGGGGGGGTGACAGTGACAGAACACGGATGTGTGACACGGTGACAGAACACGGGGCGTGTGACACAGTGACAGAACACGGTGGGGGTGACACGTGACAGAACATGGGGGGGTGACACAGTGACAGAACACGGGGGGGGGGGTGACACAGTGACAGAACACGGGGGGGGTGACAGTGACAGAACACAGGGGGGTGACACAGTGACAGAATACGGGGTGGGGGTGACACAGTGACAGAACACGGTGGGGGTGACACAGTGACAGAACACGGGAGCGGTTGGTACAGTGAGAGCTTAAGATCTCTCCCCCAAACCTAGAACAGTCTGACGCCACTGCCCGCACACACAAATATACGCACACTATCACACACACTCACACACACACACACACACACACACACACACACACACACACACACACACACACACACACACACACACACACACACACACACATTCTCTCCCTTTTCCCATTAACTTACAGATCTGGCTGGCAGTGGCAGGATTCAGGATGGATCTGTAGTAGTCTGGCTCTTGTCCCGTGTAGCTCCGCCCCCTGAGGTCCCGTGTAGCCACGCCCCCTAATCTGCATGTAGCCCCGCCCCCTTTTCGGCTGAACACAGCCGTTGTCACCGGGGACTCTGGAGGCGGGAGGAGGAGGCTGCTACAACGCAGCAGCAGCAGGGGAGAGAGGCGCCGCCGGCAGCTTGGAGGTACTACAGTGCAGAGCAATGACAAGCAGCTCAGCCGGTCGGGCCGCTTGTCATTGCTCGCTGGTGGGAGGCAGTGGGCCGGGCAGGATCGGTTTGCGGGCCGCATCCGGCCCGCGGGCCGTATTTTGCCCACCCCTACTCTACCACCTCTGATGGGAGGCTATTCCACTTGCCCACTACCCTTTCTGTGAAGTAATTTTTCCTCAAATTTCCCCTGAAACTCCCCCCCTCCAGTCTCAGTGCATGTCCTCGTGTCCTATTGCTTCTCTTCATTTGGAGAATGTTTCCCTCCTGGACTTTGTTAAAACCCTTGATATATTTGAACGTTTCTATCATGTCCCCCCTTTCCCTTCTCTGCTCCAAACTATACATATTGAGATTTTTTAGTTTTTCTGGGTATGTTTTCTGATGTAGGCCATGCACCATTTTAGTTGCCCTTCTTTGTACAGTCTCTAATGTATTAATAGCCTTTTGAAGATATGGCCTCCAGAATTGAACCAGTATTCTAGATGAGGCCGTACCAATGACCTATACAGTGGCATTATTACTTCTTTCTTTCTGCTGCTGGTTCCTCTCCCAATGCAGCCAGGAATCTCACTAGCCTTCCTCATTGCTTTGTTACATTGCTTACCTGCCTTTAAGTCACCTGAAATAGTGACTCCTAGATCCCTTTCCTCCTCAGTAGTTTCCAGTATAGTGCCATTAATACTATATTTAGACTTTGGATTTTTGAGACCCAAGTGCATGAGTTTACATTTTTTGGCATTAAACTGTAATTGCCTCACTCTTGACCATTCCTCTAGTCCACAGGTTCTCAAACTCGGTCCTCAGGACCCCACACAGTGCATGTTTTGCAGGTCTCCTCACAGAATCACAAGTGAAATAATTAGCTCCACCTGTAGACCTTTTAAAATGTGTCAGCGAGTAATTAATACACCTGTGCACCTGCAAAACATGCACTGTGTGGGGTCCTGAGGACCGAGTTTGAGAACCACTGCTCTAGTCTACCTAGATCCTCAACCATCTGTTTTACCCTGTTGCATACTTTTGTGTTATCTGCAAAAAGGCATACTTTCCCTTTAATGCCATTTGCAATGTCACCAATAAAGTTGTTAAAAAGCACTGGTCCAAGTACAGACCCCTGGGGTACTCCACTGGTAACATTTCCCTTCCGTGAATGCACTCCATTTACCACAACTCTCTGTTTTCTATCCTGCAACCAAGATCTTATCCATTCAATAATCCTAGTATCCAATCCCAAGCTT
The DNA here is from genome assembly GCF_028390025.1 of Pseudophryne corroboree. NCBI lineage: Eukaryota > Metazoa > Chordata > Amphibia > Anura > Myobatrachidae > Pseudophryne > Pseudophryne corroboree. The sequence continues at coordinate 248,322,342 of NC_086450.1, read as the reverse complement.
CCAAGTTTATTTAGCAGTCTACGATGTGGAACAGTGTCAAAAGCCTTACTAAAGTCTAGAAAAGCTATATCCACGGCTCCACCTTTATCCATCACTTTAGTCACACAGTCAAAAAAGTCAATACGATTTGTTTGACATGATCTCCCCCCAGTGAATCCATGCTGTTTGGGATCCTGTAAATTGCTGGATTTTAGATAATCTACAATTCTTTCTTTTAAGAGTGTTTCCATCAATTTCCCTACTACTGATGTAAGACTCACTGGTCTGTAGTTGTTTGCCTGTTCCTTGATTCCACTTTTGTGCAGTGGGACTACGTTCGCTCTTTTCCAGTCCTCTGGAATTACTCCTGTAGCTAATGACTGGTTGAATAATTCTGTTAATGGTGCTACCAGCACTTCTTTAAATTCTTTTAGTATCTTTGGATGTATCCCATCTGGCCCCATAGATTTGTCCACTTTCAGGTTTGAGAGTTCTGTTAAAACCTTTTCCTCTGTAAATGTACTTGTTTCATTTTCCTGAATATCCTTGCATCTTAACTGTGGCCCCTTCCCCTATCTTTCAGTAGTGAATACTGAGCAAAAATAATTATTAAGATGATCTGCTATTACATTGTCTTCCTCAACAAGACTCCCAGTCTCTGTCCTTAGTTTTATTATTTGGCCTTTTGTTTTTCTCCTTTCGCTTATATACCTAAAAAAGATTTGCCTCCTTTACCCACTGACTGGACCATTTTCTCCTCAGCTTGTGCCTTTGCAGATCTGATTACCTTCTTAGTCTCCGTCTGTCTAACAAGATATATCTCTTTATCTTCATTATTTTGTGTCTGCTTATATTTCCTAAAAGCCATCTTTTTTGCTTTCACAATATTTGCTACTACTTTCGCACACCACACTCGCTTCCTTTTCCTTGTGTTTATCCTAACACTTTTGATACAAAGGTCTGTTGCCTTTAATATTGCACTTTTTAATGTTTCCCACTTCTCCTGCACTGCTTCCAAGTTCCTCCACTCTGCCAAAGAATCGCTTACACATTTTCCCATCCCTACAAAATCAGCCTTCCTAAAATCCAATACCTTTGTTTATATATGGGATGAGTCAGTCTCTGTCTTTATGCTGAACCATACTGCTTGATGATCACTGGTTTTCACCCCACTTTTACGTCCAATATTCTGTCTCCATTTGTAAGTATTAAGTCTAAAATTGCGTCTTTCCGAGTGGGCTCCCTCACCAATTGGTGGAGGGATGCTCCCTGAAGGGAATTTAAAATGTCCCTACTTCTAGTGGAACTAACAACAGACACCTCCAAGATTATATCAGGAAGGAAGATCTCCCATGATTATTACCTCTCCTTAATGCCATTTTAGTTATGTCCTGCAATAGGTTCTTGTCCAGTTCTTCCTGTCTTGGTGGCCTGTATATCACGCCAATATGAATAATCGACTTCTCCTGTTTCTATGGTCACCCAAAGGGCCTCAATTTTTCCTTCAATACTTTGTATTAAGGTAGTATTTATGCTTTTTTTTAACATACATTGCTATGCCTCCTCCGATTTTTCCCATTCTGCCCTTCCTAAATAAAGTATATCCCGGTATAGCTATGTCCCAGTCATGATTTTCATTGCACCATGATTCTGTAATTGCCACAATATGTAGATCATCCCTTGTCATTATTGCAGTTATTTCTGGGATTTTATTTCCTAAGCTCCTAGCATTTGCACACAGTGTCGGACTGAGTCATGAAGGGCCCACCGGGGAAATGCAGTGGTAGGGGCCAATACTTGGTGGTGTGGCTAGGCTCCAGAGAGGGTGTGGCCTGCCACATTGGTTTGTTTAACCGTTAGATCTGAGCCCCTTGATAAATATAAATAGTAAATACTGCTAGTGCATGCATGAAAATGCACCACATTAATCACAGAAATGCACTGTAGAATCTACACCATAGTCCTATGCATTATTAGACAAAATATGTACAGGTTGAGTATCCCATATCCAAATATTCTAAAATACGGAATATTCCGAAATACGGACGTTTTTGAATGAGAGTGAGATAGTGAAACCTTTGTTTTTTGATGGCTCAATGTACACAAACTTTGTTTAATAGACAAAGTTATTAAAAGTATTGTATTAAATGACCTTCCGGCTGTGTGTATAAGGTGTATATGAAACATAAATGAATTGTGTGAATGTAGACACACTTTGTTTAATGCACAAAGTTATAAAGTATATTGGCTAAAATTGCCTTCAGGCTGTGTGTATAAGGTGTATATGTAACATAAATACATTCTGTGCTTAGATTTAGGTCCCAACACCATGATATCTCATTATGGTATGCAATTATTCCAAAATACGGAAAAATTCGATATCCAAAATATGTCTGGTCCCAAGCATTTTGGATAAGGGATACTCAACCTGCATAATGTTTAATTCAATTGCACTGTCAGTCTGAGACCTAATCCCTAAAGGTGGCCCACCCAGGCAGTGGGGCCCACCGGGGGTTCCCCTTGTGGGCCAGTCCAACACTGTGCCCACATAGCTTTTAGAGTTTTGTTTGTGCTTTTCCTGTTTCTAGCTATGTTCTTCTCTCTGCCTATATTTATTTGATTATCTTCTGTTGCTGTGGATATGCTTCCAATTCCCTTTGCCTGCAGAAACAATACCTCTGTGTTGGGGGAACAGATTGCTTTATTCCTATTTGGTTCACTGTCCCCCTCTGTTAACTTAAATAGTTTTTGATGAGCATCCAAACTGTTCAGTTAGTATTCTCGTTCCCCTTAAAGATGGCTGACCGTCACTTTTGTATAAGCTCCTATCTTGCCAGATGGTGTGACTATGGCCTATAAATCCAAATCTCTCCTCACTGCACCATTTCCTTAGCCAAACATTGAAGTTTGTGATGCAATGAGTTCTGTTTTCCCCTCTATGTACTGGCAATACTTATGAAAAAGTTACAGTGGTTGCCACCTGCTCCAGAGCAGTCCCTAACTTCCTAAATTAATCTTTTACGGCCATGAGTTCAGCATTAGCCAGGTCATTTGTCCCTAGGTGGACAATGACATCCACCTCCCCATCTTTTCTTGCTTCCTTCACAATTCTTAGCATGCGCTCTTTATCCCTTGGAGCTGTGGCTCCATGTAAGCACCTTACTTGCTTCTCTACTTCATTTGCATTTCCCAGATATATTCCTCTAATAATGGAATCTCCCAAGAGAAGTGCAGTCCTTTTTGGAGATGCAATTTTCCTGTACCTTTTTTTTCCGCCAGGTAAAACACATTATACACATTGCACCAGGTAAAGCATGTTATACACATTTCACCACGCAGAGCATGTTATACACATTGCACCAGGCAGAGCCCATTATACATACTGCAACAGTGAGCGCACGTTATACACACTGCACCAGGATAAGCACGTTATATACTATGCGCCAGGTAGAGCACGTTATACACATTGCACCAGGTAGAGCATGTTATACACATATATATATATATATATATATATATATGTATATATATATAAATAACTGCAGCAGAGCCCGGCACTCCTGTTAGACGTTACAACAGCCCCAGTGCCATCCTAAAGAAGTTAGACAGGCAATTTGTCAGAGGTGGTACTCACCGGACTTATACATACAAATAAAGACACTGCACTATCACCAGCACAGTACCATACCTCCCAACTTTTGCAATCTCTAATGCGGGACATGCCGCACCGAAGGCGCATCTGTGGTCGGTAAAGGGACGGGGCCTCGGGTGATAGGGGCGGGGCACCGCGCTATGATCCCTGGTTTTTGAGGTTTTGGGGGCGTGCCCAGCACTCCTGCTATTCAGTGATCACTGGCTGCTTTGCAAAGCAGAACAGTGGTGATCACTGGTTCCCCCAACTGCCCCGCAGCAGGGACAACAGGACAGTGTCCGAATAGCAGGACTGTCCCACTGAACTTATTGGTAATTGAACTCTGAACTATTACTCTGAACTCTGAGAGGACCACTCCAACCATCTGCAATTCATCTGCTCCACTGCCCATGCAGAAGGGTGTGTACCAATTACCAATAAGTTCAGTAGTAGACAATTTTCTACTTCATACCGGTCGAATTTTAGACCATTTTTACAATTTTTCCGAACTCCTCTAAAAATATGGATCTGTGTCAGGTTGTGATGTAGTATCGACCTGGTTATACACCCATTCTAATTGATATACTCAGCATTTTATATGTTCCATGAAGGTCCCACTATTTCATATATTTGGCATCTGATTCTGTACCCCTGAAGAAGTCCCATAAGGGAAGAAACGCGTTGGTTCTATCAGTTATTCTGCTTCCATCTATGCTGTATGTTAGGTTCATGCTGACAAACAATCTGAAAACTGAATGTAGACCAGATAAACCCTGACTTTACTTCTGTGAAACTGTACAGATGCTTGATGTATTTTACTGTGTATTTTTATGATTAAATTATATTTAAAATGGATTTGAACAGGTTTTTCTAAACATTCAATTTGTTTTGAAGCTCTGAACAGTACTATGTATTAGCGCCCTCAGATCTTTATGGTTGATATATATATATAAATATATATATATATAAAAAATAAAAATAAATATATATATATATATATATATATATATATAAACTTGTTCATGGACCGGCACTCCTCTCATCCGTGGAAAAATGGCTCCGATGCCTCCAGAAGAAACGTGTTAATAAACGTGGTAAAAAAGACCTGCGGCACTCAGAGACTTAAGCAGTGAAACCGTGTATTCACATCAGCAAATGAACCAACGTTTCGGGGCTCGCACGCCCCTTTGTCAAGGTGATCGTTGGTTCATTTGCTGATGTGAATACACGGTTTCACTGCTTAAGTCTCTGAGTGTCGCAGGTCTTTTTTACCACGTTTATATATATATATATATATATATATATATATATATATATATTTTAAGTCTAACCATAGAATGCATTTATGTTTCATATACACCTTATACACACAGCATGAAGGTAATTTTAGCCAATATGTTTAATAACTTTTTGCATTAAACAAAGTGTGTGTACATTCACACAATTCATTTATGTTTCATATACACCTTATACACACAGCCTGAAGGTCTTATAATACAATATTTTTAATAACTTTGTGTATTAAACAAAGTTTGTGTACATTGGGGGTAATTCCAAGTTGATCGCAGCAGGAAATTTTTTAGCAGTTTGGCAAAACCATGTGCCCTGCAGGGGAGGCAGATATAACATGTGCAGAGAGAGTTAGATTTGGGTGTGGTGTGTTCAATCTGCAATCTAAATTGCAGTGTACAAATATAGCAGCCAGTATTTACCCTGCACAGAAACAAAATAACCCACCCAAATCTAACTCTCTCTGCACATGTTATATCTGCCTCCCCTGCAGTGCACATGGTTTTGCCCAACTGCTAAAAAATTTCCTGCTGCGATCAACTTGGAATTACCCCCATTGAGCCATCAGAAAACAAATGTTTCACTATCTCACTCACACTCAAAAAATTACGTATTTCGGAATATTTTGATATGGGATACTCAACCTGTATATATATCTACTATATAAAAGCGAAAATTTGTCCTTCTTTCTATACAAATCCACAGTTTACAAGCGAAGATCGTGAAATTTTACATACTGTACGAGCGTATTAAAACACGGCCGAGGCAACTAAAACAATTAGAAATCCCTAGCACCCCTGGGGGGGGGTGGAGGAGATAGCAGCACAGAGTATTTCAGGAGACAGCATAACTCTGGAATTGCTGGAGTAATGGGGGTCATTCCGAGTTGATCGCTAGCTGCCGTTGTTCACAGCATAGCGATCAGGCTAAAAATCGGCATTTCTGCGCATGCGTACGGGCCGCAGTGCGCACGCGTGACGTACTTTCACAAAAAACGATGCAGTTTCACACAAGGTCAAGCGACGCTGATCGGTGAGTGATTGACAGGAAGTGGGTGTTTCTGGGGGGTAACTGACCATTTTCCGGGAGTGTGCTAAAAAACGCAGGCGTGCCTGGGGAAACGGGGGAGTGGCTGGCCGAACGCAGGGCATGTTTGTGATGTCAAAGCAGGAACTAAACAGACTGAAGTGATTGCAAGGAAAAAGTAGGTCTGCAGCTACTCTGAAACTGCTTGAAAAAATTTCAGCACTGTTCTGCTAACCTTACGGTCGCACTTCTGCTAAGCACAGATACACTCCATGAGGGCGGCGGCTTAGCGTTTACACTGCTGCTAAAAGCAGCAAGCGAGCAATCAACTCGGAATGAGGGCCAATGTACTAAAAAATTGTTACACATATACTTTATAATCTGGGAACAAACACTGTGGGGGGAAGACACCCCTAGCACCCCTAGGAGTGAGGCAGCAGCACTGAGTATTTCTGCAGACAGCATAACTCTGGAATGCCTGCAGCAATTTACTAAAAACTTAGTACACATATGACTTAAGGTGCATACACACTGTGCATTTTTGTCCCAGCGTGTATGCATAGCGATGATTGCTGACATTGCTGGGCTGAAAAGCGCTCAGTGCATACACACCGAGCGCTTTTCCCCCATGGCCAGCGATGTCAGCACGGTGTGAGCGGCTTTCCATAGCAGGACGCTATGAAAAGCCGCTCACCCCGCCGTTCATCTACTGGTAATACCAGTAGATGAACGGCGGCCGCCAGCGATGAAGCGGGAGCGCGCATCAGCGCTCACCACTTGTGCATACACACTGGGCGGCTTTGAGCTGAAAGCAGCTCAACACACCAAAAGTGAGCTGCTTTCAGCTCAAAATCGCCCAGTGTGTTTAGGCCATTACACTCTGGAAACAAACACTGTGGGGGGCAGACACCCCTAGGGGTGGGACAGCAGCACAGAGTATGTCAGCAGACACCATAACTGTGGAAGGCCTGGAGCAATTTACACAAAACTTGGTACACATCTGACTTACAATCTGGTAACAAACTCTGTGGGGGTTAGACACCCCTAGGGATGGGACAGCAGCACACAGTATTTCAGAAGACAGCCTAACTCCCGAATACCTGGACCAATTTATGACAAACTTGGTACACATATGATTTACAAGCTGGGACCAAACACTGTGGGGGTAAGACACCCCTAGGGGTGAGACAGCAGCACAGAGTTTTTCAACAGACAGCATAACTCTGGAATGACTGGAGCAATTTACACCAAACTTGCTACACATATGACTTACAATCTGGGAACAAACACTGTGGGGGTAGCACACCATTAGCACCCCAGCAGCACACACTATATCAGGACATGCATGATATGTCAGTGATCACAGGGCTGCATGTGACAGGGCCAGTGACATGATGTGAGGAGGAGAATGGAGGTAGCACGAACCCACACACAGAGAGTTATATAGTGGAAGTAGCACGGTCCCCCAGTAGCACAGAGTATATCAGGAGATACATAATGTGCTGTGCTATGTAAGAAACTGTAAATAAATCGATAATTTCACAGGGCCACTAACATGATGTGAGGAGGGGAATGGAGGCAGCAGGAAGCAAACTGAGAGTTGTGTAGTGGGAAGAGCAGGGTCCCTTGGGGGACCAAAAAGGGGTCTGGCCACTACACAAAGTGCGTCAGAGAAGCAAGATATGCCTATATACTAGATCTCCAACCAACTATCATTCTAATTTACCATCCTCATCCCATAGCGAAGTACGGTAATTCAGCTATCTACAATGTTATTTATATTGTGTGTTTAATATTTCACTTTATTTTTGTAAACAGACATTCTTAAAATCTCGCCGGGTACTCCAGCTAGTGTATTTTTACATACATACACACACACATACATATATATATATATATATATATATATATATAAAAATCAAGCACATCATGTTCGACACAGGCAGGATGCTGTGGCTTTTTCTTACTGATCTGAAGAATTGCCTGGCTGCTGCGACTGGAGGGAAACTGTGGCTGGGGCAGGCTGGAGGAAGACTCAGGGCTGGAGGATGTCCTGGAGGCGGAGCCGTCAGTAGTGACTGACGGCTCGGCTCTACAAGGCATTATGGGGAGGAGGGGCGCAGCAGCTCCGACGGAAGCCATTTTTAAAATACTTCAAAGCTTCAATTAATGCGCTGGAGGCGGCCTGCCTAGGGGGTGACGTCCAGCCAATGAAGGGATGCCGGACTGGAAAAACGGAATCCGGTCCAGCGACCCGGCATACCAATCCGCCCCTGCCCAGTATAACAAACAATGTCCAGAGACCAATACACCCAGTAACAGGTATCCAAACAAAGTGAAGCATAATATATTACCAGGGCTAATTATCAAAAACAGTGCAGTATCCACATCCCCAGTACCAGGAACCCAAACAGATTGCAGCAATGTGTCTCCAGCAATGTGTACCCAAACTGAGTGCAGTGCCCTATATACAGCATGAAGCACCCAAACAGTGCACAATTCCATATACTCCCAGAATCAAAACAAAGAGAAACACCCTATACTTCCAGCACCATGTACCCAAACAGAGCACTGGACCCTATACCACTAGAACCAGGTACACAGACAGATTGCAGCACCTTTACCACCAGCACTATTTATCCAAACAGAAAACAATCACCTATACACCAGTAATAGCTATACACTGCTAATAAATATAGGAAACAATTGCACTACATACACAAATACAGGTCATCCTCTGTCGATTTCACAGGATCATTCTGTTGTGTACATTGTTCGGCTGGAATCACAGGTAATGAGACAACATCTTATTTGACAATCAATGTAGTAAAGTTGGATCCAACATAAACAAGGGCTTCATATGTCTCATCTGCACTGTATTCCTATAAATAGAGGATTTCACCTGCCAGCCACACTGGTAACTGCATTTCATCAGTAGATTGTTGTACTTCTCTGCTGTCGGGATACTGACAGCCGACATCCCGCTAGCCGGGATTACATATGTATTCCAGTGAATAAGGCCTGAATGTTTCACTTAAGCTGTAACATGAAATGTAAAATACTTTTGGACCTATTTAACAACAATCCTTAGTATCACCTGCATATTTTGTTTAGCATTGTAATAGTATGTAACATTACTGTACTTACCCTTCTGGCGAGGTCCAAAAATGCCCCCCTTGGTGCAATCCTACATGCTGTTTCTGGCAGCCTACGACTGCCAGAAGCAGTCTGTTGTGTCATACACATGTGCAGTGGCTAGTCTGCACATGTGCATTACACTTTCACTCATCACTGACTATACAATGCCTGGAAAGCTTCACTGAAACCAAAGAGGCTGTTGCTGGGGCCCCACTGCCGGAAAGAACCGTATTGCTATCGTAGTCTACAGATGCCATAAGTAGTACAGTACCAAACAGCAGTAGGCTAAGCTTACCACTGTCTATTAAATCCTGAAAGACGGACATAACCCTGTCAGCAAGTGCTAAAGAGGTTATGTCTCATTGTTAAATGGGGCCCATAGTCTTGTTATCTGTTATCAGTGCATAGTGTGTACTCAATCATAGGGAACAGAAAACTGCTTAGAGAGAATGCGACAATGAACTATGGAAATAAATGTATCAACTTATTGTTTGATCTTTCTAAAAATTCTTAAAACGTGTCTTACAAGAACAACCCTGGATGCAGTGGCGGGGAAAGTCAGAACATTACTGATAATATGCATCCATTAATGAATAAGACAATTTCCACTTTGTAAACTACTAGAGAAACAAAAGCTCTCTGTTCTGTGGCCACAAAGAGTGATACAAAGTGACAGAGAAATTCCGACAGAATAACCCCTACATGTCTGCATATATTTGAGAGGACACAAAATAATGGTGCAGTCAGTGCAGCCATAGCCTATGACAATGGTCACCTCTCCAGGGCTGACAGAGTTGACCATCCATTCAACGCATTGTACTAAGGGGGTAATTCCAAGTTGATCGCAGCAGGAAATTTTTTAGCAGTTGGGCAAAACCATGTGCACTGCAGGGGGGGCAGATATAACATTTGCAGAGAGAGTGAGATTTGGGTGGGTTATTTTGTTTCTGTGCAGGGTAAATATGGCTGCTTTATTTTTACACTACAAATTAGATTGCAGATTGAAAACACCCCACCCAAATCTAACTCTCTCTGCACATGTTATATCTGCCTCCCCTGCAGTGCACATGGTTTTGCCCAATTGCTAACAGAATTCCTGCTGCGATCAACTTGGAATTACCCCCTAAGTTCAAACAAAAAGAAGCCAAGGGTTTTCTGTTGTTTAGGGTGATTTTACCAAGCAGCTGCTAAAAATAGGTAACAATCAATTACATAAAGTATAGCAGTGCAATAAATATATAGATTAGAATGTGACATATATAAATTTAGGATGGAGGAATAAAAATCTCTGGTTTAATAAATATCATAAAAAAGTTAATCCATAAAACAGTATAAAGCAGCCAAAAAAAAGACCTCAATACTTGGAATACATAAACTCGGTTCATAAATATGTGGAAGAATATATGGTAATAGTGCTTGTTCCTAATAAATACATGACCGGAGCCAGCTGTACATAAGTCACTTGAAAAGCACGTCCTTTATATCAACAGAACTGTCCAGTGATAATGCATAGTTACCATATCCATGCACCGATAGAGGGGTAATCCCTTTAGCATGTAGTGACAGCACACAATGGCCCTAACTCCGAGTTGATTGCACGCTGACGCTTTTTGCAACGCAGCGCTCAGGTTACTACTGCGCATGCGTATGCACCGCAATGCGCACGAGCATCGTACGGGTACAAACAGCATCGTTGCTGTGCAATGCTTCTAGCGACAAATCCATTCGCACAACCGATTGCAAGGAGATTGACAAAAAGATGGCGTTTATGGGTGTCAACTAACCGTTTTCTGGGAGTGGTAGGGAAAACGCAGGCGTGTCCAGGCGTTTGCAGGGCGGGTGTCTGACGTCAATTCTGGGACCGGACAGGCTGAAGTGATCGCAAAGGGCTGAGTAAGTCCAGAGCTACTTAGAAACTGCAAAAAACATTTTCGTCCCACTCGGCTGCACAAGCGTTCGCACACTTGCAAAGCGAAAATACACTCCCCTAGAGGCGGCGACTATCTGATCGCTGCTCTGCAAAAAATAGCTAGCGAGCGATCAACTTTGAATGAGGTCCCATGCCGGAACCCTCAAGAAGTGTATGGTATCCGTGGTTAGGTTACTATATATGTGGCAAGCAGTGTCAAAAGAGTTTCCACATTAAGGTGACAAAGACAAAGCTGGTAAAATCGGAAGTTGGTTCACACAGCCGCCGAGGCCCGGCCCACAAATGGATCGGACACGCCTCCGTTATCCGGACCGCGCCGCCCCAATTCTGCAACACTACCCCCCGGCCGGCTCTTATACTGCGATCGCATGTGATCACAGCTTAAGTCCTCACTCATGCGCTTAGTAGTGTGCACACATGCGCAAAAGTGCGGAAATCGTTGAATAGTGATTTCCGCACTTCGGCGATCAATGCTGAATTAGACCCATTGTCTTTTATAGCAGAACTACAAGCCTTCCCCTTATACTTGTACTTGAAGAACCACAAGTACCAGCATGCGGGGCATTAAATGTGGGGGTAATGCAGGTTAATCCTATAAACGTGTCCCCTGGCTGTGGCATTATTTCCATGGCTAGTGGAGCTGGTTTCAAAAACAAGGGGGACCCCTGTGTCTCTCCCCCCACCCCCGTAATTTTGGAACCAAGACTGGACCAAGAGACCTCTGTTACAGTTGGTCAGGATTAATAGTGTCCTCAATGCTAAGAAACATAGGCAGGTACTTATTCATCATGCAATACTATCAAGGAGGCGTCTGATTGGCTCCAAATTTATTCTGCAGCAGGACAACGATCCCAAACACAGACAATGTCACTACGAACCTTCTTCAGTGTAAATAAGAACAAGGAGTCCTGGAAGTGATGATATGGCCCCCACAGAGCCCTGATTTCAATGTCATTGAGTCTGTCTGGGATTACACGAAGAGACAAAAGGATTTGTGCAAGCCTACATCCACAGTAGATCTGTGGTTAGTTCTCCAAGATGTTTTGAAACAACCTCTCTACCGAGTTACTTCAAAAATTCTGTGCAAGTGTACCAAGAATTGATGCTGTTTTGGAGGCAAAGGGTGGTCACACCAAATATTGAGTTTAGATTTCTCTTCTGTTCATTCATTTGCATTTTGTTAATTGATCAAAATAGACTATTAACACTGCTATTTTTGAAAGCTTACTTTGCAGCATTTTTTCCATACCTGGCTCAAACTTTTGCACAGTACTGTAGGTCAGAAAACTGGGACAAACATACAGTATCTCCATATACAACCTTACTGTAGGAAAATGACCTCTTTGTTATATATAAGTTGATCTCCTCTCCAGATAGTGATGCAATAACAGAAGTGGCATAAGACGCTGTTTTGCTGAGTTGCTAAGCCAAGTACTTCAGGCCGAACATATTGTGACTGAAACTTTGCTTCATAAAATACTGTAGGATGAGAAAAATGTTTCCCTTAAATCTGTCTATGAAAATAAGTCCCTAAATATATTTATCTGACTTTCCTTTGCCTGAGATATCACTATGACCTCATCACAATATTGCAAAATAAAAGTAATCAGACAGATCTAGGTTTTCTCTATAATACTTAAGCTGGCTGAACAACATTGATGGAAACAAAGTGATTTGTTCCATGAAAAATGGCATTAGCCATGGGTTATCAATGTTGGAAAGAAAAAAGGAGATTTATGGTAAGAAATTACCTTTGTTAAATCTCTTTCTGCGAGGTACGCTGGGTTCCACAGGGATAAAATCGGGGTGTAGAGTTGGATCTTGAGCCGAGGGACCAACAGGTTAAAAGCTTTGACTGTTCCCAGGATGCTTAGTGCTGCCTCCTTTATAACCCCGCCTCCGTGCACAGGAGCTCAGTTTTGTTAACCAGTCCAATGCAGTAGCAGGTAAAAGAGACGACAACCGTTAGTAGCCACATACACTACATTCTCACGACAGGAGAAGGTACCAGCGGCTAATGACATAGAAACCCAAAGAAGCTAAGTACGTCAGGGTGGGCTCCCTGTGGAACCCAGTGTACCTTACAGAAAGATTTAACAAGGTAAGTTCTTACCATAAATCTCCTTTTCTGCAGCGGGGTACACTGAGGTTCCACAGGGATAAAATCGGGAATGTCCTAAAGCAGTTCCTCATGGGAGGGGACGCACTGTAGTGGGCACAAGAACCCAGCGTACAAAGGAGGCATCCTGGGAGGCGGAATTATCGAAGGCATGGAACCTTATGAATGTGTTCAATGATGACCACGTAGCCTCCTTGCACAATTGTTCAAGGGTCGCACCACGGTGGGCCGCCCAAGAAGGTCCAACAGACCGAGTAGAATGTGCTTTGATGGTAGCAGAAGCTGGAAGGCCAGCCTGTACATAAGCATGTACAATCACCATTCTAATCCATCTGGCCAGGGTAGCAGGCCAGCCACGTTTATGAAAAACAGAAAGGACAAAGAGAGGATCAGATCTCCTAAGAGAAGCTGTCCTCTTCACATTAATACGGAGGGCCTGTACCATATCCAAAGCCCGCTCTTTGGAGGATAAACCTGGAGAGGTAAAGGCCGGAACCACAATCTCTTGGTTAAGGTGGAAAGATGACACCATCTTAGGGAATAACCAGGGCGGGTTCTAAGAACCGCACGGTTACGGTGAAAAATCAGAAAGGGTGGCCGACAAGATGATGCACCCAAGTCTGAAACCCGTCGAGCAGAGGCAATAGCCAGCAGAAACAAGACCTTAAGAGTAAGCCATTTAACGTCCACAGCCTCAAGAGGCTCAAACGGAGACTCTTGTAAGGCATAGGGAGGTTGAATCCATAAAACACCCTGAGTGAATGTATGAACATCAGGCAAAGTCGCAATTTTTCTCTGAAACCATATCGACAAGGTAGAAATATGAACCTCGAGGGAGGCCAGATGAAGGCCTAAGTCCAGGCCCTGTTGCAGAAAAGCCAAGAGTTTGGCGGTACTGAACTTGTATGCATCATAATTGTTAAGTTGCACACCAAGCAAAATAAGAATTTCAGACCCTATGATATGTCCGAGCAGAAGCCGGTTTACGGGCCTTCAACATAGTTTGAATGACCAGCTCCTGGTAGACACAAGGGCCCTGAATGAGGAGGTCTGGGCGCTGCGGAAGCAGAAGAGGACGCTCTATCGAGAGACCCTGCAGGTCTGAGAACCAATGCAGTCTGGGCCACGCTGGAGCGATCAGAAGTAGTATTGCTCCTTCTTGCTTGAACTTCCTTATCACCCTTGGCAGAAATGACACCAGAGGGAAGACGTACGGCAGCCGAAAGATCCATGGAACTGCCAGTGCATCCACGAACGCTGCTTGGGGATCCCTTGTCCTTGCTCCGAAGACCGAAACCTTGTGATTGTGTCGAGATGCCATCAGGTCTACATCTGGTAGACGCCACTGTTCTACGAGGAGTTGAAAGACCTCGGGATGAAGGCTCCATTCTCCGGCGTGTACGTCCTGGCGACTGAGGAAGTCCGCTTCCCAGTTTAAGACCCCCGGAATGAACACTGCCGTTATGGCTGGCAGATGGCGTTCCGTCCAACGAAAAGAATCTTTGACACTTCCACAAGTGCTTTGCGGCTTCGGGTACCGCCTTGATGATTTATGTACGCCACCGTGGTGGCATTGTCTGACTGTACTTGAACAGGCCTGTTCTGTACTAGAGTCAGGGCCAGTGTCAACGCATTGAACACTGCCCGCAATTCCAGAATGTTTATCGGGAGGAGATTCCTCCCTGGTCCACCGACCCTGAAGAGAGTGTTGCTCCAACACCGTGCCCCAACCACGCAGACTGGCATCCGTCGCCAGAAGCACCCAGTTCGAGATCCAGAATGGACAACCCCTGCTCAGTTGCTGGTCCTGCAGCCACCAAGTTAGTGACAGACGGACCTCCGGTGTCAAGGATATCATGTGAGACCTGATCCGGTGAGGCAGGCCGTCCCACTCGGAGAGAATTAACCTCTGCAGAGGGCGGGAATGAAACTGAGCGTACTCCACCATGTCGAAAGCTGACAGCATGAGGCCTAGTACTTGCATCGCCGAGTGTATGGACACACGTGGGCGAGAGAGGAAGCTTCTTATCTTGTCCTAAAGCTTCAAGACCTTCTCGGGAGACAAAAACACCCGCTGGTTGTGGGTGTCCAATAGTGCTCCCAGGTGCACCATGCACTGAGCAGGAACCAAGGAAGACTTCTTCCAGTTGATGAGCCACCCGTGGGCTTGCAGGAATTTGGCCGTCAGTTCCAGATGACGAAGGAGAACCTCTGGAGAGTTCGCCAGGATCAACAAGTCGTCGAGATACAGCAGGATCCTGATACCCTGACGGCGGAGTAGGGCCGTCATGACCGCCATGACCTTTGTGAAAACCTCGAAGAGACGAGGTCAGACCAAAAGGCAAGGCCTGGAATTAAAAATGTAGGTCGCCAATAGCAAACCGCAGGTATTGCTGATGCAACACTGCAATAGGTATATGCAGGTAAGCATCCTGTATGTCCAGGGATACCATGTAGTCCTTGGACTCCAAGGCCAGAACAATAGAGCAAAGAGCTTCCATACGGAATTTGGAGACCTTCACAAATTTGTTCAAAGACTTGAGGTTGAGAATGGTCCGAGAAGATCCATTCGGTTTTGTGACTAGGAACAGCATTGAATAGTACCCCCTGCCTCTCTGAGCCAGAGGCACCGGCACTACCACTCCCGTGTCCAGGAGGGATTATACCACCATATGGAGAAACTTTGCTTTTACCAGATCCAAAGGGACTTTTGTTCAGCAAAACTGGCGAGGGGGACGTTTCTTGAAAGAGATGGCGTATCGAAGTGGTGGTCTGTAGTCATACCTAAGTAAACCGTAGAAGTCGGCCACCCACCCCAAGATCCCCCAGAGGGAGCCCCGCCCCGTCATGCAGCAGGCTTGTCTGTTTTGGCAGCAGGCTGACGGGCAGCCCAGGCACGTTTAGGTTTGGGCTTAGTGGATTTGGAAGTGCGCACCTGTTTCGGGTACGCCTGACCCTTTGCTTTACCTGAAGGTCGAAAGGAACAAAAGGAAGTACTCTTAGCCTTCGGGGCCGACTGAGTAGTACTAGTCAGGCGCTAAGTCAGCGACAATCTTGTTGAGATCTTCCCCAAAAAGAATGTTTCCCTTAAAAGGGATCACCTCCAAGGTCTTTTTAGAGTCCAGATCTACAGACCAGGACCATAACCAGAGAATCCTGCTAGCCAGAATAGACGTGGTAGACGCTTTGGCCGCTAGTATATCAGCATCCAATGCCGCCTCTTGAATATAATGAGAGGCTGTAACAATGTACGAAAGACACTGTTTTGCATTATCAGGAAAGTTAGACAGTAGCTCTGCTTCAACTTCCTGAACCCAGGCCTCAATAGCTTTAGCAGCGCAAGCGGCTGCAATAGTAGGCCTATGCACAGCTCCAGCCAGAGTGTAAATGGACTTCAAGCAACCCTCCACACGCTTATCCGTCGGTTCCTTCAGAGAAGTGACGGTAGTGACAGGCGGAGCAGATGATACCACCAGACGTGCAACTTGTGAGTCCACCGGTGGCGGTGTTTCCCAATTTTTGCTTAACTGCAGTGAGGGTATAACGAGCCAGCATGTTCTTAGACAGAGAGAATTTCTTTCCTGGATATTCCCAGGATTCCTGACGTATGTCAACTAAATGGTCAGAATGTGGTAAAACTAACTTGGTAACCTTCTGACGCTTGGACTTATCTGGTTTCTTAGAGGGAGCCGGTGGTTCTTCGACAGCATCAATTTGAAGAATTAGCCTTATAGCCTTTAAGACAGGCATGTCCAAACTGCGGCCCTCCAGCTGTTGTGAAACTACATATCCCAGCATGCCCTGACACAGTTTTGCTGTCAGAGAATGCTAAAGCTGTGTCAGGGCTTGCTGGGATGTGTAGTTTCTCAACAGCTGGAGGGCCGCAGTTTAGACATGCCTGTTCTAAGAGATCAGGAACATCCACTTGGGTCAAAGATTCCCCATCCAAGCATTCCCCATTCCAAGCATCTGCATCAGTGTCTGAGGGATCAATATATGCGCCATCTTCATCAGCTGAAGTATCTGTAACATGTGTGGATTGTGAGGACATAATGGCCCGCTTAGATGACACCTTGGTTCTTAGGCGGGCGAGGGTTAGGATTTTGCTTGGCCAGAGACTGATTTAATTGTTGTAACTGAGAGGACAGAGTATTTGCCCATGGCGGATTAACAGCAGGGACAATATGTGGCTGTAATGGCACAGGAGGTCCCATAGGGGGCGCAAGTCTAGTTACCAGCATAGTCAGTAAATTAGAAAAAGTAGCTGCCCCCATTGTAGTCAGGGGTGTAGCGAGGGTGGCTCCAGTGGAGCGTGAGCTCCGGGCGGTGAAAAAGGTAGAGGGCTCACTGCCGGCTGTCACCCCCCATTTCTATGGTCCACTGTACTGGCAGCTGCAGAGCGGGAAGAGTAGGAGCAGAGGGGCGAACACTGACTCGGACTCAGAGACTAGGTAGGGAACAGGGCAAGCCAGAGGCGACAGCAGGAGACACTGACAGCCGGCACATGTCGGAGCTCTGCTCGCCCTCTTTATTTGTCTCACTGTCTACTTGTAGCTGTGCAGCACGGTTACTTGTGTCCTGCTATACCACTCTCTGCCCCTGCTGCTGCAGCACCTCTCTCTTTCCTGGAAGCTGCAGCACATGTCTCTACTTCAGATGCTGAAACACCTCTCTCTGTCCTAGCTGCTGCTGCAGTACCTCTTTCTGTCCCGGCTTCTGCAGGACCTCTCTCTGCCCTTGCTGCTGTAGCACCTCTTTCTGCCCTGGCTGCAGCACTTCTCTCTATATTGATGCTGCAGCACCTCCCGCTGCCCCAGCTGCTGCTGCAGCACTTTTCTCTGCATTAATAGGAGCAACACCTCTTTCTGCCTCTCAGGCTGCTGCAGCACTTCTCCCTGCCCCTTAAGCTGCTGAAGCACCTCTCTCTGCCCATCAGGCTTCTGCAGCACAGCTGTCTCTGCCCCTCAGGCAATTCTGGGACATTATTTTCATTGAAACATGAAAATAATGTCCCAGAATTGCCTGAGAGGCAGAGACAGCTGTGCCGCAGCAGCCTGAGGTACTGTAACATAGTGGGATTATCAGGTCTGGTATGGCAGTTGTTCTAGGGTAATACTTTCATTGAGACACTGGGGGATTATCAAGATGGGGGGGGGGGGGGAATCTTTGGTGTATTTTCATTGAGAGTTTTGGGGGGGGGGGGGGGGGTCAGTACAGGGGAGGGGGGTGCCAAAACATACTCTTGCTCCGGGAACCGTGGCGCCTAGCTACACCTCTGTTCTTAACTAACACTGTCTAAAGACATGTAGAATACTTAAGTGTCCTGTAAATGCACAGCACTGATGATGCAGGCGGCTTTACAGAGGAGACATTGCCCAGCAGTCCCAGATCAGCGCAGCTGTGTGTGTAATGGCGCACAAACGCCGACAGGGAGTGAGGGAGAGAGAGAGGCAGCTCCAGGGTGGGAACATTAACAGTAAATGGTGCCTTGGGGCTGGGGGAGGGGCTACAGGTCATAGCCTTATCCCCTTGCTGGACTTCACCACCGGGTACTGCGGGCCATAGAAAAACAGATTATGTACCAATCCGACCTGTGCCCTTGTCCTGGGGGTCTAGTGGGGTCCCTGCACGGCCACAGTGTCCACCCCAGCGTGCGCGGTCCGTATCCTAGAGACCGCGCAGTATCGCGATTTACAGCAGGTCCCACCTGGGGGACCCTCTTACCTCCTCTGTGATGCGGGCACGCGATCCCAGAGAGCAGCGGTCAGTGTGTGTGCCTTATTGAAGAACCGGAGCCCTCCGCTGTAATTACCCGGCAACCATGTCGCGGGAGTATACAGCGCCGCTGGTAGGTGAGGGAGATGCAGCATGATACGTCAGAAATGACATATAGCAATCTTAAGTGCCTATGCCGCGGCCCTTGAAGTCTTCTTTCTTCATAGAAAAGCTCTTTTCAGGGCTGCTCAGCACAGCCCTCCCTGTTAGCTGCCTGCACTGCAGGCACCAACTTACAAACTGAGCTCCTGTGCACGGAGGCAGGGTTATAGAGGAGGCGTCGTAAAGCATCCTGGGAACAGTCAAAGCTTTTAGCCTGTTGGTGCCTCGGATCAAGATCCAACTCTACACCCCGATGTTATCCCTGTGGAATCCCAGTGTACCCCGCTGCAGAAATAAGGGAAAAAAACCATGCAGAGAATTTGCTATTTGTAGACTTAATAACAATAAACAGATATGAGGTAATGGGATTTCCCCATCACAGGTGATGTTAAGAGATCACAGTATGCAGTCAGCATACAGATACACTGTAGTTGGGATCCCGACTGTTAGAATACCGCCGCCAGGATCCCGACAGGTCCACCATACCGCCACTGGTATACCGGTGAGGTAGGTGATTCTACTTCTATGGGTGTCTACGACACCCATAGAGGGAGTATAGAGCCTATGGCGAGCTTAGCGCGCCACCGAGCCCGCAAGGGGCTTCGTTGTGCTCACCTCCCTGCCAGCAATCCGCCGCTCGGGATGCCGATGTCGGGATCCGGACATTCGGCATCCAGCCGGCGGTATCTCATACCGATCCCGAGATCACCATACGCAGCATGTAACATTTTATATCATTTGTTTTACTGTTATCATATGGTTTAAAAAGGCAGATCATTAATGTAAGAATCTAACTGGGCTGCTACACTCCTCAGGATCAAAGAACTACTGAAACCTTTCCATGCCTAGAAAAATCCTTAATTTTCCCAATGTATTTAAGTTTATGTGGACGAGTGCAAGCTACTATTTTCATTTATCAGATTTTCTTCTGATGGCCGTGTCCTTCAACAGGATGGCAGGCAGGAAGTCTGTGGGTAGTAAAATAATGCTGCCTTTGTTCAAAACTTTATCAGAGCCTCTGAAAGATTTACATACACATTTATCAATATCATCAGCTGATCTTTCCAGCAAACGTATGTTTAGAAATCATTAAAGGAAAAAAGTAACTTCCCCTTACTTTTGATAAAAAGAGCTTAAGG
Source organism: Pseudophryne corroboree (assembly GCF_028390025.1). NCBI lineage: Eukaryota > Metazoa > Chordata > Amphibia > Anura > Myobatrachidae > Pseudophryne > Pseudophryne corroboree. The sequence continues at coordinate 248,302,213 of NC_086450.1, read as the reverse complement.
ATTCTAATTTTATTTATTTAATAAATATCTATAATATTTACTTTTATTCTATTAAAGTACTTTGGTGGGGATTCCCGAAGAGACCCACTATTGACATACAGTTAAGACTAACACTGATCACCATCTTTATAGAGCTGCATAGAAGTGCAGCTGTTAATAAAATCTGTCTAATGACTGTAGTAGTGCTAGTCATGCGACAGCTGCAACCCTACCAAGTACCGCCTGGAAGTACTCTTACAGAAAGTGAGGGGTTGATTAAATACCATTTCATCAATGTATCTCCTTATACTTGAGACCTACAGTTCCAGATATAAATTTGAATACATCGTTAATGACTCGCGGGGCCGCGCATCAACGGTCGCCGGCGGCATGCACACTTGCAGAGAAAATTAGCGACGTCGCTCAGAAAGGGTGAAAATGAGTGACGTCGCAAATTTTCTTGGCAAGTGTGTATGCACCTTTACTCTACCCGCACACATTATTACCTGTACATAACATTATTCAGCTAGATGTGGTGTACAGAAAAAAATATTAAAATACTAGTACTCTTAAAGGAGGTGTTGTATTTCTGCAGGCAACTTAAATATTAAATAAACTCCCATGGTTTTCCTTGATTGAACCCTTTCCCCAAAGTCACCATGTTTAGTTTAAAGTATAAATGAAGAGTGTAATGATAACGTGTATTCAGGGGCGTAAGGAGGGTGGAACATGTGGAGCTCGAGCTCCAGGCGCTGCTGGGGACTGAAGGCAGCGGCTCACTGCACAGCTGAGAGCTAGGATCTCGGGCAGGGGTAGGAGGAAATGACTAGAAGAAAGGGAAGGGGTGGCCACCACACTGCCTGCATGTTGCAGATCACTGATTGCACAGTGCAGAGAGTCCAGTGCAGTGCAGAGCGGTGTGTTGTTAGGGAGGTGAGGAGGTTTGGAAGCTTGTCAGAAGAACTTTCCTGACTGTCAGGGATCTGCATTCAGTGATCTGGAACATGCAGGCAGTGTGGTGGCCACCCCTTCCCTTTCCTCAGTCCTTTCCTTCTACCCACGGAGGACCAGCCTGTCAATCACACAGAATCTCCGCCCCTCCAGGCTGGAAAGAGGAGCTGCTCTGCTGCTGGCCTCTTGGTGAGAATTAATGTGTGTATACTGTGTTTCATACTTCCCTACCTGACCCACTCCATGAGGGAGAAAATAAGATTTTAAACCTACCGGTTAATCTTTTTCCCCTAGTACGTAGAGGATGCTGGGGACTCTGTAAGGACCATGGGGTATAGACGGGCTCCGCAGGAGACATGGGCACTATAAAGAACTTTTAGTATGGGTGTGCACTGGCTCCTCCCTCTATGCCCCTCCTCCAGACCTCAGTTAGAGAAACTGTGCCTAGAGGAGATGGACAACATGAGGAATCGATTTTGTTAATCTAAGGGCAAGATTCATACCAGCCCACACCAATCATACCATATAACCTGGAAAATACGCAACCAGTTAACAGTATGAACAAAAAACAGTATCAGTCAAAGACCGATTCCAACTGTAACATAACCCTTATGGAAGCAACAACTATATACAAGTCTTGCAGATTTAATCCGCACCGGGACGGGCGCCCAGCATCCTCTACGGACTAGGAGAAAAAGATTTAACGGTAGGTTTAAAATTTTATTTTCTCTTACGTCCTAGAGGATGCTGGGGACTCCGTAAGGACCATGGGGTTTATACCAAAGCTCCAAACTGGGCGGGAGAGTGCGGATGACTCTGCAGCACCGACTGAGCAAACGCAAGGTCCTCATCAGCCAGGGTATCAAACTTGTAGAATTTTGCAAAAGTGTTTGGACCCGACCAAGTAGCTGATCGGCAAAGCTGTAATGCCGAGACGCCTCGGGCAGCCGCCCAAGAAGAGCCCACCTTCCTAGTGGAATGGGCCTTTACCGAATTTGGAAACGGCAATCCAGCCATAGAATGAGCCTGCTGAATCGTGTTACAGATCCAGCGAGCAATAGTCTGCTTAGAAGCAGGAGCGCCAACTTTGTTGGCTGCATACAGGACAAACAGAGCCTCTGTTTTCCTAACCCTAGCCGTCCTGGCTACATATATTTTTAAGGCCCTGACTACATCGAGGGACTTAGAGTCTTCCAAGTTCCCCGTAGCCACAGGCACCACAATAGGTTGGTTCATATGAAATGAAGAAACCACCTTAGGCAAAAATTGAGGACGAGTCCTCAACTCCGCTCTATCCACATGGAAAATCAAATAGGGGCTCCTGTGGGACAAGGCCGCCAATTCGGACACCCGCCTTGCAGATGCCAAGGCCAGTAACATGACCACCTTTCACGTGAGAAATTTTAATTCAACCGTTTGAAGAGGTTCAAACCAGTGAGATTTTAGAAAACTTAACACCACGTTAAGGTCCCACGGTGCCACTGGGGGCACAAAGGGGGGCTGGATGTGCAGCACTCCCTTCACAAATGTCTGGACTTCTGGGAGAGAAGCCAATTCCTTCTGGAAGAATATACATAGGGCCGAAATCTGTACCTTAATGGAGCCTAACTTCAGGCCCATATCCACTCCTGTCTGTAGAAAGTGGAGAAAACGGCCCAGATGGAAATCTTCCGTAGGAGCATTCTTGGCTTCACACCAAGATACATACTTCCTCCAGATACGGTGATAATGTTTTGCCATCACCTCCTTCCTAGCCTTTATCAGAGTAGGGATGACTTCCTCCGGAATACCTTTCCCAGCTAGGATTCGGTGTTCAACCGCCATGCCGTCAAACATAACCGCGGTAAGTCTTGGAACACGCAGGGCCCCTGCTGCAACAGATCCTCCCTGAGAGGAAGAGGCCACGGATCTTCTGTGAGCATTTCCTGAAGATCTGAGTACCAGGCCCTTCGAGGCCAATCTGGAACAATGAGTATTGTCTGCACTCTTTTTCGTCTTATGATTCTCAATATTTTTGAGATGAGAGGAAGAGGAGGGAACACATAGACCGACTGAAACACCCATGGTGTCACCAGGGCGTCCACCGCTACTGCCTGAGGGTCCCGTGACCTGGCACAATATCTCTGAAGCTTCTTGTTGAGGCGTGACGCCATCATGTCTATTTGAGGAATTCCCCAAAGACTTGTTATCTCTGCAAAAACTTCTTGATGAAGTCCCCACTATCCTGGATGGAGATAGTGTCTGCTGAGGAAGTCTGCTTCCCAGTTGTCCATTCCCGGAATGAGGACAGCTGACAGAGCGCTTACGTGATTTTCCGCCCAGCGAAGAATTCTGGTGGCTTCCGCCATTGCCACTCTGCTCCTTGTCCCACCTTGGCGGTTTACATGAGCCACGGCTGTGACGTTGTCTGATTGAATCAGAACCGGTAGGTCGCGAAGATTCTCCGCTTGTCGTAGGCCGTTGTATATGGCCCTCAATTCCAGTATGTTGATGTGTAGACAAGCCTCCTGGCTTGACCATAGTCCCTGAAAATTTCTTCCTTGTGTGACTGCTCCCCATCCTCGGAGGCTCGCGTCCGTGGTCACCAGAATCCAGTCTTGAATGCCGAACCTGCTCCCTCTAGAAGGTGAGCACTCTGCAGCCACCACTGGAGAGACACCCTGGCCCTGGGGGACAGGGTTATTTTCTGATATATTTGTAGATGGGACCCGGACCACTTGTCCAGAAGGTCCCACTGAAAAGTCCTCGCATGGAACCTGCCGAAGGGGATGGCCTCGTAGGCTGCCACCATTTTTCCCAGAACTCGAGTGCATTGATGAACAGACACTCTTTTTGGTTTTAGCAGGACTCTGACCATGTTCTGGAGGTCCCGTCCCTTTTCCAATGGGAGTAAAACCCTCTTTTGTTCCGTGTCCAGAATCATGCCTAGGAATGATAGCCGAGTCGTTGGAACCAATTGTGACTTTGGCAGATTGAGAATCCAACCGTGCTGTTGCAGCACTCTCAGGGAGAGCGACACGCTCTTCAGCAATTGATCTCTCGATCTCGCCTTTATCAGGAGATCGTACAAGTATGGGATAATTGCGACTCCCTGCCTGCGCAGGAGCACCATCATCTCCGCCATCACCTTGGTGAAAATCCTCGGGGCCGTGGAAAGCCCAAACGGCAATGTCTAAAACTGGTAATGACAGTCCTGTATAGCGAATCTCAGGTACTCCTGATGAGGGGGATATATGGAGACATGAAGGTATGCATCCTTTATGTCCAGTGACACCATAAAATCCCTCCCTTCCAGGCTGGATATTACAGCTCGGAGCGATTCCATCTTGAATTTGAACTTTTTCAAGTACAGGTTTAGGGATTTTAGATTTAAAATGGGTCTGACCGAACCATCCGGCTTCGGGACCACGAACAGGGTTGAATAGTACCCTCTTCCCTGTTGGTCCAGGGAAACCTTGACAATCACTTGCTGTTGACACAGCTTTTGAATTGCAGCTAAGACTACTTCCCTCTCCGGGGGTGAAGCTGGCAAGGCCGACTTGAAAAATCGGTGAGGGGGCACCTCTTCGAATTCCAGCTTGTAGCCTTGGGAAACAATTTCCATCGCCCAAGGATCCACGTCTGAAAGAACCCAGATCTGGCTGAAAAGTCAAAGACGTGCCCCCATTGGTGCGGACTCCCTCAGTGGAGCCCCAGCATCATGCGGTGGATTTTGTAGAAGCCGGGGAGGACTTCTGCTCCTGGGAACTAGCCGAAGCGGGCGTTCTCTTTCCTCTACCCTTACCTCTGGCAAGGAAGGAGGAGCCCAGACCTCTTCTGGACTTATGCGACCGAAAGGACTGCATCTGATACTGTGGAGTTTTCTTTTGCTGTTGGGGAACAAAAGGTAAAAAGGTAGATTTACCCGCGGTAGTGGTGGAAACCAGGTCCGTGAGCCCATCCCCAAACAACACTTCACCCGTGTAAGGTAAAACCTCCATATGCTTCTTTGAGTCTGCATCACCCGTCCATTGGCGGGTCCATAGAGCTCGTCTCGCAGAAATAGCCATGGCATTGGCTCTGGAACCCAGCAGCCCCACGTCTCTTTGAGCGTCCCTCATAAATAGGACTGCGTCTTTAATGTGGGCTAAGGTCAATAAAACGGTATCCCTGTCCAGGGTATCAAGGTCAGCTGACAAGGTATCTGTCCACGCTGCAACTGCACTACACACCCATGCCGATGCTATTGCCGGTCTGAGCAAAGCACCTGTATGCGCATAAATAGACTTTAAAGTAGTTTCCTGTCTGCGATCAGCAGGATCATTGAGGGCTGCCGTGTCCAGAGACGGTAGCGCCACCTTCTGGGACAGGCATGTTAAATCCTTGTCCACCCTTGGAGAAGATTCCCAACGTACCCTGTCCTGTGCAGGGAAAGGATACGCCATAAGAACCCTTTTGGGAATCTGCAGTTTTTTATCTGGAGTTTCCCAAGCCTTTTCAAATAACTCGTTAAGCTCATGGGATGGGGAAAGGTAACCTCAGGTTTCTTTTCCTTATACATGCGCACCCTCATGTCAGGGACAGAGGGGTCATCAGTGATATGCAAAATATCTTTTATTGCAATAATCATATACTGAATACCTTTTGCCACCCTTGGGTGTAATTTTGCATCATCGTAGTCGACACTGGAGTCAGAATCCGTGTCGGTACCAGTATCTGCTATTTGGGATAGGGGACGTTTCTGAGACCCAGAAGGGCCCTGTGACCCAGTCCAATCCGTGGATTCACTCCCCGCTTTTTCCCTGGACTCTTCTTTGTCCATTCTCTTATGTAATGCGGTCACACTTGCATTTAACATATGCCACATGTCCATCCAATCATGAGTCGGCGTTGCCGACGGAGACACACCACTCATCTGCTCCGCCTCCTCCTTGGACAAACCTTCCGCTTCAGACATGCCGACACGCACGTACCGGCACCCCCACACACACAGGGATATATCTATAAGGGGACAATTCCTCAACAAGGCCCTTTGGAGAGACAGAGAGAGAGAGTATGCCAGCACACACCCAGCGCCAACTGACACTGGAATGAAAACCCAGATATAGCGCTTATTATATGTATAATAAATGTGTATACACTCACTGCGCCTTAAAAATCCCCCCCCCCCCCTTCTGTCACCGTGTTCAGCAGGGGAGAGTCCGGGGAGCCAGCTTCTCTGCAGCGTTCTGTGGAGAAAATGGCACTGTTAGTGCTGAGGGATCAAGCTCCGCCCCGCTCCAGCGGCGGGCTTCGGTCCCGCTCCAATATACAAAAAATGGCGGGGGATTTTTTCATTTACTGCCTCTGCAGCCTAATGTACCCTGTTGCCAGTCCAGAGGTTTATATTGCTGCTCAGGGCGCCCCCCCTGCGCCCTGCACCTTGCACCCATCCTCTACTCCCTTCACTGGCTGCCTGACGAATCATCTTTAAGATTAGCTTACTGAGTTTCAAAGCATTACATGACCAAGGCCCAAGGTACCTGAAACAGCTTCTGACCCCATACTGCCCCACTCGATTACTGCGATCTGTAGATGAAGGACTTTTAGCAGTACCTAGAATCTACCGTAATTCATCTGGGGGTCGAGCTTTTAGTCATGCGGCTCCGACTCTATGGTACTCACTTCCCCGCACAGTGCGAGAGGCCCCAACTATAGAATCCTTTAAAAGTAGACTCAAGACTTTTCTGTTTACTCAAGCATTTCCATAATGTCCCTTTTAGTATCTTCATGCTTCTGTATTTTATGAAAATGTACTTCATTATTTTCTGTACTATATTATGCTATGTATCTGTTAAGCGCCTTGGGTCCAATTGGAGAAAGAGCGCTATATAAATAAAATTATTATTATTATTATCATCAGTGCCTTCAGTGTGTGTGTAGTGTGTGGGAGCAATGGCTCGCAGCGTTACCGCTGCACGCTTACCTCAATGAAGATCTGAAGTCTTCTGCCGCCTTGAAGTCTTCTTTTCTTCTTATACTCACCCGGCTTCTATCTTCCGGCTCTGCGAGGAGGACGGCGGCGCGGCTCTGGGACGAACGGCGGGGTGAGACCTGCGTTCCGACTCCCTCTGGAGCTAATGGTGTCCAGTAGCCTAAGAAGCAGAGCCTATCATTTAAGTAGGTCTGATTCTCTCTCCTCAGTCCCACGACGCAGGGAGCCTGTTGCCAGCAGTGCTCCCTGAAAATAAAAAACCTAACAAAATACTTTTTCAGAGAAACTCAGGAGAGCTCCCCTGTAATGCACCCTATCTCCTCTGGGCACAAAATCTAACTGAGGTCTGGAGGAGGGGCATAGAGGGAGGAGCCAGTGCACACCCATACTAAAAGTTCTTTATAGTGCCCATGTCTCCTGCGGAGCCCGTCTATACCCCATGGTCTTTACGGAGTCCCCAGCATCCTCTAGGACGTAAGAGAAAATGCTCAGTTCCTGTACTTTCCTGGTAATGTATGATTGCCATCACCTGTGTTGACACACCTTTCTTATCAATTAACCATAGTTGCCTACCCTCCCTCATTCTGCAGGAGACTCTCTGAAATAGTAGCAATCTCCCTCACTCCCTGAATGGACCAGCAATTTTCCTGATTGCACCTTATCCCCATTATGCAGCTGTTACATTCTTGGGGGGAAAAAAAGAAATCAGAAATACATACATTAAAATGGACTCATCAGTGACATTTCCCTGCTTTGGTTATAAGGCACAATGATCCTTATGGCTGCATGCAGTTTAAATAAGGTTTCTCATGGCCACTTACAGTATATGGAACCTCTTGTAAAACACAATACACAAACAAATCCTGCAAAGTATTAGTGTATTTTCTTCAACAAGTAGTTCTTACTAACTTTGGGGCTCATTTACATTTGGATGTCAGTCATTTTCATGACACACCTCTCCGATGTAGCAGTACGCGTCCGCGCTGATAGGTGTCACTTTCACTATCTCCCTGAAATGCATTTTCAAATGTAGGCAAGTATGCAATTAACTAGCTCACCGCAGATGATGGCAATCATACATTACCAGGAAAGTCCAGGAACAGAGCATTTTCTCCCTCATGGAGAGGGTCAGGTAGGCAAGTATGCTGTGTGTTTATGTGTATATGTCTGTGTGCTAACGTGTATACATGTATGTGTGTGTTTGTGTGTGTATATATATATATATATATATATATCTTTGTATACAGTAGTTGTGAGTATATGTGTGTGTGTGTTTATGTATCCCTGTGTGTATATGTGTATGTCTGTGTAGATCTGTGTGTATATTTGTGTTTATGTGTGTGTGTGTGTGTGTGTGTGTGTGTGTGTGTGTGTGTGTATGTATATATAGCTGTGTATACTGTATTTGTGTGTTTATGTATGTCTGTGCCTAAATGTGTGTGAATGTATGTATGTATGTATGTATGTATGTATGTATGTGTGTGTGTGTGGTGGTGGGTGGGGGCGCCGTGACATGACCCTGCTCCGGGTGTCCTGTCTCCACGCTACGCCTCTGCGTGTATTCATTTCTTTACTACTGAAAACCAGTGAGGAGCATCTGGATAGCTGTAACAGTGCTGGGAAAGGATTGCCCTGGGGTCAGAAGCAAGGATGAGTCTTTCCACAGACAGCGAGTGCAAATAATGTCAGCACAGGTGGGGCATTTCCAGGGCACTCTACACACACACAGATCATACCGGCATCTGCTTCCTGGACACCTCCATAAATACAATAAATGTGATGATAACTGAATATATCAGAGCAATGAATCTTCATTTCACAGCGGATCTCTTGGCTTATCAAACACCCTAAATACAGTGCAGGATGTAAACTGTAGCTATTATAGTGGGTGACATAGTGGAGTTTCTGAAAAAGGAAGAAGTGATGTACGTCAGACAAAAGATAAGGAAACATCCCCACTGTGCGAGGGTTGATGCACATTGTCCTGAGTGACGTACTGGCTGCAAAGGAGCATCTTTCAGGGGTTGGTAGATTTCAATTCCTATCCTTAGGCTCCCACATAATAAGGTCAGTACGGAGTGGATTTTTTGTATTTCTTGTGAACTCTGGGACATTCATTACACTCATTGGGCTGGGATATCAAATGATATCACACCCGCTATCAACCGTCTAAAGTGATGAGAGATAGAGGGGCGATATGCAAATGTGCCCCGTTAGCACGCTCATTACAGTCTGGTTTAGTTGCGTTAAGCGACTAAATCCGACTAAAGTAATGGGCGGGATCATGAGTAGACCCGTTTGGGTACCCAAACGGGTCTATTCACACGCAATTCGGCTCGCTACCTCCGGGGGTAGCGAGCTGAAATTAAGTTGTCGCGCCCGTTGGCAGTAACATTAGAATACAGCCGGCGGGCGCGAAAGGGGGAGGGAGGGGGGATGGAAGATTTGAATCCGGCCCATTGTGTTTGTTATTGACCAGGCAGAACCGGTAATACACTGGGAAAGCAGTGTATGGTAATCCTACACAGACAACCGCTGAAACAGCACTGTACACATGGGTAAGCGTTGTCGTGACCCGACGGAGAGTTGTTGGAGCGACTCTTTCCAAGGTACGTATAAGACGCTTTTTAGAAAGATCGCTCAAAAAGAACAGTATGACTATAAAAATAAAATAAAAAAGCTTATGGCTGCTAAAACCCAGCAGCCCACTGACCATGGTCCGGTTCCTGCCGCACAAAACAAAAAACTGATTTGCCTGAGCTAGGAGGTGGGGATATATGGATGGGCCCGTTGCATGCTGGGAGGCCGAAGCTTTAATCGTTTGGTGCAAATCCGCTGTCGCGTCATCATATCCCAATGTTATCCTGTGGATAACCTGTGGACCTTGCCGGAGGAAAAAAATAAAATATATATATTTCCATACCTCCCAACATGACCCTCTCCAGGAGGGACACAATGCTCTGCTTCTGGATTTTTCTCATTTATAATTGCCAGCACCTCTGTTGAACAGGTTAATGGATAAGAAAGGTGTTTCAGCACAGGTGCCGGCAATAAGCAGTAAGAGGGAAGTCCAGGAGCAGAGCATTCTGTCCCTCCTGGAGAGGGTCATGTTGGGAGCTATACTATATCAGTGATGTGCAGTGAGGTCATTTGCTGGGGAGGCACTGGCTACAGCTAACTGGGATCTGGGGGTGAGCTACCCTGTCACTTCCCACCCAGCATAAGAATTGACAGCACTTATACTAGTATATTTTACCTCGATTCAGTGATTGGATTAACTATACGTACATATAAAAGGATTATAACCATTTATTATTTATATAATTAAAAACATGTTCACAACATGTGCCAAATATAAAAACAATTACACCCAAATTTGCTTGAAGAAATGGCTTATTTAGGACAATTAGTCAGTTAGGCGATGTCCATTCCCATGTATACCCCTATAGCTTTAAATCCAAACTCAGATACTGTATATGATCCAACAAAGTGGCATATTTACCAATCGCAGCTAGAGGATAAATTGTTCAGCGAGAAAGTTTTGTATTCCAGTGTGGGTCCTCAGAGAATGCAGTGTGGATATATGATTAAAAGTTACGTTTGTTGCTTTTGGAACATAAGGTAAACCAAGTAGGTGTGTAGATTCTGGGGTTGGTTCAGACACACTGGTATGCGAGGATCATTTTAGTATTATGGGTGAGATAGGACACAGTGAAACACGTCAGTACTAACTGCAGCTTTGTCAAAGTGGAACTATGAATATCTGAATATCCACGCCGTATTCTCTGTGGACCCACACCTGAATACAGAACTTAAAGGCCCTACACACTTGCCGATACCACTGAAAGATATGAACAATCTCATTTTTTAATGAACGAGGTATATCGTTCATATCTTTCAATGTGTAGGCACCAACAATGAACGATGCGCGGCCCCGTGCTTATTCATCATTGGTACCGGCTCGTTGATACCTGCAACTTCACTCCCTCCGTCACCCGCCCCCGGGTTGTCCGACGGTCGTATTGGCCGTTGGGCAGCTCGGTGGCCAGTCGCCAGGTGTTTAGTGCCCAATACTGGCTGGAAAATCTATCCTCTAGCTGCGATTGGTAAATATGCCACTCTGTTGGATCATATACCATACGAGTTTGGACTTAGAGCTATAGGGGTATACATAGGAATGGACACTGCCTAACTGACTAATTGACCTAAATAAAACATTTCTTCAAGCAAATTTAGGTGAAATTTTTTTATATTTGGCACATTTTATATGTATGCATAGTCAATCCAAGTACTGAATCAAGGTAAAATATACTAGTATAGGTGCTGCTAATTCTTTTGCTATCTGTTTTAACACTGGGGACTGACTATCACCGTTTCTATAAGCAGATGTTAGTGCAGAAAAACATATCAAGTGGCCACTATACCTTCCTGTTGGTAATTTCCTCGCTTCCCACCCTGCACAGCTGACTCCATCTCTCACCTGGGTGGTCCTGGGCAGATGTTCCCTGTGCAGGCCCCCCTGTCCGGGAGAGTTCAGGCGCTGGTGGTGATGCTGTCACTGCTGCTGACTGGGAGTGCGGAGGAGGAGGAAGAGTAAGGAGAGGGAAGAGCCGCTGGTTCCAGGAGATCTGCGCTGCTTGCACTCCAGGTCTGATCGTCCCACCGCCTCCAGGGACACCACTGCTGCTGGCTGAGAGTGCGGAGGAGGAAGGAGAGAGAAAAGCGCCGGCCACCACTTGTACTTCACGCCTGGTCTTCCCGTTGCCTTTGGGGACACCGCTGCTGGTGGCTGGGAGTGCGGAGGAGGAAGGAGAAAGAAGAGCGCCGGCCGCCACTTGCGCTCCACGCCTGGTCTTCCCACTGCTTCTGGGGACACGACTGCTTCTATCAGGTTCCCACCACTACAACCAGGCAAGTAACGCCATCCGTTGGGTCCTGCTGCCACTTCTGCCATGTATGGGTGATTGGACAGTGGATCCAGCACTGGAGCCACCTGTCCAATCACAACTGCTTCGCTGACAGTAGCGTGTTTTCGTCCCTGTCAACGAGTCAGTTCTATAGATGCCGCTTTCCCCTGATTTTTTAATGGGCTTTTACAGCCCAGTGGTTAGCCCCCCCCCCAATTTATCCCTCGATCCCATTGGTAATGGGAGGCACTGCTGTTGGTGCCTCCCAAACTACTTTAATGTATTAAAATTAGTATATTAATATGAAGAAGTTATTTATGACACACAATACGTGTCATAAGCATCTTCTTTCTATTATTTCAATCATTAATGACAGGGGAGGCCCTGCCTCCCCTGATTGCACGTCCCTGATATATATATATATATATATATATACATACACAGGAATCTACTGCACTTGCCATTCCCAGGAAAGGAGCGCACTCATATACTCCCCACTTATGCAAGGCCACACCCACTTTTACAGGAATGCGTGCGCATTGGGGGGAGGGGGGAGCTCTTCCAGAGGTTTTTTTTTCCGAAAGTAGCTCACACCCCAATTAAGGTTGGAGACCACTGCTCTAGCCTGAAGTTTCACCTGGTTTAACCAGCCACAGAACTTGTGTAAATCATGTGTCCCAGATTAAAGGGATATTATGGTCACCCTAATACAGGAATCCACCACACTCGCCATTCCCAGCAAAGGGGTGCACTCATGTACTCCCCACCCCCAGGTTGGGGTGCAGTGGGCTGTGACCTCTTGCTCAAACACACATACACCGAGAACCCATACTCTCCCCAGCAATGTACAATTCATGAACTAAAACCAAATTATTTATCCAGCTATGTATTAAGGTGAATGAAATTACTGGGGAGAGTGCAGGGTTCTCTTGGTGTTTATCGCTCTCTCTCTCAATATAGATATATATATAGACCCTCTCCAGGAGGGACAGAATGCTCTGCTCCTGGACTTCCCTCTTAGTTTATGAATGCTCTGCTCCAGGACCTAATTTATGATTGTCATCACCTGTGGTGAAACACCTTTCTTAGCCATCCACCTGTTTAAAACAGGTGTCGGCAATCATGAATGCATTTTGTCCCTCCGGGAGAGAGTCATGTTGGGAGATATGTATGTATGTATGATTGCCATCACCTATTCAATAGGGGCTGATTTTTTCTGACAAGTCGGGAATTCCCGACTTGTTGGAAAACACGTGGATTGGCGGAATAGCTGCCGATCCACGTGCTTCTGTCGGAAATGGGGCCAAATCAGACAGGTATTGGCCCCCTTTCCGACAAACTAAATCCGACTTGAAAATAAGTCGGATTGAGGCGAGGAGACAACCGATGCTGCGGGCGGCTGGGGGAGCTGAGATCGACTGCCGGCGGAGGAAGCTGGCTGCGGGGGTACATGTCTGCGGTGGCGGGGGAGGCGCTGCAGGGAGAGAGGTGCCTGGTCGTCCCCCGTGCTGTATGACCTCATTTCATCAAAGAATATGATCTGACAGACACATTAACTTCAGTTCAGTTGCGGAATCAAGCATCTGCAATGTATGGACATTGATGATCTTATATTGTATATGAAACAGAGCTGAGCGCTGTACCTGTTGTTTCTTATTAATTTAATACTTGTCTAGGATTAAGTGGTCCTCGTTTCGTAGGTGGCTGCATATGCTTTTATGTGCACCTCTGGACTTATCCATTCAATTTCATATATCATTGTATGATGTTACAGACCATGGTCATTATAATATGTATAACACATATGAGACATGCAAGAGGAGATATATACCTTGCCAGGAGCTAACGTAAACTATAGGGCCCTACACACTGGGCGATTTGAACGATGAACGATATGAACAATGAACGATATTTCAGTAACAATTTTTTGCATACACATTGAACGATTTGTATGAACGATTTGACATTGCAAACATCGATATTGTCCAAATTGGCTTGCAATAATAAACAATGATAGACCAACGACGAACGACTGTAGGGACGGGCATCATTCGTCGTTGGTGCCTCTACACTGAACGATATTATGAACGATATAGCGTTCATTTTTTAACGATATCTTTCATATCTTTCTAAATTGTTATCTAGTGTGTAGGGCCCTTAACACTTTCATTATAATAAACTGTTATTTGTGCTACAATATAATGGATTGATCCTAGTGTATTTGGCTGGGTATAAGAGGTTACATAAATGGCAAGAGGATGATGCTGCTGTAAGGAAGACACACAGTTTTTTTGTGATGGGTGGAACTTAAGTTCTTAGCTGGTATATTCGCAGTACACCAGTGTGGGCCTCAGTCACCGGGTCACTGTGTGTCTCTTTCGCTAGACTGTTGGTCTATTTTCTGCATGACTGACCAATCAAGCTCTTGATCCCTGTCTGAGGAGATCAAACCCCTTATGAATGTAAAGTACGTGAAATAAAGTATGGGTGAAATTAACTGTCCGGAATGATAAAGCAATATATGCACCACATGAGGAATTGGGGGGGGGAGGGAGAGGAGGGCACTGTGTAGTAAATTGTAGTTGTAAAGTGCAATGGAATATGCTGCGCTATATAAGAAACTGCTAATAAATAAATTAATTACTTTCTGTATAACATTTAGAGTTAGGGCGCACACACACTGGGCGATTTTGAACTGAAAACAGCTCTCTTTGGTGTGTATGCCGCAGTGTGTATGCCCCGGCGATGAGCGCTGAAGCGCGCCCCCGCTTCATCGCCGGCGGCTGCCGTTCATCTGCTGGTATTACCAGCAAATGAACGGCAGGCTGAACGGCTTTCCATAGCATCCTACTATGGAAAGCCGTTCACCCCTGCTGACATCGCTGGGCAGGGGGGGGAAATCGCTCAGTGTTTATGCACTGAGCGCTTTTCAGCCCAGCAATGTCAGCGATCATCGCTATGCATACACGCTGGGCAAAAACCCAGTGTGTATGCACCTTAACATAAGAGGAGTCAAATACATACTTCTTACATTTGTGCCATCTCAACATACGGATGGATCCTCTGTTATCTTGGCTGGCTTCGGTGTTGGTCGCGATCGGGCATACAAAGCGTGCCTGGGCGCAAGGAGGCGCGCCTAGTCGTAGGGAGGTGCACAGAGCGTGTGGTGTTACCTTTCAGTGTAATACCAGCGATCATCCACCAGATGTCGCTTTTTAAAATCACCACTGCGCATACCTGTTGTCCCCATTAAAAATAAATTAACGAAATACATAGTAAGAACTACTTTACTGGTGCATCTCATTACGCTACAATATGCTACAGTATGTCATACAGTATATTACAGTGTACAGACGTAAATACAGTAGTACAGTATATACAGATGCAAACATGATAAAGCCACAGTATAGTCTATTGACGTTAGGAATATGTGAGCCGCCAAGTCCCGCAGACAAATCAACAAATAAAACCAATAGTGTACACAGACGCGAACGGACGTGTTACAAGTACACTGTGGTCTATTGATGTTAGGGATATTATATGTTAGCGTCCTAATCCCATAGCCATTACGGCATAATCAAAACCCATGGGCTCATTCATCTGCCGGAGGCGACGTGTCCGAGTGATGAAGTGTTCCGCTTCCCATGCTTAGAGTTCTGGGTTCGATTCCTAAAGTACGAATGCATGTTAGTTTCTTCCAGACACTTTATTCATTTTTTTATTTTTGTATCTATCGTACTGTACTATACTTTCACATTCAACAGAAGTGTGCACACAAGTTTTACATAAAAGCAGGGCAAAGCTGCAGGAGCATTTCTTCTGTAAAATACACAATGGCTATGAGGATATGGTTCTATGCACCGTACAGTACACATACAATTCTGTAGCAGGGCAGACTCAATTTAAATGGCAACCACCCGTGACTCCTTGCCTTTTGGCAGCCCTCAGCTATGGAGCGAGCGACGGCATAGGTTTTGCAAGTTACAGGGCAATGCTGAAGGAGCGTCACAATCCCGCTAGCTAAAATACACAGGGGCGATAGGGCTAGGCGAGCTCTATGCACATTACGGTACACCGGACTCGAACACATAGCAAGTTGTCAAAATGGCTGACACCAGTTATCCCTTGCCCCGTGGAGGCCCTCGGCTACAGAGCAAGTGACGGCACAGGTTTTGCAGGCTATGGGGCAATGCTAAAGGAGCGTCACAATCCCCTAGCTAAAATACACAGGGGCGATAGGGCAAGTTGACAAAATGGCTGCCGCCCGCCTCCCCCGCCTCGTGGCAGCGCTCGGATATGGAGCGAGCGACGGCATAGGTTTTGCAGGCTACAGGGCAATGCTGAAGGAGCGTCACAATCCCTTAGCTAAAATACACAGGGGCAATGAGGGCCCATAGAGTGATCAATTAATAAATATAGTGTATAGAGACGCAAAACAAGGCGTTTAAGCAACAGTACAGTATGGTCTATTGAAGTCAGGAATACAGTACAGTACAGTACATGAGCGGCCAAGTCCCCTAGCCATTAGGGCATAATCTAAAACCAATGGCAAGGGATCACTGCTTACTGTACATTTAGACATGAGCTTGTGTATCTGTCATGAGGGGCGTTTTTTTCCCTGACACTATTTTTTTTCTTCTATTGTAATATACTGTACTGCACTGCACTGTACCGTACTTTACATTCAATAGAGATACTGTTTGCACACAGGTTTTACATGAATCAGGGCAATGCTGCAGGAGTTGTCTGCTGTGTACAGCAGATTTCCGTCTGGGATGCATTTGTATGTTTGTAATAACAAAAATAATTTTACTGTACATTTAGTGTATACAGTACCTCTAATACACATTTCCTGTGGAAAAGACTGTACAGTCCTGTACATGGAGCATTTTCTTTACTGATCCGTTTATTTAATTTTTTTATTCACTCTGTACACTGAACTTTCGGTCCTCCAGCTGTTGTTGAACGAACTACACATACAGTGCCAGCATGTCTTGGTAGTTTTGCCATGCTAAAACTGTTGCAGGGCATGCTGGGATGTTTAGATCAACAACAGCTGGAGGACTGAGGGCTTCCCATCCCTGATGTACAGTATTGAACAGTGTTTCTTTGGAAACTGACACTGTACAGTATATTTGTAAACCAGCCTACTGTACATCCAACAGTTTTGTTTCCCATAATACAGTAGAATATTGTATTTATAAAGTACCATATTAAAGAAGCAACTTAAGAAAAATCACAAAGCATGGCGACTGTACTTTAAGTCCTCTTATAGTCTGAGATTTCAAGCCGTGCCATACTGTACATGGCAGGATAAAGTAGATACTGTACAGTACTGTATGGACAGATCTCTACTGTATGCATTAAATTCCAAATGCAATTTAGAGGAACCTTGTCCAAAGTCTTTTGTCTGTTTAACTAAAGACTAGATGGTCCAAGTGGTTCTTACAGTATCTTCCATCAAAATCTATGTTTCTTTATACAGTACCTACTGTATTACTAATAAAACAGTTGCACCTCACACTTCCGAGTATTAGCAGACACTGAGATACTGTACAGTACAGTAAGAAGCTTGCTGGTACACAGGATGTGTTCTCTACCGTACGGGGGCTAGGAAGGGGTTGCTTAGAGTCAGGACATCTTTGCACAAATACTGTACAGTAGCAGTCATTCTGTACCTGTACTGACAGGAGCAAATCACTGTCCTTACAAATTCCTTGTTGTAACCCAGGCTGCGGTTAACATTCAGGGAGATTTCATTTAATGTACTGTACTGTATGATGTAGGCAATTAGGAGATAAGAATTGCAATTTAGAGACTCCTGCAATATCCGTGAGGGTAGGCAACTTCTGTACTATATGAACCATCAGAATATGTGTGGAGAGGAATTACCCTCCACTGCATAAAGGAAGCACAATTGTGCAAAGTTCTCAAATGCTATTTTATTGCATAAAATAATTAAAAACAAATGCACACATCACTTATAACCATGTAACAGACAGTCTTATACTGAAAAATGTAAGCACAATTGTGACTTGAATATTAATACAGTAATGTACAGTACCTAAAAAAATACTGTACAGTACAGTATGCAGCTTAGACAAATCACATTTCTCCATATTGTGCTTATTAGAATTCATGTTACTCTAAAACACCAAAGGTACTGTATACACTACCAGTGCTGTATGAGAAACTAATGTCCAAGATTCCTGAGGGTGCATAGTCCCTCTGAGTTTGGGAGCCTGGTACAAGCATCCTCCTTTGTCCCTGCTGTTGCCAGACCTGGCTGCTGTGTCCTCCAGTGACTGACATCACAATACATGTCCGCCGAGTTGTGACATCATGCATGACACATTGTTACAGTCAGGGGGAGATAGGCCATGGGCCTCACCAGGAAGGATCCTGGTAGACTGATTTGTCTGTGTGGCCTGTTTTAGGTTTTACCATGTGGCCCCAGCCCATATATGACAGGAGGCCCACCCACCACACTCAGTACACTGCATTGTCCTGATTCATGGCTTCACGGTACGTTATACTGTGCCTCTTGTGCTGCCCATCTTGAGACACTTCTAGACAATAGTACAGGACCACTTTTATTTCCCAATCTGCCCCTCAGACACACCGGCAGCAAAGACGCAAGGAAAGCTGCATTTGAGTACAATCAGGCCCTATAAGGCAATTATAGGATGGCCGAATTATTGTTGTTAGTGTTTTTTTTACCAAAATAAAGTATACTGTACAGATCAGCAAATACAGTAAAGTACAGTAAGCTACTTTACATACGTCATTAGCAAGATACTGTACAGTCTTACTGTAAAGGTGTGATACAATACTTTTCTATACACGGCAACCTCAGGAGTTAATGTAATATACTTTAAAAATGCTGTACTGTCTCACTGAGCTTGCAGTACAGTTCTGTACCCAGAAAGACTAAAAATCGGAATACAGTACTGAAGTACTGTTCTGTAGTTTGGAGCAGAGAATGGAAAGGGGGGGGGGGGGGGGGGCTAGGATCAAATAAGGTTTGAGCTAAGAATATTATAAAAAAAAGGGTCATACTAGATGGACACAGTGGTTCTTATCTGCCGTCAATTCTACTGTATGTTTCTACAGTACAGCACTGTACAGTATGTTTCTATGTTTAATAACACTTCTCCCCCATATCGAAACATCATACTGTACATTTACCCCCATGTACCATAGCGTACTGTATAATGGAATTTTATTGGAAAAGCATCAATATAAATGTAAAAAAAGTATTTATTACAAAATCAGATTTCATGTACTGTACTGATCAAAAATGTACAGTACTCCATTATTCAGGACTTATAAAACTGTAAAGAACTGTTCATACACATCAATAACAGGACTACTGTATAGTATAATGTATAATAGCTTATGGAATATTCAGACAAAGGCAATTTTATAAACATTTTTAATAATGCATAGATTAAAATTTTATACAGAAAATACAGTACAGAACTACATATTTGTTGCTTGACCATTTCTTTCAACTATAACAGGTAATACTTTATACAGGTGATTTATATAATTATTACAATGTTCAGGTGTGAGTACTTCTAACCAAAATTTTTGGATCCCATCCAACAGCTGCTGTTTTGTTGTTTGACAACTGCACAAGCTCATGTGTACATGTACTGTAAGCAGTGATCCCTTCACATTGGTTTTTGTGTAGGGGACTTGGACGCTCATATTGGATGCTTCAGCAGATGATAGAATGAATACTTTCTGCATGACATGGTAGTTAGCCAACACCTCCCCCCACCTCTATCCCGTTTCCCCCTTACCCCTGCTCATTTCACAGACTGACAGACAGGGAGGTCAGGTTACAATATATTGCCAACACAGTACTAATGTAGACAGTAAGTAAATGAAGAGCTGATAAGTAGTGCAGACACAAGCGCATACAATAGACAGGGAGGGAGGTCAGGTTACAATAAATGTGCAACACAATACTACAGTATACTGTATATGAAAATCACACAGAGAACTGCAGTCACGTTGATAGGTGTGTAAATGGTACAGTAGCCGTGATCCCTTCTCATAAAGTAAGGTACAACACAGATTCTTTATCACCAATTATCTACAGTACTGTGTTGCTCGAACAGTTAATTGCATCAGGATACACTCATTTATATTTATTGGTGTGCCTACGGGTGCTCATTACCACTGTGTATTTTAGATAGGGGAATCAGACGCTCATGCAGATGTACCCTGATTTATGTGAAACCTGTGTGTCCCCTTCCATTGAATGTATTACAATGGATTACAAAGAAAAAAAAAATTAATAAAGTGAATGTCAGGGAAAAAAAATATAGATTGGCACTTTGGGAATCGAACCCGGGACTCTCAGCGTGAGAGCCGGGAGCCTTCACCACTTGCCCACGTCACTGCATGGAAGATGCACAAGTTCATATGTAAAATCTTTACACTGGTGTTCGTTTATGCCCTTAGGGGACTCGGACGCTCATATGCAAAACACAGTATTTTCCACTGCCTCCCCCCATCCCATCGCCTCCCCCTACCCCCATCCCCCTTCCCATCGCCTCCCCCTACCTCCATCCCCCTTCCCCCCTGGCAGCCTACACACTTTATATAATAGACACAGTACTAATGTAGACAGTAAGTAAATGAAGAGCTGATAAGTAGTGCAGGCACAAGCTCATACAACAGGGAGGGAGGTCAGGTTACAATAAATGTGCAACACAATACTACTGTATACTGTATATGAAAATCCCATAGAGAACTGCAGTCGCGTTGATAGGTGTGTAAATCGTACAGTAGCAGTGATCTCTTCTCATAAAGTACTGTAAAAACACAGATTCCCTATTGCCGATGATCTACAGTACTGTGTTGCTCAAACAGTTAATTGCATCAGGATACACTCATTTATATTTATTGGTATGCCTACGGGTACTCATTACCGCTGTGTATTTTAGATAGCGGAATCAGACGCTCATGCAGATGTACCCTGATTTATGTGAAACCTGTGTGCCCCCTTCCATTGAATGTATTACAATGGATTACAAAGAAAAAAAATAATAAAGTGAATGTCAGGGAAAAAAAAAAAATAGATTGCCACTTTGGGAATCGAACCCGGGACTCTCAGCGTGGGAGGCGGGAGCCTTCACCGCTTGCCCACGTCGCTGCATGGAAGATTCACAAGTTCATGTGTATAAGTAATGCAAGCAGCGATTCCTTCCCATTGGTGTTCGTTTATGCCGTTAGGGGACTCGGAAACTCATACTGCGCAGCAGGGGCAGGGGTGGAGGCGGCGCTGGGAGATGAGCTCATCTCCTGCGCCGCCTCTCCCTATGCTGTGAATGCGAACCGTGTCGCATTGATGCGGCTCCCATTCACACTGCACCTGACCCGGTATTCAACCCGGGTATAATCCTTCTTTTATACCGGGTTGAATTACCGGGTCAGACGACCCGCTAATTCCGGCAGAGTGCTTTCACATCGCACACTGACCCGTGTCAACACGGCAATATGCCGTGTCGATACCGGGTTATTTGTGCGGTGTGAAAGGGGTATTAGAAGTTTTTGTGGTTACAAGCAAAATCCTTCAAATTATGCCTTCATTTGTACATAGTAACACTAATTATGCAGACAAATTATGAACAATATAAAAATGTTGTATCATTTCCTTATGGTGGTTTTTACCATGTCCCCTCACTGACATATCGCCATATACAGTATATTTATA
This sequence comes from Pseudophryne corroboree, assembly GCF_028390025.1. Classification (NCBI taxonomy): domain Eukaryota; kingdom Metazoa; phylum Chordata; class Amphibia; order Anura; family Myobatrachidae; genus Pseudophryne; species Pseudophryne corroboree. The sequence continues at coordinate 248,280,693 of NC_086450.1, read as the reverse complement.
CTACTTTTCCATAGTTTGTTCAATGCATGTAAAGTGCGAAGAGACAGCACTCGACCCTACAACAGTATAGAATTACCAAACCACTGCTCTTTGTGTAGACAGACATTTCAACAAATATGTATCTGGGCCCAATTAACAAAAGAAAAGAAGTGCCCAAACATACCATAAAACAAGACACCATTTCCAGCTGGAGAACACATGTCAAATTCCTTCTTAATAAACAGAGTTACATCTAATACAATCAATGACAATACAGCACAAATATCAGCGTATATGTTCTCTGCAGGAAGTCAGCACACTCTTGTGATACAGAAGCAAATAGAGCAGGTGATATGAATTTTCTTTCAAACTGGACAAAGCATGCTGAATATTCATTGTGAGTATTTATTCTCAAATATCCAGGAATTCAGTGGTTCCCAATCCATACTACATGCAAGGAAGGAAGTCAGTGAATCCCAATCAACACAATGCTTCAGTAAGAAAGTAGATGGATCCCAATCAACAGAAAGTGGCAATAATAAAGTCAGTGAATCCCAAGCCATACTGACATCAATAAGGAAGTCAAAGGATCCCCACCAATACTAAATGCCAGTAAGGATGTCAGTAGATACGGTCAATACTATGTGCCATTACTATATATCATCAATACTATATGGCAGGGGTTCTCAAACTCGGTCCTCAGTACACCCCCACACGGTGCATGTTTTGCAGGTAACCCAGCAAGTGCACAGGTGTATTAATTACTCACTGACACATTTTAAAAGGTCCACAGGTGGAGCTAATTATTTCACTTGTGATTCTGTGAGAAGACCTGCAAAACATGCACTGTGTGGGGTCCTGAGGACCGAGTTTGAGAACCTATGCTATATGGCATTAAGGAATTCAGCATGTACCATGTGTCAGTAAGGAGGTCAGAGGATCCCAATCAATACTACATATGACAGAGGAAGTTAATGAATCCCAATCAATACTACTGTATGTACAAGTTAAGAGGTCAGTGAATCCTGAAATACTATGTGGCAGTAAGGATTCCAATTACTACAATATGATAATAAGGCAGTCAGTGGGTACAACCAGTACTATAAGCCAGTAAGTCAGTGGATACCAATAAATACTGAGCAACAGTACAGTAGTCAGTGTATTCCATTGCAATACAAAAGTAGTCAGGGGATACTAGTCCATACTATAGTTAATACCAGTAAGAAGGACCATGGAACAATATGTGCCAGTAAGGAAGTCAGTGGATCAGTATCAATATGAAGTGCAAGTCAGAGGATTCCAGGCAATACTAGGCACCAGTAAGTATGTCAGAGGATTCCAATAAATACTAGTACGATTCCAATAAATACTAGTGACAAAGTCAGTAGATCCCAATATGAACTGCCAAGAAACTGTGAAAGCTGTTACTCAGTAATTGATCCAGAATAACATCTCTATCTTACCCTTTCCTGATGGGAAGAAACACTCCATTTCTACACTGCTGCGTGAGTGAGAGATGCAGAGTGCGCTGCTGGGCACCAGACCTTCCTGTGGGGGACTCCTGTCTGTTGTTCGCACCAAACACCATCCAGGTCTGTCACTTGGCCTCTCCAGCATCTCCACAGTCTGACCCACTTGGATGCTTAGTTCATTACAGTGAATAGCAATGAAATCCTGCAATACAGTTGTCAGCTCACAGCCCCCCGACAACTGAAAGAGAAAAGACAGGCATTATTAGCACTGCATGCTCTAATTTACTGCAATCATTTAAAAATAATGTAAAGATATATTGCAGCAAGTGCTGGTGACTTCAGATAATACATTGTATATATTTATTTATAAAGTGGCATGGTATTGTATAATGACAGAAAATTCACTAACATGATTGGACACATTAGATCACATGAAATTACATTCCCAATGACTAACCACTTTCCAGTGTAAGCACTCACTTGAACTACTCCCAACTTACACAATACCAGCTGTAAACAAATCCAACTGTAAACAACAACAACAACAGTCACAGAGACACTACTCGACAAGAAAAGCAGCACATCACTGCCTCACTGACAGCAGCACATCACTGCTTCACTGACAGCAGCACATCACTGCCTCACTGAGAGCAGCACATCACTGCCTCACTGACAGCAGCACATCACTGCCTCACTGACAGCAGCACATCACTGCCTCACTGACAGCAGCACATCACTGCCTCACTGACAGCAGCACATCACTGCTTCACTGACAGCAGCACATCACTGCTTCACTGACAGCAGCACATCACTGACTCACTGACAGCAGCACATCACTGCCTCACTGACAGCAGCACATCACTGCCTCACTGACAGCAGCATATCACTGCCTCACTGATAGACATATACATTTCTGACAGAAAAACTTCAACAATTTTATTCACTTACACTGTTATCCAGTTAAATGTTTACTTATTAAAAATAATTCAAATCAAACAGCCTATATTGAACTAATTTTTCCTCCTTTTCTGTATCTGTTTCACCCATTTTATCACAACAGGAGCTATTTTATAAAACATACAGTATATACAGTATTACTCTTGGGTGTGCGGCTGTACTTTGATATACTGTACGCACACCTTAGGTGATTGAATGTACTCGGCCTTGTGCGTCACAATGCACATCAAGGCGTGCGTATATCAGAGCGCGACCGAACACCCAAGGGTGGTAAAATATATATATATATATATATATATTTTTTTTTTTAATTAATATTTTAACAAAGATATTCAGATTATAAAGGGAAATGCTTATTTCTAGAAAAAAAAAAAGTGTAATGAGAATACAACTGTACAGGCATGAAATGAATCTAGACTTTAAATATGTATATTGATTGTCCTAACCTAAAATATTTGTATTCTACTTTATGCTTGCTCAATATTTTGTTAAAACGTTACATTTAATAGGTAAATCCACATTGTATGGCACTGTTGATTATTACATTAAAAACAAATGTTAATAGATTTAGTACCAGTATATTATGATTTAAGGATTAAATATTATCCTGAAATAAAAAAATCAGCCACAAGGGGTCAGCGTTTCCTCAATGTGACTTTAGAAGATGTATTATGATGCAAAACAGTTTTACTAGCAAGTAAACTCAGAGATATATCAAAATGATTGTATCAGGAACTAATGTTGGCATAAATATGTAAAAAAAAATGTAAAAAAATGTAAATGTAATGTAAATGTAAATATGTAAAAAAATTGTTAAATAAACTGATGCTGGGAAAGTGAGTTATAAGCAGATGAAACTGTAAATGTCCCTTCTCTACTCACAGTACAATCTACAAGGCTACTAGGCAGGGTCATCTTATCGTACTGTATAGGCCATAGGTCTGCAAACTCGGTCCTCATTACCCCACACAGTGCATGTTTTACAGGTCTCCTCACAGAATCAGAAGTAAAATAATTAATTCCACCTGTGGACCTTTTAAAATGTGTCTGTGAGTAATAAATACACCTGTGCTCCTGCTAGGTTACCTGCAAAACATGCACTGTGTGGGGTAATGAGGACCTAGTTTGCAGACCTATGGTATAGGCACACTAGGCAGCTGCCTAGGGCCCAATGATTCTAGGGGCCCTCCAGTAGGGGCGGGCTGGTGCCTCCAAAAGGTTCCTGGGAGGCAGAGAATGCTGCCTGGCCGCTCTTGATTGTGAATTACACACAATCAGAGTGACCTGGCAGCATTCTCTTCCTGCGTCCCAGCCTGCAACCAGACAGTGAATGGCTGATTTGTTGGATTGTTGGAGCTATTCACCATGCAGAGTGCCAACAGACATTTTCTGTATGGCAGCATGTGGAAATAAGGCATGGGACCGCAGGAAGGGTAAATTATTATTTCATTTTTTATTTGTTCCGGTGAATGGGTGGGTAGGGGCCCTGTGCATTGCTCTGCCCAGGACCTACAATGCTGCTAAGACTGCCCTGCTACTTCTCTCAGTATTTCCTCTTCGGGGCCTACAGTATGTATAATAATTGTGGCACTGCTGCGGTTATTAACATTGTTTCATGGCAAAGCTTTTAGAGTTTGCAATGTTAGAAAACACCGCCTTCCAATGGTATAAACCTATGTATGCATGGTAGCAGGAGAGTAATCTTCCAATCCCTCTGCTGCAGCCTCTGTCCCGCGCCTGCCAAGTGTCAGGTTCCCCGGAGGAGTCTTTCACAAACATGAAAAACTCTTCCAAAATGCTGGGGATATAACTCGCAGGGAGAGAAGTTTATCGCTACAGCTGTCCCTGCAGGTTTCACTGAGCAAATTGCGAGGATATTTTCATTAAGAATGAAAATATCTTCCCCTCCTTTTTAATTTATCCCTGGACCCACGTCTCCTCCCTATACTTCTCTCCTACTCCTCTCCTCTTTGATCACAAAAAATGACACAAATAAAGACAAGAAAATCAGAGGAAAATAAAACCTACACTGACGCTAAACTCATCATAAACACACCACCGGCACACACAAATAAACAGTCCTAAGACTGAAAAAAAAGAAAAGACACCAGACAAAAAAACTGAAACATTTTAAACGAAGATAAAAATAAGATTTTACTTACCGATAAATCTATTTCTCGTAGTCCGTAGTGGATGCTGGGGACTCCGTCAGGACCATGGGGAATAGCGGCTCCGCAGGAGACAGGGCACAAAAGTAAAAGCTTTAGGATCAGGTGGTGTGCACTGGCTCCTCCCCCTATGACCCTCCTCCAAGCCTCAGTTAGGATACTGTGCCCGGACAAGCGTACACAATAAGGAAGGATTTTGAATCCCGGGTAAGACTCATACCAGCCACACCAATCACACTGTACAACCTGTGATCTGAACCCAGTTAACAGCATGATAACAGCGGAGCCTTTGAAAAAGATGGCTCACAACAATAATAACCCGATTTTTGTAACAATAACTATGTACAAGTATTGCAGACAATCCGCACTTGGGATGGGCGCCCAGCATCCACTACGGACTACGAGAAATAGATTTATCGGTAAGTAAAATCTTATTTTCTCTGACGTCCTAGTGGATGCTGGGGACTCCGTCAGGACCATGGGGATTATACCAAAGCTCCCAAACGGGCGGGAGAGTGCGGATGACTCTGCAGCACCGAATGAGAGAACTCCAGGTCCTCTTTAGCCAGGGTATCAAATTTGTAGAATTTTACAAACGTGTTCTCCCCCGACCACGTAGCTGCTCGGCAGAGTTGTAATGCCGAGACCCCTCGGGCAGCCGCCCAGGATGAGCCCACCTTCCTTGTGGTGAAACGCTGACACCACCTTAGGAAGAAACTGGGGACGAGTCCGCAGCTCTGCCCTGTCCGAATGGACAATCAGATATGGCTTTTGTGAGACAAAGCCGCCATTCTGACACTCGCCTGGCCGAGGCCAGGGCCAACAGCATGGTCACTTTTCATGTGAGATATTTCAAATCCACAGATTTGAGCGGTTTAAAATGTGATTTGAGGAATCCCAGAACTACGTTGAGATCCCACAGTGCCACTGGAGGCACAAAAAGGGGGTTGTATATGCAATACTCCCTTGACAAACTTCTGGACTTCAGGAACTGAAGCCAATTCTTTCTGGAAGAAAATTGACAGGGCCGAAATTTGAACCTTAATGGACCCCAATTTGAGGCCCATAGACACTCCTGTTTGCAGGAAATGCAGGAATCGACCGAGTTGAAATTTCTTCGTGGGGCCTTCCTGGCCTCACACCACGCAACATATTTTCGCCACATGTGGTGATAATGTTTTGCGGTCACCTCCTTCCTGGCTTTGACCAGGGTAGGAATGACCTCTTCCGGAATGCCTTTTTCCCTTAGGATCTGGCGTTCCACCGCCATGCCGTCAAACGCAGCCGCGGTAAGTCTTGTAACAGACCTGGTACTTGCTGAAGCAAGTCCCTTCTTAGCGGCAGAGGCCATGAGTCCTCTGTGAGCATTTCTTGAAGTTCCGGGTGCCACGTCCTTCTTGGCCAATCCGGAGCCACGAGTATAGTTCTTACTCCTCTACGTCTTATAATTCTCAGTACCTTGGTTATGAGAAGCAGAGGAGGGAACACATACACCGACTGGTACACCCACGGTGTTACCAGAACGTCCACAGATATTGCTTGAGGGTCTCTTGACCTGGCGCAATACCTGTCCAGTTTTTTGTTCAGGCGGGACGCCATCATGTCCACCTTTGGTCTTTCCCAACGGTTCACAATCATGTGGAATACTTCCCGATGAAGTCCCCACTCTCCCGGGTGGAGGTCGTGCCTGCTGAGGAAGTCTGCTTCCCAGTTGTCCACTCCCGGAATGAACACTGCTGACAGTGCTATCACATGATTTTTCGCCCAGCGAAGAATCCTTGCAGTTTCTGCCATTGCCCTCCTGCTTCTTGTGCCGCCCTGTCTGTTTACGTGGGCGACTGCCGTGATGTTGTCCCACTGGATCAATACCGGCTGACCTTGAAGCAGAGGTCTTGCTAAGCTTAGAACATTGTAAATTGCCCTTAGCTCCAGTATATTTATGTGGAGAGAAGTCTCCAGACTTGATCACACTCCCTGGAAATTTTTTCCCTGTGTGACTGCTCCCCAGCCTCTCAGGCTGGCATCCGTGGTCACCAGGACCCAGTCCTGAATGCCGAATCTGCGGCCCTTTAGTAGATGAGCACTCTGCAGCCACCGCAGAAGAAACACCCTTGTCCTTGGAGACAGGGTTATCCGCTGATGCATCTGAAGATGCGATCTGGACCATTTTTCCAGCAGATCCCACTGAAAAGTTCTTGCGTGAAATCTACCGAATGGAATCGCTTCGTAAGAAGCCACCATTTTTCCCAGGACCCTTGTGCAATGATGCACTGACACTTTTCCTGGTTTTAGGAGGTTCCTGACTAGCTCGGATAACTCCCTGGCTTTCTTCTCCGGGAGAAACACCTTTTTCTGGACTGTGTCCAGAATCATCCCTAGGAACAGCAGACGTGTCGTCGGAAACAGCTGCGGTTTTGGAATATTTAGAATCCACCCGTGCTGTCGTAGAACTACTTGAGATAGTGCTACTCCGACCTCCAACTGTTCTCTGGACCTTGCCCCTATCAGGAGATCGTCCATTTTCTTTGAAGAAGAATCATCATTCCGGCCATTACCTTGGTAAGGACCCGGGGTGCCGTGGACAATCCAACCGGCAGCGTCTGAAACTGATAGTGACAGTTCTGTACCACGAACCTGAGGTACCCTTGGTGAGAAGGGCAAATTGGGACATGGAGGTAAGCATCCCTGATGTCCCGGGACACCATATAGTCCCCTTCTTCCTGGTTCGCTATCACTGCTCTGAGTGACTCCATCTTGATTTGAACCTTTGTATGTAAGTGTTCAGCTATTTCAGATTTAGAATAGGTCTCACCGAGCCGTCTGGCTTCAGTACCACAATATAGTGTGGAATAATACCCCTTTCCTTGTTGTAGGAGGGGTACTTTGATTATCACCTGCTGGGAATACAGCTTGTGAATTGTTTCCACTACTGCCTCCCTGTCGGAGGGAGACGTTGGTAAAGCAGACTTCAGGAACCTGCGAGGGGGAGACGTCTCGAATTTCCAATCTGTACCCCTGGGATACTACTTGTAGGATCCAGGGGTCCACTTGCGAGTGAGCCCACTGCGTGCTGAAACTCTTGAGACGACCCCCCCCCACCGCACCTGAGTCCGCTTGTACGGCCCCAGCGTCATGCTGAGGACTTGGCAGAAGCGGTGGAGGGCTTCTGTTTCTGGGAATGGGCTGCCTGCTGCAGTCTTCTTCCCTTTCCTCTATCCCATGGCAGATATGACTGGCCTTTTGCCCGCTTGCCCTTATGGGGACGAAAGGACTGAGGCTGAAAAGACGTTGTCTTTTTCTCCTTTATACGGCAATACTTCCATGTGCCGTTTGGAATCTGCATCACCTGACCACTGTCGTGTCCATAAACAACTTCTGGCAGATATGGACATCGCACTTACTCTTGATGCCAGAGTGCAAATATCCCTCTGTGCATCTCGCATATATAGAAATGCATCCTTTAAATGCTCTATAGTCAATAAAATACTGTCCCTGTCAAGGGTATCAATATTTTCAGTCAGGGAATCCGACCAAGCCACCCCAGCGCTGCACATCCAGGCTGAGGCGATCGCTGGTCGCAGTATAACACCAGTATGTGTGTATATACTTTTTAGGATATTTTCCAGCCTCCTATCAGCTGGCTCCTTGAGGGCGGCCCTATCTGGAGACGGTACCGCCACTTGTTTTGATAAGCGTGTGAGCGCCTTATCCACCCTAAGGGGTGTTTCCCAACGCGCCCTAACTTCTGGCGGGAAAGGGTATACCGCCAATATTTTCTATCGGGGGAAACCCACGCATCATCACACACTTCATTTAATTTATCTGATTCAGGAAAAACTACAGGTAGTTTTTTCACACTCCACATAATACCCTTTTTTGTGGTACTTGTAGTATCAGAAATATGTAACACCTCCTTCATTGCCCTTAACAAGTAACGTGTGGCCCTAAAGGAAAATACGTTTGTTTCTTCACCGTCGACACTGGAGTCAGTGTCCGTGTCTGTGTCGACCGACTGAGGTAAAAGGACGTTTTAACGCCCCTGACGGTGTTTGAGACGCCTGGACAGGTACTAATTGGTTTGCCGGCCGTCTCATGTCGTCAACCGACCTTGCAGCGTGTTGACATTATCACGTAATTCCTTAAATAAGCCATCCATTCCGGTGTCGACTCCCTAGAGAGTGACATCACCATTACAGGCAATTGCTCCGCCTCCTCACCAACATCGTCCTCATACATGTCGACACACACGTACCGACACACAGCACACACACAGGGAATGCTCTGATAGAGGACAGGACCCCACTAGCCCTTTGGGGAGACAGAGGGAGAGTTTGCCAGCACACACCAAAAACGCTATAATTATACAGGGACAACCTTTATATAAGTGTTTTTCCCTTATAGCATTTTAATATATATAGTCATATCGCCAAATAAGTGCCCCCCCTCTCTGTTTTAACCCTGTTTCTGTAGTGCAGTGCAGGGGAGAGCCTGGGAGCCTTCCCACCAGCATTTCTGTGAGGGAAAATGGCGCTGTGTGCTGAGGAGAATAGGCCCCGCCCCCTTTTCGGCGGGCTTCTTCTCCCGTTTTTCTGAGACCTGGCAGGGGTTAAATACCTCCATATAGCCCCCAGGGGCTATATGTGATGTATTTTTAGCCAGAATAAGGTACTATCATTGCTGCCCAGGGCGCCCCCCCAGCGCCCTGCACCCTCAGTGACCGCTGCTATGAAGTGTGCTGACAACAATGGCGCACAGCTGCAGTGCTGTGCGCTACCTTATGAAGACTGAAAAGTCTTCTGCCGCCGGTTTCTGGACCTCTTCACTTTTCGGCATCTGCAAGGGGGTCGGCGGCGCGGCTCCGGGACGAACCCCAGGGTGAGACCTGTGTTCCGACTCCCTCTGGAGCTAATGGTGTCCAGTAGCCTAAGAAGCCAATCCATCCTGCACGCAGGTGAGTTCACTTCTCTCCCCTAAGTCCCTCGATGCAGTGAGCCTGTTGCCAGCAGGACTCACTGAAAATAAAAAACCTAACAAAACTTTTACTCTAAGCAGCTCTTTAGGAGAGCCACCTAGATTGCACCCTTCTCGGCCGAGCACAAAAATCTAACTGAGGCTTGGAGGAGGGTCATAGGGGGAGGAGCCAGTGCACACCACCTGATCCTAAAGCTTTTACTTTTGTGCCCTGTCTCCTGCGGAGCCGCTATTCCCCATGGTCCTGACGGAGTCCCCAGCATCCACTAGGACGTCAGAGAAACAAACAATAACGTGTCTTCTGTGCATGCGTCCCAATAGTTACCTCAGGTGGATGCAGATTGAAGCTGCTGGGAGATCCACGCAGTTCCATTCCTGCTTGGTGACAGGGTGAGTGGCACAAGACGGTGGGCGTGGCAGTGGAAGTTATTCTGACACTGGCTGCCAAATACCATACCAGTCATTGTGAGCAAATACAGGCTGATGACTGCTCGATGGTGAATGTTGTGCGCACCACAGCAGATAGGAGCTACAAACGGTGGGTATCTCAATAGACAATCAGCTGCAACATAAGCAGAATATTGCAGTAGTGGCTGCGTAAAAAGTTGCACCTGCTACTGCATATAGCGTCCACCTCTGAATCAGGCTCAATATGCTTGAAAGGTATGGGGCTTTGTATAAGGGGTTTGTGATGCAAAAACTGCATGTGGTATGTTTTCCCTACAGAAAACCACGTGGAAGTGACTGTCTATTTTTGGGCAGTTTTAGTAATTTGCTTTCATTGGAAATGCCAAAACCGATGACAAAACCATCTGACAATGCAGTTGGTTTTCAACTGACATGAAACCGGCTGATAGTAATTTCTAAGTTTTCACAATGGTCTCTTGTAACATTACCGCTTACTCTGTACTATGGAGTTAATTCAGATAGGGTTCTATCTATCAGTGCCCTCTAAGTTGTAGCATGATTGACAGGGGTGCGGTGGGGGTGGTAACAGAGAGCGTAATTGAAAAAGAGGGAGTGTTAACCCAGTTTCCGAGGTGTGCTTAGACCAGTGCCTGCACCTTCAGAAACAAATTTCCTGACCTCGGCAATGTGAAAACACCAGCCATCCTGCCTAACCTAAGAGATACACAGATCCGATGCTGCATCTTCTGATGCTGTAGTGGATCACAGAAGCATGCAGGATGAGTCTATTTACACAAGATGTCTCCTGCATTAGCAAATTATTGCACAGAAGCTACATCCAAAAACAATCTGCGTCCATCTCTGAATCAGGTCTTATATTCTGTTATCGCTGTGTTAAGTCTGATTAACTTTCAGGAAGAAAAAGCAATGCTTTAAATGTACAACTGTTCAGGCCGCTGCGACCACTAAGCGTGTGTGTGTGTGTGTGTAACCCCTAACAAATGCGTACACGTTGCGTGCGCATGTCATCACGCTGTAAGCACAAAGTAGCTACACGAGCGGCGGAATACATTTTATAACCCCTAACAGGAAAGGAATGCAACACCAATTGTATATATAATGTTGAGGTCCAACCCACCAACAACTATTTACTCAAAAGGGGGTACAACAAGAAATACAATCACACAAGAGAATAGGCTACAATAAATGGATACATACGTGTGTTTGCCTGCGCCACCCGGTCCCGATCCTCAGTCAATCTGGATAGATGACCATCAGAGAATGTGTCTGACCGGCCAGGAGGCTTGGCTTTTATACATTAGTCCAAATCATGAAACAAAGGAAACTGTAATCTCTTCACCTATAGGTCAAAGGGCTGGTCATTTACAGCACAGGAGGGGTCATAGGTCGGTTTGAATAGGTGGGCGATGCCTGGTCCAGGTGCACTTGCAGATGTTCTCCACTCGGTTCCCGCCGAATATCAAGAGTACAGTAAATACAGTGTAATATTAATATTCTGTTCCTGCGCATATCTATGCGCAGGAGCGTGCTATCTTCTGCAAACTGCTACCGGAATATTGCTCTTAAAATACTGTACAGCTGGATACCAAACACCACCTCCTAGCCTAATTATATCCCCTCATATTCTGTAAAGTTGAATCCCTCTGTTGTTATACCTTTAAAGCAAATATAACTCGCTGGTGTGGTGCATGTAGGCTATGTTTAAATTATGTACTATGTGGATTAAATATGAAATATGTCTTTGTGGCTTTTCCATGCAAATGCGTATGCTACCTTATTTACTCATACCACGCGCTAACACGCAGGTCCGCGTGAGCGAACCTACGTAACGTGCGAGCATGCGTACGCACGGCAGAACAAGCACCCGCACGGAGGCCATCTGTGTGGTGTTTGTACGTGATGTGTGTGGCTATAATATTTTCGACTTCGACAGCTGCTATCACCGAGAACCACTATTATATTAATAAACCTCTAAAACTTATAGATAAACTGTTTGTCCTCAACTGCATTTCACATTCCACTGGTACATACTGTTCTATGCCAATAGGACATATCAGCAAGTCCATAAACCAAAGGCGCCAAACTAGCCTGCATGTAATGAATACAGTCCTACATTTGGAGCAGCTTGCAGCATGCACTATGCATGCAGCACCAGTAGTAACCAGAATGAACTTCATGAAATTGAGAGGCTCAGAGAATTACAACATATGGAAGCTCACTATGTAAATGCATACAATTAATCCAGGTAACAATCCTAACCCCAATGAAGTAGATAGAGTTATGGAATCCATAATCTTAAGTGTGCAGCAACACGTTTACTCCATAGTTCACAGGAAGATGTCAGCATATGATATATGGATAGCCCTGCAGACAGCATATGAAAACAGAGGATATACATGAGGAGAATACATTTGAGGTGCATTACCAATTTGAGTGAAAGCAGAGAAATTACTTCATTGATAGAATGTACATCTGTAGGAATTCAAGTTGACAATAAGAACGTTGCTACAGATAATAACTTCTGAACACAACTAAACTAACAACAGAGATTGGGCCTGATTCAGATGTGGTACAAGCAGATGCCTCCTGCTGTAGTAGTAATCCGACCTGCGTCCTAGGACACAGCATTGGACCAGTCACTCAGCATCGGACGGCTTGCGGCACCCATGGTGATGCGCAAGACATCCGTTGCAGAGGCCAGGAAATCTCCATCTGATGATGAGATCCCTAGCCTTTTCCCTCCCCCTAAATAGCAGTCCCCTCACCACCCCCAAATGGCATCTGACTGTCAATCAATAACAGTCTGATTCTGGTCTGTGCTCTAAGTTACAGGACCCTCCTGCATATGCGCAAAATACTTTGCACAGCCCGTCGCAGATCCTTCGGGATCTGGAAAACCCTCATTGTGAGGGCAAAACTGTTGCAGTTCCAAGAACACACACCAGTTGAAGTAAGTGCTGAGAATAATGCATTACACACAAAAAGTGTTTTAATGTGTAGCAGCCCCAGATCCTCGCTGGCAGCTGCAGCGAATCAGTGTGTTAAATCCCGGTGCACTGAATCGAGGGGCTGGGGTGCAAGGGGCCACTGCAGCCAAGAGTCCAATCCCAGAGCTGTAGGGCTTTGCGTGACGGCTGCTGGTCTCGAAGCATCAGAGCATGCCAGTGCTATATGCGGGTCACCTCCGGAGGCTACGCCAAAGAAGAGAGTTAACCTCTGGTGCAGGGGAAGTTGCAGAGAGTGGCCTGCTGGGGGCACCAGGAAAGCTGCCCCCAAGCATGGCGGTAGTTTGTCGGGGCTGCAGGGCTGTACATTGATCACTGGGGTTCAGGTGCTCCTGGCGCCCCCGGCAATAAAATTTCAGCAGAGCTGAGTGACTGCACGCCAGGGGATAGGGAGAGCCAGCACCCTGCACCCCCAGCATGGAGAGAGAACAGTAACAATAGCCCAGCGCTCACACCGAAAATACAAGTATAAATGTTTAAAATAAACATATTGTGGTGTAATGCACTGCAACCTGATTATGTGCAGCCAGGTGCACGCCACAAAATATGTATATACAGTATGTAAAATGTATTTAAATGTATTTTAAGTAAAATTGCACTTATTTGTATCCTTACTTGCTCTTTGTGGGCTGCTGGGTCTCCCAGTCCCTCTCCCAGGCAAACAGAATGCCTTCTGTTAAAGCCTCCCACATGGAAGTAACATGGGAAGGCAGAGGAACAGCTAAGGATCCCAGCCAGCTAAGTGTTTTAATGGAGCTCCAAAGAGCTCCCAAACGGTGGGCAGGAAACCCTGCCAGGGGATCTTGTCTTCTCATCTTCGAGCTCAGGTTCAGGCTAGAGGTGGCAGGCTTAGTCCCTGAGCAGATTCGTGGAAATATTTTTGGAGCGAACTTATTTCCTCACTCTAGACCTGACAGCACCAAAGTGTGACGAACACCATGGGTGGGCTTGGGCACAGAGGAGTGACCACTCCCCACTGTCCATAGAGTACAATGTTAAAAGTGATAATGCCATGACCATGCAAGGCACATGCACTTAACTTGATTGGGTAAAGATAACAGGGCGGAACTACCCCTGTGGTATTGTGTGTTGGATGAAGATAAAAGGAGGCCTGCATCCCTCAGAAAGTGTACATCTTTTGTGACATCTTGAAGTGTGGAACTACTGTAACATCTTGGGGGCTATTTAAATGTTTGTTCTTTTGTGATAACTGAATGGGCACCATTGTTGCTATTTAACTGTTTGGGGTGCCCTAATTATTGTGCTTATAGCGCCCAGTTAGGCAGGGTCTAGCCGTGTAAAGCAGCAAAACCTGTCTAAACTAATGGGGGCGACAGGGAAAAGTCCCGTTTGGTCGCCCAAACAGCTAACTTTTCACACATTTCAGCTCGCAGCCTCCAGAGGTGGTGGCAGTAAAATACCAGCCCACTGCACAGTGTGTGAAATCAGTAACAGGCGGTTACTTATGGTAAGAAGGAATCCCCTATTGCCCAGGTCCCTTGAGACCCAAATCCAATCTGTGATTGATTGATGCAGGCAGCTAGAGCGCTTCCGGTCACATATACTTTTAATCTTTTGACCCTTTTTTTGTCTGGATACGAACCTATTGTAATTATAGTATTAGGACCGCTCTGAAGATTGAATTTATTCTGTTGCACTGACCTTTAATTGGGATCAGTATGAGACCTTGGTGCATGGGATCCCGGCGCTTGAAATACAGATGCCGGGATCCCGATATTGAAGAAGCTGACAGCGGTGAGGGTGTTCTCCCTTCTCCCCAGCCCTAACTCTTCCTACTCGCAGCCTAACCCCAACCACCCCCCACCCCCGCCTGCTGCCTAACCCCCCCCAGAGGTGACTAAACCTAATCCCGTGTCCCTGCTGCATAAACCTAACCCCCCCTTCCCCGCCGCTTAACCCTCCGAGGGCGGTGCCTAATCCTAACCTCTCCTCCCCGCTGCCTAACCCTAACCACCCGGGACGCAGCCTAACTCTCCTCCTGCAGCTTAAACCTACCCTGCGCCACGGTCTGTCCACGTTCAGGATCCCGGCTGTCGTATTCCGGCGCCGGGATGGTGCACTCATTCTGGATGCCAGGGTCGGTATTCTGACTGCCGGGATACCAACAGCTGGGATCCTGACTGCTTCCCCTTTAATTAAACATATTTTTATGTATGTAATAAATTGAATATATATATTTCATGTGGTCACTATTGCGTTCTTTTTATTGAGGCTTTTTCCATAATAATAATAATAATATCACCATATACTGTGATACACAGTTCTGTAGGAGCTACTAATGTAATATGCAATTAGTATAGTGGCAGAACATGGGGAGCTCTGCCCCAAGCTTCACACTGGTGTGGTCATCTGAGAACAAGTACATTATATGATGTGAAACACAGATCTGTAAGAATTGATTCATTTAATATACAATCATCATAATTGCAGCGACAGGGGGAAATGGGTCTCCCAATGATGTGGGTGTCTGATGACAAGTGCATTATATACTGTGATACACGGATTAGAAAGAAGTGATTCAAGTGATATAAGATCAGTATAATGGCAGTGATGGGGAAGAGGGAGGACTGTCGGCTCTGGGCCGCTCCTTGATTTTAAAGTCTGAGGACAGGTATGCTGTGATATGCAGATCTGAAAATATTAAGCATGGAAAGTAAAAACAACCGGACCTTCAGACAGAATCTGAACATCACAGAGCAGTAATGTAAATGAATAGATCGAAGTTTATGTGCTAGGCTTGTGGATAAAAAAAAAAAATTCAGACAACACATTCTATCTTCTATGTCAGTAAACCAGTCAAACCACATAATGACACAGCTGAAATAACATCATGTTACATCACATAAGTGAGGGGAATACTGTAGATAGATGAATGGCCACTGGACAGATCACATTGTCATGTTTCACACCCTCAGGCCAGATCATGTCACACAACTCCTACACCTGTACTAGGACCTTGAGTCAGTGATATCAACCGAGCAGGTTCTACCAATCTATTAAAGCTGATATATTGCCATGGGCAGTTTCTTCACTTTATCTATTTCAGAGATTTAATACATTCCCTCTCAGCCAAGAGAATAGTTGGTGTCAGTAAAAGATTAGTTGTTGTCAGTAAAGAAGTATGGGCTATAACTTGAAAGTACTAGAACTGCATTTATCAGTAAACATGTTTGCCCATTAAACTGACCGTTGTAGTTCTCAGTCTCAGTATATGCATTTGGGCAGTAAACCGACAATTGCAGCAGCCTGTACCAGTAGAAACGTTTGGATAGTAAGCTGACGGTTCTAATGCAGTGTCAACTAAAGCTGATCAGAAAGTAGAAGGGCCCTAAATACCTGATAAAACATTCCCACCATTTTATAGCCCTGTAAGATGGCTCTTGCCCTAATGTCTGTGAAAAGGCGTCTCCCGAATCTCTGATTGTACACTGGACTTTACCCTTACACTGCTCATAACTAGAACTCGATTCATTAACCCCTGCACAGCAAGTGACATAACAGCATTGAACTGTACAAGTTAAACTGTGTGCTGCAGGCTAATTGGTGGTATAATTCTTGAACACCTAATGACAATGTATCACATCTCATGCCTGTACCCACACAGGTAAATCAGATATTGAACAAACACACATTAACATTTTACTTATTATCTGTAGCTGCTGATGTGAGACAAGGAATTGGGTCATAAATTTTTCATTTTACTTATTACTATATACACAGAGATTTTAGGGATGAGGCGGGTATTAATTGTACAGTACTTTATTATCTCGTGGGTCTCCAATGAAATGTACAGGAAATCGGTAATATAGCATGATACATCTCGTGTACATTCTTTTCCTCCCTACTCCACAACACAGATATTGACAGTAGAACCACCTTCTCCAACCAGCTGAATCATCCCACTCTGCCCTGCAGAATGACACCTGGATACTCCAATGCTGTAAATAAATACACAAAGTGCTAAAGCAATGCAGAAATACGGGAGTGACACAACTAGGCAACGGGATACTAACCCAACACTGACTGGGTTAATGAGTAGCCACAGCATGGCAGTTCTTGGCAGGGAGATAAATGGCATTGGTGTTCTATGTAATGTAAGCAGAACCTGATCATTTAATCCTGGAGCCCAGATGTCATGGAACCTGTTTCGTCCAACATACAAAACACTCTCTATACAGACATCCTTTCGTATGTATCACACTATAACATCCCCATTAATATCCCCAACAAGGAAAGAAGCCTACAGAGGCTAGCCTAGAATAGAACTGTGGATGTACCCATAGCAAGCTACTGTAGTAGTCTTCCCATATTGTGTTTCCTGGTAGCTCTCAAAAAAGACCTTTACAAAGTTGAAGTTTCTCTTCTCTACTTACAGGTGACAGTCTCTTTGTCTGTATCGTATTCAGCCACTTTTTCATGGTGTATCCAGCTGGCTGCCTTCCCTCCAGCTGGTGGTTAGAAGGCACGGCAGTGTGGTTGTAGGATTGAATTTATGCAACTGTGCTGAGCGTGTTTAGGACTGTGTATGTGCAGCTGTGAAGAAAGAGCTGCAGAGCATATGCAAACTGTCACACTAGAGGCCAGTACTGTGCCTGCAGCAAGATCACATGTGTGTCAGGAACATCTTGTGATTAGCAGATACTGCGTTAGTAATTAGGTTACAATACTTGTAAGAGGAGGAGTATATAGCTTACTACTCACATTAATGAGACCACACTACTATCTCGGAGAAGCCCATTCGGAAAATTAGACTGTAATAAAATACTAGCATGTACTGTATTTGCCTTTCTAGTAATTTGCCACCATGAGTCTCAGTAATAAATATATGGTGATGGCATGGTGCTGTGTATTAAGTATATGATACTAGCATAGCACTTGCTTGGTGTAATGTTAGTGTTACTGCCTAGCAGCACTAAGGTCGTGTGATAGATTCCCACCATGGCCCTAACGGTGTGGAGTTGGTATATTCTCCTGTGCTTGTGTGGGTTTACTCTGAGTACTTAAGTTTCCTCCCACAATCCAAAAATATACTGGTAGGTTAATTGGCTCCTGCATATTGCCGGGTCAACACGGCCGGTGTGCGGTGTGAAAGCGTCATGGTCGAATTCCCGGGTCGCCTGACCCGGTAATTCAACACGGGAATAAAGCAGTTTTATTCCTGGGTCGAAAACCGGATCAGTGGCAGCGTAAACGTGTTCCCGGGTCAATGCGACCCGGGACCCGTTCTCTATAATAGGGAGAGAGCGGGGGCGGAGGCGTGGAGATGAGCTCATCTCCCAGTGCCGCCTCCGCCCCCGCTGCCGGCTCCAGTAAGCCTCCTGTTAGGGTCTAATGCCGGATCCCACCTGGGAAGGACCCATTTCCAATTCCTGGGCCACGATACCATAACTGGGTGCATGATTTCGGCTGGACCCCTGGCACACTCCCTTCACTAGCAGAGGCACAGGGGCACTCGGGATTGCAACCGGATCACTGGGGAACAGGCAAGGTCTGTAACCCACTCGCAGACCCGCGTATAGCGCAGTCCATTTACCGCTGGCCGTGGGATAGGGCCAGCGGCACTGACGTGTTCTCGGGCCATTAAGTGTTCACTGCGACAACACTATACCACCAGTGCTATAATGTACACTAGCGCTGGGGACACAAACAGGCCAGGAGAATCGTAGTGAAGTTCAGCATAGGGGAGGTCATCGCTTCCCCAGCGGCACCTCTCCCCGCAGCCCAGGGTGCCATTCCACAGCGGTCTTCCCGCCCTGGGCTTTTCCTCCCTCCTCCTCCTCTACAGAGAGATGCTGGGCAGCCATTCTCTGAGTTCTGCAGGTCTCCAGGAGCAGTGAGCAGAATCTCCCTGTATAGCTTTACCACATAGCAGGTTATATACAGCGCTGTATCCACCAAGCCTCTTATATAGAGCAGGGTAGTTGATATCAGTTCCCATTGCAGTTAATTTGTTTATTCTGCATTGTATGTGACTTATGCTAGTGCTGCTGTATGCTTTCAATATCTCTCTGTCTGATATTGCTTTCGCTTCTCTCTCTGAATAACGCATGAAAACTGGTGTGTTTACCGTTACAGTTACCACACTGTACTATATATTGTAATTGTGTGTGCACTTTCTCACATATTACTCCTGTTACACACTGCACATTGCCATATTTGTGTACACAGTAACACTGCTATGTCTAACAAAGCTAAGACCAAGCAGTCAGGAGCTTCTACAATGGTTGCATATAAAACCTGTAACACAGAGGTTTTACCTCAGGAATTGTTACAGGATGGTCAGCGCACAACCTGTACGGTGCCTCCTAATACCTCAGCCCCTCTAGCACTTGTACAAGAACCTCTGTCACTATGTTGCTGACTAAAATTGCTGCCCATATTGCTACCCCACCTGTGACTCCCCTATCGGTATATCACAAACACTACAGCCTGTGGCTCCCCCTATGGCTATACCACAATCACTGTAGGCCTCAATGGCTCCCTCTATGGGATTTCCACATTCATTACAGCCTGTTTATCAGGCAACTGCAAGGAATCATTAGTTACTGCTGAGCAGGCTGAGGTTTCAGATGCTGAATCCCTTTCAAGGGAGGAGGAAGAGGCCACACCTAAATTTCATGTGGCTGCTTTAATTAGGGCAATTAAGTTGTCACTTCAGCTAGAAGATGCTGAACCAGCAGCTACCACTAAAGAAACTCTGCAGAAATGGCAGAAAGTAGTTTTAGCTGAGTTTCCTCATTCGGACCACTTCACAGAAGCTATGAGCGAAGTATGGAAAACTAATAAGAAGTCTACGGTCCCTAAGAAGTTCAGTTCCTTTTATCCAGCTTGTACAATGTGGGAAACTCCATCTACGGTGGATGCTCATGTGACACGTTTCATTAAAAGTACAATGCTCCCTTATCCCTATGGCATCTTCCCTTAGGGATTTCCCAAACAGGCAGTTGGACATGTGTTTCAAGTCTATGTACTCCCTCACAGGAGCAACGGCTAGACCAGCTACTGCTACAGCCTGGGTGGCTAAGACCATAGAGACTTGGACAGACAACCTTGAACAAAGTTTCACCTCTGATCCCACCAAAGACCAGTTGTCTCTACTCAATAATATTAGAGACACAGCCTATTACATTGGAGAGGCAGCTCTGGACACAGTCCTCTAAGGCTTCCGCTGTTTCCATTGCAACTCGCAGCATTGTGTGGCTCCGATCTTGGAAAGCAGAATCAGACGCAAAGAAGGCCCTGGAAGCCTTACCATACACAGGCGACCTCCTGTTTAGATCAGAACTAGACAAAATTGTTGAGAAATTGGCTACCGCTAAGACAGCCTGTCTGCCTTCAGCATCTTCAGCGTGACCTAGGACTTCATCCTTGTTGTCCTTTCACCAGCAAGGCAAAACCAAGGTTCATACATTTGCGAGACTGTCTCGCATAGTCAATGCTTCCAAACCAAAAACTAAAAAAGCTTGGACTGCCAGTCATCCAACTTCCAAGCCAGAGGACAAACCCTCAGCCTGACGGGGCAGTTCTCATCCTGGGGTGGGAGGCAGACGTCTTCAATTCGTCCACACATGGGGCCAGGTAATCACAGATGCCTAGGTCCTAGTAGTGGTCTCTCACAGGTACGATCTTTCCTTCCTGAAGCATCCCCCTAGACAATATTTCTCTACCACTCCATCTCCGGATCCAGACAAAGCACAAGCACTGTCTGGAGTCATACTATCCCCCCTACAGTTGGGGGTTATTATCCCTGTTCCACAGTCTCAGCAGGGTCAGGGGTTCAATTACCCCTTTTTGTTTCAGAAACCAATTGAATCATACTGTCCAATTCTGAAATTACGGGACAAATACCACAAGGTCTCCAGGTACCGTATGGAAACTCTACAGTCCATTGTCCTGGCTATGCAACCTGGACACTACATGGTCTCCCTGGATATTTAGGATGCATACCTCCATGTACCTATTGCACCCTGTCATCAATGATATATTCGCTTTGCTGTTTTACAACAGCATTTCTAATTCCATGCCCTTCCCTTAGGTCAGTCTACAGCCCCCAGGGTGTTCACCAAACTCATGGCAGTGATGGCGGCCACTCTCCGGAAACGTGGAATTCGGATATTGCCCTACCTGCCTGGACAAATTGCTTCTTCTGGCACAGTTTCCAATGGTGCTGGAAAGTCACCTAAAACAGACGGTGGCCTTCCTTCAGTACCATGGATGACTAATCAACTTGCCCAAATACTTGCCCAAATACTCAGACTGGACAGGGTTACCATCTCAAATCCAATTCTAGACCTTGATTCTACCCTGATCTCTGCGGGCATCTCTGTCATGGTGGTTACACACGACCAAGTTAGACAAGGGATGACCATTCTGGATCTCACACTACTGATGCCAGTTTCAGGCAGTCACTCCTTTCAGGGTCACTGGTCTCTTCTGAAAGGGGTCTCCCGATCAACATCCTAGAACTTCGAGCTGTGTATCAGGCCCTTCTGATGGCCCAGGCCCTGCTCCAGGGTTCTCCAGTACAGATCAAGTCGGACAATGCAACGGCAGTGGCATACTGTATATAAATCGACAGAACGGCAGTCGGCACAGGTAACAAGGATTCTTGCCTGGGCATAACTTCACCTCCTGCCCATAGCCATGATCTTCATTCCAGGAGTCCTCAACTGGAAAGCAGACTTCCTCAGTCGACAGGACATTCAAGCTGCAGAATGGTCTTTCCATCCAGAGGTCTTTTAGATAGTGGTACGCAAATGATGCTTCCAGACGTCGATTTCATGTCCTCTAGACACAATCACAAGGTTGCAGTGTACAGGGGCCAGGACAAGAGATCCAGGAGCGAGCTTCGTGGATGCTCTCACAGTCCCCTGGGACTTTCATCTGGCCTATCTCTTCCCTCCAGTGTCTCTACTTCCCAGAGTACTGCAAAAATTCAAAGAGGACGGCGACATGATCATACTACTGACTCTAGCATGGCCCAGACGCCAGAAGTTCACAGCTCTAATAGATCTCTCCATAAATGAGCCATTCCTTCTGCCTCTTTGTCCAGATCTACTCTGCCAGGGGCCCTGCCTAGACTGTCTTTGATGGTGTGGCTCTTGAAACTTCACTCCTAAGGGACAAAGGTTTCTCTGGGGTGGTGATTCAAACTATGCTTCAGGATAGGAAACCAGCCTCTACTCACATTTATCACTGGATTTGGTACTCCTATTTCCAGTGGTGTGCTCATCATCACTAAGATCCCAAGGTCCTTCGGATCCCTAGATTGTTAGCCTTCTTGCAGGCAGGACTCTCCATGGGTCTTCGTCTGGTTTCTCTCAAGGTGCAGGTTTCCGCTTTGCTTGTCTGGTTCCAGAAGAGACTGACTCCTTTGCCATGCGTACCTTCTTATGGCTCTACAACGCAGTCCATTTGAACCACTGGAAACAGTAGACCTCAAGTGCTCACCACTAAAACTTTTTCTATTAGCTATTTGCTGGTCTCTGACTTGGGTGCTCTGTCATGTCACTCCCCTTTTCTGATATTCCACCACGGTCCTTTGGATTAAATGTGGTTACCTACTTAAGGTAGTATCTAAATTTCATGTCAACGAACCAATTGTGGTACCGGCCTTCCAGTACCCTGGTCTCTTACCAGAAGAATCCATGTTGGATGTGGTCTGTGCTCTTCGAAACTATGTGGACCGCACTAGTTTTGTTAGGAAAACATGCCTTATTCGTCCTCTATGGATTCCATAAGCGGGTCTGGCAAGCCAATAAACAAACATTGGCACGTTGGCTTTGCATGACCATATCACAAGCTTATACATAGGCTGATCTGCCCATTCCGAGTACAGTATCTGCTCATTCTACTCGCCCTGCGGGTCCTTCGTGAGCAGCACGCCGTGAAGCGTCTGCTGAACAATAACACAAGGCTGCTACGTGGTCTGCCCACATGTTTCTTAGGTTCTATGCCTTTGATACATTTGGCTATCAGGATGCAACCTTTGGCGACAAGTCCTCATTTCAGCTTAGGAGCATTCCCTCCCTATAACAACTGCTTTGGGACATCCCAAGGTTAACCCTGTGGAGACCATGGACCTCAAAGAAGAAAAGAAAGTTATGGTAACACTTACAGTACCTTCAACAACTCTTTTTCTTCTAGGTCTACGGGATCCCCAGGGCACCCACCCTGATGCACAACGCTTCAATGGGTTGCCTTACGGTGACCAGTTCCCTTCTCTTCTCTATGAGAGTGTGATTTTCTGTGTGTACAGATGGAGCCACGCTAATCGTGGCTCCGTCTGTGCCTGGCTGCGCATGGGAGCGTCCCTGTGCACTCCCGTAGCGGGGCCAGGGGCTGGATCGCCTAGTCCTGTCGGGATTGCACATTTGCGATGGAGCCGCACTAGATGAGTGCGGCTCTATCTGTACCATACTTTGTTCTCCCTTTCTCCAGCATGGGGGCGGGGTATGAAGGCAGAAGAGCCCACTGCTTCATGGGAGCCTCGCAAAGCTGTATTGTTCGGTGCCGGTCCTGGTCTCCACCACATTATACCCCAAGGTTAACCCTGTGGATCCCATGGATCTCCAAAAAAGAGTTAATGAAGGTAAGTTTTACCATAACACTTTCTTTTCCAGAAAAACACTGTAGCATATCATTTTGTATGCAAATAAGAGTCGTAATCACACACAGAATATAGGCATTCTGCATATTATGTTCATCAACAGAAGCTGCTTGTGTGTCCTATTTCATTACATTGCGTCTTTGAAAAAAATGCAAAAAAAGACCCTCGGCACTACCTAGTCACATGGAACTCACGCGTTATGTGTAATACGACTTTTAGCACACAGAGCAAAGATGTAAGTGGACACATCTGTATGCCTGAAAAATAGTAATTCGAAACCATCTAGATAATGTCTGCTTGTTAGCAGCCCAGCCTCTTTTGTGAAATCCGTATAAAATAATAGAGTATCGGTACTTCATAGAGATTTGGTTCGATCCACATAAATTTGAAATGCATGAACAACTTAAAGCAATGCTTCACTTGCAGTGATGGCAAGAGGATTGAAAGGCTGGCACAACAATTTCCTGAATGATATGAAACCTGGAGACAACTTTAGGTAGGTAGCCAGAGCTAGTTCTGAGGACAGCCCTATCCTGGTGAAAAATCAAAAAGGGGGAGTGATAAGATAATGCTCCTAGGTCAGACACCCTGTGTGCTGACACAATTAGCCATTTCATACCACAGATTTCAAGGGTTCAAACAGTAAAGTCTATAAAGCCTGCAGCACTAAAGATAAGGCTCAGGGGTCACCGGAGGGACAAAAAGAGGTTGTATCCTGAGAACTCTCTGAAGAAAGGTCCGGACTTCAGCTATACAAACAGTCTTAAGTAGAAACTATACTGAAAGAGATGAAACTTGCACTTTAAGGGTCGCTAAGTGGGGACCCAGATCCAATCCTGCTTGCAGAAAGCCCAGGACTCTTGCCACCCTACAAGTTTTAGGATCGTGGCGTCTACTGTAGGTGCACACCACCTAAAGTACTAGTGCCATGTTATGTAGTAAATCCGAGCCAAGGCAGGTTTACTAGCACTGAGCAAGGTCTGTCTAAAGAGCCATGCCATCATAGACAGACGAGCCAAGTCTGTGTGTAGACACGGTCCCTGAATCAACAGAACTTGCTGCAAAGGCAGTCTGAGGGGATTTTCTACTGATAGACCATGAAGGACTGCAAACCAAGGACGGCCAGTGTAGAGCTATGAGGATCCATGGTGCTTCCTTCCTGCTGGAGCTTGCGAAGTACCCTGGAAAGGAATGATACCGGAGGAAAGATGTACTGCCAGATCACCCACGAAAGCTGTGCTGGGATCTCTGGAACTGTATCTCAATCATTTGTAATTGTGGCATGACACCATAATATCCACATCCAGAATGCCTCACTTGTCCACCAATTGTTGAAATATTTCCAGATGCAGAGCCCACTCTCTAAAGCAGGGACGTGCAGTCAGGGGAGGAAGGGGAGGCAGTGCACCCCTCTCATTAGTGGTTAAAATAATACAAAGAAGATACTTATGACACAGATTCTGTGTCATAAGTATCTGCTTTGTATTACAATAACCATTTTTACTTTAAAATTAGGTTTGGGAGGCACCGATAGTGGTGCCTCCCATTGCCAATAGGAGAGGTGCGGGAGCGGGGGGTGGGCGGGGGCAGGGCCAAGCTGAAGGCAGTAAAATCCCACTGGAAATAACCTGAGAAGCGGCACTTGTATAAGTGCCTCGGTGGACAGAGACGTGCTTTCACTGTACATGAAAGCACGCCCCTGTCAGTCAGGGAGATGTGATTAGACAGCGGATCTGTCACTGGATACAGCTGTCCAGTGATGGATCCGCTGTCATCACTGGTTGGGCAGTGGGTATGCAGCGAGCAAAGGTGCAGGCGTTTGCGGCAGCGGGATCCGGCGGGGATAGTTGGCATGACAGCAGGCCTGGATCCAAGAGGATCCAATCCTTGCCTGTCATTTTGCAGAGTTCAGCAGTGGAGCGGCTCCAATTTAAAAAATGGCGCCATTAGCGTCATTTTTAAAATCTAAGATGGCCGCCGCAAGCCAATCAAGGCTCGCCGCATCATCGCCCCGTCCATGGGGGCTGGCTTATATAAGCCAGCGCAAGGAATCGGCTGTCAGTCCACCGGTGGGGAGGGAGCGTGCAAAAGCTCCCGAAGACAGAAGATGCCAGGAAGTCCTGGGAGGCGGCAGTCATGGAAAAGAGCTGCCCAAGGCCACCACCCTCCAGGTGAAGACCCTGTGCATAAACATTTTTTTTTTTAAATGTGTCTTGTGTTTATTTTAATATTTTCTTTACAGAAGGACTACAGGTGCCAGTGGGCCCTGATTGTCCGGGCATGCAGACACTTGTGCTTCTCCAAGTGGCGACTTGCTGGGACCTGTAGGCAGCCTGTAAAGAACAATATTAGTAAGTCATGTACCCCGCACCCACCGCCACCAAGGATGCAGGGCATAGCACGTGCTGGTTGTTGCTCGGGAGGGGGGACTCTATTCATTTTTTTTCTGGGGGCTCCACTTTCCAAGGTATTCCAGGCCTGGGCTGACTGGGGGGGTTTAATGTGATGGCAGGGGGACCCCACACTGAGTGTCCCCCCTGCTATGCATTACTCCCCCTGGCTGGTTCAGCCTTGTGCTGGTTTTGGTCAAGTGTGGGGAACCCCATATCTATTTTTTTTTATAATACGGGGGAAGGGGGGGAGGGGGTACAGTTAATCATCTAGTGCCTCACCAGCCAAAAACCTTACCGCTCTACAGTGTACGTCCTGACGGCTTAGGAAGTCTGTTTCCCCAGTTGAGAACTCCTGGAATGAACAGCGCCTGAGATATCCTGGAGGTGATGTTCTGCCCAAGTGAGAATGTGAGCTACATCCTGCATAGCGGCCTAATTATTTATGTAAGCTACTGAGGTCACATTGTCGGACTGTACCTGAACGGGTCTGTCGCAAAGAAGATCCTATGCCAGAAGGTGTGCTTTGTACACTGCTCCAATTTCCAGAATGTTGATGGGCAGACTACTGTCCTATATTGTCCATCGTCCCTTGAAAGGACTGGTGTCTGTGGTGAGGAGCACCCAATCCGGGAACAAAAATGGATGCCTCTTGTTCAAATGGGACGTGTGTAGCCACCATAACGGGAAGCCAGAGCTCCTGTGATAGCACTATGATCTGTGTCCTGATGAGCTAGTGCTGGCCGTTCCAATGTGACAAAATCAGACACTGAAGAGGCCTGGAGTGGAATTGTGCATACTCCACCATGTCGAAGGTGGAGACCATGGATCCCAAGACATGCATGGCTGAGTGGATGGACACTAGTCATCATTAAAGTAAGCTGCACAGGTGAGTGTGAAGGGCTGATACCTTGTTTGGTGGCAGGAAGATCCTCTGTACCTGCGGATGGCTCCCAGATTTAAATCGTCTGAGAGGGGGACAGAGAGGACTTTTTCCAGCTCAGAATCCGGCTGTGCATCTGTACAAGAGCAATGGTCAAACAGAGATATTGCTGTAAAGTCTCTGGTTATTGTTCTAGTATCAGCAGGTCGTCCAGGTAGGGAAGGATACGAACGCACTGACGCCTGAGATGTGCGGCCATAACTTCAAAAATCTTGGTAAAGACCCGAGGTGCTGTGGAAAGTCCAAATGGCAGACGACTGAACTGAAAGTCTTGCTGATTGACAGCAAACCTGAGGAAACACTGTTGGTTGTAATAGGCAAACGCAGGTATGCATCCTGGATGTCCAGGGAAACCATAAAGTCCCCAGGCTCCAAACCAAAACAATGGAGTGGAGGGTGTCCATACGAAACCTGGGGACCCTTATGAACCTGTTGAGAGACTTCAGGTTGAGGACTGGTCGAAAGGACCCACTGGGTATTTGGATAAGAAACAGAGTGGAATAGAAGCCTGTCGCCTGTTGTCATAAGGCAGCGGTGGGGAACCTTTGGCCCTTCAGCTGTTGTTGAAATACAGCATGCCCTGCTACAGTTTTGCTATTTGGTCATGCTAAAATTGTTGTAGTGCATGCGGCTGACCGCGAGTAACCTCACCGCTGACCGCAAAGTTCCCACCATTGAATATAATGGAGCGGCTTTGCGATGCGCTGTCTGCCAGCTCAGACGCGTATAGCCAATCAGGAGAGTGCCACGACGTGGCGCTCCCTGATTGGCTGAAGGGACCCTCTGTGACAGGAGTCACGGGGGGTCTCAGCATTCGGGGAAAGGGGTCCCATGTTTACACATGGGACCCCTTTCAGTCCGTGGTCCGGGTATGCGGTTTGTTTTTTGCCAAGTACGTGGATTACAAATAATAACAGGACACTGGATTTAGGTGAGTATAATTTTATTTTCAGGTACCCCGGATTCTTGGAGACGTCGACAGATGGAGACGTGAACACAGTCGGCGTGTGAACATAGGTAAGTATGTGTGTGTCGGCATGTATGTAATAAAGTTTTACTTTCAAGGTGTGCGTGTCCTGTCTTTATTTGGGTATTTTTTTTGCAGAAGAATTACAGGTACCAGCGGGCCCGTTTCCCCCCCGCATGCTGGTAGTTGTGGTTCTCCAAGTACCAGCTTGCGGGGAGGCTTGCTGGGACTTATAGTTCTTCTGCAAAAAACAATATTCTTTGATTTTACACAAGGCTATCAGCCCCCCATCAGCAGCCCTTGGATGGGGGGGACAGCCTCGGGCTTCACCCCTGGCCCTTGGGTGGCTGGAGGGGGGGACCCCTTGATTTAAGGGGTCCCCACTCCTCCAGGGTACCCCGGCCAGGGGTGACTAGTTGGGTATTTAATGCCACGGCGCAGGGACCGGTATAAACGTGTCCCCCAGCTGTGGCATTATCCCCCCAGCTAGTGGAGCCTGGTGCTGGTTCAAAAAATACGGGGGACCCCTACGCTTTTTGTCCCCCGTATTTTTTGCACCAGGACCGGATGCACAGCCCGGTGCTGGTTCTAAAAATACGGGGGATCCCCAGTCAATTTTCCCCCCGTATTTTTACAACCAGGACCGGCTCAAAGAGCCCGAGGCTGGTTTTGCTTAGGAGGGGGGACCCCACGCAATTTTTTTTTCTGTTTTTTAAAAAATTTTGCGCCGTCGGAATAGTCGAATCCAGGACACACTTATCCGTCAGTTGGTCCGTTTTCCGACAGCGGGACTGTCGAATCCGTTTTTTATTGAATATGTCGAATTCGAGTCCCGGCGGCAGGGTGTCTGACGGCCGGAATTCGACGGTCGAATTGTGTCGAATTAAAAAACGGGCGAAAAAATGCCGCAATTCGCCCTTAGTGAGAGGCGGCGCGGAAATGAGCTCATCTCCCAGCGCCGGCTCCGCCCCCCCCCGCTATGGCAACCGGCCTGGCATATTGCCAGGTCGGGATGCCAGCGCTGAGGCTCCAGTGCCGACTCCCACCCGGGAAGAACCCGTTTCCAATTCCCGGGTGGGATCCGGCATTGGAGATCTGAAAGGGGTATTAATAACTCCCTTATCGATATCCGGTTAAATTGCCTGTCTGTCAAAATACACCAGTTGAACCAGCATTTGCTTCACAGCGTGTAAAAGTACTTGTGCTTCTTAAACCATTTTTTATTGTATGGTACGAACTGGGCTTAGTCCTAGTTCATTCTGTGTTTTGGCAGACAGGTGAGGAAATTGTCTCCGTATTTTACGGTGTCTTATATATTGATACTTGTTTACACCAACCGGTAGTTCCAGTAGCGTATCTATAATGGGAGAACCCATTTCTTTAATATTTACCCCTCCAGAGATGCACTTAGGTGGTAGCAGCACTGCACAAATGCCGGCGTTCACACATGTACAGTAGGAAAATCACCAGGATTATGTCCGCAGCGCCATTTAACTGAAGATCTGTGCATGTGCACTAAGCTGTGGCACAGCGCTAGGGTCTACTGGAGACCCTAGGGCTCAGAATCTACTGCTCTGCCACTTAGAGACAAGGGGGGCCAGACAGAGACTGCACATGGCCCCCTCCTCTCTTAATACGCCCCTGGCTAGTCTTTATTCGCTAATCAAGATGTTTAAAATTTACACTTTACAAAGATGTATTTACAATTACCTTCTTCCTCTGTTTAAGTGGATAAAAGCATGTTATCTCTTTTTGTCTTTGTCTCCAAGTCAGTTTCTACCCTCCTGTGTTTTCCCTACTCCCCTCCACCTTAATAACAGAAATTGTTCTCAGAGTTTTTTGTACTTCAAGTCAGACTTATGTCATTTATGTACATCATTGAACTTGTTTGGCTAGTATAAAGGGGGGTACTCACGGAGCGATATTCTAAGAAATCTGACTAGATTGCTTAGAATATAAACCTGATCGCTCCGTGTGTACCCCTTACAGCGATAGCGATGTGCAGCCCCCCGCATCGCTATCGCTGCTGCTAGATTGGCCTGCCATGCAGGCCAATCTAGCGGGTCGCTCGCTTCACCTGCTGGGTGAAGTGAGCGCCCCCCCGTCTCCCCCCGCACGCTCAGCACAGATCGCGCTGTGCTGAGCGGCGGGAGAGATGTGTGCTGAGCGGTTCGCTCAGCACACATCTCTCCCCGCATCGGCCCGTCTATATGGGCCTTAAGAGTTGGGTCATGGAAACTTGGGCGCATTAACTCCCCACAAAAACGCAAGAAAGTATTAATATAAGTAAGTGGCATTCAGATATAGTTTTCCTTCAAGAGACACAACTTATACCTGCAGAGACACTTACATTGAATATGTTAAAATGGGAGGTGCTTGACTCGGCACCTTTTTACTCAAAAGCGAGAGGAGTTTTCATTCTTGTGAAACAGTACCTTTCTATAGTGCCTGAAGGAAGCTACCTGATGTGAGGTGTCCATAGAATGACAGCGATAGCTCATTTTTTTCAGAAATTGTTGACAGTTTTTAGTTCTTCCAGTAATATTCCTTTAATTATTTGTGTAGATTTTAACTTAGTCTCATCTACACAACTTGATAAGCAAATTTCAGAACAAGGGTGTTGGTAAACCACCAAACTTAGGTGTGCCTATGCTACCGAGAAGTTTACAATTGTTAGATATGTAGAGGGAGTTCCACCTGCTTAAGCAGGCGACACAATGTCAAGGAAAGACTACGTGTTATTATTCACTAGCTTCTTAAATAAGATGTCCCGTGTAGAAATGGAGTCTATCTGCATGTCACACTATGCTCTCATATGGCTTGATTTAGATACAAATACAGTGAGAGGCCCTTAACGTTCATGGCGCTTCCCTTCCACTCTATCTTAATCCCTACAATTTTGTAACAAAGTAGAGGTGGCATGGGAGGAATATAGGCTAAATAATCTGTCCTCAGCCACCGATAATCATCTGCTATTCTGGCAGGTTTCAAAACCTGTAGTACGTGGTAACATTATATCCTACCCTTCCTCCTTGAGGAAAAGCTTAGTAGCAGACTACCTGACAGTACAACAAATTTTAAGCTCTGCCTGCAGCCAAAACTCAGTGTCTCTAAGATAAGACCTATTGTGATATTGGCTAAAATGAAAAGCAATTATTCTTTTCATAAAGATCACACAGATTTTATAAATGTAGTAATAAGTTGGGTAGGTTCCACCAATTTATTACGTAGCCAGCGACCTCCAGAGGTAGTTCAGCCCCCCTGCATGACAAACGGAGCGGGAGCCTGTGCTGGTCAGAGCGGGTGCCGGTGCTCGGAGAGGGGGTCGGTGCTGAGTGGAGTGTGCAGCAAGAGTACGAGCTGTCGCTGCCGCTCTTTGTGAAAGTTTGGGTGAGGGGCTGCAACTTTGTGAGTGTGTGAGGGACTGCAATTTTGTGTGTGTGTGTGAGGGGTTGCGTTTTTGTGTAGGTGTGAGGAGCTGCGATTTTATGTGTGTATGAGAGTGTGTACTAGGTGCTGCCTGGTGACGCTGCTGTGGCTGAGCTGCAAATTGCTGCCCCCACAGGCTGATTGAGGGGTCAGAGCCTACTGCTGATGCTGCCAGATGGAGCTGCACAAGTGGCCGGAGATTGCTGCTGCAGCTATCAGAGGAGTGTGGCGGAGGGGGCCGGAGAGTGCTGCCATTGCTACTGCTGCTACTTGGGGAGCTTGCTGCAGAGAGCCGGGGACTGCTGCTGCGTAAAAGATAAAGATCAGGGGGCGCACAAAGATAGATAAGTTTAAGTTTAACTACATTACTGTATAAGTGACTGTTTTCTTTTTCTGTCCTTCTGTATCTCCCCTTGTCCTTGATTGTATTGTCTTATCAATTACTGTTCTGTTGTCGAATATTGTTTCTCTTCACAGCTAAGCTATAGTACTGTATTGTACTGCATAGAAAGAATTGTTTTTTTTTAAGGTAACAGGGAGTTAGACTTTACAAAGAAAATGGGTGGGGCCATGATTGAGAATCTCAGTCAGTGCATGTCATGCATGATGTATGTGCACCTGGAGCAACCGTCCCAGTGTGAGTACATCTGCGCGAGGTGTGTGCGAACGGCTGTCCTAGAAGCCCAGGTACCTGATCTAGAGCAAACCGTTATGCCACTGAGGGATATTCACAATCTCAAGCGAAGCTTAGATAGAACGGTGGAGGAGTTACAGGGGGACACACTGGTAGACGAGGACAACCAGGTAGTCAGCTGGGTCACAGTTAGAAGGAAGAAAAAAACAAAATTTTACTCACCGGTAAATCTATTTCTCGTAGTCCGTAGTGGATGCTGGGGACTCCGTAAGGACCATGGGGAATAGACGGGCTCCGCAGGAGACTGGGCACTCTAAGAAAGATTTAGTACTACTGGTGTGCACTGGCTCCTCCCTCTATGCCCCTCCTCCAGACCTCAGTTAAGGAAACTGTGCCCGGAAGAGCTGACAGTACAAGGAAAGGATTTTGGTAATCCAGCGTAAGACTCTTACCAGCCACACCAATCACACCGTATAACTTGTGATAACATACCCAGTCAACAGTATGAACAACAACAGAGCATCAGACAAACCTGATGCAACCATAACATAACCCTTATTTAAGCAATAACTATATACAAGTATTGCAGAAGAAGTCCGCACTTGGGACGGGCGCCCAGCATCCACTACGGACTACGAGAAATAGATTTACCGGTGAGTAAAATCTTATTTTCTCTAACGTCCTAGTGGATGCTGGGGACTCCGTAAGGACCATGGGGATTATACCAAAGCTCCCAAACGGGCGGGAGAGTGCGGATGACTCTGCAGCACCGAATGAACAAACACAAGGTCCTCCTCAGCCAAGGTATCAAACTTGTAGACTTTGCAAAAGTGTTTGAACCCGACCAAGTAGCTGCTCGGCAAAGCTGTAATGCCGAGACCCCTCGGGCAGCCGCCCAAGAAGAGCCCACCTTCCTTGTGGAATGGGCTTTAACTGATTTTGGAGGCGGCAAGCCAGCCACAGAATGAGCCTGCTGAATCGTGTTACAGATCCAGCGAGCAATAGTTTGCTTTGAAGCAGGAGCACCCAGCTTGTTGGATGCATACAGGATAAACAGCGAGTCAGTTTTCCTGACTCCAGCCGTTCTGGCTACATAAATCTTCAAAGCCCTGACTACATCTAGTAACTTGGAATCCTCCAAGTCACGAGTAGCCGCAGGCACCACAATAGGTTGGTTCAAATGAAAAGATGACACCACCTTTGGCAGAAATTGTGGACGAGTCCGTAATTCTGCCCTGTCCATATGGAAAACCAGATAGGGGCTTTTACATGACAAAGCCGCCAATTCTGACACACGCCTAGCCGAAGCTAAGGCCAATAGCATGACCACTTTCCACGTGAGACATTTTAACTCCACGGTCTTAAGCGGCTCAAACCAGTGAGATTTCAGGAAACTCAACACCACGTTAAGATCCCAAGGTGCCACTGGTGGCACAAAAGGGGGCTGAATATGCAGCACTCCCTTTACAAACGTCTGAACTTCAGGTAGAGAAGCTAGTTTTTTATGAAAGAAAATGGATAGGGCCGAAATCTGGACCTTAATGGACCCCAATTCTAGGCACAAAGTCACTCCCGACTGTAGGAAGTGAAGGAAACGGCCCAGCTGGAATTCCTCTGTAGAGGCATTCCTGGCCTTACACCCAGCAACATATTTTTGCCGTATACGGTGATAATGTTTAGCCGTCACGTCCTTCCTAGCCTTTATCAGCGTAGGAATAACCTCATCCAGAATCCCTTTTTTTTTACTAGGATCCGGCGTTAAACCGCCATGCCGTCAAACGCAGCTGCGGTAAGTCTTGGAACATACAAGGTCCCTGCTGCAACAGATCCTGCCCTAGAGGCAGAGGCCATGGGTCCTCTGTGAGCATTTCTTGCAGCTCTGGATACCAAGTCCTTCTTGGCCAATCCGGAACAATGAGTATTGTTCTCACTCCTCTTTTCCTTATGATTCTCAGCACCTTGGGTAAGAGAGGAAGAGGAGGAAACACATAAACCGACTGGAACATCCACGGTGTCACCAGTGCGTCTACAGCTATCGCCTGAGAGTCTCTTGACCTGGCTCAATACCTCTGTCGCTTTTTGTTGATGCGGGATGCCATCATGTCCACCTGTGGCAGTTCCCAACGACCTACAATCTGCGCAAAGACTTCTTGATGAAGTCCCCCCTCTCCCGGGTGGAGGTCGTGCCTGCTGAGGAAGTCTGCTTCCCAGTTGTCCACTCCCGGAATGAACACTGCTGACAGTGCTCGTATGTGATTCTCCGCCCATCGAAGAATTCTGGTGGCTTCCGCCATCGCCACCCTGCTCCTTGTGCCGCCTTGGCGGTTTACATGAGCCACTGCGGTGATGTTGTCTGATTGGATCAGCACCGATTGGTTGCGAAGCAGGGTCTCCGCTTGACTTAGGGCGTTGTATATGGCCCTTAGTTCCAGGATATTGATGTGAAGGCAAGTCTCCTGACTTGACCACAGCCCTTGGAAACTTCTTCCCTGAGTGACTGCCCCCCACCCTCGGAGGCTTGCATCCGTGGTCACCAGGACCCAGTCCTGAATTCCGAATCTGCGGCCCTCGAGAAGGTGAGTACTCTGCAGCCACCACCGGAGAGACACCCTGGCCCCGGGGGATAGGGTGATTAACCGATGCATCTAAAGATGTGATCCGGACCACTTTGTCCAGTAAGTCCCATTAGAAGGTCCTCTCATGGAACCTGCCGAAAGGAATGGCCTCGTATGATGCCACCATCCTTCCCAGGACTCGAGTGCAGTGATGCACTGACACCTGTTTTGGTTTTAATAGATTCCTGACCAGTGTCACGAGCTCCTGAGCTCTCTCTATCGGGAGATAAACCCTTTTCTGGTCTGTGTCAAGGATCATGCCTAGGAGAGGCAGATGAGCTGTAGGAACCAACTGCGACTTTGGAATATATAGAATCCAGCCGTGTTGCCGTTACACTTCCAGAGAAAGTGATACGCTGTTCAGCCACTGCTCTCTTGATCTCGCTTTTATGAGGAGATCGTCCAAGTACGTGATAATAGTGACACCTTGCTTCCGCAGGAGCACCATCATTTCCGCCATTACCTTGGTGAATATTCTCGGGGCTGTGGAGAGACCAAACGGCAACGTCTGAAATTGGTAATGATAATCCGGTACCGCAATTCTGAGGTACGCCTGATGAGGCGGATAAATGGGGACATGAAGGTATGCCTCCTTTATGTCCCGAGTCACGATAAAATCTCCCCCTTTCAGGCTTGTAACGACCGCTCTTAGCGATTCCATCTTGAACTTGATCCTTTTCAGGTATATGTTCAGGGATTTTAAATTCAATATGGGTCTGACCGAACCGTCTGGTTTCGGGACTACCACATGGTCGAATAATAACCCCCTTCTTGTCGAAGGAGGGTAACCTTGACCACCACCTGTTGAAGATACAATTTGTGAATTGCAGTTAACCCTGTTTCCCTCTCGTGGGGGGAAGCCGGAAGGGCCGTCAGTGAGGAGGCATCTGCTCAAAGTCCAGCTTGTATCCCTGAGACACAATATCTATTGCCCAGGGATCTAACAGGGAGTGAACCCACTTGTTGCAGAACTTACGAAAGCGTGCCCCCACCGGGCCTAGCTCCGTCTGTGGAGCCCCAGCGACATGCGGTCGATTTTCATAGAGGCCGGGGAGGACTTCTGTTCCTGGGAACTAGCTGTGTTGTGCAGCTTCTTTCCTCTGGCCCCGCCTCTGGCAAGAAAGGACGCATCTCGGCCTTTCTTGTTTCTTTGTTCGAAAAGCTGCATTTGATAATGACGTGCTTTCCTAGGCTGTGCAGGATTATAAAGCCAAATATCCGAATTACCAGCTATAGCCGTGGAGACCAGGTCCGAGAACCCTTCTCCACACAATCCTCAGCCTTCCATATGCCACTTAAGTTGGCATCATCTGTCCATTGCATATTCTACAGGACACGTCAAGCAGAAATCGATATAGCTTTGACTCTAGGACCCAGTATACTCATGTCTCTTTGGGCATGTTTGATTATATATATCTCTTAAAACAGCATCTTTAATATATATACATATCTCTCTATATACATATATATATATATATATATATATATACATACTAGGGTCTCAATTTCTGCTGATAAGGTACCTGTCCACGCCGCCCCAGCGCTATAAACCCATGCCGACACAATCGCCGGTCTGAGTAGTGTACCAGAATGTGCACGCTATCTGCAGGATCCCTGAGAATAGCTAGGGCTACCTTCTGGGCAAACGTGACACCCTAGGGGAAGATTCCCATCACATCCTGACCCTAGTGGGGAAAGGATACTGCCTGAGAATTCTTTGTGGGAAGCTGCAGTCTCTTGTCTGGAGATTCCCGCTCTTTTTCCTCATGAGAGGAGGGAAATTTATCTCAGCTTTCTTCCCCTTAAACATGTGTACCCTTGTGTCAGGGACAGATGAGTCATCAGTGATATGCAAATCATCTTCTATTACAATAATCATATATTGAATACTTTTCTGCCATTTTGGCTGTAACTTTGCATTATCGTAGTCGACACTGGAGTCAAACTCCGTGTCGATATCAGTGTTTATTATTTTGGATAGTGAACATTGTGAGACTCTGAAGGTCTCTGCGCCATAGGGACAGACATGGGTAGATTTCCTGTCTGTTCTCTAATCTTTTGAGCAATAAATTCACCTTAGCACTTACACATATCCAAACAGGTGTCGGCGTTGTCGACGGAGACACCCTCTCACACACATATTTGCTCTATCTCCTCCTTAGGGGAGCCTTTTACCTCAGACATGTCGACACACACGTACCGACACACCACACACACAGGGCATACTCTATTTGAAGACAGTTCCCCCGCAAGGCCCTTTGGAGAGACAGAGAGAGAGTATGCCAGCACACACCCCAGCGCTATATGACCCAGGAATCACACAGTAACTTAGCGTTAACCCAGTACCTGCTGTTTATATTGTTTTTACGCCAAATTTATGTGCCCCCCTCTCTTTTTCACCCTCTCTATCGTGCTTCTGCAGGGGAGAGCCTGGGGAGCTTCCTCTCAGCGGAGCTGTGGAGAGAAAATGGCGCTGGTGAGTGCTGAGGAAGAAGGCCCCGCCCCCTCAGCGGCAGGCTTCTGTCCCGCGATTTTGTGTAAAAATAATGGCGGGGGCTCATGCATATTACAGTGCCCAGCTGTATATATGCTGCTTTTTTGCCAGGAGGTACTCAATTGCTGCCCAGGGCGCCCCCCCCCCCGCCCCCCCCCTGCGCCTTGCACCCTACAGTGACCGGAGTGTGTGGGTTAGTGTGGGAGCAATGGCGCACAGCTGCAGTGCTGTGCGCTACCTCATATGAAGACAGGAGTCTTCTGCCGCCGATTTTGACGTCTTCTTGCTTCAACCCGCCGGCTTGTGTCTTCTGGCTCTGCGAGGGGGACGGTGGCGCGGCTCCGGGAACGGACGACCAAGGTTAAGTTCCTGTGTTCGATCCCTCTGGAGCTAATGGTGTCCAGTAGCCTAAGAAGCGCAACCTAGCCGCAGTTAGTAGGTTTGCTTCTCTCCCCTCAGTCCCACGTAGCAGAGAGTCTGTTGCCAGCAGAAGCTCTCTGAAAATAAAAAACTTAACTAAAATACTTTCTTATTAGCAAGCTCTGGAGAGCTCACTAAAATGCACCCAGCTCCTTCCGGGCACAGATTCTAACTGAGGTCTGGAGGAGGGGCATAGAGGGAGGAGACAGTGCACACCAGTAGTACTAAATCTTTCTTAGAGTGCCCAGTCTCCTGCGGAGCCCGTCTATTCCCCATGGTCCTTACAGAGTCCCCAGCATCCACTAGGACGTTAGAGAAAAGGGGGAGGCACGTCATCTCTGAACTACCAAACCCCAATAGATTCACCCGATTGGACGAAGAGTGAGTGAGGCAATGACAGAGCTGAAGGAGACTGTTCCCTCTAGCAACCGGAGGAGCGGTCCCTCCGGCACAGATGGGACAAAAGAAAGCGAGGTACCTAGTCAGATTGTGGTGGTAGGGGATTCTATTATCAGGAAGACAGATAGGGCAATCTGCTACCGGGACCGTGATCGCCGTACAGTCTGTTGTCTCCCCGATGCTCGGGTACGGCACATCGCGGACCGGGTGTAAAGATTGCTGGGAGGGGCTGGGAAAGACCCGGCGGTCTTGGTGCACGTTGGCACCAACGACAAAGTTAGTGGTAGGTGGGATGTCCTTAAGAAAGATTATAGGGACTTAGGCAAGGACATCTAAGGTAATATTCTCCGAAATATCACACGTGTCATGCGCTAGCCA
This sequence comes from Pseudophryne corroboree, assembly GCF_028390025.1. Lineage (NCBI taxonomy): Eukaryota > Metazoa > Chordata > Amphibia > Anura > Myobatrachidae > Pseudophryne > Pseudophryne corroboree. The sequence continues at coordinate 248,242,413 of NC_086450.1, read as the reverse complement.
AGGGAGGCAGAGGGAGATTAGGGAGGTAAATGTGTGGCCTAGAGACTGGTGTAGGAAAGAGGGGTTTGTGCTCCTGGAACATTGGGCAGACTTCTCAGTCAGGCACTATCTTTTTTGTCGCAATGTAATGCATTTGAATGAGGAGGGGGCAGCAGTGCTGGGGGGGGGGGGGGATAGTTAGAAGGCAAGGGTATTAACATGGGTACTAAGAAGGGTAGGTGGGTATTACCAAAGGTATTGCCAAAACACTAACGACGATTGTGGGTCATCATTACTGCACATAGAAAATGAAGTCTCTAGCACAAGGGGAAATACTTATCTTAATTGTATGTATGTAAATGCTAGAAGCCTTACAGGTAATAAGGGGAACTAGAAGTCCTTGCAGCAAGCAAACAGTATGATATTATAGGCATTACTGAAACTTGGTGGGACGAATCTCATGATTGGACAGTCAATCTAGAGGGTTATACGCTGTTCAGGAGAGATAGATTAAATAAATGGGCTGGAGGGGTATGTCTTTACGTAAAGCCGTTTATAAAACCTGATATACGGGAAGATACGAGGGTACTGTAAATACTGTTGAGACGTTATAGGTAGAAATTGCATGTGGGGGAAAGGGGACAAAAAAAATATAGTATTGGGGCTATGCTACAAGCCACCTGGTATTAATGTGTCTGATGAGGAAATGTTACGGAAGCAAATTAAAAAGCAGCAGGAGTAAGAGACGTAATACTGATGGGAGATTTTAATTATCTGGAGATAAATTGGACAAATGATTCATGTGATACTGCTAGGGGTAATATGTTTTTAAACACACTAAATGATTACTTACTTCAACTAATCTAGGAACAAACTACAGTAGGTAAAATGCAATCTGAGACCTGGTATTAACTAACAATGGGGAATTGATATCTAATATTATAGCAGGGGAGCCCATGGGAAACAGCGACCACAATATGGTCACATTCAATATCAGTTTTCATAAGCAGTCCTATATTGGCTCAACTAGGACTCTAAACTTTAGCAAAGCCAACTTTGACATGATGAGGGAACATTTAAGGGACATTGAATGGGAAATTTTGTTTCAAGGAAAATATACTACTGAGAAATGGGAGGTATTAAAATCACTGCTCATTATTAATACTTACAAATTTATTCCCATGGGCAGCAAACAAAGGACTAAAAATGAAAAACAAATGTGGCTTAACAACAAGATTAAGGAACTAATGGGCAAAAAAAAAGAAGAGCATTCAAAAAATACAAATCAGACGGGAATGCAGAGTCATTCCAGCACTATAAGATTTTTAACAAAATATGCAAAAAAGAAATAAGAGCGGCTAAAGCAGAAACTGAAAAGCTAGTAGCAAAGGAAAGCAAATCAAACCCCAATTTTTTTTTAAATATATCAACGGCAAAAGATTAAAGAAGGAGAGTATAGGCCCTTTAAAGGACAAGCTTGGAGTCTTAATCAAAAAATAAGAATTTACTTACCGATAATTCTATTTCTCGTAGTACGTAGTGGATTCTGGGAACTCCGTAAGGACCATGGGGAATAGCGGCTCCGTAGGAGTCTGGGCACATCTAAAGAAAGCTTTAGGATCACCTGGTGTGCACTGGCTCCTCCCCCTATGACCCTCCTCCAAGCCTCAGTTAGGATACTGTGCCCGGACGAGCGTACACAATAAGGAAGGATTTTGAATCCCGGGTAAGACTTATACCAGCCACACCAATCATACTGTACAACTTGTGATCTGAACCCAGTTAACAGCATGATAATAGAGGAGCCTCTAGAAAAGATGGCTCACTACAGCAATAACCCGAATTTTTTGGTAACAATAATTATGTACCAGTATTGCAGACAATCCGCACTTGGGATGGGCGCCCAGCATCCACTACGGACTACGAGAAATAGAATTATCGGTAAGTAAATTCTTATTTTCTCTGACGTCCTAGTGGATGCTGGGAACTCCGTAAGGACCATGGGGATTATACCAAAGCTCCCAAACGGGCGGGAGAGTGCGGATGACTCTGCAGCACCCAATGAGAGAACTCCCGGTCCTCCTCAGCCAGGGTATCAAATTTGTAGAATTTTACAAACGTATTTGCTCCTGACCAAGTAACTGCTCGGCAAAGTTGTAAAGCCGAGACTCCTCGGGCAGCTGCCCAAGATGAGCCCACCTTCCTTGTGGAGTGGGCATTTACAGATTTTTTTGGCTGTGGCAGGCCTGCCACAGAATGTGCAAGCTGAATTGTACTACAAATCCAACGAGCAATAGTCTGCTTAGAAGCAGGAGCACCCAGCTAGTTGGGTGCATACAGGATAAACAGCGAGTCAGATTTCCTGACTCCAGCCGTCCTGGAAACATATATTTTCCGGGTCCTGACAACGTCTAGCAACTTGGAGTCCTCCAAGTCCCTAGTAGCCGCAGGCACCACAATAGGCTTGGTTCAGGTGAACGCTGAAACCACCTTAGGGAGAAACTGAGGACGAGTCCTCAATTCCGCCCTGTCCGAATGGAAAATCAGATAAGGGCTTTTACAGGAAAAAGCCACCAATTCTGACACGCGCCTGGCCCAGGCCAGAGCCAACAGCATGACCACTTTTTCTGTGAGATGTTTTAACTCCACAGATTTAAGTGGGTCAAACCAATGTGACTTTTGGAACCCAAAAACCACCTTGAGATCCCAAAGTGCCACTGAAGGCACAAAAGGAGGCTGTATATGCAGTACCCCTTTAACAAACGTCTGAACTTCAGGGACTGAAGCTAGTTCTTTTTTGGAAGAAAATCGACAGAGCCGAAATTTGAACCTTGATGGACCCCAATTTCAGGCCCATAGATACTCCTGTTTGCAGGAAATGTAGGAATCGACCCAGTTGAATTTCCTCCGTCGAGCCTTACTGACCTCGCACCACGGAACATATTTTCGCCAAATGCGGTGATAATGTTTTGCGGTTACATCCTTCCCGGCCTTGATCAGGATAGGGATGACTTCATCCGGAATGCCTTTTTCCTTCAGGATCCGGCGTTCAACCGCCATGCCGTCAACGCAGCCGCGGCAAGTCTTGGAACAGACAAGGTCCCCGCTGAAGCAGGTCCCTTCTTAGAGGTAGAGGCCATGGATCCTCCGTGAGCATCTCTTGAAGTTCCGGTTACCAAGTCCTTCTTGGCCAATCCGGAGCCACTAATATAGTGCTTACTCCTCTCCATCTTATCAATCTCAGTACCTTGGGTATGAGAGGCAGAGGAGGGAACCCATACACTGATTGGTACACCCACGGTGTTACCAGAGCATCTACAGCTATTGCCTGAGGGTCCCTTGACCTGGCGCAATACCTGTCGAGTTTTTCCCAACGGTTTATAATCATGTGTAAGACTTCTGGGTGAAGTCCCTACTCTCCCGGGTGGAGGTCGTGCTGAGGAAATCTGCTTCCCAGTTGTCCACTCCCGGAATGAAAACTGCTGACAGTGCTATCACATGGTTTTTCGCCCAGCGAAGAATCCTTGCAGCTTCTGCCATTGCCCTCCTGCTTCTTGTGGCACCCTGTCTGTTTACGTGGGTGACTGCCGTAATGTTGTCCGACTGGGTCAACACCGGCTGACCTTGAAGCAGAGGTCTTGCTAAGCTTAGAGCATTGTAAATGGCCCTTAGCTTCAGGATATTTATGTGAAGTGATGTCTCCAGGCTTGACCATAAGCCCTGGATATTCCTTCCCTGTGTGACTGCTCCCCAGCCTCGCAGGCTGGCATCCGTGGTCACCAGGACCCAGTCCTGAATGCCGAATCTGCGGCCCTCTAGAAGATGAGCACTCTGCAACCACCACAGGAGGGATACCCTTGTCCCTGGTGACAGGGTTATCCGCTGATGCATCTGAAGATGCGACCCGGACCATTTGTCCAGTAGGTTCCACTGGAAAGTCTTGCGTGGAATCTGCCGAATGTGATTGCTTCGTAGGAAGCCACCATTTTTACCCAGAACCCTTGTGCATTGATGCACTGAGACTTGGTTCGGTTTTAGGAGGTTCCTGACTAGCTCGCATAACTCCCTGGCTTTCTCCTCCGGGACAAACACCTTCTTTCTGGACTGTGTCCTGGATCATCCCTAGGAACAGAAGACAAGTCGTCGGAAACCAGCTGCGAATTTGGAATATTGAGAATCCAATCGTGCTGCCGCAACACTACCTGAGATAGTGCTACACCGATCTCCAACTGTTCCCTGGATCTTACCCTTATCAGGGAATCGTCCAAGTAAAGGATAACTAAAATTCCCTTCCTTCGAAGGAATATCATCATTTCGGTCATTACTTCAGTAAAGACCCGGGGTGCCGTGGACCATCCCTACGGCAGCGTCTGAACTGATAGTGACAGTTCTGTACCATAACCTGAGATACCCTTGGTGAGAAGGGTAAATTTTGACATGAAGGTAAGCATCCTTGATGTCCCGAGACATCATGTAGTCCCCTTCTTCCAGGTTTGCAATCACTGCTCTGAGTGACTCAATTTTGAATTTGAACCTCTGTATGTAAGTGTTCAAAGATTTTAGATTTTAGATTTTAAAATCGGTCTCACCGAGCCGTCTGGCTTCGGTACCACAATAGTGTGGAATAATACCCCGTTCCCTGTTGCAGGAGGGGTACCTTAATTATCACCTGCTGGGAATACAGCTTGTGAATGGCTTCCAAAACTGCCTCCCTGTCAGCGGGAGACGTCGGTAAAACAGACTTTTGGAAACGGCGAGGGGAATACGTCTCGAATTCCAATTTGTACCCCTGAAAATATTACCTGAAGGATCCAGGGGTCTACTTGCGAGTGAGCCCACTGCGCACTGAAATTCATTGAGAACGGGCCCCCACCGTGCCTGAACTTGTAAAGCCCTAGCGTCATACTGAGGGCTTGGCAGAGGCAGAAAAGGGTTTCTGTTCCTGGGAACTGGCTGATCTCTGCAGCCATTTTCCTCTCCCTCTGTCACGTGCAGAAAAGAGGAACCCTTTTGTCCGCTTGCCAACCAGGACTGCGCCTGATAATACGGCGTTTTATTTTGAGAGGCGACCAGGGGTACATCCCCTTTTTTTTAAGGCAATACTTCCAAATGCCGTTTGGAATCCGCATCACCTGACCACTTTACTGGTAGAATTGGACAACGCACTTATACTTGATGCCAGTCGGCAAATATTCCGCTGTGCATCATGCATATATAGAAATGCATATTTTAATTGCTCTATAGGCAATAATATACTGTCCTTATCTAGGATATCAATATTTCCAGTCAGGGAATCCGACCATGCCAACCCAGCACTGCACATCCAGGCTGAGGCGATTGCTGGTCGCAGTATAACACCAGTATGTGTGTAAATACCTTTTAGGATACCCTCCTGCTTTCTATCAGCAGGATCCTTAAGGGCGGCCATCTCAGGAGAGGATAGAGCCCTTGTTCTTACAAGCGTGTGAGCGCCTTATCCCCCCTAGGGGGTGTTTCCCAACGCACCCTAACCTCTGGCGGGAAAAGGTATACTGCCAATAACTTTTTAGAAATTATCAATTGTTATCGGGGGGAAACCCACGCTCATTTTATTTCTCAGATTCAGGAAAACTACAGGAAGTTTTTCCTCACCAAACATAATACCCCTTTTTTGGTGGTATTCATATTATCAGAAAAGTGTAAACATTTTCCATTGCCTCAATCATGCAATGTGTGGCCCTATTGGAAATCACGGTTGTCTCTTCACCGTCGACACAGGAGTCAGTATCCGTGTCGGCGTCTGTATCTGAGGTAACAGGGCGCTTTAGAGCCCCTGTATGAGACGTCTGGACATGCACAAGCTGAGTAGCCGGCTGTCTCATGTCAACCACTGTCTTTAATACAAAGCTGACACTGTCACGCAATTTCAACAGTACATCCACTTTGGTGTCGACCCCCTAGGGGGTGACAACACTATTACAGACACTCTACTCCGTCTCCACATCATTTTTCTCCTCATACATGTCGACACAAACGTACCGACACACAGCACACACACAGGGAATGCTCTGATAGAGGACAGGACCCCACTAGCCCTTTGGGGAGACAGAGGGAGAGTTTGCCAGCACACACCAGAGCGCTATATATATACAGGGATAACCTTATATAAGTGTTTTTCCCTTTATAGCTGCTGTATTGTTTATACTGCGCCTAATTTGTGCCCCCCTCTCTTTTTTAACCCCTTTCTGTAGTGTAGTGACTGCAGGGGAGAGCCAGGGAGCTTCCCTCCAACTGAGCTGTGAGGGAAAATGGCGCCAGTGTGCTGAGGAGATAGGCTCCACCCCTTTCTCGGCGTCCTTATCATCCGTTTTTCTGTATGTTTTGGCAGGGGTTAAATGCATCCATATAGCCCAGGATTTATATGTGATGCATTTATTTTAGCCATATAAGGTTTTTATCGATTTATTGCGTCTCAGGGCGCTGCCCCCCCAGCGCCCTGCACCCTCAGTGACCGGAGTGTGAAGTGTGCTGAGAGCAATGGCGCACAGCTGCGGTGCTGTGCGCTACCTTATCTGAAGACAGGATCGTCTTCTGCCGCCGATTTTCCGGACCTCTTCGCTCTTCTGGCTCTGTAAGGGGGCCGGCGGCGCGGCTCCGGGACCCATCCAGGCTGAACCTGTGATCGTCCCTCTGGAGCTAATGTCCAGTAGCCAAGAAGCCCAATCCACTCTGCACGCAGGTGAGTTCGCTTCTTCTCCCCTTAGTCCCTTGATGCAGTGAGCCTGTTGCCAGCAGGTCTCACTGAAAATAATAAACCTAACTAAAACTTTCACAAAGAGCTCAGGAGAGCCCCTAGTGTGCACCCTTCTCGTTCGGGCACAGAGATCTAACTGAGGCTTGGAGGAGGGTCATAGGGGGAGGAGCCAGTGCACACCAGGTGATCCTAAAGCTTTCTTTAGATGTGCCCAGACTCCTGCGGAGCCGCTATTCCCCATGGTCCTTACGGAGTTCCCAGCATCCACTAGGACGTCAGAGAAACAATAATGAAATTGCGGACAAATTAAAGTTTTTCTCATCGGTATTCACAAGAGAGGAACAGATGCGGGGATTAACACACAATCTCAACAAAGATAATGTCTCACTGCTAAGTGCTTATTTAAGTGAGGAGGTAGTCTGTGACCGAGTAAAAAAAAATATTAAGATTAATAAGTCACCCGGTCCTGACAGAATTCTCCCAAGGGTTCTCATGGAGCTTCACTCTGAAGTAGCAAGACTGCTATTTTTGATCTTCAATGACTCATTTACATCAGGCATGGTTCACAAAGACTGCGTAGAGCGGAAGTAGTGCCAATATTAAAAAAGGGAAGTAAAGCTGAACAGGGTAATTATAGACCAGTTAGTCTTACATCTATAGTGGGGAAAGTACTGGAAGGTATTCTAAGGGATAGTATACAGAAGTTCATTGAAGCCAGTAAGGTTATTAATAGGAGCCAACATGAATTTGTGAAGGATAGATCAAACTTACTAGGCTTTTATGAAACGGTTAGTGCGAACCTTGATCAGGGTGAGGGGGTGGATGTAATCTTTTTAGACTTTGCTAAAGCTTTCTACAAAGTACCGCACATGAGACTTATCTATAAGTTACAAGAACTAGGCAGCATAATATGTACTTAGGTCACAAATTGGTTAGTTAATAGGGAGCAGCGTGTTGTGGTAAATGGAACTTTTTCAAATTAGACTGAAGTACTAAGTGGTGTGCCACAAGGATCTGTACTTGGACCACTATTGTTCAACATTTTCATACTTGGACCACTATTGTTCAACATTTTCATTAACGATTTAGCAGTAGATCTAGAGAGCATGGTGTCAATTTTTGCAGACGATATCAAATTTTGTAAGGTTATAAACACGGAGGGAGATGCTGAGTCTCTTTATAACAACTTAGTTAACTGGAAACATGGGCAGCAAAATGGAGAATGAGCTTCAATACAGACAAGTGTAAGGTAATGCACGTTGGTAGCAAGAACACAAATAACACCTACACACAAACTAAATGGGGTAAAAAATAGGATTTTAATTACCTGCCGGTAAATCCTTTTCTCGTAGTCCGTAGAGGATGCTGGGGTCCATTTTAGTACCATGGGGTATAGACAATTCCGCAGGAGCCTTCGGCACTTTAAGACTTTTCAACAGTGTGAACTGGCTCCTCTCTCTATGCCACTCCTCCAGACCTCAGTATAGGAACTGTGCCCGAGGAGACGGACATTCTCGAGAGAGGAATTACTATTGAACCTGTGGCGAGATTCACACCAGCTCACACCATCCAAAAACAACATGTCGGCTAACATGGCCTTAAACATAACTCATGCCAACGTGCATGCATAACGCAACAGCAACAGCTGTTAACAACTGAACACATGAAAAAATGTGCAGAAAGATAAACGTAATCAGCATGGAAAATGAGCACTGGGCGGGCTCCCAGCATTCTCTGCGGACTACGAGAAAAGGATTTACCGGCAGGTAATTAAAATCCTATTTTCTCTTACGTCCTAGAGGATGCTGGGGTCTATTTTAGTACCATGGGGATATACCAAAGCTCCCAGTATGGGCGGGAAAGTGCTAATGTTCCTGCAGAACTGACTGATCAAATCTTAGGTCGTCAGCAGCCAAGGTGTCAAACTTATAAAACTTATGAAATGTGTTTGCACCCAACCAAGTAGCAGCTCAGCAGATTTTCAGAGCCGAGACCCCCCCGGGAAGCCGCCCAGGACGTACCCACTTTCCTTGTAGAGTGGGCTTTTACCGAAGTCGGTAACGGCAAGCCTACCGTGGAATGAGCGTGCTGAATGGTACCCCTGATCCAGTGGCAATAGTCTGCTTAGATGCAGAACCCCCAATCTTGTTGGGGTCATAGAGGACAAACAGAGATTCTGTCACGATCCTGACTGTAGTTCTCGTATTTGGTGACTTACCCCTGCCATCTGTCCTGGATCCTGTGCCTTTTTGCTCCCTGAGATAAACAGCATGCCAATACCATGAGTTTCCTGAGTTCTCTGCCTGGAAGGTAATAGTTAACGAGCTCCACCTGTGGTGATCTTCTGTGTGAGTCTGAATTCAGCAATCTGAAGTTTACGCCTAAAAGGCCAGCATCCTGTGTTTGCAGAAGTTGAGGCTTCAGTGTTCTCTCGGCCTGCTAGGCCTCGCTTCACTTCACAGCCTAGTCTAGAGTACTCACATGACAGTGACTGTTTCACCTGACCCAGAGCTGTCCAATCTTGCGCCAGCCTGAGACTCTCTGAATCACCTGACACTGCTCACCAATCACCAAGGACCAGGAAGTACAAGTCTGAAGGCTGGAGTTGGAAACGCTGCCAGTTCCTCGTGTCACACACAGCTCTGTGTGAGCTTTGAAGCTGAGCTCCCTAAAGGTAACCCTTGTACTTCAGTTCCTGTAAAAACTCTGTTCCTCTGTTACCCAGTTTGGATTACATTTGTGTTGCCATTGATATCCAGTATTTCCACAAGTCTCAACTTAAAGGCACAGTACAGTATTCCACAGTCTCAAATTAAAGACATAGCTGCAGTGTTTCATCTTAAAGGCACAGTACGATATTCCACAGTCTCAACTTAAAGACACAGCTGCAGTGTTTCATCTTAAAGGCACAGTACAATATTCCACAGTCTCAACTTAAAGGCACAGCTGCAGTGTTTCATCTTAAAGGTACAGTCGCAGTATTCCACAGTCTCAACTGAAAACCACAGCTGCAGTATTCTACCGTCACAGCCGCAGGGTTCTTCAGCTAGAGTAATAGCCACAGTCATCGTTCTACTTTCAGTTGCGTTTTCAGTTATATCCGGTACCAGCTCGCATTACAGTTGCATCCCAGTCTCACCAGCAACCAGTCCGTCTTACTATCTTGCCAGTAACCTTGAGTACATAAGCACCTACTCCTGTGACACTATATCCAGTACAGTCTCACCTATACATTCAACATCCTGCTATCAAAGTCTCTAGTGATCCAGTGGTCAGGATACGGCTTCCTCTGCCGAGGCCCGGGTTCGATCCCCGGTCAGGGATTGCTCCTTCTTCTCACTGATTCCTACAGACCAGCCTAATATTCACATAGTCCTCCAGTTGCCTGCACAGACTTCACTAACATCGGGTTCACAAAAACCACAGTCATGACAGATTCTGTTTTCATTATCCGAGCCGTTCTTGCAACACAAGTCCTCAGCACTCTGACAACATCCAAGGACTTTGAGACGGCTGAGGTGTCAGAAGCTACTGGCACCACCACTGGTTGGTTGATATGAAAAGAAGACACAACCTTTGGAAGAAAGTGCTGACGTGTTCTCAGTTCAGCCTATCTTTATGAAATATCAAATAAGGACTCTGTGACAGAGCTCCTAACTCAGACACTCGTCTGCCTGAAGCCAAGGCCAACAGCATGACCACTTTTCAAGTGAGAACTTTAACTCCACCTCTTGCAGAGACTCAAAACAGTCCGATTTAAGGAACTGCAACACCACATTAAGATCCCATGGTGCCGCAGGAGGCACAAAGAGAGGTTGGATGTGCAGAACCCCTTTCACGAACGTCTGGACCTCAGGAAGAGAAGCCAATTGTTTCTGAAAGAAAACTAACAAGGCCGAAATCTGAACCTTGATAGATCTTAATCTCAATCCAGCATCCACACCTGCCTGTAGAAATAGGAGAAGTCGTCCTAATTGAAACTCCACCGCAGGAGACTTCTTGGATACACACCAAGATACATATTTTCTCCAAATACGATGGTAATGTTTGGACGTTACCCCTTTCCTGGCCAGAATAAGTGTGGGAATGACTTCATTAGGAATACCCTTACAGGCTAGGATCTGGCGCTCAACAGCCATGCCGTCAAACGCAACCACGGTAAGTCCTGATAAACTGACGGCCCCTGCTGAAACAGGTCCTCGTGAAGAGGAAGAGGCAGAGGACCTTCCATTAATAACTCTTGAAGATCTGGATACCAAGCCCTCCTTGGTCAGTCCGGAGCAATGAGTATTGCTCGAACTCCTGTTTGTCTGATGATCTTGAGAACTTTTGGAATAAGTGGAAGTGGAGGGAACAGATACACCGACCGAAACACCCACTGGGTCACCAGTGCATCTATCGCTATTGCTTGTGGGTCTCTTGACCTGGAACAATATTTCTGAAGCTTCTTGTTGAGGCGTGATGCCATCATATCCACTTGAGGAACACCCCAACAACTTGCCACCTCGGCAAAGACTTCTGGGTGGAGGCCCCATTCTCCTGGAGGAGGAAGTCTGCTTCCCAGTTGTCCACTCCCGGAATGAAAATTGCCGACAGAGCTTTTGCATGTCTTTCTGCCCAGAGGAGTATCTTTGTCACCTCTGCCAATGTTGCTCTGCTTTTTGTTCCGCCTCGACGGTTTATGTAAGCTACTGCCGTTACATTGTCTGACTGGATCTGTATGGGATGACCTTGAAGAAGGTGTGCCGCTTGATGAAGACTGTTGTACACAGCTCTCAACTCCAGAATGTTTATGTGAAGGCGAGTTTCTTAACTTGACCATTTTCCTTGGAAGCTTTCACCTTGCGCGACTGTTCCCCATCCTCGGAGACTTGCATCAGTGGTCACCAGGATCCAGGCCTGAATCCCGAACCTGCGTTCCTCCAGGAGGTGAGAAATTTGTAGTCACCACAGGAGCGAAATTCTGGCTTTCGCTGAAAAGGTTATCCTTTGATGCATGTGGAGATGCGACCCGGATCACTTGTCCAGTAGGTCCCACCGGAAGACCCTGGCATGGAATCGGCCATATTGCAGTGCCTCGTAAGCCGCTACCATTTTCCCCAACAGGCGAATGCAATGATGAATTGATAGTGTTCTTGGTCTCAAACGTTGTTTGACCATGCTCCGGATCTCCTGAGCCTTTTCCACCAAATATCCCTCTGTGCATCTCTCATAGATAAGACTACGTCTTTAATATGCTCTATGGTTAGCAATATAGCGTCCCTGTCAAGGGAATCAATGTTATCAGACAGGGAATCAGACCACGCTGCTGCAGCACTGCACATCCATGCTGAAGCAATAGCAGGTCTCAGTATAGTACCTAAGTGTGTATATACAGACTTCAGGATAGCCTCCTGCTTTCTATCCGCAGGCTCCTTTAAGGCGGCCGTATCCTGAGACGGCAGTGCCACCTTTTTTGACAAGTGTGTGAGCGCTTTATCCACCCTCGGGGAAGTCTCCCAGCGTAACCTGTCCTCTGGCGGGAAGGGGTACGCCATCAGTAACTTTTTAGAAATCACTAGTTTCTTATCGGGGGAAGCCCACGCTTCTTCACACACTTCATTCAACTCATCTGATGGGGGAAAAACCACTGGTTGCTTTTTCTCCCCAAACATAATACCCTTTTTAGTGGTACCTGGGTTAATGTCAGAAATGTGCAACACATTTTTTATTGCCGTAATCATGCAACGGATGCCCCTTGTGGATTGTGTATATGTCTCATCCTCGTCGACACTGGAGTCAGACTCCGTGTCGACATCTGTGTCTGCCATCTGAGGTAGCGGGCGTTTTTGAGCCCCTGATGGCTTTTGAGACGCCTGGGCAGGCACTGGCTGAGAAGCTGGCTGTCCCACGGCTGTTACGTCATCCAGCCTTTTATGTAAGGAGTTGACACTGTCGGTTAATACCTTCCACATATCCATCCACTCTGGTGTCGACCCCGCAGGGGGTGACATCACATTTATCGGCACCTGCTCCGCCTCCACATAAGCCTCCTCATCAAACATGTCGACACAGCCGTACCGACACACCGCACACACACAGGGAATGCTCTGACTGAGGACAGGACCCCACTAAGTCCTTTGGGGAGACAGAGAGAGAGTATGCCAGCACACACCACAGCGCTACATAACACAGGGATATTACACTACACAAAGTGATTTTTCCCTATAGCAGCTATAATACACAGTATTGCGCCTAAATTTAGTGCCACCCCTCTCTTTTTTACCCTATTGAGCCTGGAAACTGTAGGGGAGAGCCTGGGGAGCGTCCTTCCAGCGGAGCTGTGAAGAGAAAATGGCGCCAGTGTGCTGAGGGAGATAGCCCCGCCCCTTTTTCGGCGGGCTTCTCCCGCTCTTTATATTAATATTATGGCAGGGGATTTTACACATATATAGTGTACTAGACTATATTATGTGTATTTTAGCCATTTTTAAGGTAATCTAATTGCAGCCCAGGGCGCCCCCCCCCCAGCGCCCTGCACCCATCAGTGACCGGAGTATGTGGTGTGCATGGGGAGCAATGGCGCACAGCTGCAGTGCTGTGCGCTACCTTAATGAAGACCGGAGTCTTCAGCCGCCGATTTTCTCCTCGGATCTTCCGTCTTCTGGCTCTGCAAGGGGGACGGCGGCGCGGCTCCGGGACCGGACGACCGAGGCTGGGCCTGTGTTCGATCCCTCTGGAGCTAATGGTGTCCAGTAGCCTAGAAGCCCAAGCTAGCTGCAAGCAGGTAGGTTCGCTTCTCTCCCCTAAGTCCCTCGTAGCAGTGAGTCTGTTGCCAGCAGATCTCACTGAAAATAAAAAACCTAATAAATACTTTCTTTACTAGGAGCTCAGGAAAGCCCCTAGTGTGCAACCAGCTCGAGCCGGGCACAGATTCTAACTGAGGTCTGGAGGAGGGGCATAGAGGGAGGAGCCAGTGCACACCAGTAGTCCTAATTCTTTTCTTAGAGTGCCCAGTCTCCTGCGGAGCCCGTCTATTCCCCATGGTCCTTACGGAGTTCCCAGCATCCACTAGGACGTCAGAGAAATAAGGGATTCTGTACTGGAAAAAGACTTAGGGGTTCATACAGATAGCAAATTAAGCAATAGTACCCAAAGTAGGTTTGCAGCATACAGGCTAACAAGGTATTAGCATGTATATAGCAGAAAATTGATGCAAGGGATGAGAGTGTTATAATCCCATTATATAAATCCCTAGTGAGGTCACATCTTGAATACTGTGTACAGTTTTGGGCACCATACTACAAAAAGGATATCCTGAAACTAGAAAAGGTTCAGAGAAGAGCGACCAAACTATTTAAGGGGATGGAGACGCTGGAATACAAGGAAAGGCTTGCAAGGCTAGGCATGTTTACCCTGGAAAAGAGGAGACTAAGAGGGGACATGATCACCATTTACAAATATATAAGGGGACAATACACAGAGCTTGCGGGGGATCTGTTTTTGGTAAGATCAACACAGAGGACACATGGACAGAGGAGAGGAGATTTTGCACACAGAGACGTAAAGGTTTCTTCACAGTAAGGACAATACGTGTTTGGAATTCCCTGCCTGAGAGAATAGTAATGGCGGACTCGGTCAACACTTTTAAGAATGGGCTAGATAAGTACCTAATGGATATGGATATACAGGGTTATGGTGCGTAGTCATGCACTATAGTCATTAAAAAAAAAAGAGGAGTAAACACAACGGCCGACATTAGCAACAGACAAAATTAGTCCTAAAAATAATACAGGTTGAGTATCCCATATCCAAATATTCCGAAATACGGAATATTCCGAAATACGGACTTTTCTGAGGGAGAGTGAGATAATGAAACCTTTGTTTTCTGATGGCTCAATGTACACAAACTTTGTTTAATACACAAAGTTATTAAAAATATTGTATTAAATGACCTTCAGGCTGTGTGTATAAGGTGTATATGAAACATAAATGAATTGTGTGAATGTAGACACACTTTGTTTAATGCACAAAGTTATAAAAAATATTGGCTAAAATTACCTTCAGGCTGTGTGTATAAGGTGTATATGTAACATAAATGCATTCTGTGCTTATATTTAGTTCCCATCACCATGATATCTCATTATGGTATGCAATTATTCCAAAATACGGAAAAATCCGATATCCAAAATACCTCTGGTCCCAAGCATTTTGGATAAGGGAGACTCAACCTGTACAATAGCGTAGGAGACCACAAATAGATTGAACTCGATGGACAAATTGTCTTTTTTCAACCTAAGAAACTATGTTACTATGTTACAACTTTTAATACACAAACTGCAACTACAGTATAATGAAAGATTTTTATGCTGCCATGTGATTTTATCTAAGGTTGTAAATACTTGCCGTTTTAACACCCAACACTCCAAATGTACAGTACCACCCCTAGGGCTATATTGTAATTCAGGGGTGGGGGACCTTTTTTCTACCAAGGGCCATTTGGATATTTATAAAATCCTTCGGGGGCCATACAACTTAGAAATTAGCCTGCGCCCAGTCAGTAGTTATGGCCCCAGTCACTTGTTATGCCCGATTAGATTTGCCCCCAATCAGTTGTTATGCCCCATTAGATATGCCTACTCTCAGTTGTTTTGGCCAATTAGATATGCCCCGTCAGTTGTTGTGCCCCATTAAATATGCCCCCTGTAGTTATGCCCCATTAGATATGTCCCATTAAATATGCCCCCTAGTAGTGCCGCTTACACACACACACATTAAAAGAAAAAAAAAACCCACAATGCTCACCAGCCCTGCTCCTGCTTCCGGACCGCTGCCCTCCCTCTCCTCTAAACTATGGGAGATGTCATGACATCTCTCCCATAGCGCCGCACAGCCACACATGTGCACTGCCTGAGCCAGAAGCTGGAGCTCAGGTGTGAGCTCCTTCCTCCGGCTGCTGCTGAGGAGCCGGGCGCCCGCTGGTGGTAAAATCTCAGCGGGCGCTCTGCATCTCCTCTCGTTTAGGTAAGCCTAGCCGGGCCGGATTAAGTGGCTTTGAGGGCCTTATACGGCCCTCGGGCCTGAGGTTCCCCACCCCTGTTGTAATTAGATGCTGAAAAAGCATTTAACATAGACCACTGAAATAATTTATTTGACATTCAGCGAAGGTTTGGTTTCCGTAAGAAATTTATTTATTTTTTGAAAACTCTGTGTACTAATCCAACTACTCAAATTTAATGTAATGGGTATCTTTCTGACTCTTTTCCAAAACAGTGGAATGTGACAGGATCCCCACTACTATTTGCGGAGGCGCTAGAAACAATGGTGATGAAAATGATTACAAGCCTCGGCACATTCCCTTGTTAGAAAATAAACATATCTTAAATTCTGCCTTTAGCTGGAAATTTCTCCTTCCTGTCGGAGGCAGACTCTTTGAGTATAAATATTTAGGCGTACATATTCCTCTCCAGATTTTGAAACTCTACACTGATCATTTTGCCCCCTGATATTGGCCCTTTCTAAATTGTTGTCAACTCCTTCCTTTATTGAGTAGGTATAAAGAAGACTATAGCTCTCCTTAAACTTTACTATGATATGCAAATGACCCTGAACCGATTGTCTAACTCAGATATGAAAATTGTTGGCTGAACTTTTAAAATCTGGGAAGCCTCAAATTGCTCGTACTAAGGGCCTAATTCAAGATTGATTGCAAAATAACATTTTCCTCAATCGGCAAATACAACATAGGGCAGATACAACATGTACAGAGAGAGTTAGATTTGGGTGAGTTATATTGTTTCTGTGCAGGGTAATTACTGGCTGTTTTATTTTTACACTGCAATCCACAGATCCTCTATGCTGGCACTGGCAAGTGACAGCGCAGACCTCAGTGACAGTGGACTGAAGTCGGCGGATGGCTAAGGACTTCTGTAGCGGTAAGGGGGTCCAAGAATCTGTACTTGGGATTCTCTTGATTATCAATTATAGTATGCAATAAATTATATTGGGACCCTCCCCTTTAAGTATCCCAGTACAAGGCACAATGACACATGACAATGAAACTGCCACAGAGCAACCTGTGGCAAAGGAAGCGTTATATACAGTAGAAAATCAACTGTGACATACTTCACTATTTCCTTGTATGCTAGTATCGTCCATCAAGGTCTTACCTTATCACTGTCCACAGTGTTCTGCGATGTTCTGGAGGCAATTGAAATGGTGTCTGGCTGGCTGCTCCCATCACCTTGACTGTCTATATCCTCCAATCCATCTCTGTGGCAGAGACACATGGTGTCCAGTTATTGCAATAAAACAGAGCAGTGCTTAATCAACCTTAATCAAACTTAGGTAACCGTCACTGCATATTAAAATAAGTATTTGTATGCAGCAACTCTTTACTAGGAATCCAATGTAGTTCAATAATAGAAGGAGCACTCACCAAACAATATGGTTAAAATAATCCAAAATGTATTACCACCCAATCAGCAATTCCAATGACACAAGTTGCGGTATAGATTCTTTTACAGCATCATAATAATCATATACAATTATTATGATGCTGTAAAAGGAACTCTTCAGCAACCTGTGTCATTGGAGAGAGATTATATATATATATTTGTATATATGTATATACACACACACACACACACACACACACACACACACACACACACACACACACACACACACACACACACACACACACACACAGTACTAGTCAAAAGTTTGCATATTTTTTTTTTCTACATTGTAGATTAATACTGAAGACACCAAAACTATGAAAGAACACATATGGAATTATGTTGTAAACATAAAAAGTGTTAAACAAATCAAAATATGTTTTATATTTTAGATTCCTCAAAGTAGCCCCCTTTTGCTTTGATGACAGCTTTGCACACTATTGGCATTCTCTCAATCTGCTTCATGAGGTAGTCTCCTGGAATGGTTTTGAATTAACAGTTGTGCCTTGTCAAGAGTCAATCTGTGGAATTACTTGCCTTCTTAATGTGTTTGAGACCATCAGTTGTGTTGTGCAGAGGTGGGGTTAGTACACAGTGGACACCCCTATATGACTACTGTTGTAATCCATATTATGGCACGAACCACTCAACTCAGCAAAGAGAAACGACAGTCCATCATTACTTTAAGACATATAGGTCAGTTGATATGGAAAATTTCAAGAACGCTTTAGACTCTGGCACAATGCCAGAGTCTCTCTAGTGTTCAAGCTCTAACTTTGCTGCCGGCTACGGAGGCGGACGGTGCCCACACGCGGAGATGCTGATGGACATCAAAAAGTTAAGTACTGTATAAACGAAATGGGTGCAGTGTGGGTGGTGTGGCCCCCCTCTGGACCCAGGGGCCTGTGTGCACTGCACACACTGCACCCATTATAGATACGCCACTGCTTTGACTGTATCCTCAAGTGCAGTTGCAAAAACCATCAAACGCTATGATGAAACTGGCTCTCATGAGGACCGCCCCAGGAAAAGAAAACCAAGCATAACCTCTGCTGCAGAGGATAAGTTCATTAGAGTTACCAGCCTCAGAAACCGCTACTTAACAGCACCTCAGATTAGAGCCCACAAAAATTCTTCAGAGGAGCCTGCGTGAATCAGGCCTTCATGGTCAAATTGCTGCGAAGAAGCCACTACTGAAGATGAACAACAACAACAAGAGAATTCTTTGGGCCAAGAAAACCAAGGAATGGACATTAAGACCAGTGGAAATCTGTACTTTGGTATTATGAGTCCAAACTTGAGTTTTTTGGTTCCAGCATTCTGCAGCGCCATGCCATCACATCTGGTTTGCGCTTACTGGGACCATCATTTGTTTTTCAACAAGACAATGACCCCAAACACACCTCCAGACTATGTAAGGGCTACTTGACCAAGAAGGAAAGTGATGGAGTGCTGCGTCAGATGACCTGGCCTCCACAATCACCCGACCTAAACCCAATTGAGATGGTTTGGGATGAGTTGTACCGCAGAGTGAAGGAAAAGCAGCCAACAAGTGCTCAGCACCTCTGGGAACTCCTTCAAGACTGTTGGAAAACCATTCCAGGAGACTACCTCATGAAGCTGATTGAGAGAATACCAAGAGTGTGCAAAGCTGTCATCAAAGCAAAAGGGATCTAAAATATAAAACATTTTGATTTGTTTAACACTTTTTTGTTTCCACATAATTCCATATGGTTCTTTCATAGTTTTGATACCTTCAGTATTAATCTACAATGTAGAACATAATTAAAATAAATAAAATCCATTGAATAAGAAGGCGTGTCCAAACTTTTGACTTATACTATATATATATATATATATATATATATATATGCATTTGTTTATTTTCAAAGTAGTCAAATCATACTGTAGTTCTAGGCCCATAGCCACCTGTTGGCATACTGGTATTAATAGTTCCACAACAGCAGGAGAGTTGCATCTTGCCCAAGTTTGAGAATAATGATTTGCCAGACAGAAATGGACATTAACTCACTTATGTATGTATACCCAGGTATACATCACCATGCCATGGACTAAAGCAAGAATTGTTACCTCTTGCTGTTGTTCCGCTGCTTTGCTGGTGTCTTTGGGGGATGGATTGGCTCCTTCAATGCTCCTTTCAGATGGATCATTCTCTCTTGGATTACCTCTCGGATGTTTTTGATCCACTCCTGTTTCACTTCTAGGCTTGATGCCTTACAACAAACAAGAAATGAGGTCTAAAACAGAGTTTACCCAGCTAAGCAAGAACCAGACATTCCGGTGGCAATTAATTGTTTTTAACATGTTGCCCCATAATGTAGAGAGGATGGGATAAACAACTACTGATGTAAAGAATTAGATTATAATGTCTCTGGGCGAGACGGTCTTGTTCGTGTGTTTTTGCCACTTCAAAATTACTCTGTTATATTTTATGGGACACTAAACAGTACAACAAAAAAAACCTCTAAACCTCAGGTAAACATGTAAAGCAGGGAGGACACACCCTACATATTCACGTGCATAAGATATTCAGGGAACTATCTTACAGCATAATCGGAAACCAACCTTCAGCACAGTTTTGTTATCAGAGGATGGAGTGCGGCCTGACCACAAAGCGAACTTGCAGGAGTCTCCTTCGACGTGCTCAGTCACCCCCAACTCTGAGGTCTATAAGAAAAAAATATATATGAACATATGTCTCTGCTTCTGTAAGGTCCTGAGGATGGGGTGCTGTCCCCGTAGGTACTCGACCACAGTACAGTTTGTTTGTTGCTACATCGCTGACTCTGAGTGCCGTTTCTTAAATGGAGCTTCACATTGTGATTTACGCTGCACCGGAGCACGTTGCTTTATACAAGTGAGTGCCGGCATAATATGGCTATTAAAAGCCCTCACTCACGGACTAACTCATAACTAATTCTCTTACTTAAAGATATGTTAGGAAGCTGAAATTTAACACGTGTTCTTCAGGTGGGAAATAGGAAAACTACAGAATTGTAATAAATCTCCCCTAAGGGGATGAAAAGGGGGTTGACATAATGACGTCATTACCGATGCGTGGCTTGTGTTGCATGAATAATAATGCCCAAACAGACAATCAGATCAAAATTTGGATTGCACCTCCAGTGTGTAAAATTTAAAAAACTACAATAATGCAAAAGCCCTCACTCACTCACTCACTCACTCACTCACTCACTCACTCACTCACTCACCACTAATCTCTTACTTCCCGATATGTTAGGAAGATTACATTTAACATAGGTATTCTGCAGGTAGATAATAGGAAAACTACATAGTTAGAATTTTAATAAACCTCCCCTAAGGAGAAGAAAATGAAGATGACATAATGACGTCATTACCGATGCGTGGCTTGCATTGTGTGAACGATAACGCCCAAACTGACAATCGGATCAACAATTGGATTGCACCTCCAGTGTGTAAAATGTAATAAACTACAAAAATGGTCCTGCCACTTTTTAACACATCTACTACGGGTGTTCCTCGAGCAAAGCTAAGAACATGGATTAATATTTTCTTACATTAAGACATCTCAAATTTACATCTCTATACATTTACCAAATTTTTAACACTTATTTATATTTACAACCGTGAAAAATCAGAAACTCCCGTGCGAAGAACGGGTACAACAGCTAGCGTAATATACGTTCCTAGCGCATGAGTTAGTTTATAGAACAATGGGTCCAATTCCCACTCACATTCAAAAATACTGAAGTTCCAAGTAGAGAGTGGTGGTACAGAGGCGGGAGAAGCTTGAACTTTTCCCAGTTTAAAGTGTTTATGTTATAGACCATTGAATCCAGAATGCAGGATGTATGAGAAGTAACGCTATCTCCTGTGTGCGATTCTATACAATATAATATACTTTCCCAAACTACATAAAGTAATTTGTCGGAACTAAAAAAGCCACAACTGCGACCATGTGTAAAGCAACAACTATCTTATCATGCGTGCTAGTCTGCACGAGTAGCACTTATGTCCCACTTACGAATGTGTTTTTAGCCATTTCTTTTAATTTGCAACAAATGCTTTCGCTATTAGGCATCAATAAAACTGCTAAAAACTTTCTAATACAGTAGATACAACTCATCTACGTAAATAATAATTTTTTTCCTATATGCCCCATAAACTAGCAGTCAGTATCAACACAGCATTTACAAAGAGCCAATCACAAGTGTTTCCCTTGTGCTCACGATTATCATCATTGCCTTCTATTTGCACCTGCCTCTCAACATCAGGAAATACTACTAGTTTAGGAATATGTGCATTTTTGTCCCAGTTAGCATCCGTTCGCATTTGCAAGTACTCAACCTACATTATTATGCATATTAGTCCATTCACTTTTCGGCCATGTGTACAGCAATTTCAAGCAGGACACGCAAAGCAAGGTAGCAAAAAACTAAATTGGCATCAGACCCATGATGTTGTGTTCTATGTGGGAATGTTATCGTCCACAGTAAGTGCTACAGTATGTGTAAATATACATATTATTTCCCTATACACCCCATTAGGGACATCAATACAAAATAAAGAGTGTTTATATCAAAAGAAATATGGAAGAGATACTGATCCAATGGATGGAGCTATTAGAACAGTAGTAGGAGACAGTACATAGAATGGACGGAGTCATCATCATGTTGGCAACATTCCCTCTTATGTACAACACAATTATATACCGATTTTGTTTTCTTACCAGCAGCTTATTCTTGTAAACATATTTTGTATGACCCGTTGAGTCTTTTATCTCCTTGCTGAAAACCAGAGAGATCTCAAACAGGAAAAGGTGCCTGTCCCTCCCTTTGCGGATGAGAGATTTAGGATCCCAGACTTGAAAGGAATCCTGGAGAATAAGCTCACCCTGAACGTCCAGGTTCTCATCAAACCCTAAAGAAAAAAATGTGTTAACCAGAACTTTTATGTTCAATATTGTTTTAAGTGTATCCCGTGTATCTGGCTAATCAGGAAGATTTCAAACATTTAACGCAGAGGTGCTTGAAGAGAAAACCCAAAAGAAAATGCAGCAGTGTCATACAGACGGATGCTGCAACTTTTGAACATTATTGTATCTGTGAGGTATTTAAGTGTTTTAAAGTGCAAACAGAGTGCGAGACGTGGAGAGCAATGTATCATGGGGAACTGGAGAATTATACAGCACAATTCCTATGTCAATGATAGCTAATGGACAAAAGTAAAAATATTCTGTTATATCATCAATTACAAAAAATCTGGGTTACGGAGGCTGTACTAAAGATGCATATCCTAAGTGTCAGAGCTTTCAGAGCAAATTCTGGCACTTATCCTCAGAGTATCCTACTGAAACACATATCTGGAAAATCTGGGCACTCTCTCTTAGGGGGGGTATCCAATTAGCTGAAATAAACCATTTTAGCATGAAAAAAAACCTACTTTTACAGTGAATCGCGAATAACCTCTATCCAATTTGCTGCAAAATTTTTCACCCAATAATTTTACAGCAAATTTCACTTCACCTACTCTGAGCAGGTGAATAGTTGGGGAAAATCTCTATTTTAAGGTAAAAATGTTGGAATTTGGTTCAGAACCCCTGGGACACCTTCCCTAATGACTAATTACTAGATAAAGGAAAAAAAGAAAGAAAAGGAACTGTTTTGGTGCACGAAAATTTTCAATATAACTTTTAATTATTTTATGTAAAAATTGATGACACGTTACACTTTTACATGTCTTGCTAGTTAACTAGTATGCGAAATATGACTTATAAATAATGACTAATTAGGCATTTAGAAGTTTTACATTTTTTTCAATTGGCCAATAATGACATGTCAGTTTTGGGGTAAGAAAAGGGCAGCAAAGAGATGGAATTTGGGAGGTATATTGGGGTGCTTTATCTGTCGGACAAGTGTTTTTAGGCCTGCAGTCCAATAAACTGACCCAAATATATACTTATACTTATTTTTATAAACCCCAAATTCAAATTGAGCACTTATTTTGCTGGAAAAAAAACTTGCTTTTATAATTTTATTCCATTTAAAAAAAAAAAAATGCATTTAACAGCCATTTGACCCAATTTAAGTGGCTCAAATATATTTAATATGACCTAGAATACACTTCTATACTATTGTCGAATGTCAGTTTGGCATTTTTTGAGGTACAGGCTGATTTTACCATTTTCACCCTGATTTTTCACTTATTTTTTTTTCCGCACAAGTCCCGTTTTCGCACATTTGAAAATGGATAGTGTGAAAAACAGGAGCAATCATACAGATGGAGCCTCCGTTATCTTTGCCTGCCTAGTCACAGGCGTGCACTCCCAGCATGACTAGGCGATCCGTCCGCCTAGTCACGCCGGGAGTGCATAGAGACGCTCCCATTCAGAGCGTCTCTGTCCGGGCGCGCGGAAGGAGATGCTCTCCATTGAAGTGAATGGGACTTGTCTCCGTCCGTGCGCACACGCCTGTCCAGATGGAGACGCTCACAGTGACTAGGTGTGCCAAGGCGGGCACGCCTAGTCACAGAAAGAGCAAAGACAACGGTGGCTCCACCTGTACCTGCGAAAAGCTGTTTTCGCATCAGTTTTTGTGAGATCGATGCAAAAACAATTCATGCAAAAAATTGTAGAGACAGATGTATTAAGCTTGGAGATGGCATAAGGAAGAGATAAACCAGTGATAAGTGCAAGGTGATAAACGCACCAGCCAGTCAGCTCCTAACTGTCAATTTACATATTGGAGCTGATACGCTGTCTCAATGTACTATACCATTATGCAAGAGACTTGCACCTACAGTACTACTTATCTATTAATTAGCAATGCTTTATGTTTACTGCATCTTTATGTTAGTACTGGTATATGCCCATTTCTACCTGATACTCTTGTACATGCGATTTATGAATTCTACTCTCTCCTCCTGTCGGATGTATGGCACTTCTAACTTGTGGTTGCATGACATGTATTCTGCCCTGATTCCTGATCATTTTTTTCCTGTCAACTTTTTTTGTTTTGTTGTTCTTTGACAATCTTCAGTAAACATTATGTAATTTAAAAAAAAAATTAGTGTTAAACTGTCTTGCATGATTTTAAATTTGGTGAAATGTTTACTAACTATTAATAGTCACAAATTGGGTGTTTTACTGAGAGTGCACCAGTTGTAACATGGCTGAGCCAATCAATATGTAAGAGGAGGGCAGGTACCTTCCAGCATGCTGACGTGCATAGCATCGTTGGCTCTCTTCGGAACACTCAACATCACCTCCAGTCCATCCTTGAGTTCCCCCTTTCCCTCCTCGCAGCAGGTCAGCAGCTCCTAGCAGAGACAAAGAAGTGAGATTCAATACAATTCCTCCATACAGCTGCCCACCATTCTAGACACACACAGAACAAGTTGTACAATCCATACAGATCTGGTTATGGTAAATAATTATGAAACCCTGGAATGGAAACTGAAATAAACGGGAAAAAACACAATGGACAATCCACATCATACCAGGAATCATTAAGTATAGGATGCTATGGGTAATTAAAGGACACAAGTCTGGGTGCTTCTAACATCTCCTTCCAGTCATTGGCATCTGATCCCCTCACATCCACTGAACTGTACAAGAGACAGCCACAAAAGAAGCCCTGCTCAGTAAATTCTGAAATAAGGCTGGTCTGTTCACTGTAAAGTGTCAGGGATAGGTCTACAAAACTAGGGGAACCAATTTGGAACTGTACTGCTAAAACAGCTGCAATTACCAGTATACTACTACTTGTAATAACTAATGGTGCTTTGTTGCTGAGAAACAGGTTTTTTAAGTATCGGACAATGGGGGTGATTCAGAATTGATTGTAGCTGTGCTAAATTTAGCATAGTTACGATCAGGCACACTGACATGAAGGGGGACGCCCAGCACAGGGCTAGCCCGCCCCGCATGTCAGGGCCTGCCCCGTCGCAGAAGTACAAAAGCATTCGCACAGCAGCGATGCTTTTGTACTTCAAGAGTAGCTCCATGCCAGCACAGCTCCTGCGTGCTGGCCGGGAGCAACTCATCGCTGCCAGGGTCGCAGCGGCTGCGTGTGCCAGCTTTGACTGGACCACTCCCCTTAAACAGTGGCTTAACGTCGCCGCCCCGCCCCCTCCCGCCTAGAGACCGCCTATGCCTGTCAATCAGGCCGACGCGATCGCTAGCTAAAGACAGCCGGCGGCTGTCTGGCATGCGCCGGCACACTGCAGTGCCGGCGCATGCGCAGTTCAGGCCTGATCGCTGCTTTGCGAACACACACAGCACCGATCAGATCTGAATTAACCCCAATGTCTGTACCTTGAGCAGAAGCTGATACTTTGTGATCCTTTGCACAGGTTTGATAAGATACGAGGAGATGGAGTTGGCCAGCCCATGTCTTTGTTGGATTTCCTGTAATGCAGGGAGGAGACCATGAAGTAAAGATTACCATCAATACTGTCAGAATCCACTCACTGGAGAGTAATACTTACATCAAAGAAGCTCCCAGCGTGTTCCAGGATGAGCTGGCTCGAGTCTGGTTTATTTTTACAATATGTCACATACATCTGAAATTTGTCAGCCTAGAAGGAGAGGAACATTATAAAAATTATTCAGGTGCATTATTGGGAATGAGTATAAAGAGGACGTATTGTGCGAAATTAGTAGCTTCAAAACTAGAATGTACAGTATGTTCATATTAACTATACACATACAGATAAAAATATCAGCAAAGTTAATTATAAATCAGAACCAGAATAGAACATGCATCAATATATACTATATTATATGATTTATGACCAAAATTCAAAAGAACAACAGTTTTCATTTGTCTAAAACTCTTAGTAATGAATCTCCTGGGTGAAAATTATGCCATTTGGGATGA
Source organism: Pseudophryne corroboree (assembly GCF_028390025.1). Taxonomy (NCBI): domain Eukaryota; kingdom Metazoa; phylum Chordata; class Amphibia; order Anura; family Myobatrachidae; genus Pseudophryne; species Pseudophryne corroboree. The sequence continues at coordinate 248,216,380 of NC_086450.1, read as the reverse complement.
AATGCAAATTTGTGTTTGTATGAATGCACCCGCTGAGGAAACAAGTCAAAATTTTGTGCTAGGTGTCCACACAAAGTGATCCTATAATGCAGTAGTATAGACCGATTATTCAGATCTGACATCTCACATGCCTCCATACCACTGTGCATTTAGGCAGTACAGTCTCACCAAAACAATATTTATTGTAGGATCTCTTTCATTCAAATCATAGCTAATTTTCTGTAGAAGCACACAATATTTTTTTTTGTGAGGGACAGAAGTGGCAATGCTCTGCTTAATGATGGTGGCAGTTGGTGGACTGGTCGAGGGTCAAGATGGTAGAGCTCTGCTGAAAGAGGAACAGAGATTGTAGTGCTCTCCTGGTGGATGGGCAGAGATGGCAGCGCTCTGCTGGATTAACACCAGAGGTGGCAGTGCTCTGCTGGTGGAGGGGTAGAGGTGGCAGTGCTCTGCTGGCGGAGGGGTAGAAATGGCAGTGCTCTGCTGGTGAAGAGGCAGCAGCATTCTATTGATGGAGGGGCAGAGATGTCAGTGCCCTGCTCTGCTGGTGGAGGGACAGAGGTAGCTGTTTACTACTGGTGGAATGGCAAAGGTGTCAGAGCTCTGCTGGTGAAGTGGCAGCGCACTGCTGGTGGAAGGACATAGGTGGTAGTGCTCTGCTTGTGGAGGGAAAGGGGTAGCAGCACTTTGCTGGCAGAGAGGCATAAATGGCAGCAATCTTCTGCTGGGGGCAGAGGTGGCAGAGCTTACTGGACGAGGAGGTGAGGTAAAGGTGCTCTGCTGATGAGACACCAAGATTACAGCGTTTTGGCTGGATGAAGGACGGAAGTGGCAGTGGTCTGCTTGTTCAGGACAGAGGGAGGTGATAGCGCTCTGCTAGTCGAGGGATGGAGGTGGCAGTGTTCTGCTGGATGAGGGGTCAAAGTGGTTAGTGGAGAGGCTGAGATATCAAGGTACTGCTGGTAGAAGGGTTAGCATGGCAGTGCTTGGCTAGTGGAAGTCCCAAGGTGGCAGTTCTTTGCCTGTGGGGTCCCAAGGTGGCAGCGCTCAGCTGGGCGAGAGACTGAGGACGCAGCACTGTGCTGGACCAAGGTGGCAGCACTTTGATGGATGATGGGCCAAGATGGCAGTGCTCTGCTGGTTGTGGAGCGGCTATGGCAGTGTTTTGCTGGTTGAGGGGCGGAGGTTGCAGAGTTTACTTTGTCCTATACTTTCAAACACAATAAAGACATAGCCCTTCTCCATATTCCCCACCCACACATATCATCATCTATTTATAACACACAACATCCTCATTACACATCACTCTTTCCCTCCTAATCACATTACCCAGGTGACGAAACAATGTCCGACATCCTCTGGAAGCTGCTCATATTTCTCTAGCTCCTTCAAAAAGATGCTGCGTAGAAGTAGATCAAACATTAGTGCCTGAATCCAAACATATCAGTTATCGTCTGCACTCATGCAGGGATGTTACAATTTATTACATATATCCTGGCCTTATATACAATGTAATGACAATCATATTATCGACAGAAAGAAATTCGGTGTATTTATAAAAATCAATAAGGACAATTCAACAGACATTACTGATGGAGTTTTATAAAAGGTATAAAAACAGAACCAGAAAAATAATACAGAATACAAGATAATAGAAAACAGAAAAGCAGTTACTGTAGGTTACAAAAAAAGGTGACAGCAGAGACAAATATTTATGTTTTATATTAATACAGACACAATGCTGCAAAGCCTGACATGAATAAATGAAATAAGTGGCAAATTCATAATCAACTACATTGGCGGTTTGGGCTTATCATAAACAAGACATTTTACAGAAGTTACTTCATCTATTATTCTGCTTAGACTAAATGCTACAAATCTTAGTTCTAATACCGTATTTAGATTCCTCTGTAACTTTGGAGAGACTGAAAATGAGGACACCACTGTTGAAGCCCACACAGTTCAGGAGAGCAATATGTAGAGTGAGAGCTCATAGATTTAAATAGAGCAGACCTACAAAATTGGTGTTGGATCTTTTCCCCTCCTTTCATTCCCACATCAGAATTATTGGATGCCAGCATATGAATAAAATAAATACAGTATGTTAAACAAATACTATACTACTTTTTAAGATTCTATAATAAAATGTATGCTACATGGGACTCGTTTTACTTGCGACCCAGGAGCGTGGTGTGGCTGGCGTGGTGCTCCCTTAACAGCGAGAATTACTGGAGGCCAGCGGCTGGGTCACCTGTTCCTGCTGTGGACTCAGCAGCATACCCGGAGTCCTTCCTCCCCGGACCGTTCAGCGTCAGGGGGATCGGCGCTCTCTTTCTCGCTCCCACCCGCCTGGAGATCCGGAGAACCGCTATCTAGCCAGGTTAGTCTCCCCCGGACCCGGCTCACACACTCAAGGGCTAGGGATCGCCCTCCTGCTGTTGCCCTGCATATTGCACTCCCCTCCACAGACTGATTCCTGCCACAGCTTCACAGCTGTAGCCCGGAGGTCACGGCAACGGGGACTGGACAGTGTGCTCCTTACCTGGCAGCCGTGTAGTAATGACCTTATCAGCGGTATCCAGATGCTACAGCATCTCCCCTCATCACACCACGTGGGATTGTCTGAGGAGCACGAGGGGCGGTGCTTTTGCCCGCACTTAGCGCTCTGAGGCCCGGGTAGCGGCCAGAGGAGACAGTGTTTCACTGAAGGCTGGCAGTTATTTTGTGACTGGTGCATGAGTTGGCGCTGACAGGGTGCAGCTTGCTATTTGACTGACACCGGGAAATGGTGGTAGGCCACACTACCTTGACTGACGGCTGGATATACAGTATAGAAGATCAGTGGCTTTGTGTGGTACAGCACCAAGTGGACACTGGGACTGCCCTAATACTTGGTCCTCCAGCAATCACCTTCTCAGTTATGACTATCACCTTATAGACATAACTCACCAGGCCTGGCCTGACATTGTACTGCAGGATTCACGCTGCTGCACATAGGTTCCCAGGCCCCTCTGTTTGATTTGCTATCCGCTCCTCAGATAAATAACAAATGTACCATGGTCCCGCTCGGTGTAGCGCCGTCATGCTCCACTAACTAATCCTGGGTGGTGCCCTCCGGTGGTGTTTTTCTGGCCTCTGAGTATCAAATATCCACTACACTCAATTTGTCAGTTTTCACATTGCGGATTTAACTGGAGACAGTTTCAACTCTTCTTTTTTTTTTTTCTAGTTTTTATCTCTCTTGAGTACTATAGTTACTGGCCGTCATGAGTAAAACCAACATCACCACCAGAAAGAAAGCCGTGAAAGACATTTCCCAGCATTTCCATAAAAATGATAAATCATCATATTCATCGGATCCTCCCTCACCCCGCCTTTCCCAATTGGATAAAGAAGACACCACCTCGCCTACCCCGTCGACTAAAGAAGACATTATGGCCTTACGTTCTCTCATAATGGATTTCAAGGAATCTATGGAGTCCAAGCTAGAAAAGGCGGTTACTTCAATTAGATCTGACCTTTCGTCACTCTCCTCTAGAACTGCAAAACTGGAGTCGCGCCAAGACACCCTCCAAAAGTCCCATAATGAGATCCTCAACGATATCATTCAAGATTTGTCAGATTTACACACCATAAACGAGGATTTGGAAAACCGTGAAAGGAGAAATAACTTGCGGATCCGTAACATCCCAGAATCCATCCCCCCAGCTGACCTCGAGGCCTACCTTCTCAGATTATTTTCCTATATCATCCCAGATATTGGCTCTCGACAACTTAAACTAGAGAAGGCCCACAGAGCTCTGCGACCTAAACCGCGTGACGGTGACCCTCCTAGAGATGCTATCATGCACTTCCTTAGCTTTAAAGACTAGAGGGAAACCACACGTGCTTTTTGAAAATGAGTAGTTGCAGTTTTACCAAGATCTCGCTCCGTCTACGATCATTAAAAGAAGAGAACTTAGGGATCTGATAGGCGTCCTTCTATTACGCGGGATAAGCTATTGCTGGGGCTTTCCTTTCAAATTGCTGATTGATCTCCATGGAAAGACAGTTGTAATCAGAGATCCTAAGGAGGGCGAGGACTTCTTATCTCATCTGGAAGATTCGAGTGCTTCTCTTGCGACCTCCTCCAATCCGTTACAGTACCTGTTGCTCTTATGACCCAGAGTCGGCTGAGTGCTCGTCCTATGACTGTCTTCAGGACCTTGCAAGTATCGGTTTTGGTTTCCCGACTTGCTGTGTTGGTACACATGACTCTCGTCAACTGTTCCTTTATTTGCTTTTCCTCCTCGGACATACCCCGGATACGCGATTGAGGTATTTTATGTCTCTTTCCGCTTGTTTTTCTGGGGAAGCCCGATGGGTTTCATAGTCCACACTACCTAGAACTGTTTAGAACAATGTGTTTCCTGTTTTTGTTTTTTTATTATAGAGCTGTTCTTTACAGGTCTTTAGCAATGTTTACCAAGTTTCTTCAATTTAAGGTCACTGTTTTTGTCTATTGCAGTCTTTAACCTACAAAATGTTCACCCTTTTATGTTAGTTTTGTCTTTTTGTGTCTTCTCGTGGGTGCCCTGGGTAAGTTTGATGAGCCTTTTCTACGAGTTGCTGTTATATAAGTGACAGCTGGCTCACTCTACTGGAAGTTATCTCCATTCGGTTTAGCCGGGGCACCCTGTGGATTTTTACAACAAGACATGCGTTATTATGCTTCAGATGTTCGATATGGTTTTGTTTTTTTTGGTAGTTAATTATTATGATTCTATGTTTTTGACTCAAATCATAGCTGGTTTTCTCCGATTGCTTCAACGCGATTAGCTCTCATCTCCATCCGATAATTTTGATATTTGAACTCTTTACCAACTCGGACCTATGTTGTTACTTTTTTGTTCACACACCACTGGAGGGTCACGACCCTTCTTGCTGCACCAATCTTCTCCTCACCTTCCTGTCTTTCTTACTTAATCGATTTAAACGTTTTTCTATAACGCTGTCTCCCCTTCTCACCCTAGAGTAGCTTGAGTATTAATCAGATCTACCTCTATTTGGACCACTTTGGTCCCGACTTCTGTGTGCTTTTTCCTCTGCTGTTCGTGAGGAATCTTCACACAGACTCTCCACCTCCTACTCCCCATATGTTTAAACTCTTCTTTCTTTTCTTCTTAACCCCTGACGGGTCAGGACTCCCCCCCACCCTCTTTTTTTCTTCTTCTTCTCTCTCCCTCCCAACCCCAGCTATTATGTCTTTGAATATGACATCTATGAATGTCAAGGGGTTAAACACTCCTCAAAAACGCTCCTCTCTGTTCCGGTCCATACAAAGCCTTAGATCGGGGATCGTTCTCATTCAAGAAACACATTTCAAAGCCTCCTCGCACCCATCCTTGGAGTCCAAAAGATATCCTACTGTCTTTTACTCCTCTAGCCAAACTAAGCATAACAAAGTGGCAATCATGCTCAACATTTAAATCCCATTTGCCCTTGAATCGGTTCACAAGGACTCTGATGAGCGTTATATTATCTTGACCGGTAAACTGGGGTACTTGGAATGTACAATAGCTAACATATATGCACCTAATTCTGATCAGGCCTCTTTCATTCAATAAGATTAGAAAAGGTATCCTGATACTGGGGGGGGGGGGGGACTCTAACACCATTCCTGATACTTCCTTGGATAGGTCCTCCTCTTCTTCCCCAAAGCAATCCTACACTTAAACTCGCTCTTTAAACAGACATATTAGTGAGTCTGGTCTCTTTGATGTTTGGAGAGCTCTCAATCCCGCATCACACTTTTTACCGAATAGATCTTTTTTTTTTTGTTGCACTGTAACAGCTAAACATATCGTAGGTGCCTCTGTACTCTCCAATCCATGGTCAGACCACTCAATCATTACTGCTTCATTTGATTTTCTAGATACACCAATGTCTCGCCCCCGTAGCGCCTAAACAAAACTTTACTTAAAATTCCACATTTTCAGGATAAAATAAATTCTGCCATAGCAGACTATTTTTCTCTTAATGCCACTGAAGACATATGTTCTCCCTTAGTCTTGGAGGCGCACAAGGATGTTGTTAGGGGCCATATCATTAGCTATGCCTTGCACAGAAACAGAAAGCACAAATTAAAACTGAAATCCCTCACCGATGAGGTTCACAATTTAGAATCCCACCATAAGAGAAGCCCTACTCACGCTTTATTTACCCAACTCACGGTTGCCAGGGCCGCTCTGAACGCATTGCTAGCTGAAAAATCGGTGCAATCTTTACGCTGGCTTAAACAAAAATTCTATGTAAAAGGAAATAAAGCCGACACACTGTTAGCCAACAGACTTAAAGCTTGGAAAGCACTCACAGCTATCAAAGCCATAAAAGATGATACTGGGATTCTTCAATATAACCCGACCACTATTAACTCTATTCAAAACCAACTATGAAAAACTGTACAATCTCTCCACCTCTTCAGCCACTTCGCCCACAGTTAACTCTTCATTTAGATTACCTATCCTCCTGTAATCTCCCTTGCATAGACTTGGAGACTTTGCTGGGCTTGGACAGACCCATTACTGATGACGAAATTCAGACAGCCCTCCAATTGCAAAAATCATCTAAGGCTCCGGGCTTTCCGATGTCAAATTTTAAAACTTTTCAGTTGTCCCTAATTCCTCATCTTTCTAAGATGTTCAATATGATCCTGGAAGGGTCTCCTTTCCACTCTCAAACTACTAAGGCCATCATTACCATTAATCCAAAGCTCGGCAAAGACTATCAGTCTGTTGCTAATTATAGGCCCATTTCCCTTCTCAACACTGATTTGAAACTCCCAAAATCCTAGCCAGTAGACTTAACCCGCTTCTCCCCAACCTGATCCACCCGGATCAAGTAGGCTTTATCCCCTCCAGGCAAGCATTGGACAACACTAGCAGGACCATTGATGTCATTCATTACATCAACGTCCATAAACTGCACTCCCTGGTGCTTGCTCTGGACGCGGAGAAAGCCTTCGACAGAGTTTCTTGGCCTTTTATGCACCAAACCCTTTTGCAATTTGATCTTCAAGGGAAATATCTACAAGCTATCCAGGCTTTATATTTTAATCCATCTGCTACAGTCCACGCAGGCGGACTCTTGTCTGAGTCCTTCCTAATCAATAACGGAACAAGACAAGGGTGTCCCTTGTCACATCTTATATTCGCACTTATTATTAAACCCCTCGCATCACATATTCGTGCTAATCCCGACATCTCAGGGGTATCCATTAATCGCTCTCACTATACCCTCTCCTTATTCGCAGATGACCTACTTCTTACATTGACCAAACCTCTCATATCCCTCCCAAACTTTTTTCGCGAACTCTCTATCTATGGGGGCTTTTTGGGTTATAAAATAAATCAGTCAAAATCTGAGGCACTACCTCTCCATATTCCGGGGGACACTAAGAAGCTACTGAAATCTAATTTTGAATTCAACTGGCGTAAACACTCTTTGAAATACCTGGGTGGTCATATAACAAAATCTTATGGCTCACTTTATAGCGCTAACTATCCCTCGCTTTTTAGGTCAATGCACATGGATCTTCAGTTGTGTAATCATATTTTCTGTCTTCGGTCGGTCGCATTAACGCGATAAAAATTAATATACTCCCTCAAATTATTATATCTCTTTCAAACACAGCCAATAAGGGTCCCTAATTATACTCTGTTCTCTTCAATCCTCATTCGGAAAGTTTATTTGGAATCACAAAAAAGCGCGGATCTGGCAAACCATTTTAGCTAAATCTCCACAAAATGGAGGTCTTGGCCTACCCATCCTCTTAATGCTACTATAATGCGACCCGTCTTAGTCAGTTGATTGCATGGCACGCCCCTCGACATACTAAAAGGTGGGTCAACCAGGAAAGCGATTTTAGAAAAATACGTTTTTTTGGGGGAAAGTGTGTCAATGTGGCGCAAAGCAGCTCAGTTTGTTCAGGTCCAAATAATAAATGTCACCACATTTAAAATACAATTTCACACAACACAAATTTTGGACCTGTATAACATATGGTGCGCTTAATAGGAAAGAAGCTAATACATCCCTTTTTAGGAGAGGTGCAGAGAATTTCTCGTATTTCCAATTCTTCTTCAGGTGATGTATATCCGGAATGGGTACCCCAGAAGAAATTATTACAAAAGAAATACAATGTGTAGTTTGTTCTTAAACAAGTAACGAGGTAAGAATACAGATTCTTAGAAGCTGCTCAAGGGCGTACCCCACTCACACAAAGGATAGAGGGATGTATGTCCGGGACATGTGTCCCAATATGAAAAGATATGATAACAAACAAAACAATGTGTAGTATATCCTTAACAACCAGGGAGTAAGAATATGGGGTTTTAGGGACTTAATCAAAGGCGTACCCCACTCTACCTTTTGTGTGAGTGGGGTACATTATGAGAAAAAGAACCTAGGACAACATTCAACACAAAGATACCTTGATGTGTTTACCACCCTCCCTCTTGCTGTGAGTGTTGGGGTACGCCTTCTAATTATTGTAAGCTGACTACTTTTGGGTAACATCACCTGACTGGTTTGCACTTCAGAGAATGAAAGACACCAGACGGGACTTTTAAAGGGATCAGGGCACTACTCGGTTAAAAGATACCCTGATGTATATACTCCCTCTATCCTTTGTGTGAGTGGGGTACTCCCTTGAGCAGCTTCTAAGAATCTGTATTCTTACCTCCTTACTTGTTTAAGAACAAACTACACATTGTATTTCTTTTGTTATCGTTTCTTCTGGGGTACCCATTCCGGATATACATCACCTGAAGAAGAATTGGAAATACGAGAAATTCTCTGCACCTCTCCTAAAAAGGGATGTATTAGCTTCTTTCCTATTAAGCGCACCGTATGTTATACAGGTCCAAAATTTGTGTTGCAGGAAAGCGATTTGGCTTGCGTTCCTTCGATTTCTTACTTACCAGGGTTGCCCCGTAAGCACGACACCCAAGCCTTCTCCTCCTCCCCCCCCACACTGGAATTAACCTTGCATACTTGGGCACCCCTCAATAAGAAGTTGCAGCTTACCAGTTCCCCATCCCCCCTAACCGCTCTTTGGTTTAACCCAGCTTTTCTGCCGGGTCTCTCTCCCTCAATGGCTTTTCCCTGGATCTCGGTAGGAGTCACCAGAGTTCACCACATTACATTACAAGTACGCACACACTACACTCTTTCGCTGATTTGCAAGAAAAATACAATTGAAATTGAGCATACTCCACCATGTCGAAAGCCGACACCATGAGGCCTAGTACTTGCATCGCCGAGTGCATCGACACATGCGGATGAGAGAGGAAGCAACGTATCTTGTCCTGAAGCTTCAGGACTTTCTCCTTTGACAAAAACAACCTCTGGTTGTGTGTGTCCAACAACGCTCCCAGATGCACCATGCTCTGGGCAGGGACCAGGGATTATTTCTTCCAGTTGATGAGCCACCCGTGGGCTTGTAGAAACTGGACCGTCAGATCCAAATGACGGAGGAGAACTTCTGGGGAATTGGCCAGGAACAGCAGGTCATCCAGATACGGCAGGATTCTGACACCCCGATGGTGGAGTGAAGCCGTCATAACTGCCATGATCTTGGTGAAAATTCGCGGAGCCGTGGTCAGACCAACGGTAAGGCCCAGAATTGGTAATGGAGATTGCTAATAGCAAACCGCAGGTATTGCTGATGTGACATGGCAATAGGGATATGCAGGTAAGCATCCTGTATATCCAGGGATACCATATAGTCTCCTGGTTCCAAAGCCAGGACAATAGAGCGAAGGGTCTACATACCAAACTTGTTCAAAGATTTGAGGTTGAGAATGGGCTGGGAGGAACCATTCAGTTTGGGAACTAGGAACAGCGTTGAATAGTACCCCCTGCCCCTCTGAGCCAGAGGCACCAGCACTACCACTCCGGTGTCCAGGAGGGATTGTACCACTAAATGTAGAGTTGTTGCTTTCACCTGATCCGAAGGATTGTTCGTCAGGCAACAGCGAGGAGGGGGATGTGTCTTGAAGGATATAGCGTATCCGTGAGTGACGACTTCCCACACCCAAGCATCTGAAGTGGTCATCAACCATACCTGGGTGAACTGTAGAAATCGGCCTCCCACCCTGGGATCCCCCAGGGGGAGGCCCGCCCTGTCATGGCGGTTTTGGAAGTGCGAGACTGTTTCGGGTACGCCTGACCCTGTGCTTTACCCGGAGGACGAAAGAACGAAAGGAAGTACTCTTAACCTTCGGGGCCGGAGGATTAGTACTAGGTAGACATGCAGTCTTAGCAGACACCAAGTCAGCGACAATCTTGTTGAGATCCTCACCAAAGAGGATGTTTCCTTTAAACGGGAGCACCTCCAGGGTTTTCTTAGAGTCCAAGTCCACCGACCAGAACCATAACCAGAGAATACGGTGAGCCAAAATGGATGTCGTAGCAGCCTTAGCCGCCAGAACACCTGCATCTGAAGCTGCTTCTTTAATGTAATGAGATGCCGTGACAATATAAGAGAGACATTGTCTGGCATGTTGAGGAAAATCGGACGGAAACTCAGCCTCCATTTCCTGAGCCCACGCCTCAATAGCGTCTGCAGCCCAAGTAGCGTATACATAGCTTTTAAGCAGCCCTCCACATGCTTATCCGTCGGCTCTAGAGAAGTGACGGTAGTGACAGGCAGAGCAGATGACACCACAAGCCGAGCCATTTGCGAGTCCACCGGCGGTGGAGTTTCCCAATTTTTACTCAATTCTGTCGCAAGGAGATAGCGGGCTAGCATCTTCTTGTGCGGGGTGAATTTCTTTCCAAGGTTCTCCCAGGATTCCTGGCGTACATCAACCAAGTGGTCAGAATGAAGTAAAACCAATTTAGTAACCTTCTGTCTGGTTTCTTAGATGTAGTAGCAGGCTCAGGATCATCATCAATCTGAAGAATGAGCCTGATAGCCTCTAAGAGATCAGGAACATCCACCTGTGAAACAGATTCCCCATCAGAAACGTCATGATCAGAGTCTGTGGGGTCAGTATACACGCCATCTTCATCGGAAGAGGTATCCGGAACATGCGTGGATTGAGAGGAAGTAACAGCCCGCTTAGAGGACTTCTTAGGTTTAGTCTTAGGCGGGCGAGGGTCAGGAATATGTTTATCCAAAGAGATATTCAAGTGCTGTAACTAAGTGGACAGAGCATCTATCCATGCCGGATTAACTGCAGGGACCATATAAGGCTGATAAGGCACAGGAGGTCCCACAGGGGGCGCAAGTCTAGTTACCAGCGTAGTCAGAAAATTAGAAAAGGCAGACAAAGGCGGGCCCTGATGTGCCCCCGTTGCTACAAACTGACTGGGGGGTACAGAACCCACAAAACCTGAGCCCTCCACAGCCATGTTATACTCAAATGCATCTGGGACATCATAACCGCGCAGTCCCAGACCCATCGCCCCCTGTAGCTGACATAATATGAAAGCGTAAACCACGGGCGACACAGTACAATGTCAGGAGATAGAATACCTAACACAAACCCCCCGTGTAGTGTGACAGCACAAGCAGAGGATTTCTGAGGTAACGTGACTGAAAAACACAGAGAAAAATACAAAATACGTATTTCCTGTGAAATACCTATATTATCTAATAACCCTGACGCACGAGCCCCCTCAGGTTACAGAATATAGGGATAGCAGTAGGAGTGAGATACACGGAATAGAGATCACCCAGCAGCTATAGGCACACACACACACACACACACACACACACACACACACACACACACACACACACACACAGTCACATGTAGAATGCAGGAATTATGACAAACAATAAAACTGCACTGGACTAGCAATACTATTACTGAGTAAGGCCATGTATATAAACAGATATATCAATGCACAATAAAAACTGGATGAATATCACAGGGTACTTGTACTAAATAACCCTGAAGTATGCACTTGTTATTAACGAACACTGTCTAAACGACATGTAGAATACTTAAGTGTCCTGTAAATGCACAGCACTGATGATGCAGGCAGCTTTACAGAGGCATCGCCCAGCAGTCCCAGAATCAGTGTAGCTGTGTGTAATGGCGCCCAAACGCTGACAGGGAGTGAGGGAGACAGAGAGATGCAGATCCAGGGTGGGAACATTTACTCTAAATGGCACCCAGGGGCTGGGGGAGGGGCTACAGGCCAGAGCCTTATCCCCTTGCTGGACTTCACCACCTTAATAAAATGGATTATAGCCTAATCCGACCTGTGCCCTTGCCCTGGTGGTCTAGTGGGGTACCTGTACGGCCACAATGTCCACGTCAGCGCGCGCGGCCCGCCTCCTAATGGCCACGCCGGATCACGATTTCCAGCGGGTCCCGCCTGGGGGACCCTCTTACCTCCTCCCTGAGTGCGGCCACGTGGTCCTGGAGAACTTCGGTTAGTGTGTGCGCCCTGGGTGAAGAACCGGAGCCTCCGCTGTAAGTACCCGGCAACCAGGGACGCGGGAGTATACAGCGCCGCTGGGGGAGGTGATGGAGCTGCAGCAGGAGATACCAGAATGAAATCTAGCACTAGATTGCCCCTGCTACAGCCCTTGAAGTCTTCTATCCTCTTTAAAATAGATCTTCTTAGGGCTGCTGGAGAAGCCCTGCCTGTTAGCTGTCTGCATTGCAGGCACCAACTTACAAACTGAGCTCCTGTGCACGGATTATAAAGGAGGAGGGCTGAGCATCTTGGGAACAGTCAAAGCTTTTAGCCTGTTGGTGCCTCGGATCAAGATCCTACTCTACACCTCCCGATGTTATTCCCTGTGGAATACCAGTGTACCCCGCTGCAGAAATTTCTATTACTACGATAATTGAAAGCCACTGCAGCTAAACTCGGATAACAGAGCACAAAGGTTTCTTCAAAACAAATGAGAGTTTAAGTGTTACGCTATATTTTATATAAGTATGTATGTGACCTGGGCGCTGGACTGGAGGGGATACCACAACGGTCAGTTTAATCCCCTTAACACCCACCCCCTATGCGCAGTGGTCCCTTAGAGTTGACGGAGTACAAGCTCCAGACTCTACTAGCTGCTGCCTAATAAGCTGGACACCGCATTGCTGTGATGACACTGAAAATAAACTACAGCTTCCAGCAGCCATTAAGAGGGGGCACAGGAAACAAGTTACCACAGCCTCCCCTTACTGCCTTTATTCATCGCAGCAGTGCACTACTATAGAGCACTGCTGAGCTTAAAAAGAGGCTGCCGGAGGGCCGAAAAGAGGGTGGAGCTACACGGCAATGTACTGTACACAGCGCCAGGCCAGTCAGCAGCATGGGAGAGAGGAGGGTTATTCTACAACAAATCAACACAGGTGTCAGACTGACAGTTTTAGATTGTAATGAAATTTGGTATAATAAATGCTGCCATGGGTGTAAAGAAAACCCCCAAATCTTAGGCTGATATGTTTAATGGTTTTGAAGTTATGTCTTTAAAGCTGCAATTTAGTCACGAAAAATGTGCTATTAACGGGTTTTTTTAAATTGCACTTACAGCTCACACAAATGAGCTAGACAGTTGGACAAGGTCTCATTTTAAACCTTTTTATGTGTTTTCAAATGACATATAACACAGAAATATGTTTCCATAAAAATGAAACAATAAATAAATAAATAGGAATACCTAATGTTAATTCCTTTTCTCGTAGTCCGTAGTGGTTACTGAGGTGACTTTAGTACCATGGAGTATAGATCAGGTCCATTGGCGCCTGGGCACTTTAAGAAATCAATAGTGTGTGCTAGCTCCTCCCCTCTATGCCCCTCCTGCAGACTCAGTCTAGGAAAACTGTGCCTGAGGAGACGGACATACGATGAGAAAAGGAATAACAGTAAAGCAGTGAGGTAACGAACCAACACACAACAGTAAGAAGGATAGCAGAGCACACCAGATCAGAGGAGAGCAACGCTAACCATACAAGGATAACAACGTTAACCAAACATGGAATTGGGACAACAGCAGACCCAACCAAGAACACTTACAACCAAGTTAGCAGGAAAACGAAGCACTGAGGCGGGCGCCCAGTATCCACTACGGACTACGAGAAAAGGAATTGCCGTAAGGTATTACATTCCTATTTTCTCTAACGTCCTAGTGGATACTGGGGTGATTTTAGTACCACGGGGAAGACCCAAAGCTCCCAGAACGGGTGGGAGAGTGCTGAGACCCCTGCAAAACCACTTGACCAAACTGAAGGTCATCTCTGGCCAAGATGTCGAACCTATAGAACTTAACGAACGTGTTCGAACCAGATCAAGTAGCAGCACGGCACAACTGTAAGGCCGTCCAGGAAGAACCCACCGACCTTGTGGAGTGGGCCTGAATAGAACTTGGCAGCGGCAATGCTGCCGAAGAATAGGCTTGTTGAATGGTCAACTTGAGCCAACGAGCAATGGACTGCTTAGAAGCAGGACATCCAATTTTGGTAGCGTCATAAAGGACAAACAGCGGGTCAGACTTCCTGTGATGAGCCGTCCTTTTGACGTAAATCCACAAAGCCCTCACCACGTCCAAGGACTTTGGAGCAACCAACGGATCCGACAGTACAGGAACCACTATCGGTTGATTAATATGAAAGGCCAAAACCACCTTCGGCAAAAACTGCGGGCAAGTCCTGAGTTCCGCTCTGTCCTCATGAAATATCTAATACGGGCTCTTACAAGACAGGGCCCCCAATTCTGACACACATCTAGCAGAGGCCATAGCCAGCAGCATGACAGTCTTCCAAGTAAGATATTTCAAGTCCACCTTGTGTAAAGGTTCAAACCAGTCTGACTGGAGAAAAGTCACGACCACAGAGAGATCCCACGGAACCGTGGGAGGGACAAAGGGCGATTGAATGCTAAGAACACCCTTAAGGAAAGTCTGTACTTCCGGTAGGACCACCAATTGTTTCTGGAAGATGATGGAGAGAGACAAAATCTAAACCTTGATAGAGCCTAACCGTAGTCCCAAATCCACGCCTGCTTGCAGGAAGAGCAGAAACTGGCCAAGTTGAAACTCCACAGGAGGATATTTTCTACCCTCATACCAAGAAACTTATTTCTTTCAATTGCGGTGGTAATGTTTTGACGTCACCATCTTATGGGCCTGGACCATAGTGGAAACAACCTTACAGTAGGTGAGAGACCTTTTCTGGCTAGAATTTCCCTCTCAACTTCCAAGCCGTCAAAACGTAGGCCAGTGTTCCTCCAGAGACAGGGTCAGGAGGTCTGCGTACCAGGCCCTTCGAGGCCAATCCGGGACAAATAGAATTGCCTGAACTCTTTCCTTTTGAGTATTTTTAGTACTCTTGAAATGAGAGGGATTGGAGGAAACAGGTATACGAACTGGTAAGACCACGGCGCCATCAGAGCGTCCACTGCTGCAGCCTGCGGATCCCTCGTTTTGGAACAGTAACGGTGAAGCTTCTTGTTGAGACGAGAAGCCATGAGGTCTATCTGCGAACAGTCCCACCGGTGCACCAGTTGTTGAAACACCTGAGGGTGAAGGCCCCATTACCCCGGATGGAGGCCGTGCCTGCTGAGGAAGACCGCCTTCTAATTGTCCACTACTGGAATGAATATGGCTGAGATGGCCCTTGCGTATGCCTCTGCCCAGATGAGTATCCGTGACACCTCTCACATTGCGGCCCTGCTTTTTGTTCCTCCTTGCCGGTTTATGTATGCCACCGCCGTGGCGTTGTCCAACTGTACTTGGATGGCTTGATTTCGGAGAAGATAGGAGGCTTGTAGAAGAGAATTGTAAATCGCCCTGAGTTCCAGAACATTGATCGGGAGTGTGGATTCCAGGCTCAACCACTTCCCCTGGAACTGAACCCCCTGGGTCACAGCGTCCCAACCTCGGAGGCTGGCATCTGTCGTCAGTAGAGTCCAGGAAGGGGTACTGAAACTCTGACCCTTCACAAGGTGAGAGACTTGTAGCCACCATAACAGGGAGATCCGTGCTTTTGTCGACAGAGTTATACTCTGGTGCATGTACATGAACACTTGTCCAGTAGGTCCAGCTGGAACGGACGGGTATGAAATCTGCCGTACTGGATTGTCTTGTATTGTCTACCATCTTGCGCAGTAGCCGGATGCAGAGATTGAGATTTTGCGGCGTCTGAGCACCGAGCGGACCATAGCCTGGATAGTTAAGGCCTTGTCCACTGAGACACCGTGTCCAGTATCATTACCAGGAATTGAATTCTTTGTGACGGTTCCAGGTAAGACTTCTTGAAATTTAGGATCCACCCATAGTCCGTAATCAGGCGAGTAGTCAAGTTGATGCTGTGTAGCTCACATTCCATGGACACTGCCTTTATCAGGAGTTCATCTAAATAGGGGACTATGTTGACTCCCATCTTGTGTGACTGCAGCATCATCTCCACCACGACTTTTGTGAATACCCTTGGGGTTGTGGAGAGACCAAAGGGTAAGGCCTGAAACTGTAAGTGGTGGTCCATTATAGTGAACCGCAGATAAGCCTAATGAGGAGGCCATATGGGGATAAGTAGGTAAGCATCCTTGACATCCAGAGATACTAGGAACTCACCCTCCTCCCATCGCCCTCAGGGGATCCATCTTGAATTTGAACACTCGTAGATATGGGTTCATAGATTTTAGGTTCAAGATGGGCCGTACCGAACTGTCCGGTTTTGGTACAACAAAAAGGCTGGAGTAAAAACCCCTGTTGTGCAACGGAGGAGGTACTGGGACAACAACTCCTGTTTGTAGCAGTGTCTGAATGGCGACCTGTAAGGTAACCCTTGCTACAGGTTAAGCTGGTAAACTGGACTTGAAGAATCTGAGATGAGGTGGTGCTTGAAATTCTAACCGATACCCTTGAGATATGAGGTCCCTTACCCAAGGATCCTGGCAGGACTGTGCCCACACGTAAGTAAACTGTTGGAGGTGAGTACCTACCTGAAAGTCGACCTGCTGCTGGGGCTAACCGATACGTGGAGGGCTTCGTGGAAGAGGATCCGGAGGCCTGGTCCAGAGATCCAGCAGCCGCTGGTTTATGGGACTTACCGCCATTTCCTTTAGCAGCATTTGAGGCGCCTTTGGTTCTGCCTCTGAATATGGCCACATGAAAGGACTGCAAAGAGGGCCCAGGGAAGGGACGTCTAGCAGGAGGTGCAGCCGAGGGCAGATAGCTAGACTTACCCTCCGTAACCTGAGAAATCCACTTGTTCAGTTCTTCCCCAAACCAGGCATCTCCTGTAAAAGTAAGATTCTCCACACCTTTCTTGGAGTCAGCATCTGCTGACTATTGTCGCAGCCAGAGCTCTGCGAGCTGAGACTGCCATAGCAGAAGTATGGCCATTGATGAGACATAATTCTTTAACGGCCTCACTCATAAAATTTGCAGCATCCTGAATATGATGATAATCAAACCCATTTATTATATTATCTGACCATTTTACCATGTCTCTGGAAATTCAGCAGCAAGCTATAGTGGGCCTTTGTGAGCTACGCCCACCACAGTATAGATTGATCTGAGTGTAGTCTCAATCTTTCGGTCAGCTGGATTTTTGAGAGAGATAGCCCCAGGTACAGGCAGTACAAAGTTTTCATGACAGCCTGAACACAGAAGTATCAACGGACGGGGGGAATTTCCCATACTTTCCTATCCTCAGTGGGAAAAGGAAAATAATTTAATAATCGCTGGGAAATCTTGAATTTCTTGTCAGGATTGACCGATGCCTCCCTGGAAAGGGAGTTTAATTTCTTGGGTATAGGAAAAGTGGCAGAGGATTTTGGTTTTACATTGAAAAACAATTCATCTTCTGGTTCTGTCTCCTTATCCTATATGTTGAGGACCTCTCTAATAGCATAAATCAGGGCATTAACCCCCGGAGACAGAGAATTATCGTCCTCCATGTCACCCTCCCCTTCATCCAAGTCTGGTAATTCAGTCTCAGAGTCAGACTGGAGTACCTGTGGGAGCATGCGTTTATGAGAAACCAACAGAGGAAGCTGAGGAGCCTGTCTGTGGTCAGCAGCCTTAACAAAAAGATTATCTACAGATTTTTTAAGGGTCTGTAAAAAAGTACTCAATTAACTCTTAAAATGGTCAATGTGTATTCCAAAAAAAAATCATATATACACATACATGTAAACTCCAACTTCATATCCACATATTTCTAGTAGAATTTAGTCCTTTTTAAAATAGGTGTCGATTCTGAATGAAGTTGTGTGGTAAATATCTTTGCCAGGATTATATCCACATCTGTCATATTACCATTTAGGGTACATCAAGGTATGCAGTCATTAAAGGCTTAAATTGGATAAATGCATTATACAGTTCCATTAAGGATTTTATGATAAATGTATCTCTGTCTTTTCATCACCAGCTCTGTTACATAGTTGTTGAGGTTCAAAAAAAGGCAATGTCCATCGGGTTCAACCTTTATACAGTAATAAATGTTTTTTATTTGTTTGCTTTTTTTAAATCTTAATTAAATGCTGTATCCTTGGATATTTTTTTCCGCTAGGAATTTATCTAATCCATTTTTAAACTTATGTATTGAGTCCACCATTACTACCTTCTCTGGTAAAGAATTCCAAATCTTTACTGTTCTTACTGTGAAGAACCCCTTTCTCCGTTGTGTATGGAATTTTTTTCTTCTAACCGTAGGGGGTGTCCTCGTGTCCTATGTAGTGTTTTTTTGATAAACAAATCGTTTCATAAATCCTTGTACTGTCCCTTAATGTATTTATAAATATTAATAATGTCCCCTCTCAGTCGCCTCTTTTCCAGTGTAAACAAATCTAACCTTTTAAGTCTTTCCTCATAATCCAGTGCCTCTAACCCCTTAACCAATTTGGTGGCTCACCTCTGAACCTTTTCGAGCTCAAAGATGTCTTTTTTATAGTGAGGTGCCCAGAACTGTACACAATATTCCAAGTGTGGCCGTACCAATGATTTATACAGTGGCAGGATTACACTCTCATACCTTGTCTCCATTCCCCGTTTTATGCATGCTAACACCTTATTTGCTTTTTTTGCTGCATTTTTACATTGCGTACTGCTACCAAGTTTATTGTCGATGAGCACCCCCAAATCTTTTTCAACTACTGTTATCCCTACATTTTCCCCATTTAGTTTATAGGCTGCCTGATTGTTCTTAGTCCCAAAGTGCATAACATTACATTTGTCTGTATTGAACCTCATTCTCCATCTATCCTCCCAGACCTCAAGTCTAGATAAGTCATTCTGTAGAGACTCAACATCCTTGTCTGAATTAATTATAAATTGATACTGTGTTTTTCAGTCCTTCTCCTAGGTCATTAGTGAATATATTAAACAACAATGGTCCGAGTACTGAACCCTGTGGTATTCCACTGAGCACTGGAGCCCATTCAGAGTACATCCCATTAATCCCCACTCGCTGTTCCCTATTGAACAGCCAATTATTCACCCAAGTACAAAGTGTCCCCTACCCCAAGCTCCCTTAATTTGAGAATTAGTCTCTTATGTGGAACTTTGTCAAAGGCCTTAGCGAAGTCCAAAAAGATCACATCCACTGCATGACCCTGATCAATATTATCGCTCACTTTCTCGTAGAAGCTTATTAAGTTAGATTGACAGGATCTGTCTTTCACAAAACCATGCTGATTCCTAGTAATAACCTTAGAGCAGGGCTGGCCAAACCGGTCCTCGAGATCTACCAACAGTTCATGTTTTCCAGGCCTCCTGCAGATCTGTAGAATTGTCAGTTAGGAATGAATGCATCACATCTTAATTAGTAATGACTACACCTGTGCACCAGCAAGGTGGTCTGGAAAATGTGAACTGTTGGTAGATCTCGAGGACTGGTTTGGCCAGCCCTGCCTTAGAGGTATCCAAGAACTCATGTATGCTGTCCCTTAATATACCTTCCAGTGATTTCCCCATTATAGATGTCAAACTTACCGGTCTATAGTTACATGGGTGAGTTTTAAAACCCTTTTTAAATATTGGGACTACCTCTGCAATACGCCAGTCCTTTTATATCGCTCCTGATCTAATTGACTCTCTGAAAATCAAATGTAGGGGTCTCGATATCTCCACCTTTTAATCAAGTCATCCAACTCGCCCTTTTAAGGCCCAATATTCTCCCTTTTTAACCTTTTTCCGTTTATGTACTTAAAGAACTTTTTGGGGTTTGTTATACTCTCCTTTGCGATTTGTCTTTCGTTTTCTATTTTTGCTGCTCTGATTTCTTTTTTGCATTTTTTGTTACATTCCTTGTAGAACTGGAATGATTCCACTGTTCCGTCAGACTTAAATGCTTTGCAAGCACGCCTTTTTTTATCCATTTGTTCCTTGGCCCTTTTATTAAGCCACATTGGTTTCAATTTCCTACTCCTGTTTTTGTTGACTTTGGGAATATACAAATGAGTGTACTTATTGAGCGTAGTTGTAAAAACATTCCACATTTCAGCAGTATTCTTTCCTTGCAATACAATTTTTCAATTTATGTCCCTCATTGCTTGTTTCAGCAAAATGAAATTGGCTTTCTTAAAGTTAAAAGTATTAGTTAGACCCTTGTATTGTTGTTTTTGAAAGCTGATATCGAATGTGATCATATTGGGATCGCTATTTCCTAGGGTCTCCCCTACTTTAGTATTGGATATTATTTCCTCATTATTAGTTAGTACTAGGTCCAGTATAGCCCTATGCCTAGTTGGTTCCCCGATTACCTGAGACAAGTAGTGATCTTTAAGCATGTTTAAGAACCTATTACCCCTAGTTGTATTTACTGTTTCGGTGTTCCAGTTTATGTCTGGGTAATTAAATTTCCCAACAATAATGACGTCCCCCATACCTGCAGCTTTTTCGATTTGCTGCCAGAGTAGTAATTCGTCAGACACACGAATATTTGGCGGTTTATAGTATGTCCCTATTAGAAGTTTATTTTTGTATATTTACCCCCACTCGAAATCTCAACCCACAATGACTCCACGTTATCTCCAGTCCCCTCGTAAATGACTTCCTTTAAATATGGTTTAAACAAAGCTTTAACATAAAGACAAACACCCCCTCCCTTTTTATTAGCCCTAACTCTCCTGAAGAGGGTGAACCCTTCCATGTTTGCCGCCCAGTCGTGTGAATTGTCCCACCATGTCTCTGTAATGCCTATTATATCACATTGGTCATTAAGTGCAATTGTTTCTAATTCCCCCATTTTACTGGTTAGGCATCTTGCATTTGTAATCATACACTTTAGTTTGGTAATGCCCTGATCCGTGAGTTTTGTTGTGGATAACGTTTCCTTAGGACTCTAAGTTTCCCTTAAATTACCATCGCTGACTATTTTTCTCCTTCCCCCCTCTTCACCCTCATTATACTTTATACATCCCATTTTCCTTTGCTCTCTAGTTGTCCCACTAATTCTTTCTAATCCCTCCCCCCAGGCACCCAGTTTAAAATCTCCTCCAAACTTCTAACCATCCTTCACTCCCCAGCACCGCTGCCTCCTCCTCATTCAGGTGCAATCCATCGCGACAAAAAAGATGGCGCCTGACTGAGACGTCTGCCCAGTGTTCTAAGAACACAAACTCCTCCTTCCTACACCAGTCTCTAAGCCACACATTTACCTCCCTAATCTCCCTCTGCCTTCCTGGACTAGCCGTGGCACAGGTAATATTTCAGAGAATATTACCTTAGATGTTCTTGCCTTTAATTTTTGTCGTAGATCCTTATAATCTTTCTTAAGGACATCTTAATCGAATCCCCTACCACCACAATCTGACTAGGTACTTTACTTTATTTTGTTTCCTTTGTCCTGGTGGGACCGCTCCTCCGGTTGCTAGAGGGAACAGTCTCCTCCAGTGCCGGCATCTCCTCACTGTCCTCCCCAGATTCTTCATCCAATTGGGCGAATTTATTGGGGATTGGCAGATCGGAGATGTCTTGTCTCCCCCTCTTCTTCTTCCGTCTAACTGTGACTCAGCTAGCTATCTGATTATCCTCGTCTACCGGTGGCCCCCCCTGCAACTCCTCCACCGTTCTATCTAAGCTCCGCTCGAGATTGTGTATCTCCCTCAGTCGCGTAACGGTTTGCTCCAGATCAGTTACATGGACTTCCAGGGCAACTGTTCGAATACACCTCGCGCAGATGTATTCACACTGGGCCGGTTGCTCCAGGTGCGCATACATCTTACACGACATGCACTGGATGAGATCCTCAATTACGGCCACCCCCATTTTGTTTAAAAGGGTAAAAAAGAAAAAAAAACTCCCTGTACCTTTAGAAAAAATATACAGTACAATACAACGATACAGACTATGCAATACGATACGAACAGTACAGACTAATAACTCAGTTTTTGAGAGTCCATCCCTAATGTAAGGTCTTTGTATGAAATGTTATTAATATTGTGTATTTACATGATGTATTCATGGTATTGTAGACATACACCCCTGATGAAGTCTCCTAGGAGACGAAACACGTCGGGTATCTGTCTGCGATGTTTGCTGTAGTGATGAACGGGTTCGGTTTCCGAGAAACCGAACCCCCCCCGAACTTCACCCTTTTTAGACGGGTCCGAGCCATACTCGGATTCTCCCGTATGGCTCGGTTAACCCGAGCGCGCCCGAACGTCATCATCCCGCTGTCGGATTCTCGCGAGATTCGGATTCTATATAAGCAGCCGCGCGTCGCCGCCATTTTCACACGTGCATTGAGATTGATAGGGAGAGGACGTGGCTGGCGTCCTCTCCGTTTATATAGTTATATACTACACAGTTGATCTGATTGCTTAGCTTATTGTGGGGAGCAGCTGTTAGGAGGAGTACAGTGCAGAGTTTTGCTAATAGTGACCACCAGTTTTTTATCCGTTCTCTGCCTGAAAAAAACGCTCCATACCATATCTGTGCTCAGTGTGCTGCATGATATATCTGTGCTGGGTGCTCACACTGCTTAATTGTGGGGACTGGGGAGCAGCTATAGCAGGAGTACAGTGCACAGTTTTGCTGACAGTGACCACCAGTATACGTTTGTCTGCCTGAAAAACACTCCTGTGGTGTCTTTTTTTTATATACTATAAACGCAGTCTGCTGACAGTGTCCACCAGGTCCATTATACTGTATATAGCAGTACGGTAGGCCACTGCTGTACCTACCTCTGTGTCGTCACTCGTCGTCCATAAGTATACTATCCATCCATCTACAATGTATACCTGTGGTGTCTTTTTTTTTATACTATAAACGCAGTCTGCTGACAGTGTCCACCAGGTCCATTATACTGTATATAGCAGTAAGGTAGGCCACTGCTGTACCTACCTCTGTGTCGTCACTCGTCGTCCATAAGTATACTATCCATCCATCTACATTGTATACCTGTGGTGCCTTTTAGTTGTGCGCAGTAAAATATGGAGAACAAAAATGTGGAGGTTAAAAAAATAGGGAAAGATCAAGATCCACTTCCACCTCATGCTGAAGCTGCTGCCACTAGTCATGGCCGAGACGATGAAATGCCATCAACTTCGTCTGCCAAGGCCGATGCCCAATGTCATAGTACAGAGCATGTAAAATTCAAAACACAAAAGATCAGTAAAATGACCCAAAAATCAAAATTAAAAGCGTCTGAGGAGAAGCGTAAACTTGCCAATATGCCATTTACGACACGGAGTGGCAAGGAACGGCTGAGGCCCTGGCCTATGTTCATGGCTAGTGGTTCAGCTTCACATGAGGATGGAAGCACTCATCCTCTCGCTAGAAAAAAGAAAAGACTTAAGCTGGCAAAAGCACAGCAAAGAACTGTGCGTTCTTCGAAATCACAAATCCCCAAGGAGAGTCCAATTGTGTCGGTTGCGATGCCTGACCTTCCCAACACTGGACGGGAAGAGCTTGCGCCTTCCACCATTTGCACGCCCCCTGCAAGTGCTGGAAGGAGCACCCGCAGTCCAGTTCCTGATAGTCAAATTGAAGATGTCAGTGTTGAAGTACACCAGGATGAGGATATGGGTGTTGCTGGCGCTGGGGAGGAAATTGACAAGGAGGATTCTGATGGTGAGGTGGTTTGTTTAAGTCAGGAACCCGGGGAGACACCTTTTGTCCGTGGGACGAATATGGCCATTGACATGCCTGGTCAAAATACAAAAAAAATCAGCTCTTCGGTGTGGAATTATTTCAACACAAATGCGGACAACAGGTGTCAAGCCGTGTGTTGCCTTTGTCAAGCTGTAATAAGTAGGGGTAAGGACGTTAACCACCTCGGAACATCCTCACTTATACGTCACCTGCAGCGCATTCATCATAAGTCAGTGACAAGTTCAAAAACTTTGGGCGACAGCGGAAGCAGTCCACTGACCACTAAATCCCTTCCTCTTGTAACCAAGCTCCCACAAACCACACCACCAACTCCCTCAGTGTCAATTTCCTCCTTACCCAGGAAAGCCAATAGTCCTGCAGGCCATGTCACTGACAAGTCTGACGAGTCCTCTCCTGCCTGGGATTCCTCCGATGCATCCTTGAGTGTAACGCCTACTGCTGCTGGCACTGCTGTTGTTGCTGCTGGGAGTCGATCGGCATCCCAGAGGGGAAGTCGGAAGACCACTTGTACTACTTCCAGTAAGCAATTGACTGTCCAACAGTCCTTTGCGAGGAAGATGAAATATCACAGCAGTCATCCTGCTGCAAAGCAGATAACTCAGGCCTTGGCAGCCTGGGCGGTGAGAAACGTGGTTCCGGTATCCATCGTTACTTCAGAGCCAACTATAGACTTGATTGAGGTACTGTGTCCCCGGTACCAAATACCATCTAGGTTCCATTTCTCTAGGCAGGCGATACCGAAAATGTACACAGACCTCAGAAAAAGAGTCACCAGTGTCCTAAAAAATGCAGTTGTACCCAATGTCCACTTAACCACGGACATGTGGACAAGTGGAGCAGGGCAGACTCAGGACTATATGACTGTGACAGCCCACTGGGTAGATGTATTGCCTCCCGCTGCAAGAACAGCAGCGGCGGCACCAGTAGCAGCATCTCGCAAACGCCAACTCGTTCCTAGGCAGGCTACGCTTTGTATCACTGCTTTCCAGAATACGCACACAGCTGAAAACCTCTTACGGCAACTGAGGAAGATCATCGCAGAATGGCTTACCCCAATTGGACTCTCCTGGGGATTTGTGACATCGGACAACGCCAGCAATATTGTGCGTGCATTACATCTGGGCAAATTCCAGCACGTCCCATGTTTTGCACATACCTTGAATTTGGTGGTGCAGAATTATTTAAAAAACGACAGGGGCGTGCAAGAGATGCTGTCGGTGGCCCGAAGAATTGCGGGCCACTTTCGGCGTTCAGGCACCGCGTACAGAAGACTGGAGCACCACCAAACACACCTGAACCTACCCTGCCATCATCTGAAGCAGGAGGTGGTAACGAGGTGGAATTCAACCCTCTATATGCTTCAGAGGATGGAGGAGCAGCAAAAAGCCATTCAAGCCTATACATCTGGCCACGATATAGGCAAAGGAGGTGGAATGCACCTGTCTCAAGCGCAGTGGAGAATGATTTCAACGTTGTGCAAGGTTCTGCAACCCTTTGAACTTGCCACACGTGAAGTCAGTTCAGACACTGCCAGCCTGAGTCAGGTCATTCCCCTCATCAGGCTTTTGCAGAAGAAGCTGGAGACATTGAAGGAGGAGCTAAAACAGAGCGATTCCGCTAGGCATGTGGGACTTGTGGATGGAGCCCTTCATTCGCTTAACCAGGATTCACGGGTGGTCAATCTATTGAAATCAGAGCACTACATTTTGGCCACCGTGCTCGATCCTAGATTTGAAACCTACGTTGTATCTCTCTTTCCGGCAGACACAAGTCTGCAGGGGTTCAAAGACCTGCTGGTGAGAAAATTGTCAAGTCAAGCGGAAAGTGACCCGTCAACAGCTCCTCCTTCACATTCTCACGCAACTGGGGGTGCGAGGAAAAGGCTAAGAATTCCGAACCCACCCGCTGGCGGTGATGCAGGGCAGTCTGGCGCGAGTGCTGACATCTGGTCCGGACTGAAGGACCTGCCAACGATTACTGACATGACGTCTACTGTCACTGCATATGATTCTCTCACCATTGAAAGAATGGTGGAGGATTATATGAGTGACCGCATCCAAGTAGGCACGTCAGACAGTCCGTACGTATACTGGCAGGAAAAAGAGGCAATTTGGAGGCCCTTGCAGAAACTGGCTTTATTCTACCTAAGTTGCCCTCCCTCCAGTGTGTACTCCGAAAGAGTGTTTAGTGCCGCCGCTCACCTTGTCAGCAATCGGCGTACGAGGTTACTTCCAGAAAATGTGGAGAAGATGATGTTCATTAAAATGAATTATAATCAATTCCTCCGTGGAGACATTCACCAGCAGCAATTGCCTCCAGAAAGTGCACGGGGACCTGAGATGGTGGATTTCAGTGGGGATGAATTAATAATCTGTGAGGAGGGGGATGTACACAGTGAAAGGGGTGATGAATCGGACGATGATGATGAGGTGGACATCTTGCCTCTGTAGAGCCAGTTTGTGCAAGGAGAGATTGATTGCTTCTTTTTTGGTGGGGGCCCAAACCAACCAGTCATTTCAGTCACAGTCGTGTGGCAGACCCTGTCGCTGAAATGATGGGTTCGTTAAAGTGTGCATGTCCTGTTTATACAACATAAGGGTGGGTGGGAGGGCCCAAAGACAATTCCATCTTGCACCTCTTTTTTCTTTCATTTTTCTTTGCATCATGTGCTGTTTGAGGACAATTTTTTTGAAGTGCCATCCTGTCTGACACTGCAGTGCCACTCCTAGATGGGCCAGGTGTTTGTGTCGGCCACTTGGGTCGCTTATCTTAGTCACACAGCTATCTCATTGCGCCTCTTTTTTTCTTTGCGTCATGTGCTGTTTGGGGAGTATTTTTTTTGAAGGGCCATCCTGTGTGACACTGCAGTGCCACTCCTAGATGGGCCAGGTGTTTGTGTCGGCCACTAGGGTCGCTTAGCTTAGTCACACAGCTACCTCATTGCGCCTCTTTTTTTCTTTGCATCATGTGCTGTTTGGGGAGTATTTTTTTGAAGGGCCATCCTGCGTGACACTGCAGTGCCACTCCTAGATGGGCCAGGCGTTTGTGTCGGCCACTTGTGTCACTTAGCTTAGTCACACAGCGACCTTGGTGGTGCGCCTCTTTTTTTCTTTGCATCATGTGCTGTTTGGGGAGTATTTTTTTCAAGTGCCATCCTGTCTGACACTGCAGTGCCACTCCTAGATGGGCCAGGTGTTTGTGTCGGCCACTTGGGTCGCTTAGCTTAGTCACACAGCTACCCCATTGCGCCTCTTTTTTTCTTTGCATCATGTGCTGTTTGGGGACAATTTTTTTGAAGTGCCATCCTCCCTGACACTGCAGTGCCACTCCTAGATGGGCCAGGTGTTTGTGTCGGCCACTTGTGTCGCTTAGCTTAGCCATCCAGCGACCTCGGTGCAAATTTTAGGACCAAAAATAATATTGTGAGGTGTGAGGTGTTCAGAATAGACTGGAAAATAAGAATTTACTTACCGATAATTCTATTTCTCGGAGTCCGTAGTGGATGCTGGGGTTCCTGAAAGGACCATGGGGAATAGCGGCTCCGCAGGAGACAGGGCACAAAAAGTAAAGCTTTTCCAGATCAGGTGGTGTGCACTGGCTCCTCCCCCTATGACCCTCCTCCAGACTCCAGTTAGGTACTGTGCCCGGACGAGCGTACACAATAAGGGAGGATTTTGAATCCCGGGTAAGACTCATACCAGCCACACCAATCACACCGTACAACTTGTGATCTAAACCCAGTTAACAGTATGATAACAGAAGAGCCTCTGAAAGATGGCTCCCTAAACAATAACCCGAATTAGTTAACAATAACTATGTACAAGTATTGCAGATAATCCGCACTTGGGATGGGCGCCCAGCATCCACTACGGACTCCGAGAAATAGAATTATCGGTAAGTAAATTCTTATTTTCTCTATCGTCCTAGTGGATGCTGGGGTTCCTGAAAGGACCATGGGGATTATACCAAAGCTCCCAAACGGGCGGGAGAGTGCGGATGACTCTGCAGCACCGAATGAGAGAACTCCAGGTCCTCCTTTGCCAGGGTATCAAATTTGTAGAATTTTACAAACGTGTTCTCCCCTGACCACGTAGCTGCTCGGCAGAGTTGTAATGCCGAGACCCCTCGGGCAGCCGCCCAAGATGAGCCCACCTTCCTTGTGGAATGGGCCTTAACAGATTTAGGCTGTGGCAGGCCTGCCACAGAATGTGCAAGTTGAATTGTGTTACAAATCCAACGAGCAATCGACTGCTTAGAAGCAGGCGCACCCAACTTGTTGGGTGCATACAGTATAAACAGCGAGTCAGATTTTCTGACTCCAGCCGTCCTTGAAATGTATATTTTTAAAGCTCTGACAACGTCCAACAACTTGGAGTCCTCCAAGTCGCTTGTAGCCGCAGGCACTACAATAGGCTGGTTCAGGTGAAACGCTGATACCACCTTAGGGAAAAAATGCGGACGCGTCCGCAGCTCTGCCCTATCCGAATGGAAAATTAAATAAGGGCTTTTATAAGATAAAGCCGCCAGTTCAGATACTCTCCTGGCGGACGCCAGGGCCAGTAACATAGTCACTTTCCATGTGAGATATTTCAAATCCACATTTTTTAGTGGTTCAAACCAATGGGATTTGAGGAAATCTAAAACTACATTTAGATCCCACGGTGCCACCGGAGGCACCACAGGAGGCTGTATATGCAGTACTCCTTTGACAAAAGTCTGGACCTCAGGAACTGAGGCCAATTCTTTTTGGAAGAATATTGACAGGGCCGAAATTTGAACCTTAATAGATCCCAATTTGAGACCCATAGACAATCCTGATTGCAGGAAATGTAGGAAACGACCCAGTTGAAATTCCTCCGTCGGAGCACTCCGATCCTCGCACCACGCAACATATTTCCGCCAAATGCGGTGATAATGCTTCGCGGTGACTTCCTTTCTTGCCTTAATCAAGGTAGGAATGACTTCTTCTGGAATGCCTTTTCCTTTTAGGATCTGGCGTTCAACCGCCATGCCGTCAAACGCAGCCGCGGTAAGTCTTGGAATAGACACGGTCCCTGCTGAAGCAGGTCCTGTCCTAGAGGTAGAGGCCACGGATCGTCCGTGACCATCTCTTGAAGTTCCGGGTACCAAGACCTTCTTGGCCAATCCGGAGCCACTAGTATCGTTCTTACTCCGCTTTGCCGTATGATTCTCAATACCTTTGGTATGAGAGGCAGAGGAGGAAACACATACACCGACTGGTACACCCAAGGTGTTACCAGCGCGTCCACAGCTATTGCCTGCGGATCTCTTGACCTGGCGCAATACCTGTCCAGTTTTTTGTTGAGGCGAGACGCCATCATGTCCACCATTGGTCTTTCCCAACGGTTTATTAGCATGTGGAAAACTTCTGGATGAAGTCCCCACTCTCCCGGGTGAAGATCGTGTCTGCTGAGGAAGTCTGCTTCCCAGTTGTCCACTCCCGGGATGAACACTGCTGACAGTGCTATCACGTGATTCTCCGCCCAGCGAAGGATCCTGGCAGCTTCTGCCATTGCACTCCTGCTTCTTGTGCCGCCCTGTCTGTTTACATGGGCGACTGCCGTGATGTTGTCCGACTGGATCAACACCGGTCTTCCTTGAAGCAGAGGTTCCGCCTGGCTTAGAGCATTGTAGATTGCTCTTAGTTCCAGAATGTTTATGTGAAGAGACTTTTCCAGGCTCGACCACACTCCCTGGAAGTTTCTTCCTTGTGTGACTGCTCCCCAGCCTCTCAGGCTGGCGTCCGTGGTCACCAGGATCCAATCCTGTATGCCGAATCTGCGGCCCTCCAATAGATGAGCCCTCTGCAACCACCACAGAAGAGATACCCTTGTCCTTGGAGACAGGGTTATCCGCAGGTGCATCTGAAGATGCGTGCATTGATGTACAGACACCTTTCCTGGTTTTAGGAGATTCCTGACCAGGTCGGATAACTCCTTGGCTTTTTCCTCGGGAAGAAAAACCTTTTTCTGAACCGTGTCCAGAATCATCCCTAGGAACAGCAGACAAGTTGTCGGCATTAATTTGGATTTTGGAATATTCAGAATCCATCCGTGCTGCTTTAGCACCTCTTGAGATATTGCTAATCCCATCCCTAGCTGTTCTCTGGACCTTGCCCTTATTAGGAGATCGTCCAAGTATAGGATAATTAATACGCCTTTTCTTCGAAGAAGAATCATCATCTCGGCCATTACCTTTGTAAAGACCCGAGGTGCCGTGGACAAACCAAACGGCAGCGTCTGAAACTGATAGTGACAGTTTTGTACAACGAACCTGAGGTACCCCTGGTGTGAGGGGTAAATTGGAACGTGGAGATACGCATCCTTGATGTCCAAGGATACCATAAAGTCCCCTTCTTCCAGGTTCGCTATCACTGCTCTGAGTGACTCCATCTTGAACTTGAACTTCTTTATGTACAGGTTCAAGGACTTCAGATTTAGAATAGGCCTTACCGAGCCATCCGGCTTCGGTACCACAAATAGAGTGGAATAATACCCTTTCCCTTGTTGTAGAAGAGGTACCTTGACTATCACCTGCTGAGAGTACAGCTTGTGAATGGCTTCCAAAACCGTCTCCCTTTCGGAAGAGGACGTTGGTAAAGCAGACTTCAGGAAACGGCGAGGTGGATCTGTCTCTAATTCCAACCTGTACCCCTGAGATATTATCTGCAGGATCCAGGGATCTACCTGCGAGTGAGCCCACTGCGCGCTGTAATTTTTGAGACGACCTCCCACCGTCCCCGAGTCCGCTTGAGAAGCCCCAGCGTCATGCTGAGGCTTTTGTAGAAGCCGGGGAGGGCTTCTGTTCCTGGGAAGGAGCTGCCTGTTGCTGTTTCTTCCCTCGACCTCTGCCTCGTGGCAGATATGAATAGCCCTTTGCTCTCTTATTTTTAAAGGAACGAAAGGGCTGCGGTTGAAAAGTCGGTGCCTTTTTCTGTTGGGGAGTGACTTGAGGTAGAAAGGTGGATTTCCCGGCTGTAGCCGTGGCCACCAAATCTGATAGACCGACTCCAAATAACTCCTCCCCTTTATACGGCAAAACTTCCATATGCCGTTTTGAATCCGCATCGCCTGTCCACTGTCGCGTCCATAAAGCTCTTCTGGCCGAAATGGACATAGCACTTACCCGTGATGCCAGTGTGCAGATATCCCTCTGTGCATCACGCATATAAAGAAATGCATCCTTTATTTGTTCTAACGACAGTAAAATATTGTCCCTGTCCAGGGTATCAATATTTTCAATCAGGGACTCTGACCAAACTACCCCAGCACTGCACATCCAGGCAGTCGCTATAGCTGGTCGTAGTATAACACCTGCATGTGTGTATATACTTTTTTGGATATTTTCCATCCTCCTATCTGATGGATCTTTAAGTGCGGCCGTCTCAGGAGAAGGTAACGCCACTTGTTTTGATAAGCGTGTTAGCGCCTTGTCCACCCTAGGAGGTGTTTCCCAGCGCTCCCTAACCTCTGGCGGGAAAGGGTATAATGCCAATAATTTCTTTGAAATTATCAGCTTTTTATCAGGGGCAACCCACGCTTCATCACACACGTCATTTAATTCTTCTGATTCAGGAAAAACTATAGGTAGTTTTTTCACACCCCACATAATACCCTGTTTAGTGGTACCTGTAGTATCAGCTAAATGTAACGCCTCCTTCATTGCCAAAATCATATAACGTGTGGCCCTACTGGAAAATACGGTTGATTCGTCACCACTGGAATCAGTGCCTGTGTCTGGGTCTGTGTCGACCGACTGAGGCAAAGGGCGTTTTACAGCCCCTGACGGTGTTTGAGGCGCCTGGACAGGCACTAATTGATTTTCCGGCCGCCTCATGTCGTCAAACGACTGCTTTAGCGTGTTGACACTATCCCGTAATTCCATAAATAAAGGCATCCATTCTGGTGTCGACCCCCTAGGAGGTGACATCCCCATATTTGGCAATTTCTCCGCCTCCACACCAATATCGTCCTCATACATGTCGACACACACGTACCGACACACAGCAGACACACAGGGAATGCTCTAAACGAAGACAGGACCCACTAGCCCTTTGGGGAGACAGAGGGAGAGTCTGCCAGCACACACCAAAAAGCGCTATATATGACAGGGATAGCCTTATAATAAGTGCTCCCTTATAGCTGCTTTATATATATCAAGATATTGCCATTAAATTTGCCCCCCCTCTCTGTTTTACCCTGTTTCTGTAGTGCAGTGCAGGGGAGAGACCTGGGAGCCGTCCTGACCAGCGGAGCTGTGAGAGGAAATGGCGCCGTGTGCTGAGGAGATAGGCCCCGCCCCTTTTCCGGCGGGCTCGTCTCCCGCTATTTTGTGAATACAGGCAGGGGTTAAATATCTCCATATAGCCTCTGGGGGCTATATGTGAGGTATTTTTAGCCTTTATATAGGTTTACATTTGCCTCCCAGGGCGCCCCCCCCCAGCGCCCTGCACCCTCAGTGACTGCGTGTGAAGTGTGCTGAGAGGAAAATGGCGCACAGCTGCAGTGCTGTGCGCTACCTTTAGAAGACTGCAGGAGTCTTCAGCCGCCGATTCTGGACCTCTTCTTACTTCAGCATCTGCAAGGGGGCCGGCGGCGCGGCTCCGGTGACCATCCAGGCTGTACCTGTGATCGTCCCTCTGGAGCTGATGTCCAGTAGCCAAGAAGCCAATCCATCCTGCACGCAGGTGAGTTCACTTCTTCTCCCCTCTGTCCCTCGTTGCAGTGATCCTGTTGCCAGCAGGAATCACTGTAAAATAAAAAACCTAAGCTAAACTTTCTCTAAGCAGCTCTTTATGAGAGCCACCTAGAATTGCACCCTTCTCGGCCGGGCACAAAAATCTAACTGGAGTCTGGAGGAGGGTCATAGGGGGAGGAGCCAGTGCACACCACCTGATCTGGAAAAGCTTTACTTTTTGTGCCCTGTCTCCTGCGGAGCCGCTATTCCCCATGGTCCTTTCAGGAACCCCAGCATCCACTAGGACGATAGAGAAATTATGGTTATTGAGGTTAATAATACTATGGGATCAAAATGACCCCCACATTCTATGATTTAAGCTGTTTTTTAGGGTTTTTTGAAAAAAACACCCGAATCCAATACACACCCGAATCCGACAAAAAAATTTCGGTGAGGTTTTGCCAAAACGCGTCCGAATCCAAAACACGGCCGCGGAACCGAACCCAAAACCAAAACACAAAACCCGAAAAATTTCCGGTGCACATCAGTAGTTTGCTCTGACCCCAAAGGGGAAGAACAACTATTGTATTATCAACACTTCAAGAAGAACTTTTTAATAAATTACACTGGACTTTTAATTTGGTGTTCTTATTATCATACAAAGACTGAGAAGAGGGCCACTGAGATTGTGACCTCTGGCATGGGTGCCATACCACTATTGTTTCCATATTCTACATTGTGATTCCCACCAATAGGAGATTAGAGTGGTAATAGGCTGCCTATTCTAGAATTTTAATTACTTTCAATAGCGCGAATAGGGATATTGTGTTTCTGTATATTATACTGTATATGTGTATATATATATATATATATATATACACATACACACCAGGTTATTTTCAAGATCCGGATGAAGATCTCAAATAGAGGGCACTCACCAATCCAACATCATTTTTAAAAATGTATTGGTGTATTGAAGTCATCACATACATGTCGACGTTTCGGCTCAAGGGAGCCTTTTTCAAGACAGCCTCAGGAGACATCTGCTCAGCATGCCAGGAGTAAGCATACTGACACCCTCTCCCGGGCCCCATAATATAGCACATATTTAATCACTTAATTACCGGAAGTGCTCACACATTACAACCCTAACATAGGGTTGAGACTTGAGACTGTAAACACTGACTATAAACTACATACAGTATATAGGTGGCTACTTGGGAATTCCAATGAAAATCAGGCCAGACGTCCCTTTAGATACTGTAGACAGAGACCATTTACTCAAGAGGGGAACTCTCCAGTACAATCATCATCTGAGGGCGAAACCAGTGACTCTAATGACACTAGAAGGGAACGTTTTTTAGAGACAGGTACATATGTGTATCCCCCCTTCCGAAGAGGAGGCGGCCGAGGAACCAACAGAGGAGGGGTGGGAAGTGTAAAAAGAAGAGGCCGGAAACCACGGACTGGAGTTCAGTATTTAATCTTTCCTCACATGCTCTAAGTGATGCGGAATTGACAGTATTGTCACTTGGTCTTTCTTTCGTCCCCACAACTACACATGACCCATTTGATTGGATGATTGATAATTATCGTTTGGGAAGTAAGTTACGACTAAGAGAACAATTTGGCAATAAGAATGACTGCATTAATCCCACTAAATGTAAAAAACCTAGCCAATATGATCCTATATCCCACAATGCTAGTATCAAAACATTCACACGTGTATCGGAAGCAGGTGTGATGACTAGGGTCAGTACTAGACCTAAATACTTTAATCTGTCTATTGAACAAAGGGCTGCATTAAAATCATTGAAGGATAACAAAAACATCACCATATGTCCCGCTGATAAAGGTGGTGATTCAGGACTGGTGTCAATATGACAAGGAGATTAGATGCCAGTTGGACGACAATTATACATATGTAAAGTTAAAGGGGAACCCCACAAATGTATACAAAATGACTATTGATGAGGTCATTGACTTAGGCTTTCGGGCAGGTTGGATTGACAATACTGTAGTGGAGTATCTTAAGGTTGAATACCCTATTATACCGATACTTTATACATTGCCGAAAGTCCATAAACAATTGGAAAACCCACCGGGTCGTCCAATTGTTTCGGCTAAAGGGTCACTCCTCCAACCTCTGGCAATTTATGTCGATCAGTTCTTACAGCCTTTGGTATGGAGCACTGCAAGCTAAGTGCGAGACATGTCTGATTTTCTGTTCAAAATTAGAGATATTGAGTTGCCAGAGTCTGATGTGTGGTTGGTAACCCTTTATGTACAATCACTCTACACCGTGATACCGCATCATGAGGGTATTGATGCTATTAAACAACATCTGCTTGAAGCACGGTATAAAAAAACCCCTATTGAATTTTTGACTAATCTGATTGAGTTGATCCTCAAACAGAATTACTTTATGTATGGAATGGATTACTTTGCCCAAATTAATGGTACAGCCATGGGCTTCAATCTGGAGCCTGCCTACGCCAATCTATATATGGCTATATATGAGTGTAGACATATATTTTCACAATATGGACATAAATTGATAAAATATATGAAGTTTATTGATGATATTTTTTTACTCTGGTCTGGCACAAGGGACGAATTGGTTGAAATGATTGATACACTTAACACACTGGAAGGGCCCATTAGATTTACCCACAATATGGATTTGACTACAGTGACCTTCTTGGATGTCACACTATGGAGGGATGGAGTGGGACTTGGCACTATACTATTTTGTAAAATAACGGATCGTAATACCACTCTGCAAGCCACAAGCCAGCATCCGCTAATGTTAAAAGAAAGCCTGACAATATCCCAGTTTCTTAGGGTGCTTAGAATAAATTCCTCTGATGAACTTGCTAAATTACAGATAGAGGAAATGAAAACCAGGTTTTTGCAGAGAGGGTATTCACCTATAACTCTGACAAGATGCATCAAAAAGGCATATTATCGCTTTAAACACCCTGTGGATAAGGCTGTGAAATCCACAAGAGGCGACCGAATGGTGCATGTGAGTACATATGACCATACTTCATATACAACTAGGGACATCTATAATCAGCATTGGCCATTACTGACGATGGACCCTCAGTTGAACCTTCGTGGTATCAAACCTCCGATGAGAGCAGATCGAAGGGGCCCCAATCTGTGTCAACTACTTATGCGTCCAACCATGCAGCCAGCAAAAATGCCTTCACATTGGCTAAGGTCTGGCTGTACAGGTTGTTTTAAATGTAAAGGGTGTACAACGTGTAATCCAGTGATAAGTGGGAGAGATATCCGACACCCACACAATGGTACTAAAATCAGGATCCGATATAATCTATCCTGTATGAGTGCTTTTGTCATCTATGTGGTGATTTGCCCGTGTGATCTCTATTATACTGGAATGACGAGTAGACCATTCAGGGATAGAATGGCAAATCATAGATATTCTATTAGATCGGCCATTGAAACAAAGGTGATTGTTAAGCCAGTGGCTAAACATTTTCTCCTGCATAATCATCAAGTGTCATCTCTACGGTGTATGATCATTGATCAAGTTCCGGAACCGATAAGAGGTGGAGACCGGGTCCTTGCCTTAAAGAAACTTGAATCACGATGGATCTATAAACTGGATACCATTGTACCACGTGGACTCAACGAAAATAACCCTATGAAGATTTTTATTCACTAGTCCTATAGTTCTTTAATGGGGATCTAATTTTGATCCCTATTAATCAAAAGCGAGAAGTACCACTTAAATATGTGCTCTTACTATGCAATTTTTGCTTAATATGTGTAATTTTCTAATATGCATCTTTTTACTATGCATTTTTTTTAATATATATGTTGGCATGTGCCTTCTACTCTCTAGGTAATATTACTTGATGGTGGAATGTGACATGGGTAGTATATGACATATTTGTCTATATTTATGTATCTGTATGTGTATGTTTATAAAGGTATTCTGTGTAGGGATCTCACGGGCTCTCTTATATAGCTAATTAATATACTGTGTAATTGACATTTCAGGATGGTATTTGGTCTGGTGAAAGTAAATGTAAATATAATTAATTTCATATATGAAAATATGACCCAGATACATAGAGGATATGCTGCTGTTTATATTTGTTTAGTGCTAGACCCAGTACACTGATGTGGGGAGTGTATTATCCCCATCCAATGTGAGGCTGACACGCAAGCGGAGACCAATGAGACGCATATGACGCGCTTCCAGGTGGTTGTAGTGGTGGAACGCAAGCTTGTTGCCGGTGGAGCGCAAATTACGCGCTTCCGTTGACGATGCGCCTGCGTGGTCTCGGCGGTTGTATTGGTGAAACGCATTCCTGTTGCCGGTGGAGCGCAAATGATGCGCTTACGGTGACGACACGCCGTTGTGATCTCGGTTGGAAATTAAATTAAAAAGTGTGTAAGGCTTTATTTTTTTGATCTGTACACTTGGTGGCTAATGTAAACTTATCTCCTGATGCCATACAGTATATGTATATGGTGTAAGTTGGTTTATGCTGTATTTATTTACCTTGGTGTTAACAGCCTATGTTAGGGTTGTAATGTGTGAGCACTTCCGGTAATTATGTGATTAAGTATGTGCTATATAAGGGGGCCTGGGAGAGGGTGTCAGTATGCTTACTCCTGGCATGCTGAAGAGATGTCTCCTGAGGCTGTCTTGAAAAAGGCTCACTTGAGCTGAAACGTCGACATGTATGTGATGACTTCAATGCACCAATACATTTTTAAAAATGATGTTGGACTGGTGAGTGCCCTCTATTTGAGATCTTCATCCGGATCTTGAAAATAACCTGGTATATGTGGATGTCCTAGTTGGGCTTTCTTGAGGAGCACCTCATTGGTGACTGTATAATTGCTGTGAGTTCGGACATTTATATTTGTATATATATAATATATATATATATATATATATTTATTTACACATACAAACAGCTACCATATGTATGTACCCCTGAGTAAGTCAGAAGGATGAGAAATAGCTCTACCTAGACAAAATGCGTTGGGTGAATCTTTGCCATACTGTATGCTGCCATTCATATACTGTAAGTTGTCTTTCTTTTATTTTAATGTACGGGCATATACATACGTTTTTGTAACCCCTTGTTGTATATCGGTTACACTATGTCTGCCTTTTTCTTGTGTTTTTATGTACTCTGGATTTGTATAAAAAAAATATATTAAACTTCATTTGAGCAAGGACTTCGTGTGGCTCTGGTACGGGTCCACTTTTATTTTTTTATTTTTCTAAATACACACTGGTGGTGTTCATATATTATTGCACTAGGAGGCGCTTTTGTCATATCCTAATTTTCAGATTGCAAAGATTTGCTTTCTAAAAAATAACCCTTCGAAATTGTGAAACATGTGGGGACCAGTAAAAGACTGGAGATAAGCTGTTTTATATTTTCTTTATAGTATGGGTCCACCTATAATTGTACACTGCACATTGGTGGAGTTCATATACTAGGAGGTGCTCCTGTCATTTCTCTTGTTGTTTCTCCTCAGATTGGAGTAGTTGGTGTGTATCAATATAAGAAGCTGGGCAGTCTCTTACAAGTGGATTTTCCTATACACATGATCTTGGACTTTCAGATTGTTATACACTGGTATAGCGCCGAATTTGTTTTGTTTGTTACTATATATATATATATATATATATATATATATATATATGTAGGAGGAGGCTAGCAGCACACATTCACATTCTGCGGTTATGTTTTTTATGGGCCCTATGTCTGACTTAGCCACAATGTCTTTGGTATTACGACTCCTTTTATAACAAAACAGAGGATTCTTTTGGCAAAAGGGTCCAATTACTTCATCAGACTGGACTATGGGGGTAATTCTGAGTTGATCGCAGCAGGATTTTCGTTAGCAGTTGGGCAAAACCATGTGCACTGCAGGGAAGGCAGATATAACATGTGCAGAGAGAGTTAGATTTGGGTGGGTTATTTTGTTTCTGTGCAGGGTAAATACTGGCTGCTTTATTTTACACTGCAATTTAGATTGCAGATTGAACACACCACACCCAAATCTAACTCTCTCTGCACATGTTATATCTGCCTCCCCTGCAGTGCACATGGTTTTGCCCAACTGTTTCAAGACCGTTTCACGAATGTGTTTGGAAGAAATCGAGTATGTGGTAGAGAACACCAGTCTGTCCATATTATCAGCACGTTTATGACATTCCAACACTTGATCTCGTGATAATTCTCTGCAATATGCAATTGCATTTTGTATTTCGTGTTCTGCATAGCCCCTATCCAGGAATCTCGCACCCATTTCCTCTAATGCTTGTGGAAGTTCATTAACATCTGAGGTAATACGTACCACTATAAGCAATTGTGATAGTGGTAACCCACGCTTAAGAGGTTCAGGATGAAAGCTGTCAGCCATGAGGAAAGCGTTTTTATCTGTTTCCTTCCTAAATATCCTAGTAGAAAGAGCACCATCTCTCAAAAGGACACAAACATCCAAGTCATTGATCACAGTATCACTAAATGCAACAGTGAACCTGATGGTGGTATCAAGTGAATTGAGGACATCAATGAACTCTGTGAGGCGGTCAGCCTTTTTTGTTATAAAAGGAGTCGTAATATCAAAGACATTGTGGCTAAATCAGATATAGGGCCCATAAAAAACACCACTTGGTTGAAACCCAAGAATGGAGTATTCAGATGTCATGGGTGTGTAAATTGACAATTTTTATGCTTGGGAGATAAGTTTGTGGATCCTGTCCAAGGAACTGTGTATGACATAAGACATCATTTAGACTGTGACAGTCGGTATATAATATATGTCATCATATGCCCCTGCAATAAAGTGTACGTGGGGAAGACAATCCGTACACTTAAAGAGAGAACCTCGTCCATTAAAAAGGCTATGATTAAAATGGACTCCAATACGCCACCTGTGGCAAGACATTTCCAATTGAACAAACACACGTTTAGGGAGTTTCGTTGTTTACCAATTGATCATGTTCCGCCCCTCAGAAGAGGGGGTGGACCGTAATAAACTCCTCTTACAAAGGGAATGTATGTGGATTCATCGACTTAATGCTGTCAGCCCTAATGGTCTTAATGAGGCACAATCCCTTAATTGTTTTCTATAGCTACATTGTATGAGCCTGATGGTGGTGTGAGTATGTATGAGCTTGATGGTGGTGTGAGTATGCTAATACTAATGTAATGTAAACTGCTGCTCTTTTTCCCATATGGATGTTCTCTTATCTTTTTGTCTTTGTTGTTTTTGTGTGTTTGTATTATTATTGTGGGGCCGCTCCCTAATATACACATGGCAGTAAAGAAGCTTTTTCTTGCAGTTAGAATAGTTGTTGTTACTGTGTGTTTACAATTTTTGGTGACCATGGCAACGCGGGACATACATTGGCCTTTTGTCACTGTTGCTTAGTGACGCGACGGACACATTGGGAACCGCGTATGTGGGTGGTTGCCTAGGCAACGCGGGAGCTGCACTGGTCGCTTCCTTTTTTTCTGTTCAGTGACGCGGCGGGTATATCCTGCCCGGCCGCGTCACTTTCTGTCATGCGGAAACTGCGGTGATGATATGTTACTATGGCTACATTAGACCCGTGTGTGCCCGTGTGTGCATTTCTGGTCACGCTGAGACGTGAATACAGGTGTAATCTATTAGACACAGATGAGTTTATTGATTTGATTGCACCATGTGTATATAGGGAATGGCTCTATAATGGTTTGGTATGCTCATGACTAAGGTGCTATTGAGGCACCGAAACAGCTGTCGAGCTGTTAGAATCTTGTGGGATGACTGGCATCGTTTTACCACCCTGACATCTGTTGGATAAGTACTCCTGTTTCCATGATGCTACTTGTTTGTGATTTAAACCAGTCTCCCATATTTTTTGTGCACTTTATTTGAAAATGCATTGCACTTTTTCATTGCTATATGCAATAAAATAAGATTTTACTTACCGGTAAATCTATTTCTCGTAGTCCGTAGTGGATGCTGGGGACTCCATAAGGACCATGGGGAATAGACGGGCTCCGCAGGAGACATGGGCACTTTAAGAAAGAATTTAGATTCTGGTGTGCTCTGGCTCCTCCCTCTATGTCCCTCCTCCAGACCTCAGTTAGAGAAACTGTGCCCGGAAGAGCTGACAGTACAAGGAAAGAATTTTGGAAATCCAGGGCAAGACTTATACCAGCCACACCAATCACACCGTATAACTTGTGATAAACTTACCCAGTCAACAGTATGAACAACAACAGAGCATCAGTTCAACCCTGATGCAACAATAACATAGCCCTTATTGCAGCAATAACTATATACAAGTATTGCAGAAGAAGTCCGCACTTGGGACAGGCGCCCAGCATCCACTACGGACTACGAGAAATAGATTTACCGGTAAGTAAAATCTTATTTTCTCTAATGTCCTAGTGGATGCTGGGGACTCCGTAAGGACCATGGGGATTATACCAAAACTCCCAAACGGGCGGGAGAGTGCGGATGACTCTGCAGCACCGAATGAGCAAACACAAGGTCCTCCTCAGCCAGGGTATCAAACTTGTAGAACTTTGCAAAAGTGTTTGAACCTGACCAAGTAGCCGCTCGGCACAGCTGTAATGCCGAGACCCCTCGGGCAGCCGCCAAAGGAGAGCCCACCTTCCTAGTGGAATGGGCCTTAACTGATTTTGACAGCGGCAATCCAGCCGCAGAATGAGCCTGCTGAATCGTATTACAGATCCAGCGAGCAATAGTTTGCTTTGAAGCAGGAGCACCAAGCTTGTTGGAAGCATACAGGATAAACAAAGATTCTGTTTTCCTGACCCTAGCCGTTCTGGCCACATAAACCTTCAAAGCCCTGACCACATCAAGTAACTCGGAATCCTCCAAGTCAGTAGTAGCCACAGGCACCACAATAGGTTGGTTTATATGAAAGGATGAAACCACTTTTGGCAGAAATTGTGGACGGGTCCGCAATTCTGCTCTATCCGCATGGAAAACCAGATAGGGGCTTTTATGTGACAAAGCCGCCAATTCTGACACACGCCTAGCCGAAGCC
The DNA here is from genome assembly GCF_028390025.1 of Pseudophryne corroboree. Classification (NCBI taxonomy): domain Eukaryota; kingdom Metazoa; phylum Chordata; class Amphibia; order Anura; family Myobatrachidae; genus Pseudophryne; species Pseudophryne corroboree. Next base: position 248,174,546 of record NC_086450.1, on the reverse strand, counting down.
AATGCTAGTAGCATGACCACCTTCCACGTGAGATATTTCAATTCCACCGTTTTGAGTGGTTCAAACCAGTGGGATTTCAGGAAACTCAACACCACGTTAAGATCCCAAGATGCCACTGGAGGCACAAAAGGGGGTTGAATACGCAGCACTCCCTTCACAAACGTCTGAACTTCAGGTAGAGAAGCCAGCTCTTTTTGAAAGAAAATGGATAGGGCCGAAATCCGGACCTTAATGTAACCCAATTTTAGGCCCAAAGTCACTCCTGACTGTAGGAAGTGAAGGAAACGGCCCACCTGGAATTCCTCCGTAGGGGCATTCCTGGCGTCACACCAAGCAACATATTTCCGCCATATACGGTGATAATGTTGAGCTGTCACGTCCTTCCTAGCCTTTATCAGCGTAGGAATGACCTCATCTGGAATGCCTTTTTCCGCTAGGATCCAGCGTTCAACTGCCATGCCGTCAAACGCAGCCGCGGTAAGTCTTGGAACAGACAGGGCCCTTGTTGCAACAAGTCCTGTCTTAGAGAAAGAGGCTACGGGTCCTCTGTGAGCATTTCTTGCAGATCTGGATGCCAAGCCCTTCTTGGCCAATCCGGAACAATGAGTATTGTTCTCACTCCTCTTTTTCTTATGATTCTCAACACCTTGGGTATGAGAGGAAGAGGAGGAAATACATAGACCGAATGGAACACCCACGGTGTCACCAGGGCGTCTACAGCTATCGCCTGAGGGTCTCTTGACCTGGCGCAATACCTCTGTAGTTTCTTGTTGAGGCGGGATGCCATCATGTCCACCTGTGGCAGTTCCCACCGACTTGCAAGCTGTGCGAAGACTTCTTGATGAAGTCCCCACTCCCCCGGGTGGAGGTCGTGCCTGCTGAGGAAGTCTGCTTCCCTGTTGTCTACCCCCGGGATGAACACTGCTGACAGAGCGCTTACATGTTTCTCCGCCCAGCGAAGAATTCTGGTGGCTTCCGCCATCGCAACCCTGCTCCTTGTGCCGCCTTGTCGGTTTACATGAGCCACAGCGGTGATGTTGTCTGACTGAATCAGAACTGGTTGACCGCGAAGCAGGGCCTCTGCTTGACGTAGGGTGTTGTAAATGGCCCTTAGTTCCAGGATGTTGATGTGAAGGCAGGTCTCCTGACTTGACCACAGACCTTGGAAATTTCTTCCCTGTGTGACTGCTCCCCACCCTCGGAGGCTTGCATCCGTGGTCACCAGGACCCAGTCCTGAATGCCGAATCTGCGGCCCTCGAGAAGGTGAGCACTCTGCAGCCACCACAGGAGAGACACCCTGGCCCTTGGGAATAGGTTGATTAACCGATGCATCTGAAGATGTGATCTGGACCATTTGTCCAGTAAGTCCCAATGAAAAGTCCTCACATGGAACCTGCCGAAGGGAATGGCCTCGTACGATGCCACCATCTTTCCCAGGACTCGAGTGCAGTGATGCACTGACACCTGTTTTGGTTTTAATAGGTCCCTGACCAGTGTCATGAGTTCCTGAACCTTCTCTGTCGGGAGATAAACCCTTTTCTGGCCTGTGTCCAGAATCATGCTCATATTCAGAATCCAGCCGTGTTGCCGTAACACTTCCAGAGAACGTGCTACGCTGATTAGCAACTGCTCTCTTGGCCTCGCATTTATGAGGAGATCGTCCAAGTATGGGATAATTGTGATCCCTTGCTTCCGCAGGAGTACCATCATTACCGCCATTACCTTGGTAAATATTCTCGGAGCCGTGGAGAGACCAAACGGCAACGTCTGAAATTGGTAATGACAATCCTGTACCACAAATCTGAGGTACGCCTGATGAGGTGGATAAATGGGGACATGAAGGTATGCATCCTTTATATCCAGAGACACCATAAAATCCCCCCTTTCCAGGCTTGCAATGACCGCTCTCAGCGATTCCATCTTGAACCGGAACCTATTTAGGTACACGTTCAGGGATTTTAAATTCAATATGGGTCTGACCGAACCGTCCGGTTTCGGTACCACAAACATGGTCGAATAATAACCCTTTCCTTGTTGAAGGAGGGGAACCTTGACCACCACCTGTTGAAGATACAATTTGTGAATTGCAGTTAACACTATTTCTCTAACGTCCTAGTGGATGCTGGGAACTCCGTAAGGACCATGGGGAATAGCGGGCTCCGAAGGAGGCTGGGCACTCTAGAAAGATCTTAGACTACCTGGTGTGCACTGGCTCCTCCCACTATGACCCTCCTCCAAGCCTCAGTTAGATTTCGTGCCCGGCCGAGGTTGGATGCACACTAGGGGCTCTCCTGAGCTCTTAGAAAGTTATAGTCTTAGAATTTTTTTTTTTTTTTTTTTTCAGTGAGACCTGCTGGCAACAGGCTCACTGCAGCGAGGGACTAAGGGGAGAAGAAGCGAACTCGCCTGCTTGCAGCCGGATTGGGCTTCTTAGGCTACTGGACACCATTAGCTCCAGAGGGATCGACCGCAGGCCCAGCCTTGATGTTCGGTCCCGGAGCCGCGCCGCCGTCCCCCTTACAGAGCCAGAAGCAGGAAGATGGTCCGGAAAATCGGCGGCATGAAGACATCCTGTCTTCACCAAGGTAGCGCACAGCACTGCAGCTGTGCGCCATTGCTCCTCATACACACTTCACACTCCGGTCACTGAGGGTGCAGAGCGCTGGGGGGGGGCGCTCTGAGGCAGCAATAAAAACACCTTGGCTGGCTAAAATACCTCAATATATAGCCCCTGGGGCTATATATGAGGTAAATACCCCTGCCAGAATCCCAAAATAAGCGGGAGAATAGGCCGCGAAAAAGGGGCGGAGCCTATCTCCTCAGCACACTGGCGCCATTTTTCCCTCACAGCTCGGCTGGAAGGAAGCTCCCTGGCTCTTCCCTGCATTTCTACAATACAGTAAGAGGGAAAAAGAGAGGGGGGGCACTAAATTGGCACTGTATACAGTATAAGCAGCTATTAGGGACATAACTCAGTTAGTCCCTGTATATATATAGCGCTCTGGTGTGTGCTGGCATACTCTTACTCTGTCCCCCCAAAGGGCTTTTGTGGGTCCTGTCCTCTATTTGAGCATTCCCTGTGTGTGTGGAGTGTGTCGGTACGGCTGTGTCGACATGTTTGAGGAGGATAATGATGTGGAGGGGGAGCAGATGCCTTTAGCAGAGATGTCACCCCCTGCGGGGCAGACACCGGAGTGGATGGTATTATGGCAAGAAATGAGTGCACGTATAGACTCCTTACATAAAAAATTTGACGACATGCCGACTGTGGGACAGCCGAGTCTTCAGCTCGTGCCGGTCCAAGGGTCTCAAAAGTCATCAGGGGCTCTAAAACGCCCGTTATCTCAGGTGGCACAAGTAGATGTCGACACGGATACTGACGCCAGTGTCGACGACGATGAGTCAAATTTAATGCCCGTTAAGGCCATTCGCTGCATGATTGAGGCAATGAAAGAGGTGTTAAATATTTCTGATTTACATCCAGGTACCACAAAAAAGGGTATTATGTTTGGGGAGAAAAAACTACCTGTAGTTTTTCCCCCGTCAGATGAATTAAATGAAGTGTGTGAAGAAGCGTGGGCTTCCCCTGATAAGAAATTGGTGATTCCTAAGAAATTACTAATGGCGTTCCCTTTCCCGCCAGAGGATAGGTTACGTTGGGAAACACCCCCGAGGGTGGATAAAGCGCTCACACGTTTGTCAAAAAAGGTGGCACTACCGTCCCAGGATACGGCCGCCCTTAAGGAACCTGCTGATAGAAGGCAGGAGGCGATCCTGAAGTCTGTATATACACACTCAGGCATTATACTCAGACCAGCAATTGCGTCAGCTTGGATGTGCAGTGCTGCCGCTGCATGGTCAGATAACCTGTCAGAAAATATTGACACACTAGACAGAGACACGATCCTGTTAACAATTGACCATATCAAAGACTCAGTCTTATACATGAGAGATGCACAGAGGGAAATCTGCCGGCTGGCATCTAAAGTAAGTGCACTATCTATCTCTGCTAGGAGATGCTTATGGACTCGCCAGTGGACTGGAGATGCAGATTCCAAAAGGCACATGGAAGTTTTGCCTTATAAAGGGGAGGAATTATTTGGGGATGGTCTCTCCGACCTAGTTTCCACGGCAACGTCTGGGAAGTCAGCATTTTTACCCCATGTCCCCTCACAGCCTAAGAAGGCGCCATTTTATCAGGTTCAGTCCTTTCGATCCCAGAAAAATAAGCGGGGAAAAGGAGGGTCTTTTCTGTCTAGAGGCAGAGGCAGGGGAAAAAGGCTGCAGCAAACAGCAGGTTCCCAGGAACAAAAGTCCTCCCCCGCTTCCTCTTCCAAGTCCGCCGCATGACGGTGGGGCTTCACAAGCGGAGCCAGGTACGGTGGGGGCCCGCCTCAGGAATTTCAGCGATCAGTGGGTTCGCTCACAGGTAGATCCCTGGATCCTTCAAATAGTATCTCAGGGATACAGGCTGGAATTCGAGGCAATTCCACCCCGCCGTTTCCTAAAATCCGCCTAGCCGATTGCTCCCTCAGACAGGGAGGCAGTGCTAGCGGCAATTCACAAGCTGTATTCCCAGCAGGTGATAATCAAGGTACCCCTACTTCAACAAGGCCGGGGTTACTATTCCACACTATTTGTGGTACCGAAACCGGACGGTTCGGTGAGACCCATTCTAAATTTGAAGTCCTTGAACACATACATAAAAAAATTCAAGTTCAAGATGGAATCGCTCAGGGCGGTTATTGCAAGCCTGGACGAGGGGGATTACATGGTATCCCTGGACATCAAGGATGCTTACCTGCATGTCCCCATTTACAATTCTCACCAGGAGTACCTCAGATTTGTGGTACAGGATTGCCATTACCAATTCCAGACGCTGCCGTTTGGACTCTCCACGGCACCGAGGGTATTTACCAAGGTTATGGCGGAAATGATGATACTCCTTCGAAAAAAGGGATTTTTAATTATCCCATACTTGGACGATCTCCTAATAAAGGCACGATCCAAGGAACAGTTGTTAGTGGGAGTAGCACTATCTCAGGAAGTGCTGAGCCAGCACGGTTGGATTCTGAATATCCCAAAGTCACAGCTGGTCCCCACGACACGTCTAATGTTCCTGGGAATGATTCTGGACACGGCCCAGAAAAAAGTGTTTCTCCCGGAGGAGAAAGCCAGGGAGTTGTCTTCTCTAGTCAGAGACCTCCTAAAACCAAAACAGGTATCGGTGCATCACTGCACGCGGGTCCTGGGAAAGATGGTAGCTTCTTACGAAGCAATTCCATTCGGCAGGTTCCATGCCAGAATCTTTCAGTGGAACCTGTTGGACAAGTGGTCCGGATCGCATCTTCAGATGCATCGTTTAATAACCCTGTCTCCACGAACCAGGGTGTCTCTTCTGTGGTGGCTGAACAGTGCTCATCTTCTGGAGGGCCGCAGATTCGGCATACAGGACTGGGTCCTGGTGACCACGGATGCCAGCCTACGGGGCTGGGGGGCAGTCACAAAGGGAAGAAATTTCCAGGGACTATGGTCAAGTCAGGAGACTGCCCTTCACATAAATATTCTGGAACTAAGGGCCATTTACAATGCCCTAAGTCAAGCAAAATCCCTGCTTCTACACCAGCCGGTGCTGATCCAGTCAGACAACATCACGGCAGTCGCCCATGTGAATCGACAAGGCGGCACAAGAAGCAGGACAGCGATGGCAGAAGCCACAAAAATTCTCCGATGGGCGGAGAATCATGTACTAGCACTGTCAGCAGTGTTCATCCCGGGAGTGGACAACTGGGAAGCAGACTTTCTCAGCAGGCACGACCTCCACCCGGGAGAGTGGGGACTTCATCCAGAAGTCTTCAAAATGATTGTAAATCAATGGGGTCGTCCACAGGTGGACATGATGGCGTCCCGCATAAACAAAAAACTAGAGAAGTATTGCGCCAGGTCAAGAGACCCTCAGGCGATAGCGGTGGACGCCCTAGTGACACCGTGGGTGTACCGGTCAGTATATGTGTTCCCTCCTCTACCTCTCATACCAAAGGTACTGAGAATAATAAGAAAGCGAGGAGTAAACACAATTCTCGTGGTTCCGGATTGGCCAAGAAGAGCGTGGTACCCGGAACTTCAAGAGATGATCTCAGAGGACCCTTGGTCCCTACCGCTCAGACAGGACCTGCTACAGCAGGGCCCCTGCCTGTTCCAAGACTTACCGCGGCTGCGTTTGACGGCATGGCGGTTGAACGCCGGATCCTGAAGGAAAAGGGCATTCCGGAGGAAGTCATTCCTACGCTTATTAAAGCCAGGAAAGATGTTACGGCAAAACATTATCACCGCATATGGCGGAAATATGTTGCATGGTGCGAGGCCAAAAAGGCCCCAACAGAGGAATTTCAACTGGGTCGATTTCTACATTTCCTGCAAGCAGGAGTGAATATGGGCCTAAAACTAGGCTCCATTAAAGTACAGATCTCGGCTCTGTCGATTTTCTTTCAAAAGGAACTAGCTTCAGTACCTGAAGTTCAGACATTTGTGAAAGGAGTGCTGCATATTCAGCCCCCATTTGTGCCTCCTGTGGCACCGTGGGATCTCAACGTGATGTTGAATTTCTTGAAATCACATTGGTTTGAGCCACTAAAAACCGTGGATCTGAAATATCTCACGTGGAAAGTGGTCATGTTATTGGCCTTGGCATCAGCCAGGCGAGTGTCAGAATTGGCGGCTTTATCATGTAAAAGCCCTTATCTGATTTTTCATATGGATAGGGCAGAATTGAGGACTCGTCCCCAGTTTCTCCCTAAGGTGGTGTCAGCGTTTCACCTGAACCAGCCTATTGTGGTGCCTGCGGCTACTAAGGATTTGGAGGACTCCAAATTGCTAGACGTTGTCAGGGCCCTGCAAATATATGTTTCCAGGACGGCTGGAGTCAGAAAATCTGACTCGCTGTTTATCCTATATGCACCCAACAAGCTGGGTGCTCCTGCTTCTAAGCAGACTATTGCTCGTTGGATTTGTAGTACAATTCAGCTTGCACATACTGTGGCAGGCCTGCCACAGCCTAAATCTGTCAATGCCCATTCCACAAGGAAGGTGGGCTCATCTTGGGCGGCTGCCCGAGGGGTCTCGGCTTTACAACTTTGCCGAGCAGCTACTTGGTCAGGGGCAAACACGTTTGCAAAATTCTATAAATTTGATACCCTGGCTGAGGAGGACCTGGAGTTCTCTCATTCGGTGCTGCAGAGTCATCCGCACTCTCCCGCCCGTTTGGGAGCTTTGGTATAATCCCCATGGTCCTTACGGAGTTCCCAGCATCCACTAGGACGTTAGAGAAAATAAGAATTTACTCACCGGTAATTCTGTTTCTCGTAGTCCGTAGTGGATGCTGGGCGCCCATCCCAAGTGCGGTCTATCTGCAATACTTGTACATAGTTGTTGTTAACTAAATCGGGTTATTGTTGAGCCGTCTGTTGAGAGGCTCTATCGTTTCATACTGTTAACTGGGTTTCATATCACGAGTTGTTCGGTGTGATTGGTGTGGCTGGTATGAGTCTTACCCGGGATTCAAAATCCTTCCTTATTGTGTACGCTCGTCCGGGCACAGTACCTAACTGAGGCTTGGAGGAGGGTCATAGTGGGAGGAGCCAGTGCACACCAGGTAGTCTAAGATCTTTCTAGAGTGCCCAGCCTCCTTCGGAGCCCGCTATTCCCCATGGTCCTTACGGAGTTCCCAGCATCCACTACGGACTACGAGAAACAGAATTACCGGTGAGTAAATTCTTATTTTCCCTCTCTAAGGGGGAAGCTGGCAGGGCCGACTTGAGGTATCGGTGAGGGGGCATCTCGTCGAATTCCAGCTTGTATCCCTGAGACACAACATCTATTGCCCAGGGATCCAACTGTGAGTGAACCCACTTGTGGCTGAAATTTCGGAGACGCGCCCCCACCGGGCCTAGCTCCGCCTGTTGAGCCCCAGCGTCATGCGGTGGATTTAGTGGAAGCCGGGGAGGACTTCTGTTCCTGGGAACTAGCTGTGTTGTGCAGCTTCTTTCCTCTGCCCCTGCCTCTGGCAAGAAAGGACACACCTCGGACTTTCTTGTTTTTCTGTGATCGAAAGGACTGCATCTGGTAATACGGTGCTTTCTTAGGTTGTGAGGAAACATATGGCAAAAAATTTGACTTCCCAGCAGTAGCTGTGGAGACCAGGTTCGAGAGACCCTCCCCAAACAATTCCTCACCCTTGTAAGGTAAAACCTCCATGTGCCTTTTTGAGTCGGCATCACCTGTCTATTGCCGAGTCCACAGGACCCTTCTGGCAGAAATCAACATAGCATTTATTCTAGAACCTAGTAGGCTAATGTCTCTCTGAGCCTCTCTCATATAAAGGACGGCGTCTTTAATATGCCCCAGGGTCATTAATATAGTATCTTTGTTTAAGGTATCAAGTTCCTCAGATAAGGTATCCGTCCATGCTGTTACAGCACTACACACCCAAGCCGACGCGATTGCCGGCCTCAGTAAGGTACCTGAATGTGTATAAATGGACTTAAGGGTAACCTCCTGTTTGCGATCCGTAGCATCTTTGAGGGTAGCCGTATCCTGTGACGGCAGGGCTACCTTCTTGGATAAGCGTGTCAAAGCTTTGTCCACCCTAGGGGAGGATTCCCAGCGTAACCTGTTCGCTGGCGGGAAAGGATACGCCATAAGAATCTTTTTGGAAATCTGCAGTTTTTTATCTGGAGATTCCCAAGCCTTTTCACATAACTCATTGAGCTCGTGTGAGGGGGGAAAAGTTACCTGCGGCTTCTTTTCCCCATACATATGAACCCTCCTGTCAGGGACTGGGGTTTCTTCTGTGATGTGCAACACATCCTTAATAGCTATAATCATATAACGGATGGATTTAGCCAATTTTGGCTGTAACTTTGCATCATCGTAATCGACACTGGAGACAGAATCCATGTCGGTATCCGTGTCAATAATTTGGGATAGTGGGCGCTTTTGAGACCCTGTCCGCCTCTGCGACATAGGATCAGGCATGGGTTGGGACCCTGACTGTCCTGAGGTTTCAGCTTTGTTTAACCTTTTATGCAAGGAATTAACATTATCATTTAAAACCTTCCACATATTCATCCAATCAGGTGTCGGCGGAGACACCACATTCATTTGCTCCCGCTCTGCTTCCACATAGCCTTCCTCAACACACCACACACACACACACACACACACACACACACACACACACACACACACATGGAATGCCCTTTTTGAAGACAGTTCCCCCACAAGGCCCTTTGGTGAGACAGAGAGTGAGTATGCCAGCACACACCCCAGCACTATATAACCCAGGAATAACACAGTAACTTAATGTTAAGCCAGTAGCTGCTGTATTTGTGTTTTTAGCGCCTAATTATGTGCCCCCCCCTCTCTCTTTTTTACCCTTTTTCTACCGTGATCTGCAGGGGAGAGCCTGGGGAGCTTCTTCTCAGCGGAGCTGTGGAGAAAAAATGGCGCTGGTGAGTGCTGAGGGAAAAGCCCCGCCCCCTCGACGGCAGGCTTCTGTCCCGCTAAAATACATATCTTTTTGGCGGGGGCTCATTCATATATACAGTGCCCAACTGTATATATGTTTACTTTTGCCAACAGAGGTCCATATGCTGCCCAGGGCGCACCCCCCTGCGCTCTGCACCCTTACAGTGACCGGAGTATGTGAGGTGTGTATGGAGCAATGGCGCACAGCTGCAGTGCTGTGCGTTACCTTATGTGAAGAACGGAGTCTTCTGCCGCCGATTTCGAAGTCTTCTTTGCTTCTCATACTCACCCGGCTTCTGTCTTCCGGCTCTGCGAGGGGGACGGCGGCGCGGCTCTGGGATCGGACGACGAGGGTGAGATCCTGTGTACGATCCCTCTGGAGCTAATGGTGTCCAGTAGCCTAAGAAGCAGGACCTATCTTCAGAGAGTAGGGCTGCTTCTCTCCCCCCTGTCCCACGATGCAGGGAGTCTGTTGCCAGCAGAGCCCCCTGAAAATAAAAAAACTTACAAAATACCTTCTTACAGCAAGCTCAGGAGAGCTCACTGAACAGCACCCAGCTCGTCCGTGCACAGATTCAAACTGAGGTCTGGAGGAGGGACATAGAGGGAGGAGCAAGAGCACACCAGAATCTAAATACTTTCTTAAAGTGCCCATGTCTCCTGCGGAGCCCGTCTATTCCCCATGGTCCTTACGGAGTCCCCAGCATCCACTAGGACGTTAGAGAAATATGAAGTAATTTTTTCTATCTAAAGTGGATGTTGCTGGCTGTGTTTGTCCATATATATATATATATATATATATATATATATATATATATATATAATTAGGGGTGGGAATTAGGGGAGGGTGTCGGTATGCCAACTGTCGGCAAAATGCCGGCTGTCAGAATTCTGGAGTCGGCCTCCTGAACTCAACCCCGATTATACAGTGCATCCGGAAAGTATTCACAGCACTTCACTTTATCCACATTTTGTTATGTTACAGCCTTATTCCAACATAGAATAAATTCATTTTTTCCCTCCAAATTCAACACACAATGGGGGTAATTCTGAGTTGATCGCAGCAGCAAGTTTGTTAGCAATTGGGCAAAACCATGGGGGTAATTCCAAGTTGATCGCAGCAGGATTTTTGTTAGCAATTGGGCAAAACCATGTGAACGGCAGGGGAAGCAGATATAACATGTGCAGAGAGAGTTAGATTTGGGTGGGGTGTGTTCAATCTGCAACCTAATTTGCAGTGTAAAAATAAAGCAGCCAGTATTTACCCTGCACAGAAATAAAATAACCCACCCAAATCTAACTCTTTCTGCACATGTTATATCTGCCTCCCCTGCAGTGCACATGGGGGTAATTCCAAGTTGATCGTAGCAGGAAATTTTTTAGCAGTTGGGCAAAACCATGTGCACTGCAGGGGGGCAGATATAACATTTGCAGAGAGAGTTAGATTTGGGTGGGTTATTTTATTTCTGTGCATGGTAAATACTGGCTGCTTTATTTTTACACTGCAATTTAGATTGCAGATTGAACACACCACACCCAAATCGAACTCTCTCTGCACATGTTATATCTGCCTCCCCTGCAGTGCACATGGTTTTGCCCAATTGCTAACAGAATTCCTGCTGCGATCAACTTGGAATTACCCCCATGGTTTTGCCCAATTGCTATCAAAAATCCTGCTGCGATCAACTTGGAATTACCCCCCATGTGCACTGCAGGTGTGGCAGATATAACATGTGCAGAGAGAGTTAGATTTGGGTGGGTTATTTTGTTTCTGTGCAGGGTAAATACTGGCTGCTTTATTTTTACACTGCAATTTAGATTTCAGTTTGAATACACCCCACCCAAATCTAACTCTCTCTGCACATGTTATATCTGTCCCCCCTGCAGTGCACATGGTTTTGCCCAACTGCTAACACATTTGCTGGTGCGATCAACTCAGAATTAGGCCCAATACCCCATAATGACAATGAAAAAAAAAGTTTTTTTGAGAGTTGTGCAAATTTATGAAAAATAAAAAACTAAGAAATAACATGTACATAAGATGTTTCTACAGCTTAATTGGTGTCCACCTGTGGTAAATTCAGTTGATTGCACATGATTTGGAACGGCACAAACCTGTCTATATAAGGTCCCACACTTGACAGTGCATGTCTGAGCACAAACCAAACATGAAGTCAAAGTAATTGTCTGTAGACCTCCAAGACAGGATTGTCTCGAGGCACAAATCTGGGGAAGGGTACAGAAAAAATAGGATTTTAATTACCTACCGGTAAATCCTTTTCCCGTAGTCTGTAGAGGATACTGGGGTCCACATTAGTACCATGGGGTATAGACGGGTCCCTTGGGAGCCATGGGCACTATAAGAGTTTAATAGTGTGGGCTGGCTCCTCCCTCTATGCCCCTCCTACCAGACTCAGTCTAGAAACTGTGCCTGAGGAGACGGACATACTTCGAGAGAAGGAAATACACAGATAGTGGTGAGATTCACACCAGCTCACACATAACAACAGAAAATCAAGCAACCAGCTTGAAACAAGTCAGCAACGGCTGAACAACAGTACTTAACCAAGTAACAATGTAGTACTCAACCAAGTAACAAGGCAGTACTGAATCAAGTAACAACTGCAGGAAAACGAAGCGCTGGGCGGGCGCTCAGCATCCTCTATGGACTACGAGAAAAGGATTTACCGGTAGGTAATTAAAATCCTATTTTCTCTTACGTCCTAGAGGATGCTGGGGTCCACATTAGTACCATGGGGATGTACCAAACCTCCCAGTACGAGAGGGAGAGCGCGGAGGCTCCTGCAGAACCGACTGACCAAACTTTAGGTCCTCAGAGGCCAAAGTATCGAACTTGTAGAGCTTAGCAAACATGTTCGACCCTGACCAAGTAGCTGCTCGGCAAAGCTGCAAAGCCGAGACACCCCGAGCAGCTGCCCAGGAAGAACCTACTTTACGAGTAGAGTGGGCCTTAACGGATTTCGGACACGGCAATCCTGCCGTAGAATAAGCATGCTGGATAGTAAACCTGATCCAGCGAGAAATCGTCTGCTTAGAAGCAGGCCACCCAACCTTGTTGGGATCATAAAGGAAAAACAGGGCATCCGACTTTCTGTGACGAGAAGTTCTCTTCACATAAATCTTCAAAGCCCGAACAACATTCAAGGACTTTGAGGTAATTGAGGAATCAGTAGCCACTGGCACCACAATAGGTTGGTTGATATGAAAAGCCGACACAACCTTCAGAAGAAATTGCTGATGCAACCTGAGCTCAGCTCTATCTTCATGGAAAATCAAGTAGGGGCTCTTGTAGGACAATGCCCCCAATTCCGACACACGTCTAGCAGATTCCAATGCCAACAGTGTGACAGTCTTCCAAGTAAGAAACTTCACCTCAACCTCCTGTAAAGGCTCGAACCAATCCGATTGCAGGAACTGCTGTACCAAGTTAAGATCCCAAGGTGCCGTAGGAGGCACAAAGGGAGGTTGGATGTGCAGAACCCCTTTCAAGAAAGTCTGAACCTCAGGGAGGGCAGCCAATTGTTTCTAGAAGAAAATGGACTAGGCCGAAATCTGGACTTTTATGGAGCCCAGGCGCAGGTCCACATCCACCCCTGCTTGCAGGAAGAGAAGAAACCATCCTAGTTGAAACTCCACCATAGGAAACTTCTTGGATTCACACCAAGACACGTACTTTTTCCAAATCCAATGGTAATGTTTTGACGTTACTCCTTTCCTAGCCTGTATCAGGGTAGGAATAACTTTGTTCAGAATGCCCTTCCGAGCTAAGATCTGGCATTCAACCTCCATGCCATCAAACATAGCCGTGGTAAGTCTTGATAAGTGAACGGCCCCTGTTGCAGAAGGTCCTCTCAAAAAAGGAAGAGGACTCGGATCTTCCAGCAGTAACTCCAGAATGTCACAACTGAGGGTTTTAGCTGACAGGAGGAAGCCTCAGTTGTAGGGGCTGAGAGGAACTTAAACCGGGGAGGTTTAATCAGACCCCTGGACATGTAAGTGTTAAAAGGAAACCCGAAGGTGTGACCATGACAACCAGGTAAAAGTAAATTAAAAGTTTATTGACAAACTCCATGTAACAACAGACAGCAAATAATAAAAATGGCAATGATAAATAATATGATTCCTGGAGCACTCTGACCATGAAATGGTTTCACAGGACACTGGTAGGTTAAGAACAGTTGTTAAAGTCCTTAGATGGAATAACCTTACCAGGCCTGACTGTAGTAATGAAGATATCCAAGGAACATGCCAGTAGATGGAACAGATGAAGCTGGTAACTTGAATCAGCTGTTGTAATTGCTGGATGGAACCAGCCAGGTGGTAAGACACGGAGTGGATGCGGAATGGAATCAGCCAGATGATAAAGTCACTGAATGAATGCTGGGTGGAACCAGCCAGGTGATGAAACACGGAGTGAATATAGTAAGATGCTAGGGAGCGTGGAAACAGAGGAGTTGAAGGATGATTACCGGTGGTAGTGGATACTGCTGGAAGCAGATGAAATAGCTGGAAGCTGGATCAGCCACGGAGGACTGCAGAGTCAGGCTGCACCGCAGGATGGTAGGCAGGTGCGGGTCTCTTTGGTGGATGCTGGAGACAGGAGCTGGAACCTGGAAACACAACCACAGGAGAGAGACTGGAACAAGGTATGACAAACAAAGCACTGACCATTTCCTGGCCCAGGCACAGGATTCTTATACCTGCAGCAATGCAGGTATTGGCTGGGCAATTATGCAGATTTCCAGGCAGTGGATTGGAGGAACTGAAGCATGTGATTAGATCCAACATGGCTGCGCCCATGTTAGAACTTGGAGGGAAAACTGGCTTGGGAAACCATGTGGAAACATAACTGTAATGGCGGCGCCGGCCACAGAAGACAGGAGACGCCAGACTGACAAATGTATGCTGAGACTCGTGGATGACAACGGAGGCCGCGGCAGGCATGGAACACCACACTGACAACCTGCACCTATAACACAGGAGCGGCGGCGGAGGCCGCGGAGAACGGGAGACGCCATGCAGGATTCAAACATGGCGCCGCTGTGACAGCATCTCAGCGTGACATGAGGAATGTGCAGTATGTGGACACAGATGAGATCCGGCCTTGGAACGCTGAGCGAGCCTCAGGAGACATCTGAAAGGCAGGTAATGGCGTCCAGATACCCGGATCGTGACAGCACCCCCCCCCCCTTTAGGAGTGGCCCCAGGACGCTTCTTAGGCTTTAGAGGAAACTTCGAGTGGAAATTCCGGACCAAGGCAGGAGCATGGACGCATTGGTCCAAGAGCGTTCTTCAGGACCATAGCCCTTCCAGTCAATAAGATACTGCAACTGACCGTAACGGAAACGTGAGTCCAGAATCTTGGCCACCTCATACTCGATTCCCCGTTGAGTCTGAACTTTAGGAGTTGGAGGAAGTGCAGAATGAAACCGATTCAGGATCAGCGGTTTCAACAGGGAAACATGGAATGTCCTGGGTATTTTCAAGAAGGGAGGTAACTGGAGTCTGTAAGCAACAAGATTGATGACCTGTTCAATTTTAAAAGGACCGATGTAACGAGGAGCAAATTTCATGCTGGGAACTCTCAACCTCAAATTCTTCGTGGACAACCATACAAGATCACCCACCTTGAGAGCAGGAACCGCTCTACGCTTCCTATCGGCAAACTTCTTGTACCTAAATGAGGCTTTAAGCAGGGCTGCGCGGACATTCTTCCAGTTTGAAAACTGACGCAAGGTGACATCCACTGCTGGAACAGAAGTTGCTGGAAGCGGTTGGAATTCTGGAACCTTAGGGTGAAATCCATAGTTGATGAAGAATGGTGTTGAGAAGGATGAGGAATGGTATTGATTGTTGTGGCTAAACTCGGCCCAAGGAAGGAGTTGAACCCAGTCATCTTGGGAGGAAGACACATAAATGCGGAGGAAGGCCTCCAAGTCCTGATTCACCCTCTCGGTTTGACCATTGGTCTGAGGATGGTAAGCTGTAGAAAACTTTAACTTGACTTGGAGGGCTTGACACAAACTTCGCCAAAATTTGGCTACAAATTGTACTCCACGATCGGAGATGATCTCTTCAGGAAGACCGTGAAGTCGGAAGATCTCTTGGATAAACACTTGGGCCAACTTGGAAGCTGACGGGAGACCGGTGAGGGGTATGAAATGTGCCATCTTGGTGAACCGGTCAACTACTACCCAGATGGTATTAAACTTATTGCATATAGGCAGATCTGTAACAAAGTCCATCGACAAATGGATCCACGGTCGACTGGGAACAGATAATGGAACCAGTTGCCCCGCAGGAGACTGGCGGGGAACTTTGTGTTGGGCACACTTTGGGCAAGAGGCAATAAACTCCTTGACGTCCTTCTTCAGAGTTGGCCACCAGTAGGACCTAGAGATAAACTCGAGGGTTTTCTGAATGCCTGTATGTCCGGCAAAACGGGAAGCATGGGCCCAATGCATGAGCTTCTTCCTTAACACCGGCTTCACAAAACTTTTCCCTGGTGGGGGCGTAGAGTCCATCCCTACCGTGGAGAATGCCAACGGATTAATAATAGGATGCTTGTCTGAAGACTCTGACTCGTTTTCTTGCTCCCAAGAGCGGGAAAGGGCATCGGCCTTGCGATTCTGAGAGCCCGGACAGAACTGGAGTTTAAAGTCGAACCTGGAAAAGAAAAGTGCCCATCTGGCCTGACGGGGGTTAAGACATTGTGCGCCTTTCAGGTATAAAAGATTCTTGTGGTCGGTAAGTATCGTGATTGAATGAGAAGCTCCCTCCAACAGATATCTCCACTCCTCAAGAGCGAGCTTGATGGCTAGCAACTCCTGGTCGCCAATGGCATAGTTGCGCTCAGCTGGGGAGAACTTCCGGGAGAAGAAACTGCAGGGATGTAGATGGCCATCTTTAGCCCTCTGGGATAACACCGCTCCTACTCCAACGGAGGAGGCATCCACCTCTAAGATGAAAGGAGAGTCAGTGTCGGGCTGTTTCAGAACTGGTGCAGAGATGAAACGTTGTTTTAGAAGATGAAAAGCTTGCGTAGCTTCTTCAGACCACTTGGACGGGTTAGCACCCTTCTTGGTTAATGCAGTGATTGGCGCCACAATGGTGGAAAAGTCTCGTATGAACTTTCTGTAATAATTGGCGAACCCTAAGAACCTCTGGACCCGTTTGAGGGTTAAGGGTATCAGCCAATTCTGGATTGCTTGTAGTTTCTCAGGATCCATCTCTAGTCCGGAACCGGACACAATGTAACCTAGGAACGGAATGGATTTAACTTCAAAGACACATTTCTCCAATTTGCAATAGAGATGATTGACACGGAGACGGGACAGAACCTCCTTTACCCAGAAACGATGTTTCTCTAGATTATTGGCAAAGATGAGGATATCATCTAGATAAACCACGACATGGCGGTATAAGATGTCTCTGAAGATATCATTCACGAAATGCTGGAAGACAGCTGGAGCGTTGCTCAATCCGAAGGGCATGACGAGGTACTCATAATGTCCATCACGGGTGTTAAAAGCGGTCTTCCACTCGTCACCCTCACGGATCCGGATGAGATTGTAGGCACCCCTCAAATCCAACTTTGTAAAGATGGTTGCTCCGCTGACTCTATGGAAGAGCTCTGTAATCAAAGGTAAAGGATACCGGTTCTTGACGGTAATGTCGTTCAGACCTCTGTAATCGATGCACGGTCGCAGACCACCGTCCTTCTTCTTAACGAAGAAGAAGCCTGCGCCAGCTGGAGAAGAAACCCTTTCGCCAGGTTCTCTTTGATGTACTCCTCCATGGAGTGCGTCTCAGGCAGAGACAACGGGTAAGTTCGGCCTCGAGGTGGAACCTTCCCTGGAATGAGATCAATTGGGCAGTCCCATTCTCTATTAGGAGGAAGGATATCAGCAGAAGCCTTACTGAACACGTCCGTGTAGTCTTGATATGGAGGAGGTGGAACATCAAACGACCTGGGGAAAGAAGAACAAACAGGAAGCACTTTGGACAAACAAGTCTTAGCACAGGAGGGACCCCATGCTAGTATTTGCGTAGTCGTCCAGTCAATCGACGGATTGTGGAGACGGAGCCATGGAAGGCCCAAAACCACTGAATGTGTGACTCTTGGAATCACTAGGAAGGAAATAAATTCTGCATGAAGAACTCCCACTCTCAGACGAACTGGTAGAGTCCTTAGAGAAATAACTGCATCAAAAATCTTGCTGCCATCTACTGCAGTTAAGGAGATGGACGAAGGAAGTCTCTCGGTGGGTAGGGTCCACCGTTTAACATAAGCTTCAGTTATGAAATTCCCAGCTGCTCCGGAATCAAGGAGGGCAATGACGTTCCTGTAACGTTGAGCAATTTGGAGCGAGACTGGGAGATTACAATCATGAGGAGATGGAGAGGAGATCATTACTCCTAGCCGGCCCTCTCCTTGGCGAGCTAGGATTTGGAGTTTCCCGGACGTTTGGGACAGGCATTGATAATGTGAGACGGAGCTGCACAATAGAGACAGAGAGACTCAGAGAGACGTCTTCGGTGCTCAGCGGGAGATAGACGGGAACGGCCAATTTGCATGGGCTCATCCTTGGATGGAGACGGATGACGAAGAGGAGGAGCAGAAGATTTTGGAGCAGAGGATCTTCCTCGCTCGGTTGCTCTCTCTGTGAAACGTAGATCAACCTTCGTGCAAAGAGAAATTAGCTCATCCAACTTAGAGGGCAAGTCTCTGGTAGCTAACTCATCCTTGATGCGTTCTGATAAGCCATGCCAGAATGCAGCATACAGGGCCTCGTCGTTCCATGCCAGTTCGGATGCCAGGATTTTGAACTGTATGAGATACTGTCCCACAGTACGTGTTCCCTGGCGTAAACGGAGAATCTCAGATGAAGCAGAGGTTACCCGGCCTGGCTCGTCGAAGATGCGCCTGAATGTTGCCACAAAGTCCGTATAGGAGGACAGCAGGGGATCAGACTTCTCCCATAAAGGTGATGCCCAGTCAAGGGCTGAGCCACTGAGAAGGGAAATGATATAGGCAATTTTAGTACGGTCGCTGGAAAAATTGCCAGGCTGAAGCTCAAAGTGGATTTCGCATTGGTTAAGAAATCTTCTGCAGAACCTTGGAGATCCGTCAAACTTTGCTGGCGTTGGGAGATGAAGACGTGGAATGGAAATGGGTAAGGTGGGTGGGGTTACAGCTGGTGTCACTGTAGTGGACGCACCGGACGTGCCAGGTCCACGGAGGGTCGTTTGAATCCCATCCAGCCGCGTAGAGAGATCCTGGAGACAGTGGATGATGTGGCCTTGTGCAGCCTCCTGATGTTCGAGTCTGGCTGCCAGTTCTTGCATCGGCCTAGCCGCTTGATCCTGGTCTCCGGCTGGATTCATATGGTCAGTGCTTACTGTCACAACTGAGGGTTTTAGCTGACAGGAGGAAGCCTCAGTTGTAGGGGCTGAGAGGAACTTAAACCGGGGAGGTTTAATCAGACCCCTGGACATGTAAGTGTTAAAAGGAAACCCGAAGGTGTGACCATGACAACCAGGTAAAAGTAAATTAAAAGTTTATTGACAAACTCCGTGTAACAACAGACAGCAAATAATAAAAATGGCAATGATAAATAATATGATTCCTGGAGCACTCTGACCATGAAATGGTTTCACAGGACACTGGTAGGTTAAGAACAGTTGTTAAAGTCCTTAGATGGAATAACCTTACCAGGCCTGGCTGTAGTAATGAAGATATCCAAGGAACATGCCAGTAGATGGAACAGATGAAGCTGGTAACTTGAATCAGCTGTTGTAATTGCTGGATGGAACCAGCCAGGTGGTAAGACACGGAGTGGATGCGGAATGGAATCAGCCAGATGATAAAGTCACTGAATGAATGCTGGGTGGAACCAGCCAGGTGATGAAACACGGAGTGAATATATTAAGATGCTAGGGAGCGTGGAAACAGAGGAGTTGAAGGATGATTACCGGTGGTAGTGGATACTGCTGAAAGCAGATGAAATAGCTGGAAGCTGGAAACTGGATCAGCCACGGAGGACTGCAGAGTCAGGCTGCACCGCAGGATGGTAGGCAGGTGCGGGTCTCTTTGGTGGATGCTGGAGACAGGAGCTGGAACCTGGAAACACAACCACAGGAGAGAGACTGGAACAAGGTATGACAAACAAAGCACTGACCATTTCCTGGCCCAGGCACAGGATACTTATACATGCAGCAATGCAGGTATTGGCTGGGCAATTATGCAGATTTCCAGGCAGTGGATTGGAGGAACTGAAGCATGTGATTAGATCCAACATGGCTGCGCCCATGTTAGAACTTGGAGGGAAAACTGGCTTGGAAAACCATGTGGAAACATAACTGTAATGGCGGCGCCGGCCACAGAGGACAGGAGACGCCAGACTGACAAATGTATGCTGAGACTCGTGGATGACAACGGAGGCCGCGGCAGGCATGGAACACCACACTGACAACCTGCACCTATAACACAGGAGCGGTGGCGGAGGCCGCGGAGAACGGGAGACGCCATGCAGGATTCAAACATGGCGCCGCTGTGACAGCATCTCAGCGTGACAGGAGGAATGTGCAGTATGTGGACACAGATGAGATCCGGCCTTGGAAAGCTGAGCGAGCCTCAGGAGACATCTGAAAGGCAGGTAATGGCGTCCAGATACCCGGATCGTGACACAGAAGATCCATGTACCAAGCCCTTCTTGGCCAGTCCAGAGCAATGAGGATCGCATGAACTCTTGTTCTTTTGATTATTTTGAGAATCCTTGGGATGAGTGGAAGTGGAGGGAACACATACACAGACTGGAACACCCACGGAGTTACCAGGGCGTCCACCGCCATTGCCTGTGGATCCCTCGACATGGAACAATACCTCCGAAGCTTCTTGTTGAGGCATGAGGCCATCATGTCTATTTGATGTACGCCCCAAAGACTTGTCACCTCTGCAAACACCTCTGGGTGGAGGCCGCACTCTCCCGGATGGAGATCGTGTCTGCTGAGGAAATCCGCTTCTCAGTTGTCCAATCCCGGAATGAAGATTACTGACAGCGCCACAGCGTGCATATCCGCCCAGAGGATGTTTCTTGTTACCGCTGACATTGCAGCTCTCCTCTTCGTTCCGCCTTGTCGGTTTATGTAGGCCACTGTCGTTACATTGTCCGACTGAACCTAAATGGCCTGATCTTTCAGAAGATGTGCCGCTTGTAGAAGACCGTTGTACACGGCTCTTAGTTCCAGAATGTTTATCGGAAGGATGGATTCCAGATTTGACCACCTTCCTTGGAAGTTTTCCCCTTGGGTGACTGCCCCCCAACCTCTGAGACTTGCATCCGTGGTTAGAAGTATCCAATTCTGAATCCCGAACCTGCGGCCCTTTAGTAGGTGAGAGGTTTGCAGCCACCAGAGGAGCGAGATTCTGGCCTTCGCTGACAGACGTATCCTCTGGTGCATGTGAAGATAAGATCCCGACCATTTGTCCAGGAGATCCAGTTGAAAAGACCGTGCATGAAATCTTCCGTACTGTAGAGCCTCGTAGGAGGCTACTATCTTCCCCAGAAGGCGAATGCACTGATGAACCGATACCCGGGTTGGCTTCAAAACATCCCGGACCATTGCTTGTATCACCAATGCCTTCTCTTCCGTGTCGAGGATCATCCCCAGGAAGGACAGCCTCCTTGTCGGCTCCAAATTCGACTTTGGAAGGTTCAGGATCCATCCATGATCCTGGAGTAGTTGAGTTGAGAGAGCAACACTCTAACAGCTTTTCCCTGGAAGATACTTTTATTAGTATATTGTCCAGATAAGGAATTATGTTCACACCCTGCTTGCGGAGGAGTAGCATCATCTCTGCCATTACCTTGGTGAACACTCTTGGTGCCATGGAAAGGCCAAACGGTAGTGCCTGGAACTGATAGTGACAGTCCAGCAGCGCAAATCTGAGATAAGCCTGGTGAGGCGGCCAGATCGGGATGTGCAGGTACGCATCCTTGATATCCAGGGATACCAGGAATTCCCCCTCCTCCAGACCTGAGATCAACGCTCTCAGAGATTCCATCTTGAATTTGAATTCCCTCAAGTAGGGGTTCAATGACTTTAGGTTTAATATCGGTCTTACCGAACCGTCCGGTTTCGGCACCACAAACAGGTTTGAGTAATAACCCTCATGTTGTAGGAGAGGTGGAACTGGAACAATGACATTTGACCTTAGCAATTTTTGAATGGCTTCCTGTAGGATAGCACTTTCTGTCAGCGAAGCTGGCAAGCCTGATTTGAAGAATCTGTGAGGTGGGAGTTCTTGAAACTCCAGTTTGTACCCCTGGGTAACAATATATCTTGTACCCAGGGATCCAGGCATGAGGACGACCAGACATGATTGAAATTTCTTAGTCTTGCTCCCACCTGCCCGATCTACAGGCTGGGATGTCCACCGTCATGCCGAGGATTTTGAGGAAACAGAACCAGGTTTCTGTTCCTGGGAACCTGCGGGTGCAGATTTTCAGGATTTCCCCCTACCACTTCTAAAGAAAGTTGAGGGGGATTTGGACTTTTAAACTTTAGCGGTCCGAAAGGACTGCATCGCAGACGTAAGATATGATTTCCTAGTCGGTTGTGTAGCAGAGGGAAGAAAAGTTGACTTACCCGCAGTTGCCTTGGAGATCCACACATCTAGCGCTTCCCCAAACAGAGCCTGACCTGTGAAGGGTAGGTTCTCCACACTCTTCTTGGATTCCGCATCCGCAGACCATTAGCGCAGCCAGAGTCCTCTGCGTGCTGAGACAGCCATGGAGGTAACAATTTACCAATTTCTTTCCGTCATAAAAGCAAGCGGATAGTTTACGAGTTATCTTACATTGCAGGGACGCCTGCGAGGTCATAGGAGTCACCTAAAGGCAGCTATTTCTAATTAGTGGAGTTCCCACATGTGCACTAAGGTTTCAATATATGTTTTTAGGAGATAATTTCTCTGTGTAGAATAGGATGTGTTTTAGAGGCACTAAATGTTATATGTTTGATTTGTGCATTATATGAAATCCGGCCGGTAATTGTATAATTATATACATCTTATATATTTATATATATTTTATTGTGGGAATGAATAAAAATCTTTAATTAAATGCTAAGCGCAGTTCCAAGTTTTTTTGTTTTTTCTTGTTGTATCTAAGTGGTGGCAGAGGAACCAAGCCCCAGGAACGTGCGGCTAACATTTGATTTAAACATCAGCGCTCAATTCTGTGTTTTCTTCTTAGCCATGGAAGAAGCCCTTGCATTCAGATGTCCAAGGTCTTTCATGGCTTCCAGCATGAAACCTGCAGAATCCTGCATGTGATGTAAAAACAATGCAATGTCACTTCTATCCATAGAATCTAACTACTCTAGTAAAGTGCCTGACCACTTTACTATGGCTTTAGAAATCCATGCACAAGCAATAGTGGGTCTTAAAGCTACGCCATTTGCTGCGTATAAAGATTTTAGTGTAGTCTCAATCTTGCGGTCAGCTGGCTCTTTAAAAGCGGTGGACACAGGGACAGGTAAAACCACTTTCTTAGACAACCTAGAAACAGAAGCGTCTACTACCGGCAGGTTTTCCCACTTTTTCCTATCCTCCTCAGGGAAAGGAAAAGCAATGAGAACCCTTTTAGGGATCTGAAATTTTTTCTCCGTATTTTCCCATGATTTTTCCTTGGACGCAGGGAAGGTAATGGAGGACTTCTTATTGTCAGTAAAGTAAGCCTCCTCAACCTGCTCAGGTACTTTCTCAGAAATATGTAAAATGTCCCTAATGGCCTCAATCATGAGTTGCACCCCCTTAGCAATGGATGCCTCACCCCCAGAATATCCCCCTCACCGTCTCCTGTATCAGAGTCAGTATCCGTGTTGTCTTGCATTATTTGGGCAAGAGCACGCTTTTTAGGATATATATCAGGGGTCTTGGATGAGGTAGCGGGAGCAGAATACGACAAAACCTCTACAGAGCTTTTCAAAACCTGTGTTTCAGTCTCATTATGAGCTATCCTAGATGAAATCTGGGATATCATTCCCTTAAAAGAAGCCACCCATGGGGGTTCGGATTCAGAAGGCTGAGACAGTATATTGCATTCCTGAGTACATGGAATAGACTCCTCTGGAGAAGACACATACTCTGCAGCACAAGATACAGAGTCCCTAGACATGGAAATGTGAGATATATACACATACACACACAGGAAAATATCAGACACAGTTTCCCACAAAGTAACTTCAGAGAGACACAGAGTATAAGGAGACAGCAAACACAACGCCCCAGTAGGCAGTTATTATAATAAATGCCTGGCGCTGATTGAGTGACCTTAATAGATTAAACAGTTAATAACACTCCCCCCCTCCTTTCTATAACACCCTGGTACTGCAGAGGATAACTGGAGTTAAGTGGAGGGCTGCGCTCCCTGTCAGCGTCTCTGTAGTGTGATCTGCAGGGAGAAAATGGCGCTGGCGAGTGCTGGATCCGCTCTAAGGAGAAGCCCCGCCCCCTGTAATGGCGCGTCTTCCTGTATTTATTATTTTATACTGGCCTGAGGTGTGCTTGCTGCTAACAGTGGGATTAGCCCCTGTTAGCTTAGTTGACCAGTGTTAGGGTATTGCGCTGGCCTAGGGCGCCCCTCACAGAGCCACACAACGTGTACCCCTGAGCCCTCCGGAGCGCAGCTTCAAAGCTGCGCTCCCACCCTTGTGCCCCCATTCCCGCCGGCGCCCCGCTTACCGGGGTGCCGGCGTCATACTCACCACTGCATCTTCTGGCTCTGTTAGGTGGTGGCGGCAGTGCTGCGGGAGCGAGCGGTCACCTCGGGGGCTTGCGATCATCACCCACAGGAGCTCAGTGTTCTGTTAGCAGAGATAGGAGCCATTAACCTCTAAGGTTGGATCCTACTCCCCCCTTAAGTCCCACAAAGCAGGGAGGCTGTTGCCAGCAGCCTCCCTGTACCTAACATCTCTTAAAAAATAATAAAACTAGAAAAGCCCCTAGGAGCTCCCCTAGCTGTGGCCGGCTCCACCGGGCACATTTTCTAAACTGAGTCTGGTAGGAGGGAGATAGAGGGAGGAGCCAGCCCACACTATTAAACTCTTAAAGTGCCCATGGCTCCCAAGGGACCCATCTATACCCCATGGTACTAATGTGGACCACAGCATCCTCTAGGATGTAAGAGAAATATCTGCTGCTTTGAAGGTCCCAATGAGCACAGTGGCGTCCATCATCCGTAAATGCAAGTAGTTCGGAACCACCAAGACTCTTCCTAGAGCTGGCCGTCCGTCTAAACTGAGCGATTGGGGGAGAAGGGCCCTAGTCAGGGAGGTGACCAAGAACCCGATGGTCACTCTGTCAGAGCTACACCATTCCTCTGTGGAGAGAGGAGAACCTTCCAGAAGGACAACCACCTCTGCAGCAATCCACCAATCACGCCTGAATGGTAGAGTGGCCAGACGGAAGCCACTCCTTAGTAAAAAGTACATGGCAGCCCGCCTGGAGTTTGCCAAACTGCACTTGAAGGACTCTAAGACCATGAGAAACAAAATTCTCTGGTCTGATGAGACAAAGATTGAACTCTTTGGTATGAATGCCGCGTGAATGCCAGGCGTCATGTTTGGAGGAAACACACTGCTCATCACAAGGCCAATACCATCCCTACAGTGAAGCATGGTGGTGCCAGCATCATGCTGTGGGGATAATTTTCAGCGGCAGGAACTGGGAGACTAGTCAGGATGGAAGGAAAGATGAAAGCAGCAATGTACAGAGACATCCTCCTGCTCCAGAGCGCTGTTGACCTCAGACTGGGGCGACGGGTCATCTTTCAGCAGGACAACGACCCTAAGCACACAGCCAAGATGTCAAAGGAGTGGCTTCAGGACAACTCTGTGAATGTCCCTGAGTGGCCCAGCAAGAGCCCAGACACGAATCCGACTGAACATCTCTGAAGATATCTGAAAATGGCTGTGCACCGATGCTTCTTATCCAACCTGATAGAGCTTGAAAGGTGCAGCAAAGAGGAATGGGTGAAACTGCCCAAAGATAGGTGTGCCAAGCTTGTGGCATCATATTCAGAAAGACTTGAGGCTGTAATTGCTGCCAAAGGTGCACGCTGCCATTATGGGGTATTGTGTGTAGAATTTTGAGGGATAAAATGTATTTATTCCATTTTGGAAAAAGGCTGTAACATAACAAAATGTGAAAAAAGTGAAGTGCTGTGAATACGGATGCACTGTACAACCTCGATGTTATCCCTGTGGAGCCCTATGGAACCTGAAGAAGAAATGAATCTTATTCACAACACAATGTGACTAGGATGCACAAGGAGACTGTGCGGTTTAATTTGATGTACTGTATGACACTTGAATGTTGTGTGTGACTGAGTCTGTATACAAAACAGAACAAAACTTGTATTGGAAAAAAGCCGTGGCTGCTACATTATAACATTTTGTGTACACATTCAGAGACTCAATCACATACAGATATATGTCTCATAGATCAAAATAATCAGAACAGTTCTGTATCCTAGTCGCATTGCGTTGCAAATAAGATGCATTTTCAGCAAAAAAGAAACAAAAAAGATGCCCAACACTAGAAGATTCTCACGTGACCCGTTCCAAGAGGGGCTTCTTTGGCACGATTGCAGCAAAGATGTATGAGGAGACATCTGTATCTTGTGTGACCCTGCTTTTTGTCTAGTGAATAAATATATATATATATATATATATATACAGATGGAGCCACGCGCGCCTTTCGCTGAGAGCGTCCCAGTCCACATGGGCGCGTGCGCCCATGACAGAGATGCACCCCATTCACTTGAATGGAGAGCGTCTCCGTTCGTGCGCCCGGACATAGACGTTCAGAATGGAAGCGTCTCTGTGCACTCCCAGCGTAACTAGGCGGACGGAACGCCTAGTCACGCCGGGAGTGCTCGTTTGCGATGGAGCACACACATGGGTGTGGTATGTTGGGGTAGACTAGACTTAGGTCGACAGTGTCTAGGTCAGCCACTATTGTTCGACAGTAAGTAGGTCGACAGGGACTCTAGGTCGACATGCGTTTTTTCATTTTCTTGGTGTCGTTTTTTTTCATAGAGTGACCGGGAACCCCAATTAGTGCACTCTGTCCCCTCGCATGGCTCACTTCACTCGCCATGCTTCGGGCAAGGTGCCTTGCTGCACTACCATTGTACTCGGCACAGGTTACCATTCCCAATCGTAATCCACGTGGATCGTAAAGTATGAAAAAGTTCAAGAAATGAAAAGAATGTGAAAAACTCATGTCGACCTTTTGTCATGTCGACCTAGAAACCATGTTGACCTACTTACTGTCGACCAATAGTGGTCGACCTAGACATTGTCGACCTAGAGACCGGATCCCCACACACACACACACAGTAAGTTTTGCTGTGTTTTTCTGAATATAAACCAATTCTTCACAGTGGTGTAATGCCAGGGTGCTTCAGTGTCACATTCACTACAAAGAAACAACATGTGTGCTGCAAAGAGAAGGCTGGAATCTGGGCACGTGGCATCCTGAGGATACACCCAGCATGCAGGACTGTACCAAGGGGGATGACAACTGTGACCATTTTGTGGGGTAAAAGATGGACACAGTTGTCATCTCCCTTAGTACAGCCCTGTGTTATATTGAATCCCTAATGGTAAATTTTTATATTACAGTATGTAAATCCCCATCACAAATAAAATAGTGTCCTTCATAAGAGTCTGATCAATGGACTCTTTGAGAAAACTCACTCACTTGTTGTGGAAGTCATAGAGCTCCTGAATATTCCCAAAAATGATGTGCTCCTTATTTAGGATGCCGGGGGGGATTTCTTCTACACCGCTGGTCATCTCCCAAAGGTATGTCTGAAAGAGAGAACACAAACTGAGGTCTGAGAGGATGCTCATCAAATTTTACACATAATGATGTAATCTCCAAGTGTGGCAGAGGAGAAGCCTCGGCAATAACCCGTGTCCAGCTTGCAGTGTGAATGGGTTTCAAGCCGCTGTGACATGGCTTGAAACCCGTGTTCAGTGACCCGGGCTGGACCAGAGATTTTGGTGTGAATGGGAAATTGCTGATCGTGGGAGAGATGATAGGACTTATACTGGGTACACACTATGCGAGTTGTAACGATAAATTGTTCACATCGTATAGTGTGTATGTACCATGTCGCTGGAGACTTTTTTTAAGTGAAACCAGTGTGTTTTCAAAAGAGACAGACCCCTTTTTGGACGAAAACAGGGCTATTTTCTGGGATTTGTTTCTCCTGTCTGAGGCTTATAGGGAATAAACACGGTATCTTCAGGGAGAGGAACGGCGAATGCAGGCGCGTCTACAACACTTTCGGTGTGGCTGCATGATGTCACACACAGCCACTGCAAAACAAAGGATGGCACCGGTCCGCCTGCAGGCGTGGGTCAACATTGCAATTTATCGCAAGGTGGTGCAACACACATGCTGGGCGGCCCTGCCCTGTGCTAGGCGGTTCCCATCATGTGAGTATATGGACGCAGATTTTGCTGTGGAAGCAAGATCTGCATCCATCTCTGAATAGCCCCCATAGTGGTATTGGGGGATGTAGTGTTGTGATGTAGTGCAGTGTTTAGTGGGATGCAGTGTAGTGATGTAGCACAGAGTATTGGGGGATGCAGTGTATTGATGTAGTGCAGTGTTTAGTGTGATGTAGTGCAGAGTTTAGTGGGATGTAGTACAGAGTATTGGGGGATGTAGTGCAGCATATAGGGGAGTGCAGTAGTGTAGTGCATCGGATTGTTTTTCTTTAGTGGGGGGAGGCGGCTTGGTGGGGGACCCAAAGCATGTGTTTGCACCTGGGCCTACTACTCACTAGTTCTGCCACTGCACTGTACTCATTTTAGGACAGTTTAATTAAAGTGTCCTCTTGTCTGAAGATGTCTGATAAGCACATTACCTCCATACACTCGTGCAGGTCCCGGACATAGGCTTTCTCTGTTTGGAGCAGCTCAGCCATGATAAATCTGGGGCAGAAAATTATTGTTACCAGGATTAATAAGAAAGCCCAATCGCTTAATTGAACAAAAACTTTGATCATACACACCACAGACCGGTATTACATTTTGTAACCTAAACTCTAATTGCTCAGTTTCGGTTCTGCCACATTGGCCTGAGGAAGAGGGAATTGTGTGGTTCTGAGTAACTAGAAAAATGAGAGCAGTGAGGAGAGTAAATGATCTACACAGTATGATATATCTGACAAAACCATCCACCAGCCCCGTTTTCCAATACTCCCCTTGCACTTGCTATAATAACATCAGAATAAAGTTAATGTTGGTAAGAATGGATTCTCAAACATAGCAATATAGCTCAGGGGGAGTGGACACTCCAGGGAATGCCACATGAGCACAGATCCAGATTTATCTGGCCCTCGTTTTAGGCACAATAGATCAGGATTCCCGTCTCACTCTTTTTTCCTTGCAGATTTCCTCTTCTCCTCGTTGATCTCATGACTGGCGTCCCGCAGTTTCACTTCTGGGTCTGTCAAGATGGCTGGAACTATGTCGAGTTCCAGATCTTTATTGTCCTGGAAACAGAAGCATGTTCATTATGAGTGACTTATAAACAATTGCAGAGATGAGTGATTTAATTTCTTTTCTAAATCTCTACATGAGACAAAGATAATTTGTTCCCTGAAACCAAAAACCATTTCAAACTTTTAAATATAACAACTTCAACATCTGTAAAATGGGTAATGCTTTGATGAATAAGTTGGTAAGCCCACCTATTCATCAAAGCATACCCTTCCGATGGGTGCAGTATGGTATGCTGGCCGTTGGGGACCCGGCGCACAGCATACCGGCACCAAAATCCCGCAAATGAGCCCAAGAGGGAGAAACGGTGTTGGTATCCCGGCTGTCGGGATTCCGGCACCGGTATAACCTAGTCCTGAGGCTGCTCCTCCATCCCCCTGCCTCATGCCTTGAACATCTCTGCTTTGCTTACATACTGACATCAGCCTGCCTCCTGCTTGCTTGCACCTTATGTCAGCTGTCTGTCGCCCCTTCCCACTAGATTGTTAGCTCTTCAGAGTTGGGCCCTTTTTCCTCTTGTTGTCAAAGCCCTCTTCAAGACACATTTCACTCACAGCTCTCTCCTACTCAGCGACCAGCTTTTTCTCCTGCTGGTAAAGGCTCATCTCTATCTATGGTCGCCAGCCCCAAGTACAGGTAGTATGATGATTACTCCCTCGCTACTTACATCTTAGCTGTATTATATTTTGAGAAATGTGATGCTTTGTTACCTGTACTCTATTTTTGTTATTTATTTACTGTAATGCTTAGTTTTGTCTCCCTGTACTGTCCTTTGTACGCTGCTGCGAAACACTTGTGGCGCCTTATAAATAAAATGTAATAATGATAATAATAATAATAATGCTGATTGTTCTATTTTGGTTAATATATACTATAATCCCTTCTCACAAACGCCAGAATAATCACTGCCATATAACAGTTTATCAATCTGTACATTCTTTATAGTCCACAGTCAACTTTAATAAAAACATCCCAATCTTCCTTAGGGTGGGTACACACTACAATTTTATTGCCACGATTTGCTGCATCAAAATGACAAATTTTCTATATCGGAAAATAAGAATTTACTCACCGGTAATTCTTTTTCTCGTAGTCCGTAGTGGATGCTGGGAACTCCGTAAGGACCATGGGGAATAGCGGGCTCCGAAGGAGGCTGGGCACTCTAGAAAGATTTATGACTACCTGGTGTGCACTGGCTCCTCCCACTATGACCCTCCTCCAAGCCTCAGTTAGGACACCGTGCCCGAACGAGCTGACATAATAAGGAAGGATTTTGAATCCCGGGTAAGACTCATACCAGCCACACCCATCACACCGTACAACTCGTGATACTATATCCAGTTTTACAGCATGAAAACAACAGAGCCTCTCAACAGATGGCTCAACAATAACCCTTTAGGTAACAATAACTATTTACAAGTATTGCAGACAATCCGCACTTGGGATTGGCGCCCAGCATCCACTACGGACTACGAGAAAAAGAATTACCGGTGAGTAAATTCTTATTTTCTCTGACGTCCTAGTGGATGCTGGGAACTCCGTAAGGACCATGGGGATTATACCAAAGCTCCCAAACGGGCGGGAGAGTGCGGGTGACTCTGCAGCACCGAATGAGAGAACTCCAGGTCCTCCTCAGCCAGGGTATCAAATTTGTAAAATTTTGCAAACGTGTTTGCCCCTGACCAAGTAGCAGCTCGGCAAAGTTGTAAAGCCGAGACCCCTCGGGCAGCCGCCCAAGATGAGCCCACCTTCCTCGTGGAATGGGCATTTACAGATTTTGGCTGTGGCAGGCCTGCCACAGAATGAGCAAGCTGAATTGTACTACAAATCCAGCGAGCAATAGTCTGCTTAGAAGCAGGAGCACCCAGCTTGTTGGGTGCATATAGGATAAACAGCGAGTCAGATTTTCTGACTCCAGCCGTCCTGGAAACATATATTTTCAGGGCCCTGACAACGTCTAGCAACTTGGAGTCCTCCAAATCCCTAGTAGCCGCAGGCACCACAATAGGCTGGTTCAGGTGAAACGCTGACACCACCTTAGGGAGAAACTGGGGACGAGTCCTCAATTCTGCCCTATCCATATGGAAAATCAGATAAGGGCTTTTACATGATAAAGCCGCCAATTCTGACACTCGCCTGGCCGAAGCCAAGGCCAATAACATGACCACTTTCCACGTGAGATATTTCAGATCCACGGTTTTTAGTGGCTCAAACCAATGTGATTTTAAGAAACTCAACACCACGTTGAGATCCCAAGGTGCCACAGGAGGCACAAACGGGGGCTGAATATGCAGCACACCTTTCACAAATGTCTGAACTTACTGAAGCTAGTTCTTTTTGAAAGAAAATCGACAGAGCCGAGATCTGTACTTTAATGGAGCCTAGTTTAAGGCCCATATTCACTCCTGCTTGCAGGAAATGCAGAAATCGACCTAGTTGAAATTCCTCTGTTGGGGCCTTTCCGGCCTCGCACCAAGCAACATATTTCCGCCATATGCGGTGGTAATGCTTTGCAGTTACATCTTTCCTGGCTTTAATTAGCGTAGGAATGACTTCCTCCGGAATGCCCTTTTCCTTCAGGATCCGGCGTTCAACCGCCATGCCGTCAAACGCAGCCGCGGTAAGTCTTGGAACAGACAGGGCCCCTGCTGCAGCAGGTCCTGTCTGAGTGGCAGAGGCCATGGGTCCTCTGAGATCATCTCTTGAAGTTCCGGGTACCACGCTCGTCTCGGCCAATCCGGAACCACGAGAATTGTGTTTACTCCTCGCTTTCTTATTATTCTCAATAACTTTGGTATGAGAGGCAGAGGAGGGAACACATAAACCGACTGGTACACCCACGGTGTCACTAGAGCGTCCACAGCTATCGCCTGAGGGTCCCTTGACCTGGCGCAATATCTTTTTAACTTTTTGTTGAGGCGGGACGCCATCATGTCCACCTGTGGTTTTTCCCAACGGTTTACCAGCATCTGGAAGACTTCTGGATGAAGTCCCCACTCTCTCGGGTGGAGGTCGTGTCTGCTGAGGAAGTCTGCTTCCCAGTTGTCCACTCCCGGAATGAACACTGCTGACAGTGCTAGTACATGATTCTCCGCCCATCGGAGAATTCTTGTGGCTTCTGCCATTGCCATCCTGCTTCTTGTGCCGCCCTGTCGATTTACATGGGCGACTGCCGTGATGTTGTCTGACTGGATCAACACCGGCTGGTGTAGGAGCAGGGATTTTGCTTGACTTAGGGCATTGTAAATGGCCCTTAGTTCCAGAATATTTATGTGAAGGGAAGTCTCCTGACTCGACCATAGTCCTTGGAAGTTTCTTCCCTGTGTGACTGCCCCCCAGCCTCGAAGGCTGGCATCCGTGGTCACCAGGACCCAGTCCTGTATGCCGAACCTGCGGCCCTCTAGAAGATGGGCACTCTGCAGCCACCACAGTAGAGACACCCTGGTTCTTGGAGACAGGGTTATTAAGCGATGCATCTGAAGATGCGATCCGGACCATTTGTCCAACAGGTCCCACTGAAAAATTCTGGCATGGAACCTGCCGAAGGGAATTGCTTCGTAAGAAGCTACCATCTTTCCCAGGACCCGCGTGCAATGATGCACCGATACCTGTTTTGGTTTCAGGAGGTCTCTGACTAGAGATGACAACTCCCTGGCTTTCTCCTCCGGGAGAAACACTTTTTTCTGGACTGTATCCAGAATCATACCCAGGAACAGTAGACGTGTCGTCGGAACCAGCTGTGACTTTGGGATATTCAGAATCCAGCCGTGCTGGTGCAGCACTTCCTGAGATAGTGCTACTCCCACCAACAACTGTTCCTTGGACCTCGCCTTTATTAGGAGATCGTCCAAGTACGGGATAATTAAAACTCCCTTTTTTCGAAGGAGTATCATCATTTCCGCCATAACCTTGGTAAATACCCTCGGTGCCGTAGACAGTCCAAACGGCAGCGTCTGGAATTGGTAATGGCAATCCTGTACCACAAATCTGAGGTACTCCTGGTGAGGATGGTAAATGGGGACATGCAAGTAAGCATCCTTGATGTCCAGGGATACCATGTAATCCCCCTCGTCCAGGCTTGCAATAACCGCCCTGAGCGATTCCATCTTGAACTTGAATTTTTTTATGATTGTGTTCAAGGATTTCAAATTTAGAATGGGTCTCACCGAACCGTCCGGTTTCGGCACCACAAATAGTGTGGAATAGTAACCCCGGCCTTGTTGAAGTAGGGGTACCTTGATTATCACCTGCTGGGAATACAGCTTGTGAATTGCCGCTAGCACCGCCTCCCTGTCTGAGGGAGCAATCGGCAAGGCAGATTTTAGGAACCGGTGGGGTGGAGACGCCTCGAATTCCAGTTTGTACCCTTGAGATACTATTTGAAGGATCCAGGGATCCACCTGTGAGCGAGCCCACTGATCGCTGAAACTCTTGAGGCGGCCCCCCACCGTACCTGGCTCCGCCTGTGGAGCCCCACCGTCATGCGGCGGACTTGGAAGAAGAAGCGGGGGAGGACTTTTGCTCCTGGGAACCAGCTGTTTGTTGCAGCCTTTTTCCCCTACCTCTGCCTCTGGACAGAAAAGACCCGCCTTTTCCACGCTTGTTTTTCTGGGTCCGAAAGGACTGAACCTGATAAAACGGCGCCTTTTTAGGCTGTGAGGGGACATGGGGTAAAAATGCTGACTTCCCAGACGTTGCTGTGGAAACTAGGTCCGAGAGACCATCCCCAAATAATTCCTCACCCTTATAAGGCAAAACTTCCATGTGCCTTTTAGAATCTGCATCTCCTGTCCACTGGCGAGTCCATAAGCCTCTCCTAGCAGAAATGGACAATGCACTTACTTTTGATGCCAGCCGGCAGATTTCCCTCTGTGCATCTCTCATATATAAGACTGAGTCTTTGATATGGTCTATGGTTAACAGGATCGTGTCTCTGTCTAGTGTGTCAATATTTTCTGACAGTGTATCTGACCACGCAGCGGCAGCACTGCACATCCAAGCTGACGCAATAGCTGGCCTAAGTATAATGCCTGAGTGTGTGTATACAGACTTCAGGATCGCCTCCTGCTTTCTATCAGCAGGTTCCTTGAGGGCGGCCGTATCCGGAGACGGTAGTGCCACCTTTTTAGACAAACGTGTGAGCGCTTTATCCACCCTAGGGGGTGTTTCCCAACGTGACCTATCCTCTGGCGGGAAAGGGAACGCCATTAGTACCTTCTTAGGAATTACCAATTTTTTATCAGGGAAAGCCCACGCTTCTTCACACACTTCATTTAATTCATCTGATGGGGGAAAAACTACGGGTAGTTTTTTCTCCCCAAACATAATACCCTTTTTAGTGGTACCTGGGTTTATATCATAAATTTGTAACACCTCTTTCATTGCCTCAATCATGCAGTGAATGGCCTTAGTGGGCATCAGGTTAGACTCATCGTCGTCGACACTGGTGTCAGTATCAGTGTCGACATCTGCGTCTGCGGTCTGAGGTGGCGGGCGTTTCAGAGCCCCTGATGACCTTTGAGACGCCTGGACAGGCACGAGCTGAGAAGTCGGCTGTCCCACATTTGGTATGTCGTCAAATTTCTTATGTAAAGAGTCTATACGTGCACTCATTTCTTTCCATAAGGTCATCCACTCAGGTGTCTGCTCCGCAGGGGGTGACATCCCTCCTAAAGGCATCTGCTCCGTCTCCACATCATTATCCTCATCAAACATGTCGACACAGCCGTACCGACACACCGCACACACACAGGGAATGCTCTATCAGAGGACAGGACCCACAAAAGCCCTTTGGGGGGACAGAGTGAGAGTATGCCAGCACACACCAGAGCGCTATATAATACAGGGACTAACTGAGTTATGTCCCCTATAGCTGCTTTTTCTATATAACTGTATACTGCGCCTTAAATTTAGTGCCCCCCCTCTCTTTTTTACCCTTTTCTGTAGTGTAGACTGCAGGGGAGAGCCAGGGAGCTTCCTTCCAGCGGAGCTGTGAGGGAGAAATGGCGCCAGTGTGCTGAGGGAGATAGCTCCGCCCCTTTTCCGCGGACTATTCTCCCGCTTTTTTCTATATTCTGGCAGGGGTATTTTCCCACATATATAGCCTCTGGGGCTATATATTGTGGTATTTTTGCCAGCTAAGGTGTTATTATTGCTTCTCAGGGCGCCCCCCCCCAGCGCCCTGCACCCTCAGTGACCGGAGTGTGAAGTGTGTGTGAGGAGCAATGGCGCACAGCTGCAGTGCTGTGCGCTACCTTGGTGAAGACTGATGTCTTCTGCCGCCGATTTTCCAGACCTCTTGTCGCTTCTGGCTCTGTAAGGGGGACGGCGGCGCGGCTCCGGGACCGAACACCAAGGACTGGGCCTGCGGTCGATCCCTCTGGAGCTAATGGTGTCCAGTAGCCTAAGAAGCCCAAGCTGGCTGCAAGCAGACAGGTTCGCTTCTTCTCCCCTTAGTCCCTCGCTGCAGTGAGCCTGTTGCCAGCAGGTCTCACTGAACATAAAAAACCTACTTTCTATACTTTCTCTCTAAAGGCTCAGGAGAGCCCCTAGTGTGCATCCAACCTCGGCCGGGCACGAAATCTAACTGAGGCTTGGAGGAGGGTCATAGTGGGAGGAGCCAGTGCACACCAGGTAGTCATAAATCTTTCTAGAGTGCCCAGCCTCCTTCGGAGCCCGCTATTCCCCATGGTCCTTACGGAGTTCCCAGCATCCACTAGGACGTCAGAGAAATGGCTTTTTTGGAGATTACTTGGCGCTTCACTAGACTGAGTGCCACCTCGTAACTTCTATTGGACTTATCCCCAGATAGTCCAAATAGGTTCAAAAATGGGTATAGGATTTAAGAAGTAGATGGCGCTACTGTGTCTAACATAAAAGGATAGATGAAGAATCTAAAAGGATACTTCTCCTGTATGATCTGAATCCTTCTTCAAAAAATGGTCTCCTTTTTTGGATGTTATCTCGGATTCAGAGGGTACATAAAAGATATAATTGAAGAAGGATCATGTGTAGAAACTTCCTGACTTTTACAGGTTAATATGTAAAAGGTGACTTCACATTTGTAGTGGAGGTAAACCCTCTCACACACATGAATAAAATTATGTAAACGTCTTTTCGACTTTTTGTTCATAAAAATACTCATATAACGGTTTCTTTGTCATGTGATGCAATGGTAACAGTGAATGAGGTACGCTAACGGACATTCACTGTTACCATTGCATCACATGACAAAGAAACCGTTATATGAGTATTCTAGCCCCTCACTATGTAAGTGAGGTACGCTGTTAATTATTACCCTTATCCAGTTTCATTAACTCTGCATCTGGTGATAAAGATACCTTGACATATGTAACTTGATTTCTCCCTATGTAAGTGAGGTATGCTGGCGATTGTATACTCTCATAATAATTTTTATGAACAAAAAGTCGAAAAGACGTTTACAGAATTTTATTCATGTGTGTGAGAGGGTTTACCTCCACCACAAATGTGAAGTCACCTTTTACATATTAACCTGTAAAAGTAAAAGTCAGGAAGTTTCTACACATGATCCTTCTTCAATTATATCTTTTATGTACCCTCTGAATCCAAGATAACATCCAAAAAAGGAGACCATATTTTGAAGAAGGATTCAGATCATACAGGATAAGTATCCTTTTAGATTCTTCACCTATCCTTTTAACTTAGACACAGTAGCGCCATCTACTTCTTAAATCCTATACCCAAATTCTGTATATCGCCTAGTGTGTATGCAGGATTGAGAGCTCCTGGGGGTCACATGCGACATTGTCTAGTCAGCCATGCTGCACGGCAAATTAGACGATATTGTATGCGGCGCTGTGCAGTGCAATGAAGGATGGAACACAACGCAACCGTCAGAATCTCTGCCTTTCTCTCACACCTGCATATTAGCAAACAGCTAAAATAACTTCAGAGGATTAAGAATCAAGACTGAGGATCCGTTTGTCCACTTAAAAGGAATGTACTTTTACATTATTATTTAATAAACGCCTGTTTCAAGTTTCAATTTTTTTTTTCTTTTCTACATTTGCTGTGAGCGATAATGGTGAAGATTTTTGTGTTAACAGCTCTTACGTGATATTTCAGACATCATATTTTTTATTATGTTTCTTGAACAGCCTGAGGACCATTTGGATTGGTTACAGCATTTCTATAACGTTCTCTGCCCTTGCTACCACTTCTTATGATTAATGAGTAAGTGGCAGAAACATTGTGGAGTCTGGACTGTTAGAGTAATTAATATAAATACTACCAAACACAATGCTGGAAGCCTGCCTATACTTCTGATGGATAATAAACTAAATCAATAAGTAATAATAATAATCATCATCATCATTCGGAAATGGCTATTTTATATAAATAAAATGTTTACATTTAAAAAAAAAAATCAAATTAAATGACTACACTGGATGTTCACTTACATTATTAGACAAATCACTTTTAGCACATTAGCAATTAGACACACTGCATGCACCAAGTATGTGGCACATTCCATGGATTAAGGATGTACTCACTTCATGCATCAAGGATGTGTTCAGGATCGGACTGGCCCACAGGGGTACCAGGGAAACCACCGGTAGGCCCCACTGCCTGAGTGCCCACTCCTTCCTCTAGGGATCAGGTTCCAGACTGTGCACTTTTATTATACATGGTAGATATGTTGCATTACACTGCACTAGACTATTGTGTATTTCAAGCCTCTGTGGAGGTTGGCCACTCCCCCTTTGTAGGCTGGCCACACCCTTAAGTATGGGACCCTATCACTGCATTCCCCCGGTGGGACCTTCATGCCCCAGTCCGGCACTGGATGTGTTGTAC
Source organism: Pseudophryne corroboree (assembly GCF_028390025.1). Taxonomy (NCBI): domain Eukaryota; kingdom Metazoa; phylum Chordata; class Amphibia; order Anura; family Myobatrachidae; genus Pseudophryne; species Pseudophryne corroboree. The sequence continues at coordinate 248,136,574 of NC_086450.1, read as the reverse complement.
TCCATGCATCAAGGATGTGCCCACCTGATTTGTACACTGGAAATTGCAGTTTCTCCTTTAAATTTTTTTTATCTCTTTTGCTTAAATATAAGCATGGAATATAAATCTACTATTTTGTTTAGGCTGAGAACCACACTAAACAATTAGATTGGTGATTCCCTATCAGTGTGTCAGGACAGGTGGGTGTGTCACAATACCAGGAATGCTCTTAAAATAGAGGATATGCAATTAGAATTAATTCTATTTTAATGGTTTATGGCACAAAGTAGCTGGAATTCACTTTGATTTTCAAAAATGCTGGCACTTTTAGGCACATTAAGATAATGAATTGTGCGATTTTTGTATCATGTCGCCACTTAGTTTGAGAACATTGGGGCCCAGATTTATCAAGCTTCGAAGAGTGATAAATTGCACGTTGATAAAGTACCAATTAATCAGCTCCTGTAATTTTTCAAACACAGCCTATAACATGGCAGTTAGGAGCTGGTTGGCTGGTACTTTATAACCATGCAATTTTTCACTCTACAAGGATTGATAAATCTGGGCCTAAGACGTTAAAAGTGTGGTCTGGACAGGGTGTCGTACAAAAATAACAATTTGATTTTACGGTCACTGAAATAGTTACAGCAACATCCCTGTCACAGAGATGTAAGCAGCGGGGAGCATTGCGTGTCAAGTACCTCAGTGCTGATTCCAAGGGCTCTCTGCAGTGAACACTGATATTTGCCCATCCGCAGTGAGAATTCTCTGTAATATTTATTCACAGTAGTCACCCATTTCTTCAGCTCAGTGGCATGAACGTGGCCTTTCTCCACAAAGCTGTCTGCCAGCTGGATCAGGAGACGTACCTTCTCCTTGGTTTGCTGTCAGGACAGAGAGAAAGTAACATACATTAATGATAAGAGGTCACAGCTGGCTCCTGATGCTCAGTGTGTATGCACACATGATGTTGTCATCATCCCTACTTACAGTGACAATAAAATTTATGTGAACCCTTTGGAATTACATGGATTTCTGAATAAACTGGTCACAAAACGTGATCTGCTCTTCATTTAACTCACGAGAAAAGAGAAATACAGTCTGCTTAAAGTACTGATATATAAATAATCATACATTTTAATGTCTTTCTTGAATGCACTGAGTAAAAATTCACAGTGCAAGGTGGAAAAAGTATGTGAAACCTTGGATTTAATAACTGGTTGAAAATACTTTGGCAGTAATCACCTCAATCAAACCATTCCTGAAAGTGTGGAGTGAATTCAGGCTGAAATTGGCAGCAAGAAGCATCCTGGGAGGTGAAGATATCAAAGGCATAAAACCTAAGAAACATGTGTACTGAAGACCACAATTGGTCGGCGAATGCCTCGCGGCTTGCCGCCCAAGAAGGTCCTACAGACCGAGTAGAATGGATAGAAATCAAAGCTGGAACTGGAAGATCAGCCCGAACATAAGCATGTGCAATCACCATTCTAATCCATCTGGCCAGTGTCTGCTTATTAGCAAGCAGCCATGCTTGCGAAATCCAAAAAGAACAAAAAGGGCATCAGAGCATCTGACAGAGGCAGTACGGTCTATGTAGATAAGTAGGGCCATAACAACATCCAAAGAACAATCCTTAGCCGTCAGGTCTGAAGAGATAAAGGCCGGGACCACAATCTATTGGTTAAGGTGAAAAGACGAAACCACTTTAGGGAGGTAACCAGGTCTAGTCCGGAGAACCGGCCTGTCACGGTAGAAAATCAGAAAGGGGGGATGACAGGACAATGTACCTAAGTCTGAAACCCTCCTTGCAGAGGCAAAGAAGAGAACCTTGGCCGTCAACCATCTAAGGTCCACAGAGTCAAGAGGCTCGAATGGGGCTTTTTGAAGAGCCTCCAAAACAATAGACAGATCCCATGGAGTCATTGGAGGGACATAGGGAGGATGAATGCGAATCACATCCTGAAGTAAGGTGTGTACCTCAGGAATGGAGGCAACCTTGCGTTGGAACCAGACAGACAAGGCAGAATTGTGTACCTTGAGAGAGGCAAGACGAAGGCCTAAGTCTAAACGTCTTTTAAGAAATGCCTCGGGTCTTCAGCATAGTCTGAATGACCATAGTAAAGATATAATTTACACTCGCTTATGTATGTGTAAGCAGCTCCATTAATACTCTTCAGATGTCTCTTGGCGCTATTAATAATTACAATTACCTTTGACAATCTAATAACCCTAAAAAGGGTACATTTTTAATCAGCTGCATAATGTCAATTGTGCCTGTGTAAGCACAATAAAATATATACACTCCTATTGGACATAGGGGAATAACTACAATGAATTCAAGGTCACTCTGCGCTTATTGATATTTTTACCTCAGGCTTTGAAATGAGTGAAATCACATGTGTATATTTAAAAAATATATATTTAATACACAAATCACTTTGAACAATGCACAAATAGAATCAAGGCGCCTTATAAAATTCAATCAAGTATACTATTACCATACAGATAAAATTATCTATCCCTATATTAGATGAATAAAAATAATCAGAAATCAATAATATTCCAAATAGTAGCGAAATTAACCAAATTGGATTTTCATATGGAGGTGGATCAATACAGTCTCTGGACCGAATCAGTCTTTTACCAACCACTTCTTCGTAATAACCGCAATATATACAAGTGATATACTATGTGGCCACGTTCTTATATTTGCATATAACTGAAATGATGTAAATCCTGATGCAGTTTCTTTAATAGGTATACTCAGAGGTACTTGGCCTATCGGCCACGGTGGAATCAATTCCGGTGGAGTCCATTCCGGACTTTACATCGGAACCCTCCATATTCAAAAAACCTTAAAAAAACTCCAATCTGACATTCTCATAAGAGAGATGTAAACATTATATTAATTAACCCATTATATTTTTTTACAGGTATGAGCATTCAACATCATTTAACACGAGCTTCTTTATTATATATCTTCTATAGTCTGAATGACCACCTCGGAAAAACTTTTGGACCTTAGAAGCGAAGCTTCAAGAACCACGCCGTCAAAGACAGCCAGGCCAGGTATGGATGAAGACAAGGACCCTGAAGCAGAAGATCCCAACGCTGAGGAAGAGAAGGAGTTGCTCCACTGAGAGGCCCTGGAGGTCTGAGAACCAGTGACGTCTGGGCCACGATGGAGTGACTAGAATAAGGTTTCCTCCTTCTTGTTTGAACTTTTAAAGAACTCTGGGCACAGGGAAGATGTAAGGCAGGCTAAAGGTACACGGAACTGCCAACGCATCCACGAACGCTGCCTGAGGATCCCTGGATCGAGATCCGAACACCGGAACCTTGTGATTGTGTCGAGAGGCCATGAGATCCACATCCGGGAGACCCCATCTGTCTACCAGGAGTTGAAAGACCTCGGGATGAAGAGTCCACTCTCCTGCATGAACATCCTGACAACTGAGGAAGTCTGCTTCCCAGTTGAGTACACCTGGGATGAATACCGCAGATATGGCCCGTAGATTGTGTTCCGCCCAACGCAGAATGTTGGACACTTCCGTCATTGCCATGCGGCTGCAAATGCCGCCTTGATGGTTGATATAGGCCACCGTGGTGGCATTGTCCGACTGAACTTGAACAGGTCTGTTCTGTAGAATAGGTCGAGCCAGAGTCAATGCACTGAACACTGCCCACAACTCCAGTATATTGATTAGAAGCAGAGATTCTTCCCTAGTCCAACGACCCTGAAATGAGCCCTGCGTTGTCACAGCTCCCCAGCCACGAAGACTGGCGTCCATAGTTAGAAGGACCCAGTTGGGGATCCAGAAGGGATGACCCATGGTCAGTCACTGGTCATGAAGCCACCAGGCCAGTGACAGATGAACTTCAGGAGTCAAGGAGATCATTTGAGATCTGATCCGGGGAGGTAAGTCTTTCCAGTTGGAGAGGATCAACCGCTCAAGAGAGCGAGAATGAAATTGAGCATACTTGATCATGTCGAAAGACACCATCAGGGGGGCGTGGCCTGGCTAGCATAGAGGAAGGTCGGGTCTCTGCTGAGCTCCGGCTGGCACTGTATCAAAACCCACTTTTTGACCAGATTTGGAGGCCCACCGACAAGGGACTAGTCCCCTAAGCCCCACCACTACACCCACCACCTGGAGGAAGAAGCTGCGGAATCGGGGGGGCCCTGCGTTGCCCCCTGCGGATTGCGGCCTACCTCCACCCCAGAAGCCGGGGCCTCGATTTTGGAGCTGTGCCGGCGTTTCCTGGGACCCGGTTCGGCGACCCTGCAGACTCTCCCACCCACCTGAAAGGCTCTCCCTGGCACTGGGGGACTCACCCACCGGGCGCTGATCCTCGCAGGAGACCAGGGACCGGACGATCGGCGGGAGGTAAGGGCCGAGAAGTGTCTGGCTGGCAGCCGGCGGCCATCTTGCGGTTGGCGCCGCCCGGCCTCTAGACTTTACCTGGCCGATTCCCGACCTCTCCAGGCGCCTGCCCTTCCTCCCCCGTCTCACACAACACTGCAAGCAAGATCTAGCAAGATCTCTTCCCCCGCTGGCGGGGATCGACGACTGGGAGTCCTCCGGTGGACCTAACTCTCACTGATAAGCGGCGGCCATCTTGGGACTGGCAAAGCACCCATCAAACTCCCTGACTGGTGCTGGCTGTAACTAAGGCTCCCTCTTGTGGCGAATACTGGTATAGTCAACTCAGCCACTATACTTATATCTCTATAACCCTGCCTGTTCTCCTATCTCCTGAAGCCAGCACCTACTCCAGAGAAAGGCCGACGGAATAGCTCTAGCGGCTGCGTGCGGCGATTATCATACCCCGCACCCAACACTCAGACCCGCAGCTCCATCCCCCCTCTCCTGCGACCTCAATCAATCACTGGCTCTGTGCCCCTCCTGAGACTGAAGGGATCTCCTCCACCCCTGCCACCCACCTCGAAGCCCCTATACGCTCTCTTGGGAGGTGCCGGCTTGGACCACCCTCAACCTCCGGCTCTCTGCAACCCGCTCCAGCGGCGGCCGCTTGGTGAGTCTCTGGGACCGTGGTCCCTTCTGCCTCCATCCACCTAAACTCCACCGAGGCCTCCACTGGCACCCACCTGGGAGCCGCTTTCACATCACCCTGCGGTCCTCTCCCCCGCCGGGTCCCCGCCCCAGGGCTGCCCCGATCGCCGGCTGGTCCGTGCCCGGGACGCGTCCCTGTGGTCCCCGAGCGGTGGAGATAGTCTCCGGGATCCCCTCTCCTGCGACTTCGGACTCACACTCTCCAGTCCGGGCCGGGGTGCCCTCCCTCTGCTCTCGTGGTCCTCCCTGGGCGGACTCCATCTGCCGGGCTCGGCTGATGACCACACCGTAATGTCTCCTTAAGGCCCCCGAGTCACCTTCCCTGGCCCTGAGCCTCATAGCGGGAGCGCCACCCCCATTCCTCACCCTACTTTCCACCTACCCCCCTACGCCCCCAAGATGACCAGGGGTAACAAAAAATCCCAGGGGTCCGACCTCACACCATTTCTGACCAAAAAAGGCACCCCAGCCACGAACAGGCCTGACAATCCCGGCCCCTCTCAGGCCCCCTCCGAATCGGAGGCCGAAGATGACGATCTCACGCCCCTCACCCGTAAGGACTTCCTCTCCCTCCTTAAGGAGATGCGGGACATTAAGTCCTCAGTCCAAGCTCTACACTCCCTGAAATCCGATATAGCCGATATCGGCTCCAGAACTGACCAACTCGAAAGAAGAGTCGAAGAGGTGGTAACGTTCCAGCAAACAGCAGAGACCGAGTTGCATCAACTCCGTCAGGATGTTGCCCACCTCCGGGAGGAGAACGAGGACCAAGACAATAGAGCAAGGAGAAATAATATGAGGATTCGGGGTATCCCTGAGGAGGTCGAGGCATCTCATCTTGAACTCTACCTTAAACGCCTTTTCGCACACCTATCGCCCGACACCCCCGAGGAACATCTCCTCCTGGACCGAGCCCACCGGGCCTTGCGGCCGCGCTCCCAGGACTCTTCTCAGCCCAGAGATGTCATTCTCCGAATGCACTACTTCACTGCAAAGGAGGCCGTTATGAGGGAGGCCCGACGGCTGGGATCTGTGACTTTCCAAAACACCCCACTCCAGATTTTTCAGGATTTATCCCCGCTAACCTTAGCTAAACGCAGGGACTTCAAACCCATCACTTCCCTGCTCTCCCGTCACAACGTGAAGTACCGTTGGGGTTTCCCTTTCCGGATCTTAGTGTGGCACCAAGGGAAGCTCCTCACAGCTAGAGACCAACCTGAGGCCCAAACACTCCTCTCCAAACTGGGCATCCCCGTTCCTGACCAAGATGTCCACTCTCCACGCCTCCCACCACGGACACAGCGAGATTCACTTCGGTCTCCTCGTTCTGAGTGGTTCACGGTGCCGTCCTCCGGGGCCTCCCAGGCCCCACCTCCAGTGCCCTGAGAACTCTCACCTCTCTACGCTACAGCACCCTACATTGAATTGGGACGATCACTTCTGGTCGTACCCCCCCACCTGAAGTGCTACATTACCTTAGGTTCTTAGTGACCTTACCTCCTGACCCCTCGGTTGCTTCACAATAATATTGTTGTTATCCTCTATTGAAATGTTACATCGTTTGGTAGTTTAAATGTCTAACTGCCCACATATTCAAAAGTTACTCTCTTGATATGTTCCCATGCAGATACTTGACCCACTCTTTCCCCTCCTCCCCCTCCTCCTATTCTCCGCCCCTTGGGGCGGGCGCTCCGGCTATCATCTCTTCCTGTCTTCTCTCCAGCTCTCTCCCTCAGGTACCCCCAGGGGAGGCTTGCCTCCTGTCTTTCCCCGAGCGGCTCGTGACCCGCGATCGGGGCCCCATGCCGCGCCCCCACAGGGCCCCGGGCCCTACCGCTGACCTAGGTGCTTCCCCAACGCCTAGTATTCCTTCCCCTTGTCAGCTTTACCGGTCCTGGCCTCCTCCGCCAGACGACCAACCACCCCCCCACCCCCTCCGGTCCTCTTCCCCTACCACCCCTCCTCTGACCACACTCTCTCTCATTTCATATATCTTCGATCTGTCTCCCCCTCCCCCTTCTCCACCCCCAACCACTCCCGCCCTTTCAAATCCGACCACCTCACTGCTGCCTGCCCATGGGTCTCCGGGTACTCTCCCATAATGTGAAGGGCTTGAACAGCCCTCAAAAGAGAGGCAAGCTATTTACCTCCCTTAAACACCATAGAGGCGATTTGATTTTCCTACAGGAAACTCACTTCGTGCACGAATCTCACCCTACCCTGCAATGTAAACCATTTCCCGTTTCCTTTCATGCCTGCGATCACCTAGCCAAAAAACGTGGAGTAGCGATCTTAATTGCCCGCCACCTGTCTTTTGAACTCCTAGACTCTCATGCTGACAAAGACGGCCGATTCCTTGTCCTAGTGGGTAAACTCAACAATAATATATGCACCCTGGTTAACGTTTACGCCCCTAATCAGCGACAGGAACGGTTTTTTACAAGGATAGATAATCTCCTCACTCGAGTCCGACAGGGCGACCTTATACTTGCAGGTGACTTCAACTCCGTTCTCAATCCACAGCTAGACCGCTCTACCTTTCCCCCTACTCCTTCCCCGTCAGACTCCCTTCGCTCTAGATCCCTCCTCCGACTCATGCGATCCCAACTTCTCTACGACTCCTGGAGGATAAAAGACCCCTCTGCCCGCGACTACACCTTCTACTCTGCCCCGCATAACTCCTACTCCCGCATTGATATGGTCCTGCTCAGTCATGATCTTGCTTTGAACCTCCGCGATGCCCATATCCACCCACTGATCTGGTCCGACCACGCCCCCATCTCCTGCGACCTCGCAGGTCTGGCTTCCCGTCCTCGCCCTATGACATGGCGCCTCAACGATTCCCTCCTACACAACCCTGAGACAAAGTCCCATCTCCAAGACAAAATCTCTGATTATTTCACCTTAAATGACTCCCCCGATATTTCTAGACCCACCCTCTGGCTGGCGCACAAGGCTGTCCTTCGAGGACACCTCATCAGCCTAGCCTCAAAAGCTAAAAAGCAATCCCTTTCCCAATACAACAGGCTCTCCATTAAACTCCATGCACTTGAGACCCAACACAAGGCGTCTTCCGACCAGGCGGTCTTGTCCGAACTTCGCACCATTAAAGCGGAACTCGATCTTCTTCTTACTACACGGGTGGCCAAGCGCCTTAAGTGGCTTCGCCAGTCCTTTTATGAGAAGGGTGACAAGGCGGACAGGATCCTGGCGGCTCGACTCCGCTCCACAAGAGCCAAAACCAACATTGTCACTATCAGAAACTCTCTCAACCAACTTATTCAGGACCCCACAGCCATTAGAGCTGCCTTCCAATCCTACTACACCGACCTATACAACCTTCCGCCCCCTCCACCGGGCTCTTCCCCCCAACCTCGATCCGACCTTATCTCCCACTTTCTCTCTGCTTCTAAACTACCCAGACTACCCCCGGACGCCTTGGACCTTCTCAACGGTGAGATTACGGTGGAAGAAATCACCCAGACTATACTCATGCAAAAAACCGGCAAATCTCCGGGCCCAGATGGGTTCACCGCTCTCTACTACAAGAAATTCTCTGCCCTTCTCTCCCCCCACCTACACTCTCTCTTCAACGGGATTGTCCAAGGCGACCCTTTTCCCCCTGAGATGCTAGAGGCTAGAATTGTGGTGATCCCCAAAGAAGGCAAGGACCCCCTTAATTGCGCAAGCTATCGCCCCATATCCCTCCTGAACCTAGACCTGAAAATCTTCGCTAAGATCCTGGCCAACCGTCTTAACCCATACCTCCCTTCCCTTGTTCACTACGACCAAGTAGGCTTTATCCCGGGCCGCCAGGCAAGAGACAACACCAGACGTGCCATTGACCTTATACATATCTCTAATTCCAGGAGATGCCCCACGATCATGCTTTCCTTAGATGCCGAAAAAGCATTTGACCGGATCTCCTGGGACTTCTTGAGACCCACCTTGGAGGCCTATGGCTTGTCCGGTGGCTTCCTCACCAGCATCCTAGCATTATACTCCACCCCCTCGGCCACCGTCCTTATCAATGGTACCCCATCCGCCCCACTTAGCATCTCCAATGGCACACGTCAGGGCTGCCCCCTCTCCCCCCTAATATTTGCCCTTATTATAGAACCCCTTGCCTCTCAAATTAGAACACATCCAGATATACACGGAATAAAGGTAGGCCCCACAGATCCCAAAATCTCCCTCTTCGCAGATGACATCCTACTCTCCCTGACCCAGCCCCTTATTTCACTCCCAAACCTATTCTCGGTTCTACAAGCCTATAGCCTCATCTCAGGCTACAAGATCAACTACTCCAAATCTGAGGCCATGATGCTACATATCCCCCAACACCAGGCGGAGTCCCTTCGCACCAATTTTAAATTTAAATGGCAACCCTCAAAGATAAAATACCTAGGGATATACCTAACCCCGCGTTACGACTCCCTCTTCCGGGAAAACTTCCCACCCCTTCTTACCAACACACTAGCCGACCTGACCTCTTGGAACAGTCTCTTCATCTCGTGGCTGGGCAGGATCATAGCAGTTAAAATGACCATAATCCCCAAATGGCTCTACCTTTTCCAGACTCTCCCTGTGGCGGTCCCGGCCCCCTTCCTCCGCAATATCCAACGAGCCCTTGTGCGCTTTATTTGGAACCACAGACCTCCCCGCATTGCTGCCAACACCCTGAAAAGAGCAACCTCCATGGGAGGCAGAGGACTTCCCGATGTCAAATTATACTACCTCGCCTCCCACTTATCCCACATTGTCACTTCCTACGCTCCTCCAGGATCGGTTTCTTGGCTGGACATCGAAGCAGCCTTCATTGGCATCCCAGATCTGACCCCCCTATGGGGACTCCCCTCTGCCTCTCGACCCCCAACCTCTAAACTTCTTCCCACCATCAAATTCAACCTCAAAACCTGGGACACCCTCTCTCTGAAGTGGGGTCTCACTACTACACCCTCACCCTTAACCCCCATCTGGCAGAACCCCATGTTTCCCTCCGGACTCTCAGCTACGAGATCCCGGACGTGGATAACTCTGGGCCTTAAATTCCCAATCGACTTTGCCGATCGAGGCCAATGGCTGTCCCTCCCGGACCTCCAGCAGAAAACCCCCTCACAGCCACTCAACCCCTTTCAATTCTTACAAATACGCCACTTTTTAACCTCCCTCCCTTCCACCGCCTTACTCCGTGCCCTTACTCCCTTTGAATCCCTATGTGTCAACTCCCACTCCTCCAAAGGCACAATCTCCCAACTTTACTCTCTCCTACTGGATTTTTCCCTGCCCCTATCCCGGCCCCATGAACTTGCATGGGAACGGGACCTCGGGCCCCCACCTGAAACTCAGGATTGGGAGGACATGAGACTAGGGATTGCTAAAAGCTCTATTGCCACCGCCTTTAAGGAAACGGCCTACAAAGTTTATTACCGCTGGTACTATACCCCCGACCGTCTTAACAAATTTTTCCCGTCCTCCTCTCCAGCCTGCTGGAGGAACTGTGGGGAGAGAGGTACTATGCTCCACATATGGTGGACCTGCCCGGTTATCGTCCCCTTCTGGGATCTGGTCCACTCCCTCCTCAACTCACTTCTAGAATCCCCTGTAATGAAAGACCCTTGGGTCTCCTTACTGTGTTATCCCCCCCCACTCCTCAATAAATTCTCCCAAAAGCTGACCTCACACATTCTAGCCGCAGCTAAATCACTGATCGCCCTCAACTGGAAGAACCCCTTACCACCCTCCCTACTATCCCTCAAAGCTAAAATCTGGCACATCGCCTCAATGGAAAAGATAACCTATTACCTCCACGACCGGGGCCACGTCTTCGAGCGGGTCTGGGCTCCCTGGCTCGCCGCTGAACGTGGTTAGCCGGCTCCCTCCACCTGCTCCAGCTCCTCCCGTAGACCCATGGGCACCCACTTACTTCTCCCTTTGACATTCCTCCTTATCTCATCTCCTATCTTTCTCAATTATCTCTTCCTCCTATTACCCTCTCTGTCCGTGTCTCTTCTCCGTTTCCTCCCCCCCCTATTATGACCGTCCTGTTCTCAAGACTTATATTATGTATGGTTACAAATGTGGTTATTTCCCCCCCCCCCCTGTTTCTCTTCTCCCCCCCCCCCCCGATTCCCATGTTTGAACTTGATTGTTTTTCCCATACCAATTAACCCTGTTACTCACTGGAAAACTGTGGTCTATTTTGGACACTGGCTATGTTGGCCATATGTCCCTTGTACTCCTAGAATGCCTTCTTTATGTACCTGACCACGCAAAAATAAAGAATTTCAAAAAAGAAAGACACCATCAGATCGAGAATTTGCATAGTCGAGTGTACAGACATTCGAGGACATTGAAGAACGTGACTTATCTTGTTCTACATTTTCAGGACTTTGTCTGGCGACAGATACAGTCTTTGACTGTGAGTATCCAGAAGCGCCCGTAGGTGTACCATGCTTTGAGACAGAACCAGGGAGTACTTTGTTCAATTTATCAGATAACCGTGGGCTTGTAGGAAGGTTACCGTCAGTTGGAGATGACTGAGGAGAACTTCCCGAGAGTTTGTCAGAATCAGCAAGTCGTCCAGGTACGGAAGAATCCGTACCCACTGGCGACGGAGATGAGACGTCATAACTGCCATGACCTTGGTATAGATGCGAGGAGCTGTAGCCAGTCTGAACGGCAGAGCCTGGAGATGGTAATGCAGATTGCAGAAAGCAAACAGCAGGAACTGCTGATGTGAAGTGGCATAAGGAATATGCAGATAAGCATCCTCTATATCCAGGGAAACCATGTAGTCCCCAGGCTTCATGGCCAGTACTATTGAACGCAACATTTCCATGCGAAACTTGGATACTTTCATAAACTTGTTTAAAGCTTTGAGGTTGAGAATAGGCGGTGCGACCCGTCGTGTTTTGGAACCAGAAACAGGGTCGAGTAGTAACCTCTACCCTTTTGGGACTGAGCAACAGGCACAATCACTCCAGAGTGAAGGAGAGAACTGACCACAGTTTGCAAGATTTGCGCCTTTATCAGGTCCCATGGTAGGCCAGTGGTGAAATACCTGTGAGGGGGCGTCCCTTGAATGAGACGGCGTACCCGTGAGAGACAACTTCTAGCACCCAAACGTCTTACGTGGTCGTGTCCCAAGCCTGAGCGAAGTGCAGAAGTCAACCTCCCACCCTGGGATCCCCCAAGGGTTGGCCCGTACCGTCAGGCTTTGGGCTTGTCTGTTTTTGTGGCAGGCCGACGTGTCTCTCAGGACAGTTTGGCCTTTGAGGATTTACAAGGGCGAGATTGTTCAGGGAATGACTGACCCGTCACCTTTTCTTGTGGTCGAAAGGAGTGAAAATATTTGTTATGGTAAGAACTTACCGCTGATAACGTTATTTCTTCTAAGTCCACAGGATAACATTGGGACGCGACAGCGAATTTGCACCAATCGGTCAAAGCTTTCAGCCTCCCAGCATGCAACAGGTCCATCCATATATCCCCGCCTCCTGGTTCAGGCAAATTAGTTGTTTTTCCAAAGCTCAAGGCAGGAGCATTATCGAGAGCCCTAGTCAGGCGAGAAGAACACACATGCACACCCTTCCGCACAGTATCCGTTCAGATGGTCAACAATGTTAAGGTCGACACTCATTAGGTCGACCACTATTGGTCGACATTGGCATGGTCGACATGGACAAATTGTTAACACATGAAAGGTCGAAACATGAAAAGGTCGACATGGCTTTTTTTATAAAAAAAATTAGATTTTTAATTTTTTCATACTTTACCATCCACGTGGACTATGATTGGGAATAGTAACCTGTGCCGAGCGCAGCGGTAGCAGAGCGAGGCACCTTGCCAGCAGCATGGCGAATGAAGTGAGCCATGCAAGGGGACGCGGTACACTAATTGGTCATGCTACGGAAAAAATGACAGCATAAACAGATCAAAAATTCATGTCAACCTTTTCATGTGTCGACCATTTGTCCATGTCGACCATGTCAATGTCGACCAATAGTGGTCGACCTAATGACTGTCGACCTTAACATGGTCGACCATTCATACCGGTCCCTCCTGTACGAGTAGGAAGAGGTTGGTGAGTGAAAGGATTCTCAAATCAGGTGGGTCAGGGTGCGATCCCTATGGACTTAGGAGAAATAACGTTATCAACGGTAAGTTCTTACCATAACGAATATTTCTCCGGCAGGGTCCACAGGTTATCCACAGGATAACTTTGGAATGTCCCAAAGCAATTTAGTGATGGGGATGCTCCTGAATGGACAAAAGAATCCTTCGCCCGAATTCAGCGTCCTGAGAGGCAAAGGTATCCACGGCATATCTATTATGTCTAATGAATATGGTAACGGAGACCATGTGGCTACCTAACATATCTATTCTGCTGAAGCACCACGTTGTGCTGCCCATAATGGACCTACTTTACGAGTAGAATGAGTAGAGACATTAGTCAGAACAGGGAGATCAGCATGAGAGAATGCTTCTGAAATTTTCATCTGAAGCCACTTCGCCAGTGTCTGCTTATCAGCAGGCCATCCTCTCTTGTGAAATCCATAGAGACCGAAGAGAGTGTCTGTCTTTCTGATGGCACTGGTACGATCCACGTAGAGCCTTAAGGCACGGACTACGTCCAACGATGCATCTCCCGCAGAAAGGTCCGGCCCCTGGAAGACCGAGACTACAATTTCTTCGTTAAGGTGGAATTTAGACATCACCTTAGGGAGAGACCCAGATTTGGTTCTAAGAACAGCTCTATATGGATAAAAAAAATCAGAAATGGAGGGCGACATAACAATGCCCCTAAATATGAAACTCTTCTAACTGAAGCAATAGCCAGCAGAATAAGAACTTTAGCTGTCAACCATTTAAGATCCACTCTTTTTAGTGGTTCAAATGGGGCAACTTGAAGGGCCTTTAGGACCAAACTTAAGTCCCAAGGCACTGAAGCAGGAACAAAAGGAGGTGGAATGTGCAACATTCCCTGGAAAAAGTCTGCACATCCTGCAGGTTAGCAATTTTCTTTTGGAACCATACAGTGAATGCTGACACTTGTACTCTCAAGGAAGCCAAGGAACACTTGTTCTCTCAAGGAAGCCACCCATAAACCTTTATGCATTCCTGCTTGAAGGAATGCTAAGACTCTGGAAACTCTGAAAAACCAAGGTTCAAATTTTTGATCACTGCACCATTGAATATAGGCTTGCTTTTTTGGTGATAAATGCGAGCTGAAGAAAGTTTCCTTGCTCTGAGCATTGTTTGAATTACTTGTTGCGAGAATCCTCTTGCCTTCAGGATTGGAGTCTCAAGAGCCACACCGTCAAAGACAGTCGATCCAGGTGTTTGTGATAATCAGGACCCTGAGACAGTAGATCTGGACGTTGAAGGAGTAGGAATGGAGCATCCATTGACATCCTCTTGCGATCTGTGTACCAATGTATTCTGGACCAAACCAGAGCTATTAGTATCACGGCACCCTTACCTTGTCTTACCTTTCGTATCACCCTGGATCACAGGGTGATTGGTGGAAACACGTGAGCCAGATGAAAGTTGACAAGTCATCCACAAAAGTCGCTCTGGGATCCTTTGTTCTTGGCCTGTATGTGGAAACTTTGTTGTTCTGATGGGACAACATGAGATATATCTCCGGTAACCCCCATTATCTAACAGAGTTTGTAAGACCTTGGGGTGTAAAGCCTATTCGTTTGCATGAATGGAGAAAATACGCCTCCCAGTTTAGGACTCCTGGAATGAATACTGTGGACAAGGCTGGATAATGAAGTTCTGCCCACCTTAACGTGTGACTTACCTTCTTCATTGTGTTTTGGCTGCAAGTTCCTCCCTGATGGTTGAGGTACGCTACTGCCATTGCAATGTCCAAGCGGATTCGAACTGGTTTCATCAGAAGGATTTTTTTTGCCTGAATAAATGACATATATATGGCTCGAAGTTCCAATATATTTGGCATGCAACTTTCTACATTGGTCCACTGCCCCTGGAAACAACTCCTTCCTGACACTGCTCCCCAGCACTGCAGGCTGGCATCCATTGTCAGAGTTTCCAATCTGATATCCAAAGGAGTCTCCCTTTGTCCAGATAGAATGTCTGTAACCACCAAGCTATTGACCTCCCAACTTCTAGAGGAAGATAATAATCTGCACTTTTATTGTCTGATGAAAACCTTTCCACTTGGAAAGGATCAGACGTTGCAGATGTATCGAGTGGAACTGAGTGTACTCCATCATGTCGAATATCTACACCATCAAACCCATCACGCGCATTACTGCGTAAATGGATACCGTTTGACTGTGTAGTAACTACTGAATTCTTAAGTGAATTTTGGATATTTTGTTCAGAGGTAAAATTACTCTCTGAATACCCAATTCCAACACAACCCCCAAGTGAGTAATCTGTTGTGACAGAACCAGAGATGACTTTGCCCAATTTATGAGTCAACCGTATCCCTGTAACAAGCTGTCTGTTGCAGATGACACTGAACAATTCATGAGACTGTCCCAGGATTAAAAAGTCTTCGAGGTATGGCTTTTTAAAATCCTTATCCCCTGCTAAAAGAGATAAGATGCCATCACCACCATCATTTTTGTGAATACTCTGGGAGCTGTGGTCAATCCAAATGGTAGGGCCTGAAACTGAAATGATGCTGGAGGATAGCAATCCCCACATAGCGCTGATGGGACAGTGCTATAGGAACATGTAGATAAGCATCCTGGATATCCAGGTATACCATAAAATACTCCTTCTCCATGGCCAAAATAATGGAACGTAAAGCCTTCATATGAAACCCGAGGCACGGAAATGTACCTGTTCAGCGCTTTCAGATTAAGTATGGGCCGGAACGACCCATTTGGCTTCTGGACTAAAAACAGGTTGGAATAAAAACCTTGTCCTCATTGTGCAGGAGGAACTGGAATTATCACTCCTGACTGAAGCAACTCCTGAACTGCCTCTTGCTAAGCTCTGTTCTTCGTTTCTACTGGAGACGGACTGGTACAAACTTTTAATGAGGGTGTTTCTTAAAAACACCTACAGCACCTGGTAATCCCAGGTGGTTTACCATCCAAGTACTAACCAGGACTAACACTGCTTAGCTTCCAAGATCAGATAAGATTGGGCATGTCCAGTGTGGTGTGGCTGTAGAACATAACTGTGAGATACCACTTCTTGCACACAGGCATCTGTAGTAGACTGCTGCGAGATCTGTGCAAACTGAAGAAGTCAGCCTCTCACCCTGGGTTCCCCCAGGTGGAGGACTGCACCATCAGGTTGACTGCTTATCTTCTGATTTGAAAAACGGTCCTCTGGTAGTTCAATACCTTTTAATCTTACCAGACTTGTTGGATTGGGACTGTTTGCCAAAACCCTTTCCTTTTGCTTTTCCTTGATTCCGAAAGGACCGAGAAGCTGGAAACTAGGCTTCAATTTATGTGTGAAAGGAAAACTTCACTTTCTTGGAGTCTGCTTCTGACTCCAAAATACTGTTTAATTCTTTACCAAAAAGAATATCTCCAGTAAACATGGTTAAGACTCCAGAACCTTCCTGGATTCTGAGTCAGCTTTCAATGTACATAACCAACCCGGTCTGCGAGCTGCTACTGCTGAAGCTGATGCCTGAGAGGCAATTGTACCCATATCCAGGGCCGCTTATCGCTGCCTGCTTGATATGTGCAATATGGTATTTTTGCTCTCTAGATGCCATTGAAAGATCCTCCTTCAATGCATCAGCACAGGCTGCCACTGCTTACGCTGTCCAGGTTGAAGCCATGGCTGGTCTAATGATTGACAAGGACATCATTTATTTTTGTTGAAAGCAGAAGTAATGTAGATTTTTGTACCAATCTATGACATACGAATCTACTTTGGGAGCTACCTCTCTTTTTTAAATAGTCCCCAGTTGGACGAGAATAATTGGAATTCCATTTCTTGGAATTCTAACTTCATACTGGGCGTAACCCAAACCTCTAGCATAATTTCAATCAGCTGTTTTGGGATGTTTAAACACAGATGCCTTAGTTTTTAACCAAGGCTCTGCTGCCTCTTCTAAGGATAGAATGGCTTACATAACACTAATTAGCTCAGGTATGTCCACTGAGCTGAGACCTTCCTCCGAAGTGCAATGAGTCCTCATCCTCCGATGAATCCTCATCTGAAACATGTGTAGAGTATCATGTCTACATGATTTACTGACCTCAGCCTGCTTTTGTTGAGGGGCAGCTAATTCCCAAGGTGGATAAACCTTAGAATGAATGCAACATTCATGTAAGGGTTAATAGAGTAACCTATCCCTGGTATAGGAGCTGGCATTATCTGCTCAGCTATATTGGATAAGGTCTGTGTCAAGTAGCCCATGAAGGTTCAACTAGAAACTATGCTTGTCTCGGTTATTTAAGGCTTCATGACAGCTAAAACATTTTGCACATAATCCCTTCTGAACCAGATCCTGATAGGTTAACCCAGCTTCGCAAGCCAAACATGAAATGAGTGTTGGTGCTGCTTTGGAAAGTGTATTTTCCTCACCCTTGCCGCTCTTAGGCATGATAAATAAATCACACAGAAAAACTGACAGAATTATAGTAAAGTCAGCAATCCCACTATCAATCAGTCACAGGTTATACATTAATATAAATAAGCAATATGAGCACATAATCAACTGCAAATACATTTCGAGTATGTAGGAGACATATTACTGCATTATCTTATATAGGATTTAACTGTATTCAGTTGCACAGTGAAAGAAAACAACAGCAATAGTTATCAGACTCATATGCATCAGGCACTTAACAACTATTCGTACTCAAAGGTAGATAGAGACTTAGTGCTGTATTACCCGGTTCAGTAGAGTGGGATACAGGGAGACTCACTACGCTTCCAGGATCGATCAATACGTTAGCGAACGCTGAGTGGATCCATACGCTAATAGTGTACACACTCGCCCCGTGAACCTACAGAGACACTCAGTGAACACTGACGCACCTACAGAGTGAACAGAGACACTCAGTGAATACTGACGCACCAGTCACACAGCCGCCTATGCTGCGACTGGGTCCCCTTAGATACACAGTCTCTCAGACGGAAGAGGGAAATCAGTTTATGGTGGGAGACTCAGAGGAAACTGATCATGAACCGGGGGTAGGGACGACCAAGGGAGTGTCTGACTCCCCACTGCTGACATCAACCCTAGGGATCGTGGCCTCATACTACCCCTGGAGCCTATGATCCCTAGGGCCTAACGCTGGTGCACCCTAGGTGGCAGCCGCGTCAGCGACTGTTTGGTAGTCTCTTCCCAAAACAGTGCAGCTGTGTCCCCCTCTAAGCAGAACCGATGCCTTACCTTCTCCACATGCTCCGGCCACAGCCTGGTAACGTCTTCTGGACTTGCTAGTACATCCAACCCAGATGCCCTGTACTCTTGGGTAAGCATTGTCGTGACCCGGCGGGGAGCTGTTTGAGCGACGCTTCCTAAGATACTTTTAGAAAGATTGCTCAAAAAAAATAGTAAGACTATAAAAATAAAAAAATAAAATAAAAAAGCTTATGGCTGCTAAAAAACCAGCAGTCCTCTTGACCACGGTCCATTTCCTACCGCACCAAACAAAAAACTGATTCATCTGAGCCAGGAGGCGGGGATATACGGACGGGCCCGTTGCATGCTGGGAGGTCGAAAACTTTGACCGATTGGTGCAAATCCGCTGTCATGTCATCATATCCCAATGTTATCCTGTGGATAACCTGCGGACCCTGCCGGAGAAAGTGGTACTTTTAGCCTTCTGAGCAGGGTTAGTCAGGGGTAGAAAGGCTGTCTTGGCCGCCGCCAAAGAAGACACAATCTTATTTAGTTCTTCCCCAAAAAGAATATCACCTGTGAAGGGGAGAATTTCCAAGGTTTTCTTGGAATCTAGGTCTATCTTCCAAGGTCTTAACCACAGTATACTGGTGCCAGAATGGACGTAGCAGACACCTTAGCGGCCAACACTCCAGCCTCGGATGATGCTTCCTCAATATAGCAAGAAGCGGTTTTAATATGAAGCAGATATAGTCTGCCTTCCTCAGAAATATCCTCAGGCAGCTCCTCCTCTATAGCCTTTGCGGTCCAGGAAGCAGCTATAGTGGGTCTTTGTATAGCCCCTGTAAGGGAATAAATAGATTTCAGGCAACCCTCAATATGTTCATCTGTTAGTTCTCTCATGGAGGTGACAGTAGTAACAGGCAGAGTGGATGATACCACGAGGCGGGTGACATGAGAGTCCACTAGCAGTGGATTTTCCCATTTGTTACATATCTCTGCTGGTAGAGGATAACAAGCTAAAGTCCTTTTAGAGACAGGGAACTTCTCACCGGGAGTAGTCCAGGGTTCCCGTCTAAAGTCCAATAAATAATCAGAATGGGGTAATTCAGTTTTAACCACCTTCTGCTTCTTAAACATATCAGTTTTCTTAGCCAGTGTAGTGGTTTCCTCCTCATCTGAGAGTTGGAGAATATGCTTAATAGCATCCACAAAGGCAAGGACTTTTACTAACATAGGAGCTTCCCCTTCTGCAGCACAGGGGTTTGTGTCAGAAAGAGCCGTATGCTACCCCTCCTCTACAGATGAGACATCAGAGAGGATTGTGAGGATGAAGTAGCCTGCTTAGAGTGAGCAGTGACATGTTTGTGTCCTGTTGGAGCCTTATGTCTAGTCAGGGACTGATTTAGTTGTTGCAGCTGAGTAGACATATTTTCTGCCCACGGTGGATTCACAATAGGTACTACATTAGGAGGCAAAGGCACAGGCAGACCCATAGTCATTCTACCAGAGTACCCAACAGTGTGAGAAAGGCTGCCCGCGGAGGCTCCTGCATGGGGGCAGGAGCAGCAGACTGGCTGGAAGGTGTGTAACAAATAGTACAGAGACCATCATGTAAGATATCCTCCTCAGATACACCGGCTGAACAAACTCTGCATGAGAGTAACACAGGAGCTTCAGCCTGTTTGCACCCCTTTTTGTTAGACATATTAACAACACAAAGTGTATGTACACAATACAATATATGCAATGCAATTGGTACAGGATGACTGAAACATAGATATATTATTCTTATTCACCTAGACTTACAGCGCTGCCAGCCCTGAAGAAAAAATAGTCAAGTTTGATAAAAATAAAAAGCTTTCAGGGCTGCATGAGCAGCCCACTGTTCAGTGCACCTGCTACTCTGTAGGCACCAACTTAAAACTGAGTTGCCTGTGCATGGAGGCGGGGTTATAGTGGAGTGAAGAAGAGCATCTTGGGACAGCTAAAGCTTTAACTGTTTGGTGCCTGGATTCCTGATCCACCCACTACACCCCGATGTTCCCTGTGGAACCCTTGTACCCAGCTTCAGAAAATCCTATTTCCGGCCCCGGTGAGGTACAAGATTTGCTTCTGGTTGTCCACATATTTTATGATTGGAAACCACAAGCGCTGGTTTGCCTATTACATTGACCATAATTAAGAGGAATTTTAGGCACTAACCATTGAACCCTTTTCTCTGAAGAAGGCTGGAGAACAATGGACCATGGGATTGCAGTATGGGGCTGAAGCTGGCACCTAAATTAAACTGTAGCGCCGCCTTCCCCCTGCAACCCCAGAATTCCAGTACTTCTTTAAAAAAGTCCAGAAAGGAGTAGCAGTTTCCCAGTGAAAATGTTATAACCATCAAACAGACCAGTACGGAAAAGACGGTCAAGAACCACAAATGCGAGTGAGGGAGGGCCTCACTTCCCCAGCCTGCTTCCGAGAGAAGGATTCAACTGTAAGTGACCAAAAATCCTAATTTCTCTTTCAGCAAGGTTGGGGAACACTGGACAATGGGACGTTCAACAGCCGTCCCTGGGGGACGACGCTCAGGCTGCCTGATCGGAGAACCGTACGCCCAAAATGTGTGCCGCCAGTGGAAAAAACCTGCAACGTGTGTACAGAGTACCAGGTAGCTGCACGACAAGACTTGTACTGCCGAAGCCCCTGGTTGTGCTGCCTAGGACAGTGATGGCTAACCTTGACACTCCAGCTGTTGTTGATCTACATATCCCAGCATGCCCTGCTACAGTTTTGTTATTTGGCAATGCTAAAACTGATGCAGGGCATGCTGGGATGTGTACTTCAACAACAGCTGGAGTGTCAAGGTTAGCCATCACTGGCCTAGGAGATAACCATCACCTTAGCAGAATACACTGACCTTCGGTGTGGTGTCTGCTGCCCAACACTAGAATAGGCAATGGCCATCCAACCATCTATATGTATTATAAAAGGAACAGCAAAGAATCTGTGCGGTGGATAGAGGAAATCTTGTACAAGAAAATGAGCAGATCTCGGCTACAAATAGCCAGAATATTTTCGTTTTGGGAAATCGTTAACGGAGGAGAAACAAAAAAATGAGCAGAGCTTGGCTACAAATAGCCAGAATATTTTGGTTTTGGGAAATTTTTAACGGAGGAGAAACTGGAAAAAACAATTTCCTGGTTTAAGTGGAAGGCAGAAACAAGTTTAGGCTGGAACATAGGAACCATACGGAGAACCACTTTGTCATCCTGGAATACAATAAAAGGTGTTTGGAAGACGAAAAAAACCCTAACTCAGAAACATGCAGAGTTGAGGCAATAGTCATATGGAAAACCAACTTCTAAGTAACGAATCGAAGATACGCTGAATGTAAGAGCTGAAATAGTCTGTGTGAGAGCCGATAGGACCAGATGAAGATTTCATGGTGCCACTGCAGACAAAATGGTGATTGAATAACCACCACACCTTGTAAAAATTTTCAGACTTTTGGAAGAAAAGCCAAATGCAGCTGAAAATAATTTGACAGGACTGAAATCTGGACTCTTACAAAAACGAAGCTGTAAATGGCTTCCAACTCTCCCCACACCCCCACCTTTGATGAGGTCAAGAAACAAGAGAGATAAAACCTGGAGATATGAACTCTTTGTTCACCCCAAAAGATATAGAGTTTCCAACATCTTGAGATAATAGCGAAGCTGGTACCTACACTTGCCGCATACAGTAGTACGGACTACCAAGAAAGAAAAAATTTCAGCCTCTAAAAAATTGTTAAATAATGAAGGCGGTAAAGCCAAGAGAGGAAGGAGCTTGTGTTAGCAATGAACCAATTTGCAGCAGGTCTGGTCTAAGTGGAAGGCGCCACTGGGGACCTACCGACCTTCTGTGAATCTTAGAATATGACAACTTGCGTGGCCAGTCTGGAGTCACTAGGATTATCAACATCTGGGAATACCTGGCGTTCTTAAGAACCTGAGGCAATATTAGGGTCAATGGAAATAGATGCTAGATGAGAATTCCCCAGAATAGGCATGGCATTTACAGGGTAAGCTATCCTGGATCCCGTACAAAACTGTGGAGCCTTGAAGGAGTGTCGAGAGGTTATAAGATCCACTCCTGGAAGGCCTTACTTGCAAAGTAAATTTTGAAGGACCACTGGATTGAGAGACTCTTCCCCTGGGAGAAACGTATTTTTCCTGAGGAAGTCCACTTGTCGAGTTCCCACACCCGGAATAAATCTTGCAATGAGTGTGGAACAAAAATATGTGCCCAGGGAAAGATTCTGGCTGCCTTTGTTATTGCAGTCCCACTCATTGTGCTTTCGCGATAAGTCTAAAAAAATGCGAACAGGCTGTCCAGCCCAACAGACTGGCTCCTAAGAGAAAACGGTCTTGGAGCTTGAGCATATTGATGTGTAATGTCGTCCTGAAGCCGAAGACATAGTTTCATGGCACACAAGTCTAGGAGACTCGCGTATGTGGTCACAATAACCCAACTGGAATGACCAATGATCGTATTTGGAATATACAAAGTTAAACTAGCCACCCATGGAGACTGATGAATGCTGTCAGACAGAAGGAGAAAGTAGAGCAGAGAGGTATGCCGAGCAACCTTCCACATTGTGGAGAATTATTCAGTAGGACACCAACGAGAAAACTTTGCATATTGAACAGTGTCGACGGTGGGGACCATCCTGCTAAACAATGTTATGTACCACCAGATTGATGGATGAAGCCCTGCCAGAGCCATCGTAAGCACCATTCGTAGGATCTGTTCTTTGGGTTCCTCAAGAAAACTCCCTGGAGTGAGGTGTCAGGCTACCCTAAGAACTGAACACATTGGCAAGGTATTGCTTGAGTTGTGATTGAGAAGTATTAGAACCGTGTGATCTAGGTGGTTATGTAATTGGGCAGCTGATTTGTTGTACACGATCAGACCAGCTAAGGAATGAGTGAGATACCGTCTTTGAACAACAAAGTTGCCCTAACTGACCTGATTTGGCTAATGGTAGGGCTTGTAATCAGAGAAAAAGGATGACCTGCAGAAAAAGGATTTATGAAGACACGGTTTGTGACATTAAGCCTCACTACATGCTTATCAAGGTGCGAACAGTTACGTTCGGCCAGAACAAACTGTCTGGTTTCAGATCGACAAGATGGAACAGTACCCCAGTTTCCGTATCAGCTATGGAAGTGCACAATAACCCCATCCAAGAGGAGTAGTGCGGACTTCCTGTATTGAGGATGGAACCACTTTCAAATTATGTCCATAACAATGGTGTCTGAAGACAACTTAATGCAATGGTCCCTGTTTGAGCAACCATGTGACCAAAATGGCTCAAAAAATCGTGAAAAATACCACTAGGATTTTTTACCCTTGGACCCCAGGCGCTGGGTGATCTCAAAATAATCATAACTGCTGTTACAAAGCGTACTTTTGAGAAGAAACTGTCTCAAGTCTGAATACCTGGAAATGCGGACCCCACCGATAGGGCAGTCACCGTAAGGGAAATAAAAGTTCATATAGATGCGAGCATCTTTTCATATGACTTCTTCTATTAAAATGTGTCTTATTCGCAAAACAATGTGAATAGGATGTACAAGCAGCTTATGCTGATTAAAATTAGATGCGACACGCCTATATTCTGTCTACAACAGTGGCTGTATCTGCATATGAATTGCTATGCTACAGTGTCTTTCTATAAAAACAAAACACTGTAACGTACCATTTCGTTTGCAGATACAGCCCGCGGTCGCAAGCAGAATATAGGCATGCTGCATATCATTTTAATCAGTCTTAGTCTGCTTGTGCATCTTATTCACATAGCGATGGGAATAAGAAGCAATTTCGGCAAAAAAAGATGCCCGACGCTAACGGAAATGCACGGGACCTGTCAGCCCACTCATGCCAGGCATTTCCCGCTGCGTCACGTATTGAGGCAAGATGTATGAGGAAATTTCTGTATACATAGATACATAAATGTGAGAGTGGCATATACTGATAAACACACGTAGGGCAGTGTGAGACACAGCAATCATAGCATACATAGATATGCATATAAGTGATAGTGACACATCAATATATTTTTATAAACACACATAGGGGAGTGTGAGACACAGCAATATATAACATATATAGATATGCAAAGGTGAGTGACACATCAATATATACTTACAACCGCACATAGGTGAGCGTAAATAATAGCGTACATACAGTAGATACGCATACTGTAGGTGAGAATGGGTTCGGTATGAAATACCGATGGCCGGGAAGCCAGTTATCAGTATACCGACAGCAGCATCCCGGCCACCAGTATGCCGGCAATGGGGTAAGTGCTAGTAAGCCCTTTGCGCGCTTGCCACACTGCAGGCACGGTAGCTCGCTGCACTCGCCACAGGTTATATTCTCACTCTACGGGTGTCGTGAACACCCACAGAGGGAGAATCACCTGTCTCACAGTACTCTGGTGCAGGCACTGTATCTCTGAACGGGATTCCGGCGTCAGCATTGTGATTGCCAGGATCCCGTGTGGCTGCATCTTAAACCGCTTCTCAGTGAGAATGATATAACAGTATATTGTATACTGATAATCACACATAGGTGCCAAACATAGGCAGCTATACACACAATTGGTACTTGTACCGTAAGTAAAAGAGTAGCTGCAGGGGAGAGGAGTTTTCCTCCTATGGAAGTGCAGGATCACCAGTCCTGGCATAAGCATTGTGCAGTCCCAACTGTATGGCTGCAGGAGCGGGAGTGCAGTGCTGCAAGCACCACCCACTCCAGGCTCAACTCTTCCTGGACCCTGAGTACTTCCACCCGTTCCAGCCTGCTACCCAAGCAGCCTGTTGCGCACAGGCTACCCCTCCCTGTTTGGCAGCGGAGCCGCCTTCAGGAAACCCTTAGAAATGGCAGCCGCCATTCAGGGTGCTGGCGCACACTACTCCTGGGCCAGGCGGTTTCTGCCAAGACCGGAGTACATTGGAGGGGTCCCTGCATACACGCACATACCAACTCATCACGTTCCCTGCAGCCTCTGCACTATTGCTGTGCGCTGATAAAGGCACAGTCCTAACTAAAGGGCCCCATACACTACAATGATATGTCTGAGGCTGAAGTCGGAGGCAATTTCCCTTGAACTCTCCCGGGAGCTTCCCGGGAGAGGTTCCATATGATTCCATACAATTTGGTACATTTTGCATGCGATTTATCGTATGCGATCCCAGCCATGCCTGCGGGAACCAACATATCACAAGTGGAGCACTAACGATCTAGGGGAACCGATCTGACCCTCACGGGAATGCGCTTCGGATCAGATCAGAACGGAAACACATCCAAAATGCCTGATTTCACCCGATATATCGTCCCGAATGCCCGAAATTGGATGAAATCGGGCATTATCGTTCTGGTGTATGTGGCCCTTAAGAAAGAGAATTTTAAAAAAATGTTCAAAGAAAGATAAAAACACGTGCCTTAACTTCAAGGCACATAAAAAGAAACTGGAATTCTGGGGTTGCAGGGGAGAAGAGCTTACTTTTAAAGCTACAGTTTAATTTAGGTGCCAGGCTCCAGCCTGGACCTGCAATCCCATGGTCCAGTGTTCCCCAGCCTTGCTAAAAGAGAACATTTGACTTGGTTCTGGACCACCATGTGTAATCCTGCTTTCCCACTCAGGTTATAATATACCTCCTCTCTAGTGCCTCCACCCAAGCTACGATACCCTGGCTTGCTTAGGTAAGCCTCTCTATTATGAATTATAGGGTTGATGTGATCCATAAATAAACATGAACTACAGGGATATCTTAGTATGTGGTGACTTATATTTAGCAGTGCTGTATCTCACTGATGTCTTCTTTTTTCAGAACCAACCCCTTATTTCCGATATACGCAACAAACTCTACGTTTTTCTTAGTTATGTTTATATAGAAGGGGTAACGTAGTACACAATTATATCATACAGTACTTCAGATAAGGTGTACCGTTACGTGTACATACATTCTCTTACAACTCTAAATATCCCTAGAAGATCCTATTGTACAATTTACATGCATGCAACACAAAAAAATAAGTTGGCACATGCACTATAGTCAATTTGACTATAGACCCGGGGTTTACTAAAGTTATCACTGCGGCGGTCCGGGCAAAAAACAGTATCCCCTTCTGGGACATATAAGGGGGTGGTTGAAAGTACTGTATCTTACTCCGGTAAATCTGTGTTCCACTGACTACTGGGTTCTATTAGATTTCTATGGGTAAGGCTTTAGTTAATGCAGTATCTAGAAGGAGTCTAGTAACACTCATGGAGAAAGTAAAATATTTTGGCTCCTTTGCCCGGTGGCCCTATTAGGTAGGTAATGGATTATGACCGAACAGAGCCGACCCTAGGCATAGGCAAATGTTTAGGGGCACAAGCAGTTTCTGCTGATTAAAATGATATGCAGCATGCCTATATTCTGTGTGTGACTGCAGCTGCATTTGCATTTCGTATGCAGATACAGCCACAGTCGAACACAGAATATATGCATGCTAGATATCATTTTAATCAGCAGATGCTGCTTGTGCGTCCTAGTCACATAGCAATGACAATATGATTTTAATTACCTACCAGTAAATCCTGTTCTCGTAGTCCCCATTTAGTACCATGGGGTATAGACGAGTCCTTTGGAAGCCACTGGCACTTTAAGAGTTTAATAGTGTGGGCTGGCCCCTCACTCTATGCCCCTCCTACCAGACTCAGTCTAGAAACTGTACCCGAGGAGACGGACATACTTCGAGAGAAGGAAATACACAGATAGTGGTGAGATTCACACCAGCTCACACATAACAAAAAGGAAAGCCAAGCTAACCAACTTGGAACAATTCAGCAACGGCTGAAACAATAATACTGAACCAAGTAACAATGCAGGAAAACAAAGCACTGGGCGGGCGCCCAGCATCCTCTACGGACTACGAGAAAAGGATTTACTGGTTGGTAATTAAAATCCTATTTTCTCTTACGTCCTAGAGGATGCTGGGGTCCATTTAGTACCATGGGGATGTACCAAAGCTCCCAGTATGGGAGGGAGAGTTCTGAGGTTCCTGCAGAACACATTGACTGAACTTTAGGTCCTCAGAGGCCAAAGTATCGAACTTGTAGAACTTAGCAAACGTGTTCGACCCAGTCCAAGCAGCTGCTTGGCAAAGCTGTAAAGCCGAGACACCCCGGGCAGCCGCCCAGGAAGAACCCACTTTAAGAGTAGAGTGGACCTTAACAGATTTTGGACACAGCAAACCTGCCGTAGAATAAGCATGCTGGATAGTAAACCTGATCCAGCGAAAAATAGTCTGCTTAGAAGCAGGACACCCAACCTTGTTGAGATCATAAAGGACAAATAAAGCGTCCGACTTCCTGTGACGAGAAGTTCTTTTCACATAAATTTTCAAAGCCCTAACCACATCCAAGGACTTTGAGGTAATTGAGGAGTCAGTAGCCACTGGCACCACAATAGGTTGGTTGATATGAAAAGCTGACGCAACCTTTGGAAGAAATTGCTGACACGTTCTGAGCTCAGCTCCATCTTCATGGAAAATCAAGTAGGGGCTCTTGCATGACAATGCCCCCAATTCGGACACACGTCTAGCAGATGCTAAAGCCAACAGTGTGACCACCTTCCAAGTAAGAAACTTGACGTTCACCTCACGCTAAGGTTCGAAACAATCCGATTGCAGGAACTGCAGCACCACATTAAGATCTCAAGGTGCCGTAGGAGGCACAAATGGTGGTTGGATGTGCAGAACCCCTTTCAAGAATGTCTGAACCTCAGGGAGGGCAGCCAATTGTTTCTGGAAGAAAATGGACAAGGCCGAAATGTGGACCTTTATGGCGCCCAAGCGTAGGCCCACATCCAGACCTGCTTGCAGAAAGAGGAGAATCTGTCCCAGTTGAAACTCCACCGTTGGAAACTTCTTGGATTCACACCAAGACACATACTTTTTCCAAATCCAATGGTAATGTTTAGACGTAACTCCCTTCCTAGCTTGTATTAGTTTGAGAATCCTTGGGATGAGTGGAAGTGGAGGGAACACATACACTGACTGGAACACCCACGGAATAACCAGTGCATCCACCGCCACTGCCTGTGGGTCTCTCGACCTGGAACAGTACCTCCGAAGCTTCTTGTTGAGGCGAGAGGCCATCATGTCTACCTGAGGTACACCCCATCGGCTTGTCACCTCTGCGAACACTTCCGGGTGGAGGCTCCATTCTCCTGGATGGAGATCGTGTCTGCTGAGGAAGTCCGCTTCCCAGTTGTCCACTCCCGGAATGACACCGCATGTCTTTTTGCCCAGAGGATGATTCTTGTTACCTCTGACATTGCAGCTCTGCTCTTCGTTCCGCCCTGTCTGTTTATGTAGGACACAGCTGTGATGTTGTCCGACTGAACCTGAATGGCTTGATCTTGCAGAAGATGCGCCGCTTGTAGAAGGCCGTTGTAAACGACCTTAGTTCCAGACGTTTATTGGAAGGAGAGATTCCTGACTGGACCACCTTCCTTGGAAGTTTTCCCCTTGGGTGACCATTCCCCAACCTCTGAGACTTGCATCCGTGGTCAGAAGGATCCAATTCTGAATCCCAAACCTGCGGCCCTCGAATAGGTGAGAAGCTTGCAGCCACCAGAGGAGCGAAATTCTGGCTTTCGGCGACGAATCCGCTGGTGCATGTGAAGATGCGACCCCGACCATTTGTCGAGAAGATCCAGAATGACCTTGCATGGAATCTTCCATACTGAAGAGCCTCGTAGGAGGCTACCATCTTCCCCAGAAGGCAAATTAACTGATGAACAGATATCCGGGCTGGCTTCAGGACATCCCGTACCATTGATTGGATCACCAACACTTTCGCTACTGGTAGAAACACACTCTGCACTTCCATGTCAAGTATCATCCCCAGAAAAGGTAACCTCCGTGTCGGTTCCAAATGTGACTTTGGAAGGTTTAGGATCCACCCATGATCCTGAAGTAGTCGAGTTGAGAGAGCAATACTCTGCAACAACTTCTCCCTGGACGATGCTTTCATCAGCAGATCGTCTAGATATGGAATTATGTTCACTCCTTGCCTGCGAAGGAGTAGCATCATCTCTGCCATGACCTTGGTGAACACCCTTGGTGCTGTGGAGGGGCCAAAAGGCAGTGCCTGGAACTGATAGTGATAATCCAGTAATGCAAATCGGAGATAAGCCTGGTGAGGTGGCCAGATCGGAATGTGAAGGTATGCCTCCTTGATATCCAGGGATACCAGGAATTCCCCATCTTCCAGACCTGAGATCCCAGCTCTCAGAGACTCCATCTTGAATTTGAATTCCCTCAAGTAGGGGTTCAAGGACTTTAGGTTTAATATCGGCCTTACCGAACCGTCCGGTTTCGGCACCACAAATAGGTTTGAGTAAAAACCCTTGTGTATTAGTTGAGGTGGAACTGGAACAATATCATTTGTTCGGATACATTTTTTAATGGCTACCTGCAGGATAGCACTTTCTGCCAGCAAAACTGGTAAGCCTGACTTGAAGAATCTGTGAGGTGGGACTTCCTGAACCTCCAGTCTGTAGCCCAAGGTAACAATATCTGTCACCCAGGGGTCCCGGCAT
This sequence comes from Pseudophryne corroboree, assembly GCF_028390025.1. Taxonomy (NCBI): domain Eukaryota; kingdom Metazoa; phylum Chordata; class Amphibia; order Anura; family Myobatrachidae; genus Pseudophryne; species Pseudophryne corroboree. Next base: position 248,106,581 of record NC_086450.1, on the reverse strand, counting down.
GATGACGCCCAGATGTGACTGAAATTTTTTAGTCTCGCTCCCACCTGCCCGATCCCCAGGCTGGGAGGTCCACCGTCATGCTGAAGATTTTGAGGAAGCGGAACCTGGTTTCTGTTCCTGAGAACCTGTTGGTGCAGGTTTTCTGGATTTTACCCGACCACCCATGAAGAAGTGGTGTTGCTGAGGGGAAAAAGGTTGACTTACCCGTAGTTGCCGTGGAGATCCACGCATCCAATGCATCCCCAAACAGAGCCTGACCTGTGAAGGGTAGGTTCTCCACACTTTTCTTGGATTCTGCATCCACAGTCCATTGGCGTAGCCAGAGTCCTCTGCGTGCCGAGACCACCATGGCCGTAGCCCTCGCATTCAGCATACCAAGGTCCTTCATGGCCTCCACCAGAGATTTTACTTACCGGTAAATCTATTTCTCGTAGTCCGTAGAGGATGCTGGGGACTCCGTAAGGACCATGGGAAGAGACGGGCTCCGCAGGAGACATGGGCACTTTAAGAAAGAATTTAGTTCCTGGTGTGCACTGGCTCCTCCCTCTATGCCCCTCCTCCAGACCTCAGTTAGAGCACTGTGCCCAGAGGAGATGGACAGTACGAAGAAAGGATTTTTGTTAATCCAAGGGCAAGATTCATACCAGCTACACCAATCACACCGTATAACTTGTGATAACAATCCAGTAAACAGTATGACAATAACATAGCATCAGTTCACGCCCGATGCAACAATAACGTAACCCTTATTGAAGCAGTAACTATATACAAGTATTGCAGAAGAAGTCCGCACTTGGGACGGGCGCCCAGCATCCTCTACGGACTACGAGAAATAGATTTACCGGTAAGTAAAATCTTATTTTCTCTAACGTCCTAGAGGATGCTGGGGACTCCGTAAGGACCATGGGGATTATACCAAAGCTCCCAAACGGGCGGGAAAGTGCGGATGACTCTGCAGCACCGATTGAGCAAACATGAAGTCCTCCTCAGCCAGGGTATCAAACTTATAGAATTTTGCAAAGGTGTTTGTACCCGACCAAGTAGCAGCTCGACACAGCTGTAGTGCCGAGACCCCTCAGGCAGCCGCCCAAGAAAAGCCCACTTTCCTAGTGGAATGGGCCTTGATCGATTTAGGTAACGGCAATCCTGCCGTAGAATGTGCCTGCTGAATCGTGTTACAGATCCAGCGAGCAAGAGTCTGCTTTGAAGCAGGGCCGCCAAGCTTGTTGGCTGCATGCAAAACAAACAGTGCTTCTGTTTTTCAGACTCTAGCCGTCCTGGCTACATAAATTTTCAAAGCCCTGACCACATCAAAGGACTCAGAATCCTCTAAGTCCCGTGTAGCCACAGGCACCACAATAGGTTGGTTCATATGAAAGGATGAAACCACTTTTGGCAGGAACTGAGGACGTGTCCGCAATTCCGCTCTATCCATATGGAAAACCAGATAGGGGCTTTTATGTGATAAAGCCGCTAATTCCAACACTCGCCTAGCCGAAGCCAGGGCTAATAACATGACCACCTTCCATGTGAGAAATTTCAACTCCACCGTTTTAAGCGGTTCAAACCAGTGTGACTTTAGGAAGCCCAAGACCACATTAAGGTCCCAAGGCGCAACCGGAGGCACAAACGGAGGCTGAATATGCAGTACTCCCTTAACAAAAGTCTGAACTTCTGGGAGAGAAGCCAATTCTTTTTGAAAGAAAATGGATAGGGCCGAAATCTGGACCTTAATGGAGCCTAATTTAAGGCCCAAATCCACTCCAGTTTGTAGGAAGTGAAGGAAACGGCCCAGATGGAATTCTTCCGTAGGAGCATTCCTGGCCTCACACCAAGAAACATATTTTCTCCATATACGGTGATAATGTTTTGCTGTTACTTCCTTCCTATCCTTTATCAGCGTAGGGATAACCTCAACCGGAATACCTTTTTCCGCTAGGATCCAGCGTTCAACCGCCATGCCGTCAAACGCAGCCGCGGTAAGTATTGGAACAGACAGGGTCCCTGTTGCAACAGGTCCTGCCTTAGAGGAAGAGGCCACGGATCTTCCGTGAGCATTTCCTGCAGATCTGGATACCAGGTCCGTTGTGGCCAATCTGGAACAACGAGGATTGTTCTCACTCCTTTTCTTCTTACTATTCTCAACACCTTGGGTATGAGAGGAAAAGGAGGAAATACATAGACGGACCGGAACACCCACGGTGTCACGAGGGCGTCTACCGCTACTGCCTGAGGGTCTCTGGACCTGGCGCAATACCTCTGTAGCTTTTTGTTGAGGTGGGACGCCATCATGTCTATCTGTGGCAGTTCCCACCGACTCACAATCTGTGCGAAGACTTCTGGATGAAGTCCCCACTCTTCCGGGTGTAGGTCGTGTCTGCTGAGGAAGTCTGCTTCCCAGGTGTCCACTCCCGGAATGAACACTGCTGACAGTGCGCTTACATGATTCTCCGCCCAGCGAAGAATCCTGGTGGCTTCCGCCATTGCCGCTCTGCTCCTTGTGCCGCCTTGGCGGTTTACATGAGCCACTGCGGTGATGTTGTCTGACTGGATCAGGACTGGTTGGTCGCGAAGTAAGGCCTCCGCTTGACGTAGGGCGTTGTATATGGCCCTTAGTTCCAGGATGTTGATGTGCAGACACATCTCTTGACTTGACCAAAGACCCTGGAAATTTCTTCCCTGTGTGACTGCTCCCCAAACTCGGAGGCTTGCATCCGTGGTCACCAGGATCCAATCCTGAATGCCGAATCTGCGGGCCTCGAGAAGGTGAGCGCTCTGCAGCCACCACAGGAGTGACACCCTGGCCCTGGGGTACAGGGTGATCAACCGATGCCTCTGTAGATGTGATCCGGACCACTTGTCCAACAGATCCCATTGGAAAGTCCTCGCATGGAACCTGCCAAAGGGAATGGCCTCGTATGAGGCCACCATCTTTCCCAGGACTCGAGTGCAATGATGCACAGACACCTGTCTTGATTTCAAAAGGTTCCTGACCAGAGTCATAAGTTCCTGGGATTTTTCTATCGGAAGATAAACCCTTTTCTGGGTCGTGTCCAGAATCATGCCCAAGAAAGGCAGACGAGTCGTAGGAACCAACTGCGACTTTGGGAAATTGAGAATCCAGCCGTGTTGTTGTAACACTTTCAGTGAAAGAGATACGCTGTTCAACAACTGCTCTCTTGATCTCGCTTTTATGAGGAGATCGTCCAAGTACGGGAAAATTGTGACACCCTGCTTGCGCAGGAGCACCATCATTTCCGCCATTACCTTGGTGAAAATCCTCGGAGCCGTTGAGAGACCAAACGGCAACGTCTGAAATTGGTAATGACAGTCCTGTACCGCAAATCTTAGGTACGCCTGATGAGGTGGATAAATGGGGACATGAAGGTACGCATCCTTTATGTTTAGTGACACCATAAAATCCCCCCCTTCCAGGCTGGCGATGACCGCTCTTAGCGATTCCATCTTGAACTTGAACCTCTTCAAGTATAGGTTCAGAGATTTTAAATTCAATATGGGTCTGACCGAACCGTCCGGTTTCGGAACCACAAACATGGTCGAATAATAACCCCTTCCCTGTTGAAGGAGGGGAACCTCGACCACCACCTGCTGAAGATACAATTTTTGTATTGCATTTAACACTATCTCCCTCTCTAGGGGGGAAGACGGTAGGGCCGATTTGAAAAACCGGCGAGGAGGCACCTCTTCGAATTCCAGCTTGTAACACTGAGACACAATTTCTATTGCCCAGGGATCCAACCTGGGAGTGAACCCACATGTGGCTGAAATTCCGAAGACGCGCCCCCACTGGCCCCGACTCCGCCAGTGGAGCCCCAGCGTCATGCGGTGGATTTTGCAGAGGCCGGGGAGGACTTCTGTTCCTGGGAACTAGCTGTACTGTGCAGCTTCTTTCCTCTGCCCCTCCCTCTGGCAAGAAAGAACGCACCTCGGACTTTCTTGTTTCTTTGTGAACGAAAGGATTGCATTTGATAATGCGGTGCTCTCTTAGGCTGTGAGGGAACATAAGGCAAAAAATTTGACTTCCCAGCCGTAGCTGTGGAGACCAGGTCCGAGAGACCTTCACCGAACAATTACTCACCCCTGTAAGGTAAAACCTCCATATGCCGTTTTGAGTCGGCATTACCTGTCCACAGGACCCTTCTGGCAGAAATCGACATAGCGTTTATTCTAGAACCCAGCAGACTAATGTCTCTTTGAGCATCTCTCATATAAAGGACAGCGTCTTTAATATGCCCCAGGGTCAATAAAACAGTATCCCTATCTAGGGTATCAAACTCCTCTGATAAGGTATCAGTCCATGCCGCTACTGCACTACAGACCCAGGCCGACGCGATTGCCGGTCTGAGCAAGGTACCTGAATGTGTATAAAAGGACTTCAGGGTACCCTCCTGTTTGCGATCAGCAGCATCCTTGAGGGTAGCCGTATCCTGGGACGGCAGGGCTACCTTTTTGGATAAGCGTGTTAAAGCTTTGTCCACCCTAGGGGAGGATTCCCATCGTAACCTGTCCGTTGGCGGGAAAGGATACGCCATAAGAATCCGTTTGGAAATCTGCAGTTTTTTATCTGGAGATTCCCAAGCTTTTTCACATAACTCATTCAGTTCGTGTGAGGGGGGAAAAGTTACCTCAGGTTTCTTTCCCTTATACATATAAACCCTTGTGTCAGGGACAGGGGTTTCCTCTGTGATGTGCAAAACCTCCTTAATTGCTATAATCATATATCGGAGTGATTTAGCCAACTTTGGCTGTAACTTTGCATCATCGTAATCGACACTGGAGTCCGAATCCATGTCGGTATCTGTGTCAACAATTTGGGATAGTGGGCGCTTATGAGACCCCGACGGTCCCTGCGACATAGGATCAGGCACGGGTTGAGACCCTGACTGTCCCAATGCATCAGCCTTGTCTAATCTTTTATGCAAGGAATTTACATTATCATTTAAAACCTTCCACATATCCATCCAATCAGGTGTCGGCGCCGTCGGCGGAGACACCAAATTCATTTGCTCCCGCTCCTCTCCCACATAGCCTTCCACATCAGACATGTCGACACAAGCGTACCGACACACCACACACACAGGAATGTCCTTTTTGAAGACAGTTCCCCCACGAGGCCCTTTGGAGAGACAGAGAGAGAGTATGACTATATAACCCAGGAATAAAACAGTAACTTAATGTTAACCCAGTAGCTGCTGATTATATACTTTTTTGCGCCTAATTATGTGCCCCCCCTCTCTTTTCAACCCTCTTCTACCGTGTATTAGCAGGGGAGAGCCTGGGGAGCTTCCTCTCAGCGTGCTGTGGAGAAAAAATGGCGCTGGTGAGTGCTGAGGGAGAAGCCCCGCCCCCTCGGTGGCGGGCTTCTGTCTCGCTTAAATTTTATTTCTTTGGCGGGGGCTCATACATATATACAGTGCCCAGCTGTATATATGTGTTCATTTGCCAGAATGAGGTCCCAAATGCTGCCCAGGGCGCCCCCCCCCCCCTGCGCCCTGCACCCTAACAGTGACCGAAGTATGTGTAGGTGTGTGGAGCAATGGCACACAGCTGCAGTGCTGTGCGTTACCTCCAGTGAAGATCACGAAGTCTTCTGCCGCCTGTGAAGTCTTCCTGCTTCTCATACTCACCCGGCTTCAGTCTTCCGACTCTGCGAGGGGGACGGCGGTGCGGCTCTGGGAAGGACGGCGAGGGTGAGATCCTGCGTACCGATCCCTCTGGAGCTAATGGTGTCCAGTAGCCTAAGAAGCAAGACGTAGCTTCAGAGAGTAGGGCTGCTTCTCTCCCCTCAGTCCCACGATGCAGGGAGTCTGTTGCCAGCAGAGCTCCCTGAAAATAAAAAACCTAACAAAAAACTTTCTATCAGCAAACTCAGGAGAGCTCACTGAAAAGCACCCAGCTCCTCTGGGCACAGAATCAAACTGAGGTCTGGAGGAGGGGCATAGAGGGAGGAGCCAGTGCACACCAGGAACTAAATTCTTTCTTAAAGTGCCCATGTCTCCTGCGGAGCCCGTCTCTTTCCATGGTCCTTACGGAGTCCCCAGCATCCTCTAGGACGTTAGAGAAACTCCTAAGAGCTCACCTAGCTGTGACCGGCTCCTCCGGGCACATTTTCTAAACTGAGTCTTGTAGGAGGGGCATAGAGGGAGAGGCCAGTGGCTCCCAAAGGACCCGTCTATACCCCATGGTACTAAATGGACCCCAGCATCCTCTAGGACGTAAGAGAAAATAAGATGCATTTTCTGCAAGAAAAAGGTGCCCATCGTTAGCAGAGTTGGACGGGAGCTGCATGACATATGGCAAGATGTGTGAGGACAGATCTGTATCCAAGCAGAGACAGAGGTCACAGTGGGTCTAATTCAGACCTGATTGGTGCTGTGCGTTTTCGATCAGGTCTGAACTGCGCATGCGCCGGCACAATAGTGCGCCAGCACATGCCAGACAGCCGATGGCCATCTCAGCCCTGGCCATCTCAATCAGGCAGAGGCGGTCGCTGGGCGGGCCGGCGGCGTTTGGGCGCCGTGTAGGGGGTGCGGTCCGGGCGGGTGGGCCTCACAGCGACGAGTAGCTCCTGCCAGCAGGCAGGGAGCTACGCCTAAAGTACAAAAGCATCACAGCTGTGTGATGCTTTTGTACTGGTGCGGGGGGGTCGGGCCTGACATGCGGGGTGATCGCAGATGTGCTAAATTTAGCACATCTACGACCAGGTCTGAATAAGGCCAATTGTTAGCAGCCGTGTGAGTGCTGTATGTGAGTAGGTTCATTATGCAATAATGTTCGGCATATGTGTAATGGGCATTGTGTGTGTGTCAATGCATTAATAATGTGCGACATATGTGTAAGGGGCATTATGTGTGACATTATGTGTATAAGGACATTAATAAAGGTTGGCATAATGTGCAAGATGCATTATGATTATAAGGACATTAATAATGTGTGTCATATGTGTAAGGGGCATTACTGTGTGGTATTATGTGTACAAAGCCATTACTAGTGTGTGGCATTATGTGTATAAGGTGCTCTACTATGTGGCGTAACATATAGAAAGGGGACTACTGTGTGGTGTAATGTGAATAAGGAGCAATTCAGTGTGATGCATTGTAATGTGAATAAGGGGCACTACTGTGAGGAGTAACATATATAAGGTAAAGTGGTGCTACTGTGTGATGTAACGTGAATAAGGGACACTATCACATGATATAATGTGAATAAAGTTGCACTACTTTGTGGTGTAATTTGAATTGGGGGTACTATTCTGTGGCCATGCCTCTTCCCAAAAGAACATGCACCTTTTAGGGCTGTGCACCAAAAAGAGGCCTGCTATGACTGAGGGGTGATGGTGATGGGAAAGGGGTGCAGGGTCAGAGGCGGAACTAGCAGCGGTATTAGGGGGCACAAGCTAAAATCTTGCCTAGGGCATCATATTGATTAGGGCCAGCTCTGTGACCACACCAGTAGCTGGCCAGTACCTTGGTAATCTCATCACTCTTTCCTTCCAGGCGGCCAGGATAATCCCCTCCCTTATTACACAGCCTCGGGGAGAAACTGATAATATACGATATAGTTTAATAATATGCAGTCCCATCCTGTGGCACTCTCAGTCTCTGAGGAAAACTGCTGACAGTCTGAGAGTTTAATAGCAAACAGTTCCCAGTGTGCATATTATTATAGTTCAATATTCGGTAACAGTACAAAGTCTTTGCCTTGTAATATGAGTCACTGTATATCTAAAGTGAGATCAACGATCTCTCTACTTTATATAAGGAGTAGGTGTACTTAGGGTTATACTTCACAACGACTCTTACGAGAGGGTGCTGGCTAAGTTACACTCTGACTGATGGGTGGATCATAACAATGAGAGTAGCCCGTCTCTGGGACATTTACAACTAGCCATCAAAGTATACGGTGATTGAAATGCCAGTGTAAGTGGGATAGAGCTAGCTGCGAACACTGAGTCAAAGAAAACAGGACCACTCCCCCAGCTCTCTTGATAAGGCACTGTTGTTAATACCTCCCTTGTCTCACCACCTGGAGCTCCGGTTCTGCCTCAGGATAGCTCCGCGATGCCAGTATGCATCCGCCACTCCTTCTACATCGCTGCCTCTCTCCCCGTACCGCCTGCTGTCTCCTTGCCATCCGCGCACTCTCCGTCTCCTCCTATGCTCCCGATCCATCTTCCCCTCGTGCTGCCAACCGCTCCTCCATTAGGGGGTCCAGCAGGAGCCTAGAAGCTTCCCTACAGCCCTTACACACCTCCCCACATGAAGTGCTGGCACCTGCACAATCACCAGCGCCACCTGCCACTCATATGCCCATCATAACATATTTATAAATAACTTTTTGCGTATTTAAACCTAGATTGGCTCTACCAGATTAGACCTGTTCACAATATATATCATATATCACAATAATAATATACATTCTTTGCCTTAATGTATCAATGGTATCAATGGGCTACATATAGCACCCCTGCAAATACTCCAAGGCAGCCCAATCTGGCAACCACTGCTCTAGGGGATGTTAATAGAATAACTAAGTGTTGAATGAAGCTGCCTATTGCAGATACTGTATGCCTGATCCCCTGGAAAGGTTTTGCAGGAAAAAGTACCCAGGAGAGCTGCAGGTATTGCTGATAGAGGGGAAGAGGAGCCACCAAAGGATACAGAGCTTTACTGATAATGGGGAATTGGAGTTTCCTTTGCATAAAAGACCCAACCAGCCATTAAAGCGGGGTCACTGTTGGAGCAGTGTGACTAGAGGAGCCATTCCTATAGGAGAGGGCATTAGGAGTGGGCTGTAGGCAGCTGAGAGTAGGAATAGCCATTGACCATCGATGATTTGAAATCATCGATGGGCTATGACCAGTGGTAACTACTTTTACCATCAATGGGGGAAGAACCAGATGGTTTCCTACCATCGATGATACAGAGCTATCGAATATATATTTTTTCTCCAGGGTGTTGGTACAGTCTTAGACTGGCCATACACCTAAAGATTTATTGGTAACTATAAGAGGGTCCGAGTTTTCTGGAGGTGCGGAATTTCAGCGGAGAATGCCTGTATTTTTAAAGCAGCAATCATTTTCAAAGCACAACCAACCTGGTTTAGCCTTAAATTATTTCTGCTTTAAAAATATGGGCATTCTCAGCCAAAATCCTGCACCTCCGGCAAACTTGGACAATATTACATTAAACCAGTATTGTCCAACCTGGCTGGTTGGAATTACAATCTGGTAAAGTATGGGGGCAAATGACAATTGACCATTTGCTTCAAAATGCCAGAAAACTGACAAAAATGGTCAATCAGATAGATAGGTTGAATCAAATGGATTTAACCAATTTGTTTGATTGACCACATTTGTCAGTGTTTGGGTGCAAATAGTCAATTATCATTTGCTCCCATTCATTACCAGATTTTAATTCCAACCAACCAGATTGGACAATACATCTTTAGGTGTATGGCCAGCTAAAAGCCTAAGGGTTGAAACCTATATTTACAATGCCAAAAAGATGTATTCAATATGGAAAAGGAAAAACACTGTAATTTGTGTTTAAGCAGATGATGTTTGACGCTTATTGTGACTTGGATGAAACTCTAATCACATTTTATGTCCTATTAATCTAGAAATCAAGTAATTCCAAAGGGTTGAGCAGGCTGGACTGCACACCCTAATTTTAAACAGAATAAGAGGTGCTATCATGCTGAGACTTGTAGTGTCATGCAGGTGAAAGAAAATCCAGGTGCACACTATAAGCACTATGAATACTGACAGTCAAGACAATTATGATATACTCTACAATTAATATGCCGTAGAGACGTAACTGTGGTAGGATGACACCCAGTGCACTAGAGAAACTCCCTGCACACACCTTTGGCGTGCACACCCAAAAAGGGGGCATGGCCTTGTTGCAAACTCAATTGTTAATCACTCTGGGGGCATTCCCAGCATTCCCGGAGGTGCTGGGCTGCCCCAGAGACATTGACTGCACTATACTCCTGCCACAGTGACGGGAGCTGGGAGCTGCATGATAATGTCATAGTGCAGCACCTGGCTCCCAGTCACTGCGGAAGAGCTGGCATTTTGTGTCACATCTGGGTGTGGACCGCAACCTCTCAGTGATGCCAGTGAGTATAAATGAGGTTCTTGGCACATTTGGCCAAAAATACATGTCCATCTACCACATCAAGATGAACCCAATAAAATGGATCCCTAACATACCTAATACTAATTTATGTTGTCAAATTATCCAGAATTTACCATGACAGTGCCCATTCTTACATGAAGACAGCAATGTTGGAATCTGTACCGATTAATATCACATAATGGCAGATGGAAGGTGTGCTAGTACCAGGCAGAAGGGGTCTCTACCTTAAAGTATACTTTATAGACACAAATACAGAGGAAAAAAGGGAAATCGGCATCATGCAGCTATCCAAAGTGTGTATCTCCACTTCCACTCAGCGTTCTGCTGCATAGACTGAACACCAGAGTTTACTCCAAAACACCAGTATGGGCACAGCCATGTTGGAATCAGTCACCTGACTTTCCTCAGGGGCTCCTAGATCAGCTGATCGCAGCTACCAATGAGTGAACTTTCAGTGCTATAAAGGGAACTTCCCGACTAGCCTTAGTTGCCAGTATAATGTTGCTTCTCCTAAAGTCACAGCTCAGTGCTAAGCTCCCTGGTACTTTGTATCTACATGATTTTAGTCCATCCAATCCAGATACACTGCGGTTACTTCAAGTCTCTGCTCTGTTCTGCACCAGCTTCTAGTATCTGTCTGGTTACTAAGGGACTTGTCCCTAGCAACACTTATCTGGCTCCAGTCACCAATCCAGTTCCGGTCCGGTCACCAATCTGATTTCAGTCTGGTCACCTATCCTGTTCCAGTCCGGGCACCTATCCTGTTCCAGTCAAGTCACCAATCCAGTTCCAGTCTGCTTCCACTCTAGTCATTATCCGATTCCAGTTCATCCACTGTTCTAGTTCCTACATAATAAAGTTATTATTTATTCTATCTAGTCACGCCTTTGGGTGCACCTTTACCAGAGCATCTCCATTACACTCCAAGACCACTATTCAGTAGTCTCTACAGCTCTCTACTAGCTTGCCAGCTACACGAGCAAGAGCTGGATCAAGCCTCCCAGCTTCTTCCGTACCTCATCACTGTCAGCTCCAGCCACTCACACCTTCCCCATCCAGACCTCAGGCTAGTGAGGTCTCAGGGAGTGAGACTCCTTCTACCTGTCACAGGCCAAACACGTGCTAAGAACCTTAATTATACTTCATGTAAGTTATAGAGTGTATTATAATTGTTTTGACTATCAATATTCTTAGTGATTAGCGTGTGCAATTCCAAAAGATTCACATACTTTTCCTTGCCTCTGTATACATAGAATAAAATCACTTTATTTACTAAACTCTCAAATTCCCACCAGTCCTGGAGCTGCATATCCCACAATACAAAGCAGAACGTACTTAATTTCTGTGTCTGGGACAGACAGTCTGAGGAGACTCAGCTGCTGCCACAGAGATCATGGTGACCTGATTCATTCTCTCAGTGACAAAGCCGTCCACTTATCCTAACACTGGGATGTTTCCTGAATCTGTCAGTGACACAAGACGTTTAAATGTAACAAATAGTTTTGACAAATTTACAGACCGATAGTAGTCTAAAAAAACAAACTATGAATGCTATTTTTTTAGACAAAAGAAATTTATAAGTCCTATTGAGGATACTGTAAAGATTTCAGAAGGGAAATAAAGACCTATCTTCGGGGCCAGCAACAGAAATCTTGGGGCCCGGTAGACCGATATCTATGTGGCCCCCTTCCCCCCCCAGGCCCAACTTGCCCCCTGACCCACACATCCGACGCACACTCCAGCCATCACCCCCCATTACACATAGTTAATGGCTGACCTGTGACAGTGTGACACCTCCCATGGGCGCAGTGTGACACAAAGACGCACCCTCCCCCAGCAGCCGCAATGTGCACCACAAACAACTACTTTTTGCATCATACCTCCCAGTAGAACTGACTTTGTGTGATCTATGGCCCCCATTTTTCATGTCACACATAAACAGAAAATGAGTTTTAAACACAGCACTACAACTAATTGAAAAATGAGGGGACACAGCTACTCACTGTGCAAGTAAAAAACATGGCACTGACAGTGGGTGTCGTACGGTATGCCGGCGCTCGGGCTCCCGGCGACCAGCATACCGGCGCCGGGAGCCTGACCGCCGGCATACCGACAGCGTGGCGAGCGCAAAGGAGCCCCTTGCGGGCTCGCTGCGCTCGCCACGCTGCGCTCGCCACGCTGCGGGCACGGTGGCGCGCCACACTATTTTATTCTCCCTCCAGGGGAGTCGTGGACCCCCACGAGGGAGAATAGTTGTCGGTATCCCGGGTGTCGGGATTCCGGCGCCGGTATACTGTGCGCCAGTATCCCGACATTCGGCATACAAAAGACCACCCCTGACAGTGACTCACCACCAAAACACAATCCTGTCCCACAGCAGCACAAGCTTTTCCTGTCCGGTCTTTAAGGCCGCTGCTGTGCTGCGCTCTTTCTCCTCGACTAGTCTGCCCACAGCCTGCCTGTTCCTCAAAGGGAGATGCGACGCCACAGCAGGCAGGGACAAACAGGGAAGGGCGGGTGGGCGGTGCCGAGCATAGCGTTGCATGTCACGTCACAAGTCAGACACCGGGACCCAGGGGGTTACGGCCGCCGACAGAGGCCGCCGATGTACTCTTAAACATATTTTTACATGTGATACATACATGGCCAGGCCGATGCGACGGCAGCTCCGCCCGCATAATATGTTTTTACTGTCAATGTAAAATTATTATTACATTATGCTGCTAGTGTGCCCCTCTACACCTTGGGGCCCCTCAAAGCCTCAGGGCCCGGTATGGGGGTACCTTTATAATGAAGACAGTCCCTGGGTAGTTGTGGATCACAGTAGGTAAATATAACAAGATAAGGAGAACTCTGGATATGGCATAGTTTTAACCTGAATATACAATAAACCGTTGTCTAGCTCCCCACCCCCGAGCTATGATTCCATACTGTATGTCACCATTTAAGAAGCAGCTCAACTAAAATCCATTAGCTATATTATGTGCATTATAAAACACCTCCATAAGACCCATTATACCTTAGCAGGAATGCGGAAGTCCTCATATTCCTTCAGCAGACCTTGAGTTTCTTGCAGATTATCCCCGGTAGTGGTGTGCACAGATAAAAAATGCTCCCCGGCCTCCTGAATCCAGTCTAATGCCTGCAAGAAAATCAAGTATATAGTGACGAATAAGGCAATCACTAAAACAGAGCTTTTGTCGACTTAAATAAAGTAACCGTTAATCACCCTAAAGCTGTAAAAAAATTGAAATTTTTAATTTATGTTAAATCCTTTCCTTCGATTCCATGAATGACAGATAAAACTCAGGTTCCTACCCCTATGTGCCCCATTTATCTGGCTCTTAATACAGTTTTTAATAAAAGCCCAAGAGGAGCGAGGGGAAGGGGAGGGGGGGGGGGGGGGGGGAAGCTGTGTTGGACTGGGTATGAAAGGTCCACCGGGAGAATGCAGAGGCCCATGCTTACGGGTGTGGGCAGGCAAAACAGAGACTTAGTTAACAATTAGAGATTTAATGGCATACACATACACACACACACACACACACACACACACACACACACACACACACATATATATATATATGTATATATTTATTAATTAAATACTGCTACTCCATGCATCATGATGTACCGGATTAACAACAGTAATGCAGTGTAGAAAATACACCATAGTCCTGTGTAGTATAATGTAACATGTATATTATATATTTCAAGTGCTTAGTCTGGAACCTGGTCCCTAGAGGAGAGGGTGGGCCCTAAGGCAGTGGGGCCCACCTCGGGTTTCCTATGTAACCCTGTTGGGCCAGTCCGGTCCTGGTGGGTGGCAGGTTGCACATTGTTCCCCATGGAATCGGAAAACATTTAAGTCTTCCAGGTCAGAAATTTAGGGGTAAATTTTCTAAGGTGGGAGTTTTTTTTAGAACTGGTGATGTCACAACCAATCAGATTCTATTATCTTCTAGAAGCAGCTAGATAAATGTTAAGTAGAATCTCATTGGTTGCTATGGGAAACATCACCAGTTCTAAAAAAACTTCCCACCTTAGTAAATTTACCCCTTATAGTCCATAGAGTCCATCAACTCCCCCTACCCTCTTGTTCTGAACAGACGACTATACTTTGGTGAAATCCCTTGCCGCTGTTGACAGTCTAAATGGAAGGGCCCTGAACTAGACTGTACAACAAACCAGAGAAGGAACTGGTGTCATTCACAGATTGGGATGTCCAGATAGACATCTTTTTTTTTTCTCCAAAAGTTTATTGACAGGCAGAGCCGGCCCTAACCAATATGATGCCCTAGGCAAGATTTTGGCTGGTGCCCCCTAGCACCACCGCTAGTTCTGCCTCTGACCCTACAACCCTTTCCCAGCACCATCACCCCCAACCATAGCAGTCCTTTTTTTTTCTTCTTCTGCCCCCTGTTATTTAAATAAGAACAGCGTGCACATTTGGCGCACAGCCCAAAAAGGTATGTGTTTTTGCTGGCAAGTGGCATGCCCACACAATAGTACCCCCAATTCAAATTATGCCTCACAGTAGTGCAACTTTATTCACAATTTATCATGCGATAGTGTCCCTTATTCACATTACATCACATAGTAGTACCCCTTTTCCTTATATACATTACTCCTCACAGTAGTGCCCCTCATTCACATAACATCATACTGAATTGCTCCTTATTCACATTACAACACACAATATTTCTCTTTATTCTCATTACACCACACCATATTGTTCCTTATTCACATTACACCACACCATATTGCTCTTTATTCACATTAGACCACACAGTAGTGCCCTTTCTATACGTTACACCACACAGTAGAGCACATTATACACATAATGCCACACATTGGTAATGTATTTATACACATAATACCACACAGTAATGCCCCTTACACAAATTACACACATTATTAATGTCCTTATAAACATAATGCACCTTACACGTTATGCCAACCCTTATTAATGCCCTTATAAACATAATTTCCCTTACACATATGCCGCACATTGTTAATGCCCTTATACACATAATGATACACATAATGTCCCTTACACATATGCCGCACATTATTAATGCCCTTATACACATAATGATACACATAATGTCCCTTACACATATGCCGCACATTATTAATGCCCTTATACACATAATGACACATATAATTCCTGGCGTGAGTCAACTGGCAGCTCTGCTAATGTCGGGTGCCTATTTCTTATGAAAATGCATATTATTTGCATTGCTATGTGGCTAGGCTGCACAAGCAGCTACTGCTGATTAAAATGATATGCGACATGCCTATATGCTGTGTGCAACTGTGGCTGTATCTGCATACAAAATGCTACACACAGAATATAGGCATGCCGCATATCATTTTAATCAGCAGAAGCTGCTTGTGCCCCTAGGCATACCAGATGCCCTAGGCAATTGCCTAGTTTGCCTATGCCTAGGGCCGGCCCTGTTGACAGGCAAAAGCAATACAATCAATACACATATACTGCACAAATATACAGAACAGAAACGGAGTTGTCTTGTAGATTATTACAGCAATCAATCAAGGGAAGAAACAGTACAACATAAGAAAGTCAAGAGCATGAACAGGGTAAAACATAAGGTGTAGGACACAGATATAATATGTTCAGAGTACAGATATGGGAGGAGAAATGATAACCCTATCGAGGGGCAAGTTAGAACGGAACACCAGAGTCTAACACTGTCCGACTGTACCAATCAGTGTTTTGAAAACATTTCCGTAAAGCCTCTTTTAGTGACGGGGGTAGTGTACGAACGTATGGGAGCCATGCGTCAAAATGTTTCTCCGTCAGTTTTTCTTTGTGAAGTGTGGTGTTGGTCCAATCTAAGTGAAATAAAAATGAAATTCTGGGGTAGAGTAGTGCAATGGGTATGGGACCTGGGGAGATCCATTGGGAGAGTATAGCTTTTTTTAGCTGCTGCAGCCAGTTTGCCAAGTAAAGTACGATTACCTTTAGATAACATAGGAATGGAGGTCTTGTGGTAAATACCCCGAAATGCTCAGGTTTTAGTAATAGCGAACTGAATTTTCAATTAATTTGATATATACAGTTGTAGTGCCTGCCAGAGGGCCTGTACTTTCGGACAAGACCAGTAGCAATGAACTATGTCTGCTTCCGGCATGACGCATTTAAAACAATTAGAAATTGGGGCATCCCCCAGATAGACATCTTTAAAGTCCATGGACGTCATGGATTATCCTTCACATGGTTTTGATTACAGTCCTCAGTGATTTAAAGTAAGAATGGGTTGGACTTGTTTGACTTCTGTACCAGAATAAATTAGAATACATTCTGAACCATCTCTGGTTTATTGAGACATACAGTAGATTATAACCACCAAGGAGAGCAAAGTATGGTTAGCTCTGTTTATAGCCATATGCTTTGCACGGTCCAGTGGCAAAGAACTACTTTGGGGGAGACCTCAAAAGATCTATTATATATGCCATCATCTCAATTTCCCTCACCCAAATGTATGAAGTGATTAAAGGCAACTGAAGCAGAGAAAATGGACTCCCCAACAATCTGCCCCTCATGTTGATGGTTTGTTTGCTGGTCTGAGAGATGGACTATGAGCTGCCACAGAATGGTTACCTTTTGATCGACTTCCACTGGAAGCTGGAGTTTGACCTCATAAAATTACCTTCTTGCCTTACCAGGATGGGTAAAGAATGAAAGGAGGGGCCAGAGGTCTGGGAGCGGAAGAAGGTAGAAAATAACTGTTAATCTTGTAGCCAAGGATATCATTTAATCCTGCTCACAGCTAAACAAATTCTCCTTCATTAATGGAAGAGACCGCAAAAGATTTTTAGATTTTGAGCAACCAGCGCGCACTACATGTCACGCTTGGCGTAAGTTGGGGTTCCGACAACCGAGTTTTGGCTGAAGGGTCAGCTACCTGTGAGGAGGGTAAACGAGGTGGCTGAATGTAATCCATCCTCATGGAGTGGAAGCCTAACTAAGTGTTAACGTTTGCCGGAGGGCGTAAAGAAAAGGACGACTTCGTAGAAAGATAACTGTAGTTTTAATGAATGATCAGGCTGTACACGAATATTGGAGCAATTGAAGAAACTGGAAGAATTAGAGTCTATGGTTAAATGACTTGAAGAGTGAAGCTGAAGAACTCCAGTAAAGAAGAACTGAAGACTGTGTTTTATGATTAAAAGACGAGGCTGAAGAACTTGGACTTTGAAGAAAGGAAGACTGTGGTTTGTAATTGAAAGACGAGGCTGAAGAACTTGGACTTTGAAGAAATGAGGACAGTGGTTTGTGATTGAAAGACGAGGCTGAAGAACTTGGACTTTGAAGAAATGAGGACTGTGGTTTGTGATTGAAAGGCGAGGCTGAAGAACTTGGACTTTGAAGAAATGAAGACATCTGCGGGAACCACCGTTAGCACCTGGAGCTCCTCTACGACCTGGGACCCCGTGAGCGCTTCCACGAGTGGCAACGGACTTAGACAGCAGGACTGCAGCAGCGTTTAGGTAACCGATGGATGAGAGCAACCAGGACCTGGGAACCAGAAGTAACCTGGGAGCACAGAGCTGAAGAACCTTTCACAAGGAGGTAACATGAAGCACTGGCACTCTCCCTCTGAGCCAGCCCCCTTTTGTAAGGGAGAACACGCAGGATTGGCACAGATTGGGAACTTCATTGGTAATACTCTGGTCTCCAACATGGCTGCCCCCAGCACAGGAGACATACTTAGCTGTTAGCACACAGCTTTAGCCAGCTTCTGTCTCTAACACACTATACTGTGTCACCACTAGAGGACCTTACCGCAGCGATCCCCGCCGCAGCGCCCGTTTTTGCAGACCCTCGGCCCTTGGCAGCCGCACATCCGTCCAGAAGGACCCGCCGCCAGGAGTTCCCTGCCGCCGCAGCCGCGCCAACCAGCGGGACGGTAACCCGCAGGAGTACCCGCCGGAGGTAAGGCTCCGGAGCCTGACACCGAGTATGCTAACTACTGAACCTGATGAGGGTCGACTGTTGCTGAAATGCACCGGATCATACAAATGCGGCCAGTGAAATATTTGTAAGTATCTACACCCTGTCAGGAGAACTTTCACGAATGCAGAGAAAAAGAGTAGTACAAAATAAAAGACTTTATAAGCTGCAACACCCAATCTTTTATTTATATATTGGAATGTGACTGTGGAAAACAATAGGTTGGGAAAACCAAGAGACCACTTAAGATGAGGATACAAGAACACGTTCGTAATATCAAAAATAAGGTGGAAAATCACGCTGTGTCTAAACATTTCAATGTGGCACACAATTCCAATCCTGACTTTTAAAGCTATTGAACTGATAAAACTGGGAGAGAGGAGGCGACCTAGCCAACAAACTTTCACGCCGTGAAATGTTCTGGATTTTTCAATTATGGACCCTGCATCCTATGGGGTTCAATGACAACTATGAAATCGCCCCTTTTCTATGAAAAACGTATCTGCCGAAGGATTTCTCACTTATCGAAACCTTTAGTTTAGCACCCTGGTCTCCACCAAAATGGGCGCCGTATTGAATTCAACATAAATTACTTTTAGAAAATGCAATGTATAACACAGCGCCACCGATGTCTGGGCTGAACGAACGTCCACCTCCTCCGGAGATGACAGCGGGCGCATGCGCTGTAGGACCCCGGAAGTGGGGCTGAAGTACTGAGCATGCGCACAGAGGGCGCGAGTACACCGGAAGTGTGGCGGAAATACCGCTCCTGTTCATTCTAAGATGATTTCTTGTATTTTATAAGTATTTGGAACACTAGTTTTTAATCCAGATATTATTATTACTGTCTATTGTAGATATTGGTTATTTTAATCGTAATACTAACTCCAGTAACAATGGGCTCAATTTCTAGGCAGGATATGATGTCATAATTAAGTGTTGATCAGTACTAGTATAAATAGATGTCCAGACCCACTTTGCCTTTACCCCTTGATGAAGTCTGTGAGACGAAACACGTTGGGCAATCTGTACTGACCTCTAATCCAGATAAAATACTTACCTCTTTTTAAAATATCCTGCACTTTACTTATATATTTATTTATTTATTATTCTTGTGTATGTGCTTTTTATCCCAATTTTTTTAAAGAGAATTTGTATATCAATGTGACATTTATAGTATTGTTAAATAAATTGCTTTTCATATTTTTACACTGGGTATATCACTGTATTATAGAAACCATTAGTCGCTTGTACCCCCCCATCCTTTTTTCGGTAGGATCATTTGTTTCAGGGATTTACCATCCCTGTATCCTTGGGGGCCAGCAGACGCCCTATATTTTGGGGAGTGTCGATAACTTTTACATTGTCAAAATCCTCTGAGACTGTTGTGGCGTAGTATTATTCCTTTGTCCTATATGTATATATATATATATATATATATACACACACACACACACACACACTTTTTTTTAATTGAAGATATATTTATTTTTTTATTTATTAACAGTTTCTTATATAGCGCAACAAATTCCCTTGTGCTTTACAATTTCTATATATACACGATCGAGTCACATTATTATGTCCACCGCCTACATTTGACGTTCGACGATCAGGTCACATTATTATGACCACCTCCTAAACTTGACATCAGCAGCACGTAGCCCATGAAGTATGTCATGTGTTGTGCGCTGACTTGGTGGGTATATAAGGTGTGTGATAGGCCATCTGCACACATATCACTTGTTGCTGTCGTGGGTAAAAGGAGCGATTTATCAGAGCTGCAAAAAAAGGGATGATTATCGGCTTTCGGACCAAGGGTGACAGTATTTCTGTTCGCGTGCTGCTGTTGTGAAGATGTACTGTGACTGGACAATGGAAACTTCCTAGCACCACTTGTCATTGATGTGAGAGGTGAACATCTGTTACGAAGGTTTCTGAGGGGCAACCGACATGCTACAGTGGAGAAGCTCACCATCAAAATTAACCTGGGATCTACCAGACATGCGTCTAAAATGACAGTTCAGCCCGCTTAACTGGTGTCCGTGCTGCACGCTGCGTTTACTCTGGCTATTAGCTGGTGACATTTCCAAAACTTTAAGGCAGGCGTGGAAAAGATGCTGCAAAGTAAGAATGCTTTCAAAAATATATGTGTTAATAGTTTATTTTTCTCAATTAACAAAATGCAAAGTGAATGAGAAGAAGAAAATCAAATTTTTTTGTGTGACTTCCCTTTTGTCAGGATATGGAGCCTTACCTCCGACGGGTGTTCCCGGGGGTTGCACTCCCAGTGGAAGGCGCGGCTGCGGCGCCAGGGAGCTGCTGGCGACGAGTCCACTTGGACGGGTGTGCGGCTTCCGAGGGCCGGGGGTCTGGAGAACCGGGTGCTGCGGCAGGGATCGCTGCGGTAAGGTTCCCTAGTGGTGGCAGAGCATTAATGTGTCAGAGACGGGAGCAGGCTAAAGCTGAGTATGTCTCCTGTGCTGGGGGCAGCCATGTTGGAGACCAGAGTATTACCAATGAAGTTCCCATTCTGTGTTCAGCCAATCCTGTGTGTTCTCCCCTTACAAAAGGGGGCTGGCTCAGAGGGAGAGTGCTAGTGCTTCACGTTACATCCTTGTGAAAGGTTCTCCAGCTCTGTGCTCCCAGGTTGCTTCTGGTGCCCAGGTCCTGGTTGCTCTCATCTATCGGTTACCTAACGCTGCTGCAGTCCTGTTGTCTAAGTCCATCGCCACTCGTGGAAGTGCTCACGGGTTCCCAGGTCGTAGAGGAGCTACATGTGCTAACGGCGGTTCCCGCAGACGTCTTCAATCTCAAACCACAGTCTTCACTTCTTCAAAGTCAAAGTTCTTCAGCCTCGTCTTTCAATCACAAACCAGTCTTCACTCCTTCAAAGTCAAAGTTCTTCAGCCTTGTCTTCAATTTCAAATCAGTTTTCACTTCTTCAAAGTTCTTCAGCCTCGTTTTTCAATCACAAACCACAGTCTTCACTTCTTCAAAGTCAAAATTATTCAGCCTCGTCTTTCAATCATAAACCAGAGTCTTTCAGTACTTTAAAACCGGTGTTCTTCAAACAAAGTCTCAGTTCTTCTTTACCGGAGTTCTTCAGCTTCACTCTTCAAGCCATTTAATCATAGACTCTAGTTCTTTCATCCAGTTTCTTCAATTTCTCCAATAATCGTGTACAGCCTGCTATTCATTAAAACTACAGTTATTTCCCTACGGAGTCCTCCTTTTCTTATGTTCTCCTGCCAATGCTAACACTTAGTTAGGCCTCTACCCCATAAGGAGGAATTACATTCAACCACCTTGTTTACTCTCCTCACAGGCAGCTGTCCCTTCAGCCAAAACTCGGTTGTCGGAACCCCAACTTATGCCGAGCGTGACACCTTTGCCTTTAACACAGCATCAATTCTTCTAGGTATACCTCCACAGTTGTTGAAAGAATTCAGCAGGGAGGCTGTTCCAAACATCTTGGAGAACTAATCACAGATCTTCTGAGAACGTAGGCTTGCTCAAATCCTTCTGTTTTTTCATGTCATCCCAGATAGACTCGATGATGTTGAGATCAGGTTCTTTGGGGACCATATCATCACTTACAGGACTCCTTATTCTTCAGTATGCTGAAGATAGTTCTTAATGACATTGGCTGTATGTTTGGAATTATTATCCTGATGCAGAATAAATTTGGAGCCAATTGGACACCTCCCTGATGGTACTGTATGATGTATAAATACCTTGCCATTAAATTGTTGATTCAATAGTGTTCTGATGGTAAGGAGCAGTGACGGAGACTAGAGGGGACACCTACTGGGCACACAGTAGGTCAAACTGCTGCGGTGCTGTATCTGCTGTGCTTTGGCAGAGGAGAGGAGACTGGAGATGCTAGGAATGGACTGTACTATTACAGAATTGCTCTCCAATTGGTTGAATTTGGGGGTAATTCAGATCTGATCAATTTTGCTGCCCTGCGTTCAGATAGTTGCTGCCTACAGTGGGAGTGTATTTTCGCCATGCAAGTGTGCGATGCTACATGTACGCCGAGCTACTAAAATTCTGTGTGTGCAGTCTCTGCGCAGCCCAGGACTAACTCTTCCAGTGCGATAGAATCAGGCTGATTGGGGCCGGAACTGACGTCAGACACCCTCCCTGAAAATGCTTGGGTATGCCTGCGTTTTCCCGAACACTCCCAGTAAACGGTCAGTTACCACTCACAAACGTATTACAGATGTAACCGTATTACAGATGGGTTCACAGTTATCTTGGCTAGTTTGCTGCGCATAGGCACAACATGGTTTATTAACAAACTCTTCTTCTATTGTTCTCAGTTGCAATACAATACAGAAAACAATACAGCAGGGGATTAAGTCATTACAGCAGGGGATTAAGTCCGACTGCCCAGTCTCAGTTAATCCTATTAAAGGTCAATATAAACATGGACCCATCTGTATATGGCAATCAATGCTCTCTGGATTATATAGCGGTAACAGTGTTGTCTCTGTAATATACTAGCCACACCTTCAGCTATACACCGCCTCCCTTCGGTGGGCCCTACCATTGCATTCCCCCTGTGGGCCCTTCAAGCCCTAGTCCGACACTGGCTGCCGCCAGAAGCGGAACTAGCGGGGATGGGGGGGGAGAATAGGTGAAAACCTGATATCAGGCAACCTGAATGGAACGGTTCCCTGCAGCGGCATCCGTGCGCGCTCCTGTGCAGCGGTGTGTCTAGCTGGCAGCTATTGCCCTGCAGACAGGGAAGGAGAGATTACATCCTTCCAGTACTAAGCTGCTGCTCAGCCCTGCATGGAGTTGCTGTCACAGGGTAAAGTGAATCAAGAGAGATGTGATACAGCTCCTAACCTCCTGCTGCTGGATTTACTGGATGCTACTGCTTATAATACTGTATTTCACACTGCTGCATACAGAGGAGAGAGGGGCCTGGGAAGATATTTTCAATGGCGTATTACATATAATTTAGATATAATAACCCCTTGCCCATGAGCACAGAAAGCTCCACAGCTGCAGAGGTCGCTGAAGTGAGCTGGTCTGATCCAGCGGTCCGGAGTCCGGACTGGTATGGTTTTCATCCAAACCCGCTAGCAGAGCCCACCGCAATGAAGGGGCCCAGAGCCAGCAGCGCTATGGCACTATGATCAGTAACTCGGATAACCCAGCAGCAGTAGGCTATAGTAAGATTAACAACCCTTCCGGGTCAAGCTGTGAGAGGGATAAGTGATGTAGCGGTCTTTAGGGAAAGGTAGGAAAAGCGGACATAACATTGGCAGTGGTGTGCAGTCTCAAATATACTTCATGGGGGCTATAAATATGTATTTGTTTGTTTTGTTTATGCACAGCTGACTGGGCACATTCTGGCTATGCATTTATAGATTTTAACTAGTGCTTTTTTACTGACCTCTCACTTACCTTTTACTGACACTATTTGTTTAATTTTGAAAATCTCACTTTTGCTTTTACTGACATCGTTACTGACATAAACGTCACCCTCTGCCTCTCCCAGTCACTCTCTATGTCACCCTCTGCCTCTTCCACTCACCCATAGTCACTCCCAGTCACAGTCTGCCTCTCCCTCTCCCAGTCACCCTCTACCTCTCCCTGTCATTGGTTGCCTCTTGCTGTCACCCTCTGCTTCTTCCTGTCACCCACAGCCTCTCACTGTCACCATCTCCCTGTCGTCTGCTGCCTCTACCCCTCACCCACTGACTCTCACCGTCACCATCTCCCTGTCACCCACTGCCTCTCCCTATCACAATCGCGTGGATGGCATATCCAATGAGGCCACACCCCTTTCTCAGGAGTGTGCACATATCAGTACCACAACTATCCCCACACACCATTCCTTATTGTGGTGTCCCCTTCATTTTCTTCTAAATCCGCCCTTTCACACAACCCTCAGGGATCAGCCATATCATACTGAGCAATGCACTACAAAAGCTATCAGGGATCATTCATATCAGAGTGCACACAACTACCAGTAAGCATTTATATCATGCAGAGCAGTGCACACAACTACCAGTGATCATTCATATCGTGCAGAGCAGTGAGCCCTGCAAACAACACATTTCTAGACATTAACACGTGTTTTGATTACTCAGTATATGAGATTTAATGGGAATATTTTTGTAGGATTTTATTAAATACAATATATTATAACCACATTGAAACATGTGACCTTAAGGCAGCATTCAACCCACTAGAAAGTTAATTCTTTCCTACCTGCTTGGCACTTCTCTCAAAAACCACATACTGTTGGCACTGGTCCAATCGCCTCTTCTTTAGGGTCCAAAAATGCAGTACCCGGTTCTCTCTCTGGAGCAGTTCACTAAGGATGGCTGTGGAACAAGGGAACAGTCTTACAGAGAGACACAGCAAAGACCCCCTTTCAATTCATATCCACTAACACCATAACCATAGCCAGAAGGTGGCAAAGAGCAGTTATTCAAGATAAATCACTTGTAGCACAAAAGGAGTGACACATGCATTAGAGAAGCATATGTTTCCCATACATTTATACACAGGAACTACTTGTAGCAGCTCTGTACAATCAGTCTGATAAATACATACACAGACATTATAAATACATAAACACACATACATGCATTTGTAAACAGCAATATTGTGCAGCAGCTCTATACAATCTATCTGATACCTGTATGAACATATACTTTCTAAATAATATACTATTAGATACAGTAAATGTATATACCTATCAGTCATAACATTAAAAACACTGACAGGTGAAAAGAATAACATTCATTATCTCGTTACAATGGCATCTGTCAAGGGGGCGGGATATATAAGGCAGAAAGTGAGTTCTTACATGGAAGCAGGAAAAATGGTCAAACATAAGAATCTGAGCGACTTTAACAAGAGCCAAATTGTGATGGCTACGTGAGTGGGTGAGACGATCTCCAAAATGGCAGGTCTTGTGGGGTGTTCCAGGTATGCAGTGGTTAGTACCTACCAAACATGGTCCAAAGAAGGACAAACAATAAACCAGTGACAGGGTCATACTGTAGGAACTCAAGGCTCACAGATGCAAGGAGGTAACGAAGGCTAGCCCATACACTCTTATTCTACAGAAGAGATACTGTACCACAAATTACTGAAAACGTTCATGTTGACTATGATAGTAATGTGTCAGAGCACACAGTGCATCGCTGCTTGCTGCATATAGAGGCTGCATAGTCGCACACCTGTCAGAATGCCCATGGTCCATTTCACAATAAAGGGGGCTATTCAGACCTGATCGTAGTTAACCAAAAATCACATGCGCTGCAGCTGCAATGTGCATGCGCGACCCTTAACTATGCGATCGCATCCCATAAGGATGCAATCGCATTGTGATTGATGGGCGAAGAGCGCCTGGGGCTGGCAACACGGCATGTGGAGGGGGGGGGGGGGGGGGAAAGCAGGAAACGCAGGTGCGCAACAGCCGTTTGTGGACGAGCTGATGATTTCGCCTGCGTTTCCTGCGAGTGGAAACATCGCAGCGGTGCACCTGCAAAATGATGATATGGGATGCAAGTTAATGTTTGAATTTCTTACATTGCAAATGGGAATTCCACAATTTATCACTAGTTGATGTTACTATGAGTATATGGTGGTTAACCACGTGTTCACATGCAGGAGCAATCAGTGTCTGTAGCTGAATACTGATGGAAAGTACATCATTGCTCTCTTCCCTAGTCATGATACTCATTTTTGGCATGGTCCCCTTGTTCTCCTCTAATCTCTTCCCCTCTATACATATTCCCCCCCCCCCCCCTCCCCTCTCTATTAATATGAAGACACGCCTGAGGGAGATGGGGTGGTCATTAGTATTATGAGTATATATTCCTTTACTATACCCTATACCTATCTCTATTTCATCCATGGATTGTCCAAATAATTAGTTCTAATAACTGAAAAACACTTGATTATTATATTCATCAGTTTAGGCTTATTCACTTTAGAGTGCTGATCCCCACATAACAGCAGGCCATTTTTACATGGGGTCCCCCAGCTAAATATCCTCCTTTCCTTCTATTTGTCTATTTTACAAATGACTGTTGATGTCATAATTATATGGTAACAGGTTGCTTTAAGTCTAAAGACATCAGGACCCTAGGTAGCTCAAATATATTGAGATTTGTTCTGTATATACCTAGTATTAGTCCCTCAATACTATATATATCCGTCCTCTAGATTCATCCTCATAATTGATTGTATCAAATTAATCTATGGAGTTCGGATTGGATACTTAAATACGTAGAATTAGGTGATTAACATCTCATTGTGGTCTAATAACAAACTTGTACCGTTCGTTACAAAACATGAATACATTTTCTTCACCTTTATAAGATGTGTCATTTTTAGATACCATAAGGTATATGAGGATTCTGGACATCTAACCAATACCGCGATGTTCATTGATGGTTATTAAATAAGATAGCTTTGTCCTCTTTTATAACCTACTAGGGGGTAAAGCACATTGAGTGCAAAATACAATGCACTCTAAAAAACTGTAGTTAATTTGTTTTTTTTATTATGAAATTCAGAAATTTTATTAGAAATATACAAAAGTTGGAAACATTGATAGGATGATGATCATTTGAGGGCAAAGGACGGGGACCTCTTTGGAGGTAATTTTTTGTGCTTTAATGTTTTTTTGTTTGCAATGACAGAGCAAGTAATAGACGGAGGACCTCATGCAAGAAACATACACTCTTGTTGCATTTAACATGTATACCCCATGCTGTATGTATGGTATCCAGACTCTAGGTCGACACTGTCTAGGTTGACACACATTAGGTTGACACCTATTGGCCGACATTGAGTAGGTCGACACAGGAAATATGTCAGCAAGACCATTAGGTCGACATAGACAAGGTCAATATGATTTTTTCACATTTTCTTTTTTAATTTATTTTTCATACTTTACTATCCACGTGGACTACAATTGGAAACGGGAACGGCGGGCGAAGCGAGCCATGCGAAGGGGACACGGCACACTAATTTGGGGTTCCCCATCACTTTACGAAGAAAACAACACCCAAAAAACATTAAAAACTAATGTCGACCTTTTTCATGTCGACCTAATGTCCGTGTCGACCAATAGGTGTCGACCAATAGGTGTCAACCTAATGTATGTTGACGTAGACACTGAGTCTTAGACCTGTTTGTATTGCATAAGGTATTGGTGCTGTTTCCCACTGTTCGGCTTCCAAGATGACACTGCTCTGTTGGAGACTATGTGCTGGGGTCAATGCTGCGGCGTCAGAAGGGAACATGGTCAGTGTGACCGTTAGTGAAGAGGGCTTATAAGGAGTGAGTTGTCACCCAGTACGTCGTGACAATTATACAGGATAATGTCTTGGTTGTTTCATTAAATATATTTAGGCTTCACATTACAAAATGTCCAATTTTATGCAGGCTAATAGATAGAAAACATGATCATTTACATTAACCTAATTGTATTATCTTTTTGAAGTACTAAAAATGGGAAAACCAGCAGCCCAGCATACGAGAGAATATAGACCAGAATGGATCCAGAGAGAAATAAAATTAGAAAGAGGACATTTACATCATAAGCACAGACATAGTGCTGTTGTGTACTTTGGCAAAGCCATGTGAATTGCATGGCAAACATTATTTCTCTGATTTGCCGTATAAAACTGAGTTTTGTTAAATGTTTATTGTTATACTGGCCAGAGTATAATGTATAGTCTTTGAGTAACAGTTATATTTTGTGATATTAGTTATAAAAACATATGCTTATTTTGATAAATATTAGTCATAAACATAACTGGAAAATATGGTACTTAATTTAACGAATCATACTAACATCATTTTATGTAGGACTATTGCTATTGTAAAGGGAAAGGTTGCCATTTACCTAAATTAACAAATTTATAAAAAATGAAAAATAATAATAATACTGAGGTTTTATTATATCATTCATGGCATGTAGTCCTAACTTTTTAAAAATGTGTGAGAAACATTATATCTCTGATTTACCAAGTACAATTGAGTGTATTCTTATTATTCCCAATATGCTTGGGATCCAGACATTCGCATAGCGGCTCTGGAACAAGTTAGAATTACCGACAGAGGTGGAGATCGGTTCACATTGTTGTGCAGAAGGGAGGCCTTCTGGATCTTTCGTCTGAGGACCTTAGAACCATTTGGCCTAAACGAAAATATCGAATTGAACAACATATAGCGCACCCAAGAGAGCAATGATGTAAAAGTACATCATTGCTCTCTTCCCTAGTCATGATACTCATTTTTGGCATGGTCCCCTTGTTCTCCTCTAATCTCTTCCCCTCTATACATATTCCCCCCCCCCCCTCCCCTCTCTATTAATATGAAGACACGCCTGAGGGAGATGGGGTGGTCATTAGTATTATGAGTATATATTCCTTTACTATACCCTATACCTATCTCTATTTCATCCATGGATTGTCCAAATAATTAGTTCTAATAACTGAAAAACACTTGTTTATTATATTCATCAGTTTAGGCTTATTCACTTTAGAGTGCTGATCCCCACATAACAGCAGGCTATTTTTACATGGGGTCCCCCAGCTAAATATCCTCCTTTCCTTCTATTTGTCTATTTTACAAATGACTGTTGATGTCATAATTATATGGTAACAGGTTGCTTTAAGTCTAAAGACATCAGGACCCTAGGTAGCTCAAATATATTGAGATTTGTTCTGTATATACCTAGTATTAGTCCCTCAATATTATATATATCCGTCCTCTAGATTCATCCTCATAATTGATTGTATCAAATTAATCTATGGAGTTCGGATTGGATACTTAAATACGTAGAATTAGGTAATTAACATCTCATTGTGGTCTAATAGGCATTCATTAAATATTCATATATGTGTTTTAGATTGCCTTTCAATATATTATTGAGCCAAAAATCCATATATCATCAGGAACAATGTATGTTGTCCTACTGCTGGTTTTCTTTATAATAACAGTACATTGAAAGGGTTAAAAACAATCAGTTTTTTTGGTAACCAATAAGGAGCCACAAGCTGGTATAAATAGAGACTGCAAACATCTTCAGTCATACCTCTGATGAAACCGCCCACTTTGGAGGCAGAGAAACGCGTCAGCTGACTTATACAACTGTGGAACCCAGTCGGAAGCCCCAAACCCGGAAGCCGCGGAACGCGGCATCACAGCGTCCCCTGCTACCCAGGACTTGCACGTTGGACTCCCTGTCTCTGTCCCCACCCTGGCCCAGTGCTAGCTGACAGCACACTGCACCACCAACAACAGGCCCTGCCAAAGGGAACTGCCGTCGAGCGGTCGGCCACTAAGCCAGCGAGTGGACCAAGCAAGCTATACGGACATGAGACAGACGTGGATTTGGCTCACATGATATCTAGCCACATTACCGAACACTTCGTTTATCAGCTCTTACTGGTGAAGTATTAACAGGCTCCATCAAATACTAACCAGCCTTTCTCTTTCTCAATTTACAATTTGAGCTCATTATGCACTAACCCTTTGTAGC
The DNA here is from genome assembly GCF_028390025.1 of Pseudophryne corroboree. NCBI lineage: Eukaryota > Metazoa > Chordata > Amphibia > Anura > Myobatrachidae > Pseudophryne > Pseudophryne corroboree. Next base: position 248,076,904 of record NC_086450.1, on the reverse strand, counting down.
CATTGACAGCTGGCTTATGCATGCAAGAAAACTAACAGACAATAGGTTTGGTGTTCAAGTACTAGCAAGTTCTGAGGCCCAGGACACAGTCCTTTATTTTTATTCATATGTTTTACTTTTCATTTAATTGTGTATATGTAATGTAAAGGCACTTAGCCATTTAGTGTCTATTTGTTAGAATTATTTTACCAATAAACAAATTTATATATTTATAAAACCAACAGCCGTTGTACTACTGTCCCCTCCGAGCGCCCACATTACTTTTTCTCTCCTTCTGTTAAGCACATAATGCATTTATCTTTCATATACCTTATATACACAGCCTGAAGGTAATTTTAGCCAATATTTTTAATAACTTTGTGCAGTAAACAAAGTGTGTCTACATATACACAATTCATTTATATTTCATAAACACCTTATACACACAGCCTGAAGGTCTTTTAATACAATGTTTTTAATAACTTTGTGTATTAAACAAAGTTTGTTGCGGATGACCTGTTGTTATTCCTCCATGATTACGTTGTGGATATGCCTATCGTGTTGCAGGTGATAGAGAAATTTGGTGGCTTTTCTGGTCTCCGCATAAACTGGTCCAAATCATTTATAATGCCCATTATGGGCTCTCCCCCCCAGGTACCGAGGCTCTCCCTGCCGCTATGCTGGACAGGCCAGTTTAAATACCTTGGGATCCAAGTTACTAATGACCCTTCGGATTTTATACCCTTGAATCTTGACCCACTTGTACAGCTGATTGTATGCAAGTCGAGAGCTTGGTGTAAACTCCCACTGACAATGATGGGTAGGGTTAGCCTTATTAAAATGGTAGTTTTGCCCAAACTATTGTATGTTCTCTCGCAATCCCCTGTGTACATCTTTCTGGCCTTCTTTAGGAAATTAAATAGTATATTAACGTCTCTGATCTGGGCCAATAAAAGGCCTAGAATAAAATTAAATACCCTCACCAGACAAAAAGTTGATGGAGGCTTGGCCTTGCCTCACTTCCAACTATATTACTATGCGGCCCAGATGTCACATATCGGTATTTGGCTCCGAGGAGGGGAGGATGCTGGTTTATAGTGGGCGTTTCTAAGGTGTTACTATCCGGATCTCTCCCCGGCGCAGGTTCTGGTGGGAGGGAGTGCTTCTATATTCTCGCCTCCTATTGTTTTTCAGGCCATGAAGATCTGGCTAGCTTTGAAGGGTCTGCTCGGGTATGATATTATGGACCCGGATACTCCCCTTTGGCACTATACATCGCTCCATGAACTGGGGTCTCTGGAGGGTCAGCCCCAGTGTTTAGTGGTGATCAGCTCCTGCTGGTACCAAACAAAAAATAAGATTTTACTTACCGGTAAATCTATTTCTCGCAGTCCGTAGTGGATGCTGGGTACTCCGTAAGGACCATGGGGAATAGACGGGCTCCGCAGGAGACATGGGCACTTTAAGAAAGAATTTAGATTCTGGTGTGCTCTGGCTCCTCCCTCTATGTCCCTCCTCCAGACCTCAGTTAGAGAAACTGTGCCCGGAAGAGCTGACAGTACAAGGGAAGGATTTTGGAAATCCAGGGCAAGACTCATACCAGCCACACCAATCACACCGTATAACTTTGTGATAAACTTACCCAGTCAACAGTATGAACTACAACAGAGCATCAGTTCAACCCTGATGCAACAATAACATAGCCCTTATTGCAGCAATAACTATATACAAGTATTGCAGAAGAAGTCTGCACTTGGGACGGGCGCCCAGCATCCACTACGGACTACGAGAAATAGATTTACCGGTAAGTAAAATCTTATTTTCTCTAACGTCCTAGTGGATGCTGGGGACTCCGTAAGGACCATGGGGATTATACCAAAGCTCCCAAATGGGCGGGAGAGTGCGGATGACTCTGCAGCACCGAATGAGCAAACACAAGGTCCTCCTCAGCCAGGGTATCAAACTTGTAGAACTTTGCAAAAGTGTTTGAACCTGACCAAGTAGCCGCTCGGCACAGCTGTAATGCCGAGACCCCTTGGGCAGCTGCCCAAGAAGAGCCCACCTTCCTAGTGGAATGGGCCTTAACTGATTTTGGCAGCGGCAATCCAGCCGCAGAATAAGCCTGCTGAATCGTATTACAGATCCAGCGAGCAATAGTTTGCTTTGAAGCAGGAGCACCAAGCTTGTTGGAAGCATACAGGATAAACAAAGATTCTGTTTTCCTGACCCTAGCCGTTCTGGCTACATAAACCTTCAAAGCCCTGACCACATCAAGTAACTCGGAATCCTCCAAGTCAGTAGTAGCCACAGGCACCACAATAGGTTGGTTTATATGAAAGGATGAAACCACTTTTGGCAGAAATTGTGGACAGGTCCGCAATTCTGCTCTATCCGCATGGAAAACCAGATAGGGGCTTTTATGTGACAAAGCCGCTAATTCTGAAACACGCCTAGCCGAAGCCAATGCTAGTAGCATGACCACCTTCCACGTGAGATATTTCAATTCCACCGTTTTGAGTGGTTCAAACCAGTGGGATTTCAGGAAACTCAACACCACGTTAAGATCCCAAGGTGCCACCGGGGGCACAAAAGGGGGCTGAATACGCAGCACTCCCTTCACAAACGTCTGAACTTAAGGTAGAGAAGCCAGCTCTTTTTGAAAGAAAATGGATAGGGCCGAATTCTGGACCTTAATGGAACCCAATTTTAGGCCCAAAGTCACTCTTGACTGTAGGAAGTGAAGAAAACGGCCCAGCTGGAATTCCTCCGTAGGAGTATTCCTGGCCTCACACCAAGCAACATATTTTCGCCATATACGGTGATAATGTTGAGCTGTCACGTCCTTCCTAGCCTTTATCAGCGTAGGAATGACCTCATCTGGAATGCCTTTTTCCGCTAGGATCCGGCGTTCAACCGCCATGCCGTCAAACGCAGCCGCGGTAAGTCTTGGAACAGACAGGGCCCTTGTTGCAACAAGTGCTGTCTTAGAGGAAAAGGCCACGGGTCCTCTGTGAGCATTTCTTGCAGATCCGGATACCAAGTCCTTCTTGGCCAATCCGGAACAATGAGTATTGTTCTCACTCCTCTTTTTCTTATGATTCTCAACACCTTGGGTATGAGAGGAAGAGGAGGAAATACATAGACCGATTGGAACACCCACGATGTCACCAGGGCGTCTACAGCTATCGCCTGAGGGTCTCTTGACCTGGCGCAATACCTCTGTAGTTTCTTGTTGAGGCGGGATGCCATCATGTCCACCTGTGGCAGTTCCCACCGACTTGCAAGCTGTGCGAAGACTTCTTGATGAAGTCCCCACTCCCCCGGGTGGAGGTCGTGCCTGCTGAGGAAGTCTGCTTCCCAGTTGTCTACCTCCAGGATGAACACTGCTGACAGTGCGCTTACATGATTCTCCGCCCAGCAAAGAATTCTGGTGGCTTCCGCCATCGCCACCCTGCTCCTTGTGCCGCCTTGTCGGTTTACATGAGCCACAGCGGTGATGTTGTCTGACTGAATCAGAACAGGTTGACCGCGAAGCAGAGCATCTGCTTGACGTAGGGCGTTGTAAATGGCCCTTAGTTCCAGGATGTTGATGTGAAGGCAAGTCTCCTGACTTGACCACAGACCTTGGAAATTTCTTCCCTGTGTGACTGCTCCCCACCCTCGGAGGCTTGCATCCGTGGTCACCAGGACCCAGTCCTGAATGCCGAATCTGCGGCCCTCGAGAAGGTGAGCACTCTGCAGCCACCACAGGAGAGACACCCTGGTCCTGGGGGATAGGGTGATTAACCGATACATCTGAAGATGTGATCCGGACCATTTGTCCAGTAAGTCCCATTGAAAGGTCCTCGCATGGAACCTGCCGAAGGGAATGGCCTCGTACGATGCGACCATCTTTCCCAGGACTCGAGTGCAGTGATGCACTGACACCTGTTTTGGTTTTAATAGGTCCCTGACCAGTGTCATGAGTTCCTGAACCTTCTCTATCGGGAGATAAACCCTTTTCTGGCCTGTGTCCAGAATCATGCCCAGGAAGGGCAGACGAGTCGTAGGAACCAACTGCGACTTTGGAATATTCAGAATCCAGCCGTGTTGCCGTAACACTTCCAGAGAACGTGCTACGCTGATCAGCAACTGCCCTCTTGACCTCGCTTTTATGAGGAGATCGTCCAAGTATGGGATAATTGTGACCCCTTGCTTCCGCAGGAGTACCATCATTTCCGCCATTACCTTGGTAAATATTCTCGGAGCCGTGGAGAGACCAAACGGCAACGTCTGAAATTGGTAATGACAATCCTGTACCACAAATCTGAGGTACGCCTGATGAGGTGGATAAATGGGGACATGAAGGTATGCATCCTTTATGTCCAGAGACAAAATAAAATCCCCCCCTTCCAGGCTTGCAATGACCGCTCTCAGCGATTCCATCTTGAACCGGAACCTTTTTAGGTACACGTTCAGGGATTTTAAATTCAATATGGGTCTGACCGAACCGTCCGGTTTCGGTACCACAAACATGGTCGAATAATAACCCTTTCCTTGTTGAAGGAGGGGAACCTTGACCACCACCTGTTGAAGATACAATTTGTGAATTGCAGTTAACACTATTTCCCTCTCTAAGGGGGAAGCTGGCAGGGCCGACTTGAGGTATCGGTGAGGGGGCATCTCTTCGAATTCCAGCTTGTATCCCCTGAGACACAACATCTATTGCCCAGGGATCCAACTGTGAGTGAACCCACTTGTGGCTGAAATTTCGGAGACGCGCCCCCACCGGGCCTAGCTCCGCCTGTGGAGCCCCAGCGTCATGCGGTGGATTTAGTGGAAGCCGGGGAGGACTTCTGTTCCTGGGAACTAGCTGTGTTGTGCAGCTTCTTTCCTCTGCCCCTGCCTCTGGCAAGAAAGGACGCACTTCGGACTTTCTTGTTTTTCTGTGATCGAAAGGACTGCATTTGGTAATACGGTGCTTTCTTAGGTTGTGAGGAAACATATGGCAAAAAATTTGACTTCCCAGCCGTAGCTGTGGAGACCAGGTCTGAGAGACCCTCCCCAAACAATTCCTCACCCTTGTAAGGTAAAACCTCCATGTGCCTTTTTGAGTCGGCATCACCTGTCCATTGCCGAGTCCACAGGACCCTTCTGGCAGAAATCGACATAGCATTTATTCTAGAACCTAGTAGGCTAATGTCTCTCTGAGCATCTCTCATATAAAGGACAGCGTCTTTAATATGCCCCAGGGTCATTAATATAGTATCCTTGTCTAAGCTATCAAGTTCCTCAGATAAGGTATCCGTCCATGCTGCTACAGCACTACACACCCAAGCCAACGCGATTGCCGGCCTCAGTAAGGTAGCCGTATCCTGTGACGGCAGGGCTACCTTCTTGGATAAGCGTGTCAAAGCTTTGTCCACCCTAGGGGAGGATTCCGAGCGTAACCTGTCCGTTGGCGGGAAAGGATACGCCATAAGAATCTTTTTGGAAATCTGCAGTTTTTTATCTGGAGATTCCCAAGCCTTTTCACATAACTCATTGAGCTCGTGTGAGGGGGGGAAAAGTTACCTGCGGCTTCTTTTCCCCATACATATGAACCCTCTTGTCAGGGACTGGGGTTTCCTCTGTGATGTGCAACACATCCTCGATAGCTATAATCATATAACGGATGGATTTAGCCAATTTTGGCTGTAACTTTGCATCATCGTAATCGACACTGGAGTCAGAATCCATGTCGGTATCCGTGTCAATAATTTGGGATAGTGGGCGCTTCTGAGACCCTGTCGGTCTCTGCGACATAGGTATGTCAACAACGACAAGGCATGAGTTGGGACCCTGACTGTCCTGAGGTTTCAGCTTTGTCTAACCTTTTATGCAAGGAATTAACATTATCATTTAAAACCTTCCACATATCCATCCAATCAGGTGTCGGTGCCGTCGGCAGAGACACCACATTCATTTGCTCCCGCTCTGCTTCCACATAGCCTTCCTCATCAGACATGTCGACAGAAGCGTACCGACAGACCACACACACAGGGAATGCCCTTTTTGAAGACAGCTCCCACACAAGGCCCTTTGGTGAGACAGAGAGAGAGTATGCCAGCACACACTGTTTTCCGGCTCTGCGAGGGGGACGGCGGCGCGGCTCTGGGATCGGACGACGAGGGTGAGATCCTGTGTACGATCCCTCTGGAGCTAATGGTGTCCAGTAGCCTAAGAAGCAGGACCTATCTTCAGAGAGTAGGGCTGCTTCTCTCCCCTCTGTCCCGCGATGCAGGGAGTCTGTTGCCAGCAGAGCTCCCTGAAAATAAAAAACCTAACAAAATACTTTCTTACAGCAAGCTCAGGAGAGCTCACTGAACAGCACCCAGCTCGTCCGGGCACAGATTCAAACTGAGGTCTGGAGGAGGGACATAGAGGGAGGAGCCAGAGCACAGCAGAATCTAAATTCTTTCTTAAAGTGCCCATGTCTCCGGCGGAGCCCGTCTATTCCCCATGGTCCTTACGGAGTACCCAGCATCCACTAGGACGTTAGAGAAACTGAAAAGCCTGAGTTGTGGGAGGGGTATAGGGGAGAGGGACAGAGTGTATCCTGGGAGACTCAAAGCTTTTGATATTCGGTGCCTGATCCTGGTCTCCACCAAGCATACACCAGTGTTAACCCTGTGGAGACCGTGTACCCCGAAGAAGAAATCTATTTTAGAAATATTAAACATCCTTGAAACTCATGGTATTTCATTTAAATAAATATACCAGCATGATCATATTTAGTGCTGTACTAAAGAAAAAAAATGCTATTTACATCAACTATATAGGAGAAGCAGAAAATTAAATTGTAAGGCTAATACTTTTAATCACTCATTACATGTAACATTATTTACAGCAACCTGGACCAGAATTTTTAATTAAATGTCAACCTTAGTTTATCAACAAAGAAAGTAAATTAAATTCATAAAAACACATTAAATTCCACATATTAATTTATTTTTATAATTTTATTTTATTATTTTTTATTTATTAATTTTATTTTAATACTATAATTTATACATCTTCCATCTATTTGGAAGCTATGCAGTATTGTTCACGTAATGGATAGTAGATACTGTATGTAACGTTAGATACTTTGAAATTAACCCCATGCTAACCCCTATCCACGGCGAGAAGCGTCAACAATGGACACATTAGCGTCAGAACTGGACCATGGAGCAATGAAAGAAGGTTGACAGCCGGGAGCATGTGTGTTGTTAACCTAGGGAAGATATGGCACCAGGATGCACTATGGGAATACAGCAAGCCAGTTCCGACAGTGTGATGCTCTGGGCAATGTTCTGCTGAGAAACCTTGGGTCCTGGTATGTTACTGTGGATGTTACTTTGATACGTACCACCTACTTAAACATTGTTGGAATGGCAATGGTATTCCCTGATGGCAGTGGCTTCTTTCAGCAAGATAATTCATCCTGCCACACTGCAGGAATGGATTGACATGACAAAGAGTTCAAGGTGTTGACTTGGCCTCCAAATTCCCCAGATCTAAATCCAATCAAGCATCTGTGGAATGTAGTGGGAAAATAGGTCTGAGCCATGGAGGCCCCACCTGGCAACTTACAGGACTTAAAGGTCTCTTAGTGTCAGGTACCACAGGGTACCTTCAAAGGTCTTGTGGAATCCATGCCTCAACGGGTCAGAACAGTTTTGATATACTGTACCACATCAGGCTGGTGGCTTCATTGTTATGGCTGTACGATGCAGATCTTTCCCTATTGAGAGCCATTGTAGCTTGATCGAACAATCAGAATGTCACCAAATTTAGTAGGGCGACTAATTAGGATATGGCGCTGTACAATGTAAAAACAGCATGAAAATGCAAAGATATTTTATTGCTGTGTTGCCATTAATATAACATAATGAAGATGATTGTTCATTACAGTTTAGTCTTGTTATTAATTTGTCTATATATATATATCATGCATAGCAACCCTTTGTTACCATACTGTACAATCAGTTTGATAAATTAGAACAAAAAAATAAACAAATACTGTACATACATTATATATATTATTATCCTTTATTTATATGGCACTACAAGGATTTTGCAGCACCTTGCAGAGTACATAAGCACAAATAGTTCAAAGAAAACAAGGAAAAGAAAATGCATATACTCACATACTGTACATAAACACTATACATTTTTATACACATACATTATAGCTACACAATTTAAAATCTACATACAGTATACACACACACACACACACACACACACACACACACACACACACACACAAATAAATATACAGTATGCGCACACACACTCATTATAAAATAGGATTTCGGTTGCCTACCGGTAAATCCTTTTCTCATAGTCCGTAGAGGATGCTGGGGTCCACATTAGTACTATGGGGTATAGACGGGTCCACCAGGAGCCACTGACACTTAAAGGGTTTGAGAGTGTGGGCTGGCTCCTACCTCAATGCCCCTCCTACCAGATTCAGTCTAGAAACTGTGCCCGAGACGGACATCTTTGAGAGAAGGATTTAACACAGACAGTGGTGAGATTCACACCAGCTCACACATACAAGGCACATCAAGCTAACTTAGCTTGAAAACTCAGCAACCGCTGAAACATTACTTACCAAGTAACAATGCAGTACTCAACTAAAACAAAGTTGTACTGAACCAAATAACGATAGCAGGAAAACGAAGCGCTGGGCTTGCGCCCAGCATCCTCTACGGACTACGAGAAAAGGATTTACTGGTAGGTAACCAAAATCCTATTTTCTCTTACGTCCTAGAGGATGCTGGGGTCCACATTAGTACCATGGGGATGTACCAAAGCTCCCAGAATGGGAGGGAGAGCGCGGAGGCTCCTGCAGAACTGATTGACTGAACTTCAGATCATCAGAGGCCAAAGTATCGAACTTGTAGAACTTTGCAAACGTGTTCGACCCAGACCAAGTTGCAGCTCGGCAAAGTTGTAACGCCGAGACACCCTGGGCAGCTGCCCAGGAAGACCCCACCTTACGAGTAGAGTGGGCCTTAACAGACGTAGGACACGGCAATCCTGCCGTAGAATACGCATGCTGGATAGTGAACCTGATCCAGTGAGAGATAGTCTGCTTAGAAGCAGTACACCCAATTTTCTTGGGATTATATAAGACAAACAGAGAGTCCGATTTCCTGTGATGAGCAGTCCTCTTCACATAGATTTTCAGAGCCCTTACAACATCCAAGGACTTTGAAGAAATTAGGGAGTCAGTAGTCACTGGTACCACAATAGGTTGGTTGATATGAAATGCCGACACAACCTTTGGAAGAAACTGCTGACGTGTCCGGAGCTCAGCTCTATCTTCTTGGAAGATCAAGTATGGGCTTTTACAGGACAAAGCCCCCAACTCCGACACACGTCTAGCAGAAGCTAAGGCCAACAAAGTGACAGCCTTTCACATAAGAAATTTGACCTCAACCTCCTGTAGAAGCTCAAACCAGTCAGATTGGAGAAACTGCAACACCACGTTAGGCGGTACAAAGGGAGGCTGGATGTGCAGAACTCCCTTCAAAAAAGTCTGAACCTCAGGGAGGGCAGCCAACTGTTTCTAGAAGAAAATGGATAGGGCCGAAATTTGGACTTTTATGGATCCTAACCTCAGGCCCATATCCACACCTGCTTGCAGGATGAAGAGAAAACTTCTTGGACTCACACCAAGATACATATTTTTTCCAAAAAATACGTAATGTTTTGACGTTACTCCTTTGAGTAGCAGGATAGGAATAACCTTGTTCGGAATACCCTTCAGAGCTAGTATCTGGCGTTCAACCTCCATGCCGTCAAACGTAGCCGTGGTAAGTCTTGATAGGCAAACGGCCCCTGCTGTAGTAGGTCCTCCCGAAGAGGAAGGGGCCTTGGCTCTGCTAGCAGTAGATCCAGTAGATCCGCGTACCAAGCCCTTCTTGGCCAGTCCGGAGCAATGACGATTGCCTGAACTCTTGTTCTCCTTATGAGTTTGAGAACTCTTGGAATGAGTGGAAGTGGAGTAAACACGTACACCGACTGGAACACCCACGGATTCACTAGGGCGTCCACCGCCACTGCTTGCGGGTCCCTTGACCTGGAGCAATACCGCCTAAGCTTCTTGTTGAGACGAGAGGCCATCATGTCGATTTGGGGTACGCCCCAAAGATCTGATACCTCCTTGAACACCTCCAAATGGAGACCCCACTCCCCTGGATGGAGACCCCACTCCCCTTGATTGGCGTTTCCCAGTTGTCTACTCCCGGAATGAAGATTGCTGACAGCGCCAATGCGTGTTTTTCTGCCCAGGGGATGATTCTTGTTACCTCTGACATTGCAGCTCTGCTCTTCATTCTGCCCTGTTGGTTTATGTAAGCCACTGTTGTCACATTGTCCGGCTGCACTTGAATGGCCAGATTTCTCAGAAGATGTGCCGCTTGGAGAAGACCGTTGTAGACGGCTCTTTGTTCCAGAATGTTTATTGTCAGGCAGGCTTCCAGACTTGACCACCTTCCTTGGAAGGTTTCCCCTTGAGTGACTGCGACCCAGCCCCGGAGACTTGCATCCGTGGTTAGAAGGATCCAGTCCTTAATCCCAAACTTGAGGCCCTCCAGAAGGTGAGGTAATTACAGCAACCAGAGGAGTGAAATCCTGGCCCTTGGCGACAGACGTATTCTCTGGTGCATGTGTAGATGGGATCCCGACCACTTGTCCAGGAGATCCAGTTGGAAGGACCTCCCGTACTGTAGAGCCTCGTAAGAGGCCACCATCTTCTCCAGAAGGCGAATGTACTGATGAATCGACACCCGGGTTGGCTTCAGGACATACCGGACCATTGTTTGTAACACCAACGCTTTTTCCTCTGGAAGAAACACCCTCTGCACTTCCGTGTCTAGGATCATTCCCAGAAAGTACAACCTCCTGGTTGGTTCCAAATGTGATTTTGGAAGATTCAGGATCCAACCATGTTCCCTGAGTAGCTGTGTCGTTAGAGCTATGGACCGTAACAGCTTCTCCTTGGACGATGCCTTTATCAGCAGATCGTCCAGATATGGAATTGTGTTCACCCCCTGTCTGCGGAGGAGAACCATCATTTCTGCCATCACCTTGGTGAATACCCTCGGTGCTGTGGAGAGGCCAAATGGTAGGGCCTGGAACTGAAAATGACAGTCCAACAGTGTGAATCGAAGATAAGCTTGACGCGGCAGCCAAATCGGAATGTGGAGGTACGCATCATTGATATCTAGTGATACCAGGAATTCCCCCTCCTCCAGACCTGATATCACTGCCCTTAGAGACTCCATTTTGAACTTGAACTCCCTCAGAAAGTGGTTTAGTGTTTTTAAGTTCAAAATGGGCCTGACCGAACCATCCGGTTTCGGTACCACGAAAAAGGTTCGAATAGTAACTTCTGTTTTGTATATGAGGTGGTACTGGCACGATGACCTGTGCCTCCACCTACTTCTGGACGGCTTCTTGCAGCACAGTCCTGTCTGCCAGCCGAGCTGGCAAGCCTGACTTGAAAAATCGGTGGGTAGGTAGACTCTGAAATTCCAGCCTGTACCCCTGAGACACAATATCTTGCACCCATGGTTCCAGGCCGGATGACACCCAGACGTGACTGAAATGCTTGAGTCTCGCTCCCAATGGCCTCACCTCCGGGGCTTGCAGTCCACTGTCATGCAGAGGACTTCGGTGTACCTGAAGCAGGTTTCTGTTCCTGGGAACCTGCAGCCGCAGGTTTCTTGGATTTGGGCCGACCTCCCCAAAAGAAGGTGTTGGACGGCTTGGCCTTTCTGGGCTTGGTAGACCGAAAGGGCTGTGATGTAGCTGAAGAAAAGGGTTCCTTTGGAGCAGGTGTATCTGTTGGAAGAAAAGGTGACTTACCAGCCGTAGCCGTGGAGATCCACGCATCTAAGGCTTCCCCAAAGAGAGCCTGACCTGTGTAGAGTAGGATCTCCACACTTCTCCTGGATTCCGCGTAGGCAGACCACTGGCACAACCACAGTCCTCGACGAGCTGATACAGACAGGGAAGAATTCCAGCAGCCATGGAACCCAGGTCTTTCATGGATTCTACCAGAAATCCTGCCGAATTCTGAATGTTACATAAAAACAATTCAACATTGCGAGCAGGACCTTCCTACCTCTATGTCTGTCTGTTTTTACCCAGTTTTGTTCTATTACTGTTGTTCTAATTGTAAAGCGCAACGGAATATGCTGCGCTATATAAGAAACTGTTAATAAATAATTAAAATCACATTTCTCCATAGTATCCAAGTCTTCAAGTAACATGCCTGACCACTTTACTATGGGGGTCATTCCGAGTTGTTCGCTCTGTATTTTTTTCTCGCAACGGAGCGATTAGTCGCTAATGCGCAATGCCCGCAGTGCGACTGCGCCAAGTAAATTTGCTATGCAGTTAGGTATTTTACTCACGGCATTACGAGGTTTTTTCTTCGTTCTTGTGATCGTAATGTGATTGACAGGAAGTGGGTGTTTCTGGGCGGAAACAGGCCGTTTTATGGGTGTGTGTGCAACGCTACCGTTTCTGGGAAAAACGCGGGAGTGGCTGGAGAAACGGAGGAGTGTCTGGGCGAACGCTGGGTGTGTTTGTGACGTCAAACCAGGAACGACAAGCACTGAACTGATCGCAGATGCCGAGTAAGTGTGGAGCTACTCAGAAACTGCTAAGAAGTGTCTATTCGCTATTTTGCTAATCTTTCGTTCGCAATTTTGATAAGCTAAGATTCACTCCCAGTAGGCGGCGGCTTAGCGTGTGCAAAGCTGCTAAAAGCAGCTTGCGAGCGAACAACTCGGAATGAGGGCCTATAGCTTTTGCAATCCAAGCACTGGCAATAGTGGGACGCAGTATTGCCCCAGAAGCCGTGTACATGGATTTGAGCATATTGGCCCTCATTCCTAATTGTTCGCTAGCTGCTAATTTTAGCAGAATTGCTAATAGGCTAAAATCCGGCAGTTCTGCGCATGCGTATGCACAGCAGGGCGTACGCGCTAAGCAATTTTACACAAAACTATGCTATTTTACTCACGGGCGAACAAAGCTTTTCAATCGCTCTGCTGATCGTAGTGTGATTGACAGGAAGTGGGTGTTTCTGGGTGGAAACTGGCCGTTTTCAGGGAGTGTGCTAAAAAACGCAGACGTGCCATGTAAAAACGCAGGAGTGGCTGGAGAAACGGAGGAGTGGCTGGCCGAACGCAGGGCGTGTTTGTGACGTCAAACCAGGAACTAAACGAACTGAAGTGATCGCAATCTAGGAGTAGGTCTGGAGCTACTCAGAAACTGCAAGGAAATTGCTTTCGTTAGCAATTTTGCTAATAATAGCAGAATTGCTAATCTTTCGTTAGCAATTCTGCTATGCTAAGATAAACTCCCAGAGGGCGGCGGCTTTGTGTTTGCATTTCTGCTAAAAGTAGGTAGCGCGCGAAAAACTCGGAATGAGGGCCATTATCAATTTTACGATCAGCCAGCTCTTTCAAGGCGGTAGATCCTGGAACAGGTAAAACCACCTTTTTAGAGAGTCTGGATACTGACGCGTCAACAATAGGCGGGTTTTTCCATTTTTTCCTATCCTATACCGGGAAAGTAAATGCCACCAGAACCCTTATAGGTATCTGGAATTTTTTATCCGGGTTTTCCCAAGCCTTTTCAAAAATAGCATTTAATTCCTCTGACGTTGGGAAGGTTAGTGAGGCTTTCTTATTTTCAGTGAAGTAAGCCTCCTCAACCTGCTCGGGTGTTGTATCAGCAATATTCAACACATCTCTAATAGCCTCTATCATAAACTGCACCCCTTTTGCAAGAGATACTGCCCCCCGCAACACATCTACGTCAATGTCTGCAGTATCAGAATCGGAATCATCCTGCATGATATGTGCAAGAGCACGTTTATGTAAATATACAGAGGGGAGCCCTGAGGTACCAGAACTGGGCCAGACTGCCATAGAGTTCTGTAAAGCCTGAGTAGCAGATTCATTTTGTGCAACCCTATTTGAAATCTGAGAAATCATAGATTTGATAGAGGATAACCATTCAGGCTCCCTTGCTGGAATCTGTGCTAAACCAGTGCAATCCTGATTACATGGAATGGGATCATCCTGACAGGACACATCCTCTGCAGCATATGACACAGGGTCCCTGGACATTGCTTAATGGAGACCTCAGCTACTCCACACACACACAGGGGAGGACAGACAGAGTTTCACGCCCAAGAATGGTAAGAGAGAACAGAGATTGGAGCCAACCCACACACAGCGCTTTTAATATAAAGGGAGACCCCCCTATCAGCGCTGACTGTACACCTTAAGGTTACACAGTCGTTTTGCAGCCTCCCCCCCCCCATTCAGCAACCCCCTGGTACCATGAGAGATAGCTGGAGTTGCTGTGGAGGGACTTGCTCTTCCTGGACAGCGCTGTAGGCAGGAAAATGGTGCTGAACGCTGCTGGGTCCGCTCTGAGAAGCTCCGCCCCCAAAATGGCACTGTTTTCCCGCTCTTCACAAGGATTATACTGGCCTATGGTAAAATGCTGGCTGAGATCCACGGACCTCGACAGGCTTGCTGACCAGTGCAGGGTTCAGGCGCTGGCTCAGGGCGCCCCTCACAGCGACTCACTATTTACCGCTGGGCCTCCGGAGCGCAGTTAGTACTGCGCTCCTACCCTGTTGCCGCCATCTTCACACCGGCCCCCCAATGCTAAGCGGCATGCTGCTGGTGTGAGCGATCCCCTGGCGGGGAACGATCTATCCCCTCAGGAGCTCAGTCTCATGTCAGCGGAGATAGTGGCTCAGACCCCACAGGGCGGACACTACTCCCCGCCTTAGTCCCACGAAGCAGGGAGGCTGTTGCCAGCAGCCTCCCTGTAAAATAATAAACTCTAAAATAAACTTTACTAGAGAAACTCTGTAGAGCTCCCCTAGCTGTGACCGGCTCCTCCGGGCACATTTTCTAAACTGAGTCTGGTAGGAGGGGCATAGCGGAAGGAGCCAGCCCACACGCTCAAACTCTTAAAGTTCCAATGGCCCTCAGTGCCCCACTCTGTTATTAAACCCCCTCCCCATTGTGTCACTATATAAGTAAATGTGAATGATGCTTCCCTACCCCCAGAGACAATAAAACATTGTGTGGAGTATCATTTAAACCTTCCCTCCCGGGTGTAATAGGGCATGTGCAGAACAGACTTTCATATTTACAGCTACGGAAGGCAAAAATCCATGCCAGATATGTGTTTCAAATAATAAATGTGTATTACGTGCATCAGTAAATCTCTATTGCTAAAGAAAAGCTTGTGAAGGAAAAAGTCACACATCCACTTCACTTTTTGCTCTTCCTGGGCAGACTTTCCACGCATCGAATGAAAGAAAATATAAACTGACAACATACAAGGGATGCTTACCTTTCACTTGTTGTTCAGGGGCTCGTGTGTGAGGGGCCACCCCAGGCATACTGACATTGTTGCGGTGAATATACTTTAAAAACACTTCAGCATTTCTTCGTGCCAAAGTGCACGCCTATGGAAGATGTGAGCACAATATAACACTAAAATTAGTTTTCAATATGACTTTTTAAGAGTCAAAAAGCTAAACATGTTTGGGAAAAACGTAACCAGCATCTTGTTTGTAATTAGCGATTTAAAAAAGGCATTTATAAATAGAGTAACACCATTCATAAGTTCCAAGAAAGTGAGTGGCAGAGTGCAAAGGCAAACCGGACACATTTTATTGACTTCATCAGAAAGAACCCTCTGTTCGTGGATGGTGCTTTTAAACTTTAGTTGTAATATATACATTATGGTAAGAACTTACCGTTGATAACGGTATTTTCTCCTAAGTCAACAGGATAACATTGGAATATGATGAAGCGACAGTGTATTTGCGCCAATCGGTCAAAGCTTTTCGGCCTCCCAGCATGCAACGGGTCTGTTCATATATCCTCGCCTTCTGACTCAGACAAATCAGTTGTTTTCTCAAAGCTTATGGCAGAAGCATCATAGATAGCCCTAATCAGGCGAGAAGAACACACATGCACACCCTTTCGTACAAGGAGGAAGAAGTTAGTGAGTAAAAGGATCCTCAAATCAGGTGGGTCAGGGTGGGATCCCTGTGGACTTACGAGAAATACCGTTATCAACGGTAAGTTCTTACCATAACATATATTTCTCTGGCAGGGTCCACAGGTTATCCACAGGATAACATTGGGATTTCCCAAAGCAATTTAGTGGTGGGGACGCTCCTGAATTCAGCATCCTGAGAGGCAAAGAGATCCACGGCATAATGCCTAATGAATGTGTTAATGGAAGACCATGTGGCTGCCTTACATATCTGTTCTGCTGAAGCACCACGTTGTGCTGCCCATGATGGACTTACCTTATGAGTAGAATGAGCAGAGACATTAGCCGGAAAAGGGAGATCAGCATATGCTTCTGAAATAGTCATCCGAAGCCACCTCGCCAGTGCCTGCTTATCAGCAGGCCTTACTCTTGTGAAATCCGTAGAGAGTGAAGAGAGAATCTGTCTTTCTGATGGCACAGGTATGATCCACGTAGATCCTTAAGGCACGGACCACGTCCAGCGATGCATCTCCCGCAGAAAGGCCCAATTCCTGGAAAGTCAGGACCACAATTTCTTCGTTAAGGTGAAATTTAGACACCACCTTGGGAAGATACCCAGATTTAGTTCTGAGAACTGCTCTATCTGGATAAAAGATCAGACATGGAAGACGACATAACAATGCCCCTAAATCTGACACTCTTCTAGCTGATGCCATGGCCAGTAGAAAGAGAACTTTAGCTGTCAACCATTTGAGATCCACTTTATTAAGTGGTTCAAATGGGGCAACTTGAAGGGCCTTTAGTACTAAACTTAAGTCCCAAGGCACTATAGGAGGAACAAAAGGAGGTTTAATGTGCAGAATTCCCAGGAAAAAAGTATGCACATCCTGTATGTTGACAACTTTCTTTTGGAACCATACAGTCAATGCTGACACTTGCACTCATGAATATAGGTTTTGCCATATTCGGTGATAAATTCAAGCTGAGGAAGGTTTCCTTGCTCTGAGCATTGTTTGAATTACCTGTTGTGAGAATTCACTTGACTTCAGGTTAGAGGTCTCAAGAGCAACGCCGTCAAAGACAGTTGATCCAGATGTCTGTGATAACCCTGCGTCAGTAGATCTGGACGATGAGGCAGCAGGAATGGAGCATCCATCGACATTCTCTGCAGATCTGTGTACCAATGTCTTCTGGGTCAAGCCGGAGCCATTAGTATCATGGCACCCTTTCCTTGCTTTATCTTTCTCACCACCCTGGGTAAGAAGGTGATTGGAGGAAACACATAGGCCAGATGAAAGTCCATCTCAACGACAGGGCATCCACAAAGGTGGCTCTGGGATCCTTTGCTCTTGACCTGTATGCAAGAACTTTGATGTTCTGACGGGACGCCATGACATCTATCTCTGGCAATCCCCATTTGTCAACTAGAGTCTGGAAGACCTCAGGGCGTAGAGCCCATTCGCTTGCCTGAATGGCGTGTCGACTGAGAAAATCCGCTTCCCAGTTTAGGGCTCCCGGAACGAACACTGCGGACAAGGCTGGATAATGAAGTTCTGCCCACTTTAATGTGTGACCTACCTCCTTTATAGTTTTTTGGCTGCAAGTTCCTCCCTGATGGTTGAGGTACGCTACTGCCGTCGCATTGTCCGAGCGGATCTGAACTGGTTTTCCCTGAAGGATGTCCTTTGCCTGAATCAGTGCCATGTATATGGCCCGAAGTTCCAATATATTTATTGAAAACAAAGGAAATATTATCTGCGCAAACTCCTTACGGGAATGGGGTTAAAATTTTAAATTTGTAGCCGTAGGACAAACCGTTACCCTTAATGGTTATAGCTTTAGAATATGAAATCCAGGCGCAGTATTTAAATTGGAAAAAGAAAAAAAGAAAGAAAAAGACAGAATATAGGGAAATACCAGACTGAATAAAATTATCACATTTATTTACCACAGAAATTAAATTAAAATTCTTTATGAACACAATAAATCATATATGGAATCTTTTTCCCATGTTAGTCCATCTAGGTATAAATAGATAGATCCACACAGTCACAGCCTGATCGGCTTAAAATGTCCTGGGACCTGAATTCCTTGGCCTCAAAGGCTTCCAGTATATAAAACAGTGTTCTTTATAGATAAAAGAGTGGTGTACTCTAAAACGTCACACTAAGGTCCCATCATTAGCATCTATGGCAATAAAATTAGGACCATATACACCCGATATGTTGACAGAGTTATTCCAGATCGCAGTAGGTACTATTAGAATTTCCTGTTAACAAGACGTATTACAGGTGTACCTTCTGTCATTTACTCCGTCTGCCGGCTCTCCGCCTCCGTCTCCGTTCAGACTCCCTCCTCGATTATCTGGCCAGCCGCCGCCTCCCAGAGCCTCAGTGCTCCTTCGTCCTGCACTGCCGGTGGGCTGTGAAACGCACCACTCTGGCTTCCGGTTTCGCGGTCCGTGGCTTCCGGGGGTGTGAGCGGGGTGTGAGCGATCAGCGTTCACTCGGGTGATTGACTCTGAATGCAGCTCCAACGCGTTTCCCCCCCTCAGGGGCTTCGTCAGGGATCCCTGACGAAGCCCCTGAGGGGGGGAAACGCGTTGGAGCTGCATTCAGAGTCAATCACCCGAGTGAACGCTGATCGCTCACACCCCGCTCACACCCCCGGACCGCGAAACCGGAAGCCAGAGTGGTGCGTTTCACAGCCCACCGGCAGTGCAGGACGAAGGAGCACTGAGGCTCTGGGAGGCGGCGGCTGGCCAGATAATCGAGGAGGGAGTCTGAACGGAGACGGAGGCGGAGAGCCGGCAGACGGAGTAAATGACAGAAGGTACACCTGTAATACGTCTTGTTAACAGGAAATTCTAATAGTACCTACTGCGATCTGGAATAACTCTGTCAACATATCGGGTGTATATGGTCCTAATTTTATTGCCATAGATGCTAATGATGGGACCTTAGTGTGACGTTTTAGAGTACACCACTCTTTTATCTATAAAGAACACTGTTTTATATACTGGAAGCCTTTGAGGCCAAGGAATTCAGGTCCCAGGACATTTTAAGCCGATCAGGCTGTGACTGTGTGGATCTATCTATTTATACCTAGATGGACTAACATGGGAAAAAGATTCCATATATGATTTATTGTGTTCATAAAGAATTTTAATTTAATTTCTGTGGTAAATAAATGTGATAATTTTATTCAGTCTGGTATTTCCCTATATTCTGTCTTTTTCTTTCTTTTTTTCTTTTTCCAATTTAAATACTGCGCCTGGATTTCACAATATATTTATTGGCAGGCAACCTTCTTCCTTGTTCCATTGCCCCTGGAAACAAAACCTTCCTGACACTGCTCCCCAGCCCTGGAGACTGGCATCTGCTGTCAGAATTTCCCACTCTGATATCCAAAAGGGTCTCCCTTTGTCCAGATGGGATGTCCATAGCCACCAGGCTAGCGACCTCCTTACTTCCACCGTAAGGATCATAGTCTGCGTTTTTATCATCTGATAAAACCCATTCCATTTGGCAAGGATCAGATACTGCAGATGCCTTGAGTGGAACTGAGCATACTCTACCATGTCGAATGTTGACACCATCAATCCCATCACACGCATTGCTGCGTGAATGGATACCCTTTGACTGTGTAACAGCTCCTGAATCCTTGGCTGAACTATGGATATCTTGTTCAGAGGTAAAAATACTCTTTGATGGCTTGAACCTAGTACAGCCCCCAAGTGAGTGATCCGCTGTGACGGAATCATAGACGATTTTGCCCAATTTATGAGTCACCTGTGCTTCTGCAGACACGTTATTGTCTGTTGTAGATGACACAGAAGCAATTCCTGAGACTGTGCCAGGATTAAAAGATCATCGAGGTATGGAAAAATTCTTATCCCCTGCTAGCGGAGATAAGCTGCCATTACCACCATAATCTTGGTAAATACTCTGGGGGCTGTGGCTAACCCAAAAGGTAGGGCCTGGAACTGAAAATGCTGTTGGAGGATAGCAAACCTGAGATAGCACTGATGGAACAGTGCTATAGGAACATGTAGGTAAGCATCCTGGATATCCAGGGATACCATATAATCCCCGGGCTCCATGGACAAAATGATGGCACGTAAAGTTCTCCATATGAAACCGAGGTACCCAAATGTACTTGTTCCAAATGTACAGGTGGAGGCCCGCACCATCAGGCTGATGGCTTATATTCTATTTTACCAACCGGTCCTCTGGTAGCCCAATGCTTTTTAGTCTTACCAGACTTGTTGTATTGGGGCTGTTTGCCATCACTTTTCCCTTTAGCTTTTCCTTGAGACCGAAAGGGCCGAAAAGCTGGAACTTTAAAGTTTCCTTCCACATACAAATTCAAACCTACTTTCTTGGAGTCTGCTTCTGACTACAAAATATCTGTCAATTCTTTACCAAAAAGAATATCTCAAGAGAAAGGTAAAGACTCCATAACCTTTTTAGATTCTGAATCAGCTTTCCATGTACGTAGCCAAACTGCTCTGCAAGCGGCTACTGTATAAGCTGATGCCCTGGAGGCAATTGTACCCATATCCAAAGCTGCTTCTTCCTAGAACATCACAGCCTGTTTTATATGTGCCATATGGGATTTTTGCTCTCTAGATGCCATTGAAAGATCTCCTTCCAATGCATCAGCCCAGGCAGCCACTGCTTTTGCCATCCAAGCTGAAGCCATGGCTGGTCTTATGACTGCCCCAGACAGGGAAAAATGTTTTTTTTAAAAAACCATCCACTTTCCTATCTGTGACATCACTTAATGATGTTGAAGGCAGAGGTAATGTAGATTTTCGCACTAATGGAATAACACGCGTATCTACTTTGGGAGCCACCTCCATCTTTAAACAATCTCCAACTGGAAGAGGATAATTGGAATTCCATTTCCTAGGAATTCTAAACTTCTTACTGGGCGTAGCCCAAGCCTCTTCCATGATTTCCGTCAGCTGATCTGACCCAGGAAACTCAGTCTTAACTGTTTTGGGTCGTTTAAACACAGGTTCCTTGAATTTTAACACAGGCTCTGCTGCTTATTCTAAGGATAGAATGGCTTTTATTGCCTCAGCTATGTCCACTGAGCTGAGGCCTACCTCCTCAGAACCAGAGCTTAATGAGCCTTCATCCTCATGTGTAGACTGTGAAGATGCAGATTTACTTACCACTGGCTTTTCAGCCTGTTTCTTTTGAGAGGCTGCTGCTGGAAGTGATAAACCGCAGGAGGGAAGCTGCATGTAAGGGTTAATCGTGTAACCTATTCCTGGTACAGAAGTTGGAATTATCCGCTCAGCTATACTGAATAATGTTTGTGCAAACATAGCCCAAGGGGGATCAACTTGCACCTGTATCTGCCTTGTACTATTCAAGAGACCTTGGTGAAAGCTAAAACAATTTGCACACCAAACCATCCCGAACCAGATCCTGAGAGGTTAACCCAGCTTTGCAAGACAAACATGATGTGAGTGTTGGTGTTGTTGTGAGTGTATCTTCCTCACCTTTGCCCGCTCTTAGACATGATAGTCAACACTTACACAGTGTACTACACAATTTGTGACTGTAATCACTTTAAGACTCGTTAAAGTGACATACAATCCGACCCTACCCTGCTATACACCAGCATTGAGGATCGGAATAGATAGAAAAAAACTGACAGAATTATAGTAGTCAGCAATCACACTAGCAGTTAGTCACATGTTATACATTAGTATAATAAGCAATATGAGCACATAATCAACTACAGATAAATTTCAAGTATGTAGGAGAAACATATTACTGCATTACTTTATAAAAGTTTTAACCGTATTCAGACGCATAGCGAAAGAAATCACAGTAATATTATCAGACTCATATGCATTATGCACTTATCCAACTATTCATACACAAAATGTAGATAGAGACTTAGTGCTGTATAACCCATACTCAGTAGAGTGGAATACAGGGAGACCTACCCCACTTCCAGGATCGATCAATACGTTAGCAAACGCTGAGTGGATCCAGACGCTACTAGTGTACACCACCTATAGTGAACCTATAGTGAACATAGACGCCCAAGTGAACACTAACGCACCAGTCACACAGCTGCCTATGCTGCGACTGGGTCCCTTAGTACACAGCGTCTCAGACGGAAGCAGGAAAACAGTTCATGGCGGGAGACTCGGAGGAAACTAGTCATGAACCGGGGGGAGGGACGACCAGGAGAGTGTCTGACTCTCCACTGCTGACATCAACCCTAGGGATCGCGGCCTCATACTACTCCTGGAGCCTTTGATCCCTAAGGACTAGCGCTAGTGCACCCGAGGCCACAGCCTGGTAACATCTGCTGGACCTACTAGTATATCCGACACAGACGCCCGACGAAACAGCACTGTACTCGTGCGTAAGCAATGTCGCGGCCCGGCAGAGAGTTGCTGGAGCGACTCTTTCTAAGGTACGTAAAAGACGCTTTTTAGAAAAATTTCGAAAAAATTTTTAGTAAGACTATAAAAAAAAAAATAAGAAAGCTTATGGCTGCTAAAAAACCAGCAGCCCTCTTGACCATGGTCCGGCTCCTGCCGCACCAAACAAAAAACTGATTTGTCTGAGCCAGGAGGCGGGGATATATGGTTGGGCCCGTTGCATGCTGGGAGGGTGAAAAGCTTTGATCGATTGGTGCAAATTTGCTGTCGCTTCATCATATCCCAATGTTGTCCTGTGGATAACCTGTGGACCCTGCCGGAGAAATATACAGTAGTATTACACTTGTACATATATATGTGCCTTTTAATTAGATGCATAAGTTAATAAACTATGAAGTTCACCATAATATTTTCTTCACAAGTTTACTGAACATGTGAAGATCTGGCTTATTTAAAAGATGGTGGAAGTCAGTGCTGACTGTAAGTTGGCCTATTGGTTAACATTACTGCATCCCAGCACTGAGGTCTTACTGTAGGTTTGATTCTCACCAAGGATCTGTGTGGAGTATGTTCTCTCAGTTTATGTGGGTTTCCTCCCGTAATCCTAAAACATACTGGCATTTTATATGGCTTCTGACAAAAATCATGTGGTAGAGAAATATAGACTGTAAGCTCCACTGGTGCAGGACTGATGTCAATTACTAAATATACACTGTAAAGCACTGCAGAATATGTGTGTGCTATATAAATAATGGTTCATAAATACATTTTTTAAAGAAGCAGCATACAAAAGATCTAAAGACAATATTTGTGTATGTTTATTAAGTTTGATTTAAAATGGCAGCAAAGTAGTCCATATTAATGGTAGTCCATAGTAATCCATATTGACCTTAAGGAATGCCTCCTTCTGTTCCAGGTGCTTGCTGATCAGTGGCATCACATGGTCCATGTCAGTTGTTGGCCCCAGTTTATCATGACCGCGACACCAGTCCTCATCCCTCCGGTATTCCTGCTCTAGACTCTCTAGGACACTGCACACCTGTGTCAGAATGGAGAAGTTTAGTAACATGACCTTATACTCCTCACATACAGTATCTGATCATAGTCTCTGGTGTCTATCATGAATTGGATTCCCTTAAACATATTATCACAATACTCCCTCACCCCCAGGAAGAAGCATGGAACCCCTTGAGGCTTGGGAGATACCAAGCCACGTACAACCGACAAACGGAAGAAGTTAGAAAGTAAACTCAGAGCAGTGATAGGTTCCTAGCCAGTCTAATGTAATGTGTATGATAAGACAGAACACTCCAGCTGCCTGTCCTGTAATGTGTGTCATTGTATGGATTTGCTAACCTGTTCTGAGGTTTTGTAGAAAGCAACCGAAGCATTGACCAACTTGAGTCTATCTTCCATCTTCAGCATCAGTTGCTGCCAATGTAGCGCCACCTTCTCAGCACACTCTCGAATAGCATCAGCATCGTAATGCCCAGCCTGGAGCAACACCTCTGCTTTCTGCTGGACTTGCAGAGCACTCTGGTGGGTTTTCTGTAGGGAGCTTGCGTGGAAAAGGGACTATGCATGAAAGTAGTGGTCAGGGGAAAAGGGTGGGATTGTAGAATATGGAATAAGTTAGAGAAATTCACTGTATGTACTGGTAAAATACTGATCAAATTGCTAATATACAAACTTCTATGAAAATAACGTAGAAGAGTCCATGAGGTGTCTCCTGCCACTATGAACTCCTCATCAAACTAGTATTAATCTAGGGGTTATATTTACTAAAAAGGGCGGGTTTATAGAAGTGGAGATGATGCTCATAGCAACCAATCAGCTTCTACTTACTATTTATTTAGCACCTTCTAGAAGATACTAGCAGGAATCTGACTTGTTGTTATGGGCAACATCTGGACTTCCATAAACCCACACTTTATTAAATATACCTCTAGGTGACTCTGGGATAATAAAAAATTGAGAGATGCTGAACTTGTCCCCACTTCACACAACATTTACAACATTACGGAAGCGCTGGCAGTATTATTAGTGATTGCTAAACTCTTTCTATTGCTAGGATGGAGAACTGTATTTAGAAATATTAACGACTGTAAGTGTCTGCAGTCAAAAGAAGAGAATAAAAATCAAAGGTACTTAAAACTCAATGAAAGTGACCTAGTGTAGTAATACTGTTTCTTCCTGCCCAGTCAACAGCAATTAACCCCCGTACAGTCACCTCAATGGCCATCTGGAACTGCTCGTGTTCTCTCTGGAGCTGCTCAGCCTCTGACAGTGAACTGGCGTTAACGAGACTGGCGTTCAACATGGACTCCCCATTGCGAATCCATCCCAACACCTGGAAGAGAGATACAGCCGGCGTGTGATGTAATGAGGCCAATGTGTCATGGATTATTCCCTCAGACAAATTCTCAGAGTGCAGTCTTCTCCCCTGCAAAGCATATTCATGTCTGCCAGACACTGGAGATTAGCGCATAATGTAACAACAATAAATTATTTATACAGATACATCCTCATACATCATTGCTGCAGTCGCGCCAAATATCCCTTCTCTGCATGCCAGGTCCTGTGAGACTCTGCTAGCATTGGGCATTCTTTTGACAAAAAATGTCTCCTAGTCACAATGTGACATGGTTAGGATGTATCAGCAGACTGTCCTAACTCATTTGATATCTGACAAGACACGTTACAAGTACCTACTGTATAAGCTAGCTGTCACTAGCTGTGGAAAAGTAGATGGAGGGGTAGGAAATATTGGAGGGGCAGAAAAAACAGCAGTCTCACACAAAAATATTTTCACAGAAAATATGTACCAGAGTATATATGCACTAACTTTTTGTGTGAATTTTTCAAAAAGTGTGTGAAATCTGTTATATATGAGAATATCTACATTTTCTGACTGCAATTTTAAATGATTATTCAACAGAAGAACTGAAGTCATGTTCAACTACGTTTCTGAATCTGTATATGAAGAGCTACAATGTAGCAGCAGCAGCTTTTCCCCAATACAAGCTCCATTGTGCTTCGAATACAGATTCAGTCACACACAAAATACAAGTGTTGCATATTAACCCCTTCAGTGGCGGGTGTTTGGAATTTGGTCGCACCTCCCAGGGCAGGTTTTCATTTTTTTTTACATGCGTGTTGCCAGGGGTTTAATGCACGTTGCCAGGGGTTTCATGCGCTGTCATGCTTTTTGCCAGGGGGTTTACACTCTGGGATCCACGCTCGTTGCCACAGGGAATGCTCGTTGCCTAGGGGTAGCTAGGGATGGCCATCGACCATCGATGATTCAAAATCATCAATGGTCTATGACCGATGTCGAATACTTTTACCATCAACGGGGGAGAACCAGATGGTTTCCTGCCATCGATGGTTCAGTGCTACCAAATTTATTTTTTTGTTTTTTTCTAATAGTGTCAGGGCACAAGACTTAGCTCCGCCCCCTGACGCCCAATAAGCCACACCCCCATGGTCCGTCTCCATGTGTACTGTAAATCAGGGATGACCATCGATGGGTAAAACCATTTATGGATCCATTCCAGATGGTTTTACACCATCAAGGTTATCCATTGATGGTGACAATCGATGGATAACCCACCGATGGCCATTCTCCGGGCAGCACTTGCTGGCGGGCACTAGCCCGCCAGCACTGACATCCTCTCCTCTCCCCCCATCCTCCCTTGTACTCCGCTCGGCTGGCGGAGTTTTGCGGAATGATGCAATCAAGTCATGAAGTCACAACGCGATCCGTCAGCCAGCGGGTCGGCCGAGCAGAGTGTAAGGAGGAGGGAGGGAAAGCAGTGGCATGCCTGGAAAATTTCCGGGGTTGCCAGTCTGCACAGTGCAGCTGGCCCTGGAAATTTTACGGGCATACCTCTGAAGGGGTTAAATAATTCGCACAATAACGTGGTGCATCCTAGTTGCATTGTTTCGACTAAGACGCATTTTCAGCAACAAAGACATCCAACGCTAGCAGAGTTGCACAGGACCTGGCAGCTCACTCGTGTCATGCATTTTATGCTGCATGGTGTATTGAAGCCAGATGTATGAGGACACATCTGTATTCACATGAGATACAGGCTGGGTTACATAAATAGATCCTGTGACACATTTCATATAAATGTGAGACTGCAAAAAGTGTTTTTAAGACTATTTACCTAATTTTCCCTTAGTCATAAGAACAAAATTTAAGTACAAAAAGATATTGATATGCTATATTTTTCTTCATTACATCTTGCACATGCCACTGATCATTTAGGGTTCTATTTACTAAGCCTTGGATGGAGATAAAGTCGACGGAGATAAAGTCCCAGCCAATCGGCTCCTAACTGCCATGCCACAGGCTGGGTTTGAAAAATGTCATAAAAATATAGTTTCCATCTAGCGCTGTGTTTGTAAAAGCAGCTTGCTTAGATAAAATCTAGATCTTTAAATGTAATATGCAAGCGCTGAGTGGTAAACAATGAATTGAGTCAGGACAAACAAACATTTAAAAAGATAAAAAAACAATAATATGTTTAAGCTCTTTTATTTATTTTTTTGTGTTGGTATGGGATTATGGTTTCACAAGGCACAACTGTAGAAGCATTGGTGATATAGTGTATCACGCTATCCCTATCTTACCCTAGCCAGCGGTGTTCCTTCTCCGTCTCTAGTCCGTGCCGGGCGCTGTGTTGAGTGCAATACGCTGAGCGATGACGTCACCGGCTGTACGGGATTTGGCTGGTGAACTCCGGGCGCTGGGATCACAATATTTTGTTGTAGCCTTCACCTTTCCAACGCATTTCGCACCACTGCAGGTGCTTTATCGAGGATGAGGGTACCGTTTCCCAATGTCCATTTAAATAGTCTAAAAAACTTTATTGATGTCTGGAAATGCTGGTCAGAAATCAGTTAAAAAGCGGGAATCACATGTTCTTTCCTTCTTCTATATTTCATTCAATAAAAATATCCCAATTATGGTTTGTTATTTCTGACTCATTCATACTGTTTACTTAATGTGATTATGTGGTAAAGGATTGTATATGGGTAAAAATAGTACACATCAGAGCCGTGTCTTGCAATTGCCGCTTAACACAGTGCCCGGCACGGACTGGAGAAGGGACACCGCTGGCTAGGGTAAAATAGCGATAGCGTGATACACTATATCACCAACGCTTCCACAGCTGTGCCTTGTGAAACCATAATCCCATACTAACACATAAAAATCAAAAAAGAGTTTAAACATATTGTTTTTTATCATTTTAAATGTTTGTTTGTCCTGACTCAATTCACTGTTTACCACTCAGCACTTGCGTATTATTTTTTGAAAAATATCAGTTAGGAGCTGATTGGCTGGTACTTTATCTCCATCCACTTTACCTCCGTCCAAGTCTTAGTAAATAGACCAATTTGGTAATTCCAATGGAAACACAACACTTAACTCAAGTTCAGAACATCTCCGCCCCATTCCCCCCCCCTTCCCCGGGCTAGTATAACTAAACTGCTTCAAAACGCTACTACTACTATCCACATGGGCAGGGTCGAACTGGCCCACAGGGATACCAGGGAAACCACCGTTAGGCCCCACTGCCTGAGGACCCACTCCTTACTCTAGGGATCAGGTTCCAGACTGTGCACTTGTATCATACATGATATACAGTATATGTTACATTACACTACACTGAACTATTGTGTATTTCAAGCCTCTGTGGAGGCTGGCCACACCCCCTTTGTAGGCTGGCCACACCCCTATGTATGGTCCCCTATAACTGCATTCCCCCGGTGGGCCCTTCATGCCCAAGTCTGACACTGCACATGGACATCAACCTGTGGCGAGTGAAGTGATCCCACGAGGGTACACGTTTTACTATTCTGAACAAGTTTAATGATGTTCTAAAGCAGTTAATGTTATGCTAGTCCAGGGGGTTCCATGTTCTGAACTTGAACCAAACACTATAATGTGAACAGTTAAATCTTAGGGGTCTGCTTACTAAGCATTGGAGAGAGATAAAGTACCAGCCAATGACAGTAAGGAACTGGTTGGTACTTTATCTCAGTACACTTTCTCTCTCTCCAAGGCTTAGTAATACTCCCCTTAGTCTTGAAACCATTAATTTTATAAAATATACTATTTATTATTTCATATCATTCTGCACAGTTAAAAATTATTTTCTCTGAGTATTTACATTTCTGTGCAAGTGTTACAGCACTTAATAAAACGTTTGTAATTAAACTCACAGTTCCACCTAGTAACTATCCACCAAGTTTGTAAATTGATCATCCACTATCAAGGCTGCCATCAGAAATTGTTGGGCCCGGGACTGACAAAATAGGCAACCCCCCCCTCCCAACCGTATTAGTATTTTACTGTATGACATTTTAGAGCATTTATGAGTAATACAAGGACAGGATTTCACATCTCCTGTGATCTTATCTTACACAGGCTGTCATAAGAGCTTGTGATTTATTTATAATGCTCTAGATTTGAGCTGTCCTGTCACTGCTACAGTATGTAGTGTACCTAACAGTGTAGACAGATAAGCCTGTACTTATCTTGGATACTGTAATTACAAAATGTTGCAGTATATTTGTATAAACAAGCGTTTACATTTACTGTCTTATCAAATATATAAATATACAGACTAATAATCATCATTTCTTTCAATCTAAGGCAGTGCCAGGTAACTCAAGTCTATCACGTGATTGTCTTGCCTGCATCCATCCAAATCAGAGATGCTCCTTGTACCAGGGACGTGCAGTCAGAGGAGGCAGTGACTATAACAGAGACTGAAAAACGTTTTGACTATAAAAAATTAATAGAATAATGCACGCACTTCTACTAATTTTTATATCTTCTGCAGGAAGAAGCCAGGGAGAGGCAATGATCAGGGGGTTTATTTACTAAGCCTTGGATGGAGATAAAGTGCATGGAGGTGATGTACCAGCCAATGAGCCATAGTTGCCGACTTTCTGGCTGCTCTCTCAGGGAGAGAGCAGCCAGCTCGACTCAGCAGGGGGGCGGGCAGTGATGAGGCGTGCAGAGGGGGGCGGGCCAGAGGCGTGACGGAGGCGGAACGGGGTGTGGCTGCGGGATCGCGTCACGTAAGCCACGACCCCCGCTGTGTAATGCCGCTATTACCGGCATTATACAGCAGGGGGCGTGGCTATGATGACGCGATTCAACAAGAATCGCGTCATCGCCTGGCCGGACCGCCCACTTTACTCGCTAAGTGGGCGGCCGAGCAGTGGGGAACCCCTGCAATCGGGAGACTTGCCTGTTCTTCCGGGGGGGCGGGAGTGTTTATACAGTTCCGTGGGAATACCGTCACTACCCGGGGATTTACCACTAGGAGACACCTCCAACGCCGCCGTCACCTCCTCCAGAGTCAAAGGCACGTCTAAAGCATCCCTAGCCTCAGGGGAAAGTTTAGAAAGGGGTATATTTGTCAGGTACAGGTCTAAGTCCTCCATGGAGCATGTCAGCTGACTATCATAAACCTCCCTAAAGTAAAGGAGGAACATCCGTGCAATGTCAGGGGTGTTATCTACCGTGGAGCCGTCAGGGCCAAGCAGCTGCGCTATCGTAGTCCCAGGTCGGTCATAATGCACCAAATGTGCCAGCAAACTACCTGGTCTGTCCGCCTGCATATATATATATTAGTGGCCCTAAACAAGAGGGAGCGTGCATTTTTGTCTGAAAGGTGAGCCAGCCAGGCCTCCTGAGCCATCAGCCAACGGGCCTTTAGCGCAGGGGTACCCTCGGTCAGATAGCGTGTCTCCAGGTCGCTACACTCAGACTCAAGCTGTCTCTCCGTCGCCCTACGAGCTATCTTGCAGGCAGCAATTTTGCCAATCAATGTACCACGTAAATAAGCCTTGAATGCATCCCAAACAACCAGGGCCGTGCCCACATTATCCGCAAAAATACCCTCCCACATGGACGCTAAATCCGGGCAGTCGCCCAGCTGGGCCAACCAAGACGATGCAACCTCCAATACGACTGTCCCCTCTGGCAGTCCCCATCCAGCGAGAGCATCAGGGGTGAGTGGTCAGACACCCCCCGTGCCTAGTAATGAACATCCGCTACACCAGGCAAAAGCTCAGGTGAGACCAGGGCCAGGTCGATTCTGGAAAACGAGCCGTGCGTACTAGAGAAGCAGGAGTATTGCCGAAGCGTAGGATACCGAGTCCTCCAGACATCCACCCACTGCATACTATCTAGAAAATCTGCAAACCTAGATCTAGATGAATTCGGGTCGCCCACCGCCCCTGGATCCCGAGGAGTCCTCCATCTGTCCAAAGAGACATCCAACACATTGTTGAAGTCCCCCAGACAGATGACAGGATTGTGGGGGGAGGAAGCAACAAATGAGGCGGCCTTCTGCAGGACATCATACGAAAACGGGGGAGGAACATACACAGACAATAGGAAAAAATTACGGTAATACAATTTACATTCTAGAAACACGTATCTACCATATGGATCTGTATTTACCTTGATCAACTCAAACTGTACAGTCCTCTTTATCATTACCGACACCCCTTGGGAATGGGAGGAGTGCGAGAAATGATACGCCCAACCCACCCAAGGCCTGCGGAGCGACAACAGCCTAGTACCCTCCAAATGGGTTTCACTCAGACAAATAATGTCCGGGCCATATTTCTTGATCATTTTAAATACTAAGTATCGCTTTACTTTGTTGTTAATGCCCCGGACATTCCACGCCAAGAATTTTAAGGGAGACATGTCAGCCAATGTACCAACAGGGACACAGCACTCCTAGATACCAGAAGGCAAAAAGGAAATACCATCATCAATGCCTTCCGGGCAACTGCCCGCCCGTACGGTGCTCCACTCTCGCAATCATATCGTCCGCAGGCCCCGGTCCCCGAGCCGAACCCCATAAAACAGTACAACCTCACCACACTGTCTGATTGACAAATATATAGACACCAGAAATCTAAAAAAACAGAACAAAAAAACTGATGAGAAGCCAACAGCGGCCCCCGAACAACCCCCCACCCCGTATACCTCCCCGAACTGTGGCATACACATATCCCTAACAGAACTCTAGCCCTGGAGATCCCAAAGCCTACGGTAACACTGTACTAGGCGTACAGATCAAAAACAACCCCAACACAAAAACCCTTATACGTCTATATCACTTTTCAGCAAAGTCCAGAACCACTAAACAAGAGGAAGCTCCCCGGACTTATACTTGCGGATTGTAGGCCCATGGAGGAGGGCGACCTGGTGTCAGTCTGGAGCCAGCTGGCGGACCCCTGGAGCATATCTGTCCAACCAGGAAGCCGTCTCCCTTGGCGAGCTGAAGAACTTGGTCTCCCCATCTGCCACCACACGCAACCTGGAGGGGAACAGCATCGAGTAGGGTAGATTCAGGTCACGAAGACGTCGCTTAATGGGAAGAAACTGGGCCCGGTCTTTTTGAACGTCCGCTGCAAAGTAGAGAGAAAGAAATGCCGACACCCGGATTCCGTTCCGGAGCAGGGGGCCCTTCACGCGTCCCAGGCGCAAGACAGAGTCCCGATCCTTATAGTGCAGGAATTTTGCAATAAAAGTTTGTGGCGGGGCGCCTGGGGGCAAAGGCCAGAAGGGCACTCGGTGAGCCCGCTCCACTGCAAACTGGGAGGTAAAGGATTCAGCGCCGTATGCCTCTTTTAGCCAGGACTCCAGGAAATCTTCAGGGTGTGCCCCCTACTCCTTTTCAGGTAGACCCACGAATCTCACATTATTTCTGCGGAGTCTGCCCTCCATATCCAGGAGTTTAGTTTGCAGTGTCGAGACTTGTTGTGTAACTGCAGACACAGATCGTTGCATAGGGCCGCTGAGGTCCTCCAGATTAGAGACCCGCGTCTCAGTTTCGCCCACCCTCTCCCGGACTCGCTGGACGTCCTGTCGCAGCAATGATAAATCGCACTGCACCTTCTCCATTTTGTCCGACAGGCGTTGCTCGCTGGCCGCTATGGCCTCCAGGACCTGCTGGATGGAAGGAGCAGATGGCTGTACATTCACCCCTGAGTCGGCCCCGGCCGGGGGATCCATTCTGGCAGAAGGGGAGGGCTTAGGAGATGACTGCGTCGGCTGGGTTGCAGGCTGTCGAGCAAACCTCTCCAATTTAGCCGTGGCCGCACTCTGGCCGCCCCTCACCATCGTATCAAGGTCCAGCAATACTCAAAGTCCCAATATTCAGTGTCAAGAAGTATAACAGTGGGTGGTGAATGCAATATCAACAGCACACCAGGGACCAGGACATCCAGCTGTAATACTGAAGGGGGAAGGGGGGACCAGAGGATCCAGTGGCATATATATATCTAGTGTATGATATTCCAGCAGCAGAAGGCAGGACAGCAGGGACCAGCACAGTTCATCCAGCCCAGTTCAATCTTCATATACACTGCACCATGCAGTGAGGAGGGACACAGGGAGCTGTAGACAAAATGGCCACCCAGCACACTGACTCTCCCTTCTTCACTCACTGTATCAGCCTTCAGGGGAGCAGGATTGTGCCAGTGTGGAACCCTGGGAGTGCAGGAGTGGGGTGCCGCTCTCCTCTGGTGCCGCTGGCTGCTGTGGCCGCCGCGGGTGCGTGATCGCGCGCACGGCGGAGCTCCGTAAATTGAGGCTGGGGACTTGTTTGCGGCCTAGGCCCGAAGTCCGGGCGGCCGCTGCCGCGAGCCGGGAGCGCTCGCACGGGTTCTCCAACGATGACCGCCGCCTCCCCAGTGCCGCTAAACAGGAGAGGAGCCAAGGGAAAGCCACAGAGAGAGCCCCAGGATTTGCTCAGGATTAATATCCAGGGAGCTCCTCAATCCTGCTGCCTAGTCCCTTGCCGCTGTGGCCACGCCCCATTCTACCTGCCTTTTTAGACAGTGATAGTTAAGAAAGAGTGCATTTAGTCAGGGTTTTACAGTACAATTACCCTGTGATATACATCCAGTTCTTACTGTGTACTGTTATATCTACTGTTATATAGATGTGCAAGCTAGTCCAGTGCAGTATTATTGTCTGTAATAACCTCTGCATTGTACACACTGTGACCTTCTGTGTGTGCATTTGATAGCTGAGTGTTGTCCATCTCGTGTCTTTCACTCAACTTGCTATCCCTATATTCTATAACCTGAGGGGGCTTGGTGCGTCAGGTGTTACCTAATATAGGATTTTCACAAAGACATACTGTATTACGTATTTTTCTCTGTGATTTGGTCACCATATCTCTCCTTTATCTCTGCTAGTGCTGACTACACTGCGCAGGGGTTTGGGATATAGTCCTGCTGATAATTGTACTGTGTTACCTCATACTGCAAGTTATATCATGTCTGCTTCTGAGGGTAACGGTTCTGGGGCGGAACACACTGCTGGTGTTGCTGAAGCCACAGGCACATATGAGGAGAATATAGCAGCTGTGGGCTCTGGTTCTGGGGGCTCCTTGCCCCCCCAGTGGGACTGTGGCAACGGAGGCACATACTGACCCACCGTGAGCCGCTTTTTCCACGCTTCTGCATACGCTAGTTCATAAACTAACACCCCCTATGAGACCCCCAATGCCGGTACAACCGTATGTGGGCCCTGCAGCTAACCTGCCGTGGGCGGACGATTTATCTGCTCAATTAAAGAAGTTGAACCAGTGCTTGACTACTAAAAAGTCTGACCAACGCTCGCCTAAGTCCAAGAGGTCCTCTAAGCGAGCGCTCGTCTCCTCACAATCCACTGCTGTCACTGACACCTCGTCTGATGAGGACGGCACTTACACTGACCCCACAGGTTCTGACTCAGATACGGCTGATGGGGAGGGTAGTTCACATGTGGATGTTCCTGACCTTTTGGAGGCTATTAAGTTAATTCTGCAGATTACGGATGATCCCGAGCCATCAGAGCCGCCTAAGAAACCAGATAGGTTCAAGCGTCAGAAGGTGGTTAAACAGGTTTTACCTCACTCTGATCACCTAGTGGATATACGTCAGGAACCCTGGGAAAACCCGGGTACGAAGTTTGTGCCTCAAAAAAAGATGCTGGCTCGCTATCCCCTCGCGCCAGAGCTGTCTAAGAATTGGGAAACACCTCCTCCAGTGGACTCGCATGTGGCTAGGATGGTGGTTTCCTCAGCTCTACCTGTCACTACCGTCACGTCTCTGAAAGAGCCTACGGATAAACGTGTGGAGGGTTGTCTAAAAGCGATTTACACCCTCACGGGTGCTGCACAAAGGCCTACTATTGCAGCTTCATGGGCTGCAGAGGCTATTGAAGCATGGGCCTTGGAGTTAGAAGCTGAAATCTCCTCTGACCATGCTAGACAATGTTTGTCATATATTGTCACAGCTTCTCGATATATTAAAGAGGCGGCTTCTGATGCCGGTATCCTGGCAGCCAAGGCCTCTACTATGTCAGTCCTGGCTCGCCGGATATTGTGGCTGAGCTCCTGGTCTGTGGATCTGGACTCTAGAAAAACCCTGGAGGTACTCCCTTTCAAGGGAGATATTCTGTTTGGGGAGGACTTAAATAAGATAGTGGCTGACTTCGCTACTGCCAAAACTGCCTGTCTACCTAATACCGATCCTTCTGTGTCGAAGGCTAAAGGTACCCCCTTTCGTCCTTCAGGTAAAGCAAAAGGTCAGGTGTACCATAAGCAGGCCCGCACTTCCAAACCTGGTAAGCCGAAGCCCAAATGAGCCTGGGCTGCCCGTCAGCCAGCTGCCAAGACCGATAAGCCTGCCGCATGACGGGCGGGCCTCCCTCTGGGGGATCCCAGGGTGGGGGGCCGGCTTCTAGGGTATACCCAGGAATGGTTGAAGACCACTTCAGATGCCTGGGTACGGGAAGTCGTCACTCGAGGTTACGCCATTGCCTTCAAAAACCGACCCCCTCATCGATTTTGCCAGACGTCCCTTTGGACCGGACAAAGGCAAAAACTCTACACTCGGTGGTACAGACCCTCCTGGATACAGGAGTCGTAGTACAGATGCCTCTTGCTCAGAGGGGCTGGGGGTACTATTCTCCGCTGTTTCTAGTCCCGAAACCGAATGGGTCCTCCCGGCCCATTCTCAACCTCAAGGCATTGAACAGGTTTGTGAAGATTTCCAAGTTCTGTATGGAAACCCTTCGTTCTATAGTTCTGGCCTTGGAACCTGGGGACTACGTGGTCTCCTTGGACATACATGCATATTCCTATAGCAGTGTCACATCAACAATACCTGAGGTTTGCTATTGGCAACATCCATTACCAGTTTCGGGCGTTACCTTTTGGTTTAACAACGGCTCAGCGAGTCTTCACCAAAGTTATGGCGGTGTTGACGGTGGTACTCCGCCGTCAAGGGGTCAGGATACTGCCATATCTGGACGACTTGTTAATCCTGGCAAATTCCTCAGACCTTCTCCTGTGTCATCTGGAAATGACGGTCCGGTTTCTACAAGCCCACGGGTGGCTCATCAACTGGAAGAAATCCTACCTGGTCCCTGCTCAGAGCATGGTGCACCTGGGAGCGCTGTTGGACACTCACAACCAGAGGTTGCTCTTGTCTCAGGAGAAAGTCCTGAAGCTTCAGGACAGGATTCGTTGCTTCCTTTCTCGTCCGCAAGTGTCGATACATTCGGCGATGCAGGTGCTGGGCCTCATGGTGTCAGCATTCGACATGGTGGAGTATGCTCAATTCCATTCTCGCCCCCTCCAGAAGCTGATTCTAGCCAAGTGGGACGGCCTGCCTCACCGGATCAGGTCTCAAATGATATCTTTGACTCCGGAGGTCCGTCTGTCGCTGCTCTGGTGGCTCCAGGACCAACAATTGTGCAGGGCCGTCCCTTATGGATATCCAACTGGGTCCTGTTGACGACAGATGCCAGTCTAAGAGGTTGGGGCGTGGTGCTGGAGCAGCACTCCTTACAGGGTCGGTGGACCAAGGAGGAATCTCTCCTCTCGATCAACATTCTGGAGTTGCGGGCGGTCTTCAATGCGTTGAAACTGGCCCAGTATTTAATTCAGAACCGTCCTGTTCAAGTACAGTCGGACAACGCCACCACAGTGGCTTACATAAATCATCAAGGCGGCACTCGAAGCCGTTTGGCAATGAAGGAAGCCTCATGGATTCTACAGTCGGCAGAACGCCATCTACCGGCCATTTCGGCAATATTCATTCCGGGAGTCCTGAATTGGGAAGCGGACTTTCTCAGTCGTCAGGACGTGCATGCCGGCGAGTGGGGCCTCCATCCAGAAGTGTTTCAACTCCTCGTGGAAAGGTGGGGTCTTCCAGATGTGGATCTGATGGCGTCTCGACACAATCACAAGGTTCCGGTCTTCGGAGCAAGGACAAGGGATCCTCAAGCAGCATTTGTGGATGCGCTGGCGTTGCCGTGGAGGTTTCGGCTGCCGTACGTGGTCCCTCCGGTGTCACTCCTGCCCAGGGTAATTCGGAAGTTCAAGCAAGAAAAAGGAAATCTGCTTCTCATAGCTCCGGCGTGGCCCAGACGGCACTGGTTCTCAGACCTGCAAGGCCTATCGTCAGAGCGTCCACTTCTGCTTCCACAACGCCCAGACCTCCTCGTTCAGGGCCCTTGTGTCTACCAGGACCTAGCCCGGCTATCTTTGACGGCGTGGCTCTTTAAGCTTCCGTCTTGAGGGCTAAGGGTTTTTCTGAAGAGGTCATTAAAACTATGTTGCGGGCCCGGAAACCGGCTTCTGCTCGGATTTACCATAGGGTCTGGCATTCATACTTTGTTTGGTGCGCATCTAACAATTATGACGCTTCCAAGTTTAGTACAGTCAAACTTTTGGCTTTTCTGCAGCAGGGCCTAGATTTAGGCCTGCGTCTGGCCTCCCTCAAGGTTCATATTTCTGCCTTGTCGGTGTGGTTTCAGAGAAAAATTGCGACTTTACCTGATGTTCATACTTTCACTCAGGGTGTGTTGCGTATCCAACCTCCCTATTCCCGCCTGTGGCTCCTTGGGACTTGTCGGTGGTTTTGGAGGCGTTGCAGGAGCCTCCATTTGAACCTCTTGGTTCAGCTGACCTTAAGTGGCTTTCCCTTGAGGTGGTGTTCTTGCTGGCTATTGCCTCTGCTAGAAGAGTGTCGGATCTGGGTGCCTTGTCTTGTAGTTCCCCATATCTGATTTTTCACCGTGACCGGGCGGTTCTTAGGACTTGTCCCGGATATTTACCTAAGGTGGTTTCTTCGTTGCACCTTAATCAGGAGATTGTGGTTCCAGCCTTTGTCTCTCCTGATTTGTCTCCCAAAGAGCGGTCTTTGGATGTGGTACGAGCTCTCCGTATCTATGTGAAGAGAACTGCTTCTATTCGAAAATCTGATTCTCTCTTTGTTGTTTGGATTTCACAAACGTGGCTGGCCTGCTCACAAGCAGACCCTGGCCAGATGGATTAGAATGGTGATTGCACATGCTTATGTGAAGGCTGGTCTGTCAGCTCCTGCTCACATTACGGCCCATTCTACTCGGTCTGTTGGACCTTCTTGGGCGGCCCACCGTGGTGCGACCCTTGATCAATTGTGCAAGGCGGCTACGTGGTCCTCCGTGAACACGTTCATAAGGTTCTATGCCTTCGATACTGCCGCTTCCCAGGATGCTTCCTTTGGACGCCGGGTTCTTGTGCCCGCTACAGTGCGTCCCCTCCCATAAGGAACTGCTTTAAGACATCCCCATTGTCCAGACTTGTGGAGCCCAGTGTACCCCGCAGCAGAAAAAGAGTTTTATGGTAAGAACTTACCTTTGTTAAAACTCTTTCTGCGAGGTACATTGGGCTCCACAAGGCGCCCACCCACTTAGCTTCTTTGGGTTGATATGGCATTAGCCGCTGACACTTCTCTTGTCGTGAGAGTGTGGTGTATGTGGCTACTAACCGTTGTCGTCTCTTTTCCTGCTACTGCATTGGGCTGGTTAACTAAAACTGAGCTCCTGTGCTGGGAGGCGGGGTGATATAGGAGGCGGTGTTGAGCATTCTGGGAACAGTCAAAGCTTTGAGTCTGTTGGTGCCTCGGATCAAGATCCTACTCTACACCCCATTGTCCAGACTTGTGGAACCCAGTGTACCTCGCAGAAAGAGTTTTAACAAAGGTAAGTTCTTACCATAAAACTCGTTATCGTTTATTTTTTAGGCTAAAATCGCCTAGTGTGTACCCCCCTTTACCCTGTTCCCCTGTGCTGTGTGTTAACCTGTCCCATGCTGTGCTATGCATTACCATGTGCTGTCCTGTGCTCCCGGCCCATGTGCCATGTGTTACCCTGTGCCCCTCATGCATGCATTACCCTGTGACCCCTGTACTATGTATTACCCTGTGCCCCCCGTGCTATGTATTACCCTGTGCCATGTGTTGCCCCACTGTGCCATGTGTTACCCTGTGCTCCCTCTGTGCTATGTATT
The DNA here is from genome assembly GCF_028390025.1 of Pseudophryne corroboree. Lineage (NCBI taxonomy): Eukaryota > Metazoa > Chordata > Amphibia > Anura > Myobatrachidae > Pseudophryne > Pseudophryne corroboree. The sequence goes on along the minus strand of NC_086450.1, from coordinate 248,038,066 downwards.
ACCCTGTGCTCCCGGCCCATGTGCTGCCCCACTGTGCCATGCGTTACCATGTGACCACCTGTACTATGTATTACCCTGTGCCCCCATGCTATGTATTACCCTGTGCTCCCTCTGTGCTATGTATTACCCTGTGGTACACTGTGGAGACTGTGTGATCTGTGAGGAGGGAGGCTGTGTGGGGTGTGGTATGTTACATAGACTAGACTTAGGTCGACCACTATTGATCGACAGTAAGTAGGTCGACATGGCATCTAGGTCGACATGAGTTTTTTTTTTGGTGATCGGGAACCCCAATTAGTGCACTGTGTCCGCTCGCCATGCTTCGGGCAAGGTGCCTCACTGCGCTCGGCACAGGTTACCGTTCCCAATTGTAGTCACGTGGATGGTAAAGTATGAAAGTAAAAAATAAAAAATAAAGATTGTGAAAATCTCATGTCGACCTTTTGTCATGTCGACCTAGAGCCCCTGTTGACCTAGAAACCATGTCGACCTACTTACTGTCGACAAATAGTAGTCGACCTAGACATTGTCGACCTAGAGACCGGATCCCGCTGTGTGGAGGCAGTGTGATCTGTGAGGAGGGGGCTGTGTAGAGGCAGTGTGATCTGTGATGAGGGGGGGGGGGGGGGCTGTGTAGAGGCAGTGTGATCTGTGAGGAGGGGGCTGTATAGAGGCAGTGTGATCTGTGATGAGGGGGGGGGGGCTGTGTAGAGGCAGTGTGATCTGTGAGGAGGGGGCTGTGTGTAGAGGCAGTGTGATCTGTGATGAGGGGGGGGCTGTGGGTAGAGGCAGTGTGATCTGTGATGAGGGGGGGCTGTGTGTAGAGGCAGTGTGATCTGTGATGAGGGGGTCTGTGTGTAGAGGCAGTGTGATCTGTGATGAGGGGGGCTGTGTGTAGAGGCAGTGTGATCTGTGATGAGGGGGGGCTGTGTGTAGAGGCAGTGTGATCTGTGATGAGGGGGGGCTGTGTGTAGAGGCAGTGTGATCTGTGATTAGGGGAGCTGTGTAGAGGCAGTGTGATCTGTGATGAGGAGGGGCTGTGTGTAGAGGCAGTGTGATCTGTGATTAGGGGGGCTGTGTAGAGGCAGTGTGGTCTGTGATGAGGGGGGCTGTGTGTAGAGGCAGTGTGATCTGTGATGAGGGGGGGGCTGTGTGTAGAGGCAGTGTGATCTGTGATTAGGGGGGCTGTGTAGAGGCAGTGTGATCTGTGATTAGGAGGGGCTGTGTAGAGGCCGTGTGATCTGTGATGACGAGGGGCTGTGTGTAGAGGCAGTGTGATCTGTGCTGGGGAGGGGCTGTGTAGAGGTAGTGTGATCTGTGATGAGGGGGGGGGCTGTGTAGAGGCAGTGTGATCTGTGATGAGGGGGGCTGTGTGTAGAGGCAGTGTGATCTGTGATTAGGGGGGCTGTGTAGAGGCAGTGTGATCTGTGATGAGGGGGGGGGGGGCTGTGTGTAGAGGCAGTGTGATCTGTGATGAGGGGGGAGGGCTTTGTGTAGAGGCAGTGTGATCTGTGATGAGGGGGGCTGTGTGTAGAGGCAGTGTGATCTGTGATGAGGGGGGCTGTGTGTAGAGGCAGTGTGATCTGTGATTAGGAGGGGCTGTGTAGAGGCAGTGTGATCTGTGATGAGGGGGGGCTGTGTAGAGGCAGTATGATCTGTGATGAGGGGGGGGGGGCTGTGTGTAGAGGCAGTGTGATCTGTGATCAGGGGGGAGGGCTTTGTATAGAGGCAGTGTGATCTGTGATGAGGGGGGCTGTGTGTAGAGGCAGTGTGATCTGTGATTAGGGGAGCTGTGTAGAGGCAGTGTGATCTGTGATGAGGGGGGCTGTGTGTAGAGGCAGTGTGATCTGTGATTAGGAGGGGCTGTGTAGAGGCAGTGTGATCTGTGATGAGGAGGGGCTGTGTAGAGGCAGTGTGATCTGTGATGAGGGGGGGCTGTGTAGAGGCAGTGTGATCTGTGATGAGGAGGGTCTGTGTAGAGGCAGTGTGATCTGTGATGAGGGAGGGCTGTGTGTAGAGGCAGTGTGATCTGTGAGGAGGGATGTAAAGTCATCTCAGGACTGCCCATTGCTGCGCTGCTTGCAGATGGGATGGACTGTATATAGGATGGAATATTGAATAAATCTGGCTCTGATACTAGCTAGTGCCTTCCCAGCCACTGACCTCACTGCATGTCACTGCCTTGTACAGTATATTAATGTTCTATAACAGATTCTCCACTACGACTATCTAATATGCTTAACTTGGCAGAATCTCCCAAACCTGTGGTATAACTGTATCAGAGTCAGTATGTAGTTTAACGTTCTCAATTTGAGAGATTCATATACGGATTCCCTCCTCTAACATGCACCGAGTCTCTCCGCTTATGTGAGCTGCCAAACTATACTGGCCTGTTTTCAATTCTCCATGTGCCTGCACAATCACCAAAAAGCGAGACCACTACGCTCTCTTATTACAGGATCACCAAAAATGTCAATATAATCTTGTGCTTTTCAGCATCTACACGTAAATAACATAATATCCAGCTTGACACTGTTGTTTTTTTAAGGGGTCATATACACCTATCACCGCTCTGCTATGCTCTGATCACAGGGCGTTTTGATACAAGTTTACTGCAGCCAAGCACACAGACACTCTGCAGCCATACACACGGGTTCCGGATAATAGGTTGACAGTCAATAGGTCAAAACCATATTGTCGACATACATATGGACGAAATTGTCAAAATTTTACATGTTTGAATGGTCGACACTACATATAGTCGACATGAGGTTTTGTTTTTTGGGTTTTTTTTTTTTAAGGACTTTTTCATAATTTACCATCCACGTGGACTACAGTTCAGAACGGTAACCTGTGCTGTGCTGAGCGAAGCACCTTGCCCGATGCTGCGAGGAGACGCGGTACACTAATTGGGGGTTCATGTGCTTAAATGTATAAATTGACATAAAAAACTCATGTTTGACCTTTTCATGTGTTGATCATTTCGGTGTCAACCTTTTTCACATGTCGACCTACTATACCAGTGGTTCTGAAACTTGAGTGCCGTGGCACCCTGGGGTGCCGCGGGACCCTTGCAGGGGAGCCTTAGGTTGGTTGTCAAGGAACAATTCAAATTATTTATGGTCAGTGTAATAGGCAAAACCAGTGCTGGTGGCTGCCAATCATAAAATATGTGGAGAAACTCAAGCAAATCTTGTCCCTCACCACACAGTTGTACCTAAGGATGACATTTACTATAAACACAATTTACTTAATTTAATATTTCTTCTAAATTTCTCAAATATAAACTTTTGGCGTAGGGGCATCATGAAAAAAAATAAGATTTAAAACCTACCGGTAAATCTTTTTCTCATAGTCCGTAGAGGATGCTGGGGACTCCGTAAGGACCATGGGGAATAGAAGTGCTCCACAGGAGACATGGGCACTAAAAAAGAACTTTAGGTATGGGTGTGCACTGGCTCCTCCCTCTATGCCCCTCCTCCAGACCTCAGTTAGAGAAACTGTGCCCAGAGGAGACGTACAGTACGAGGAAAGGATTGATTTTGAAAAGGGCAAGATTCATACCAGCCACACCATTCACACCGTATAACATGGGATATACGAACCAGTCAACAGTATGAAACAAAACAGTATCAGTCCAAGACTGATCCAAACTGAAACATAACCCTTATGTAAGCAACAACTATATACAAGTCTTGCAGGATGTTGTCCGCACTGGGACGGGCGCCCAGCATCCTCTACGGACTAGGAGAAAAAGATTTACCGGTAGGTTTAAATCTTATTTTCTCTTACGTCCTAGAGGATGCTGGGGACTCCATAAGGACCATGGGGATTATACCAAAGCTCCAAAACGGGCGGGAGAGTGCGAATGACTCTGCAGCACCGAATGAGCAAACATGAGGTCCTCCTCAGCCAAGGTATCAAACTTGTAGAATTTTGAAAAAGTGTTTGAACCTGACCAAGTCGACGCTCGGCAAAGTTGTAATGCCGAGACACCTCGGGCAGCCGCCCAAGAAGAGCCCACCTTCCTAGTGGAATGGGCCTTTACAGAATTCGGTAACGGCAATCCAGCCATAGAATGAGCCTGCTGAATCTTGTTACAGATCCAGCGAGCAATAGTCTGCTTAGAACAGGGGTGGGGAACCTCCGGCCCGCGGGCCGTATAAGGAAGTTAAGAAACCGTAACACCACGTTAAGGTCCCATGGTGCCACTGGAGGCACAAAAGGAGGCTGGATATGCAGCACCCCTTTCACGAAAGTCTGGACTTCTGGAAGAGAAGCCAATTCCTTTTGAAAGAAAATGGATAGGGACGAAATCTGAACCTTAATGGAGCCTAACTTTAGGCCCAAATTCACTCCAGTTTGCAGGAAGTGGAGAAAACGGCCCAGATGGAATTCTACCGGAGGAGCAGTCTTGGCTTCGCACCAAGACACATACTTCCTCCAGATACGGTGATAATGTTTCGATGTCACCTCCTTCCTAGCCTTTATCAGAGTAGGAATGACCTCATCTGGAATGCCCTTCTCCGCTAGGATCCTGCGTTCAACCGCCATGCCGCAAAACGCAGTCGCGGTAAGTCCTAGAACAGACAGGGCCCTTGTTGTAACAGGTCTTCCCTGAGAGGAAGAGGCCACGGATCTTCTGTGAGCATTTCCTGCAGATCCGGATACCAGGGCCTTCGAGGCCAATCAGGAACAATGAGAATTGTCTGAATCACTCTTCATCTTATGATTCTCAGTATCTTTGAGATGAGAGGAAGAAGAGGGAACACATAGACCGACTGAAACACCCACGGTGTCACCAGTGCGTCCACTGCAACCGCCTGAGGGTCCCTTGACCTGGCGCAATATCTCGGAAGTTTCTTGTTGAGGCGTGAAGCCATCATGTCTATTTGAGGCAGTCGCCACTGACTTGCAATCTCTGCGAAGACTTCCTGATGAAGTCCCCACTCTCCTGGATGCAGATCGTGTCTGCTTAGGAAGTCTGCTTCCCAGTTGTCCACTCCCGGAATCAAGACTGCTTTCAGAGCGCTTACATGACTCTACGCCCATCGAAGAATCTTTGAGGCTTCTGCCATTGCCACTCTGCTCCTTGTGCCGCCTTGGCGGTTTACATGAGCCACTGCTGTGATGTTGTCTGACTGAATCAGAACCGGTAGACCTCGAAGTAAAGTCTCCGCTTGACGAAGGCCGTTGTATATGGCCCTTAATTCCAGTACGTTGATGTGTAGACAAGCCTCCTGGCTTGACCAAAGACCTTGGAAGTTTCTTCCCTGTGTGACTGCTCCCCATCCTCGGAGGCTCGCGTCCGTCGTTACCAGAACCCAGTCCTGAATGCCGAACCTGCGACCCTCTAGAAGGTGAGCACTCTGCAGCCACCACAGGAGAGATACCCTGGCCCTGGGGGACAGGTGGATCATCTGATGAATCTGTAGATGTGACCCGGACCACTTGTCCAGAAGGTCCCACTGAAAAGTCCTTGCATGGATCCTGCCGAATGGAATTGCTTTGTAAGGCGCCACCATTTTTCCTAGAACTCGAGTGCAGTGATGTACCGACACCCTGTCTGGCTTTAAGAGGTCTCTGTGTCCAGCAACTGTTCTCTCGATCTCACTTTTATCAGGAGATCGTCCAAGTATGGGATAATTGTGACCCCCTGCTTGCACCGGAGCACCATCATTTCCGCCATTAATTTGGTAAAACTCCTCGGGGCCGTGGAGAGCCCAAACTGCAACGACTGAAATTGGTAATGACAATCCTGCACAACATATCTCAGGATTGCCTGATGAGGTTGATATATGGGGACATGAAGGTATGCATCCTTTATGTCCAGGGACACCATATAATCTCCCCCTTCCAGGCTTGCGATGACCGCTCTGAGCGATTCCATCTTGAACCTCTTTAAGTATAGGTTTAAGGATTTTAAATTCAGAATGGGTCTGACCGAACCGTCCGGTTTCGGGACCACAAACAGGGTTGAGTAATAGCCCATCCCCCGCTGTAGCAGGGGAACTTCGACCACCACTTGTTGAAGGCACAACTTTTGAATTGCTGCCAAAACTACCTCCCTCTCTGGGGAAGAAGTCGGTAGTGCCGATTTGAAAACCCGGCGAGGAGGCACCCTCTTCAAATTCCAGCTTGTACCCCTGGGAAACAATGTCTATTTCCCAGGGATCCACCTGAGAGTGAACCCAGACTTGGCTGAAAAGACGAAGACGTGCCCCCACTGGAGCGGACTTCCCCAGCGGAGCCCCAGCGTCATGCGGTGGATTTAGTAGAAGCCGGGGACGACTTCTGTTCCTGGGAACTGGCTGTAGCTGGCAGCTTTTTCCCCTTGCCTTTACCTCTGGCAAGAAAGGAAGATCCCCGAACTCTCTTGGATTTATGCGACCGAAAGGACTACATCTGATAATGTGGTGCTTTCTTAGGCTGTGAGGAAACATAAGGTAAAAAAGCTGATTTACCTGGCGTAGCCGTGGAAACTAGGTCCGTGAGGCCTTCCCCAAACAGTTCCTCACCCTTGTAAGGCAAAACCTCCATATGCCGTTTCGAGTCGGCATCACCCGTCCACTGTCGGGTCCACAGTGCTCGCCTGGCAGAAATCGCTCTGGAAACCAGTATGCCCACATCCCTCTGAGCCTCTCTCATATAAAGGACCGCATCCTTAATATGGCCCAGGGTCAACAAAATAGTTTCCTTAGCCATCGTATCAATATCAGCAGATAAGGTATCGGTCCACGCTATTGCAGCGCTACAAACCCAAGCCGACGCTATTGCCGGCCTGAGTAATGTACCAGTATGTGTGTAAATTGACTTCAAGGTAGTCTCCTGCTTGCGATCAGCAGGATCCCTGAGGGTTGCGGTATCCTGAGACGGCAGCGCCACCTTTTTGGAAAGGCGTGTCAACGCTTTGTCCACCCTTGGGGAGGATTCCCACCGTATCCTGTCCTTGATCGGGAAAGGATACGCCATAAGAATCCTTTTGGGAATCTGCAGTTTCTTGTCTGGAGTTTCCCAAGCACTTTCAAATAACTCATTTAATTCAAAAGAAGGTGGAAAAGTAACCTCAGGCTTCTTTTCTTTAAACATGAGGACCTTTGGATTAGGTACAGCGGGGTCATCTATAATATGCAGCACATCCTTTATAGCAATAATCATATAATGAATACTCTTTGCCAATTTTGGCTGCAACCTCGCATCATCATAATCGACACTGGATTCAGAATCCGTGTCGGTATCTGTGTCTACTACTGGAGAAAGTGGGCGTTTTTGAGACCCAGAAGGCTCCTGTGACATAGGGAAAGGCAGGGCATGACCCCCTGTACAATCCCTGGACTCTGCTTTGTCCAAACGTTTGTGCAATAAATTTACATTTGCATTTAAAACATTCCACATATCCAACCAGTCCTGTGTCGGCGTTGCCGACGGAGACACCACACTCATGCGCTCCACCACATCCCTAGGAGAGCCTTCCACTTCAGACATGCCGACACACACGTACCGACACTGCACACACTCCGGGAAATCTCTAATCTGGAGATAGATCCCCCACAAGGCCCCTTGGAGAGACAGAGAGAGAGTATGCCAGCACACACCCAGCGCCAATAACCCTGGAAAAAATTACCCAGATATAGCGCTCTTTTATATATATACTGCGCCAATTATGTGCCCCCCCCCCCCCTTCTTTAAAACCCTCTGCCACCGGTGATCAGCAGGGGAGAGTCCGGGGAGCCAGCTTCTCAGCGTGTGCTGTGGAGAAAATGGCGCTGGTGAGTGCTGAGGAACAAGCTTCGCTCCCTCAGTGGCGGGCTTCGGTCCCACTCTTTTAAAAAAACTGGCGGGGAATTCTCATAAATAACACCAAATAAAGTGTATATAGCTATATAGCCAGTCCTAGAGGTATAACATTGCTGCCCAGGGCGCCCCGCCGGGTCTGGGACTCCAGGTCGACAACAAAAAGGTCAACACACCTTATGTCGATGCCGATTGGTCGACACACATTAGGTCGACATGGGCAAAAGGTCGACATGGACAAAAGGTCGACAGGAACAAGGTCGACATGGGAAAAGGTCGACATGAGTTTTTTAAGTTTTTTTGGTGTCGTTTTCTTCGTAGAGTGACCGGGAACCCAATAAATGCACCGCTTCGCTCGCCATGCTTCGGGCATGGTGCCTTCGCTCCGCTCAGATTACCGTTCCAATCGTAGTCCACGTGGATCGTTAAGTATGAAAAAGTTCCAAAAAAGAAAAAAATTGTGAAAAACCCATGTCGACCTTTTTCCATGTCGACCTTGTTCCTGTCGACCTTTTGTCCATGTTGACCTGAGGTGTGTCGACCAATTGGTGTCGACCTAAGGTGTGTCGACCTTTTTGTTGTCGACCTGGAGTCCGGATACCGCCCTGCCTGCGCCCTGCACCCAACAGTGTGCGCTGTGTGTGTTGTGTGGGAGCAATGGCGCGCAGCGTTACCGCTGCGCGTTACCTCAGTGAAGCTCTGAAGTCTTCTGCCGCCTCTGAAGTCTTCTGCCTTCCTATACTCACCCGGCTTCTATCTTCCGGCTCTGCGAGGAGGACACCGGCGCGGCTCCGGGACGAACCGCAAGGGGAGACCTGCGTTCTGACTCCCTCTGGAGCTAATGGTGTCCAGTAGCCTAAGAAGCAGAGCCTAACATTTAAGTAGGTCTGCTTCTCTCTCCTCTGTCCCACGATGCAGGGAGCCTGTTGCCAGCAGGTCTCCCTGAAAATAAAAAAACTAACAAAATACTTTTCTCCAGGAAACTCAGGAGAGCTCCCTGTAATGCACCCAGTCTCCTCTGGGCACAGTATCAAACTGAGGTCTGGAGGAGGGGCATAGAGGGAGGAGCCAGTGCACACCCATACCTTAAGTTCTTTTTTAGTGCCCAAGTCTCCTGTGGAGCCCGTCTATTCCCCATGGTCCTTACGGAGTCCCCAGCATCCTCTAGGACGTAAGAGAAATCTTATTCTCTAGGGTGCTGTGATTCAAAAAAGTTTGAGAACCACTGTACAATACCACACCCCATACACACTCACTCTGCAGCCATGCACACACATACACGCGCAAGCCATGTACACACATCCGCGCGCACACACACTTGCAGCCATGTACACAAATACGTACACACTCATTCTGCAGCCATGCACACACAAACTCACTCTGGAGCCGTTCACACACAGACTCACTCTGCAGCCATGCACATGCATGTGCACACACACACACACTCACTTTGCAGCCATGCACACACACACACTGTAGCCATGCACACATACACTCCCTCTTTAGCCATGCACACACACACACTCACTGCAGCCATGAACGCACAAACACAATCTGCAGTCATGCATACACATGCACATACATTCACTCTGCAGCGATGCACACTCACTCTTTAGCCATGCTTACATACATACAGTACACTCACTCTGCAGCCATGCACATACCACACACACACACACACACACACACACACACACACACACACACACACACAATGCCCTCTTCTGCCTCAGCCAGCTTGCAAGCTTAGTTACCCGTCCTTCTTCCGCCTTCTCTTGATAGGGGCTGCTTACTCCTCAGGTATGCGGCTCCTCTCTCCTCTATTTGCGCAGCTTGATGTCATGATGTCACGTGCACCGCAAATATTATTGTGCAGCTGCAGCGAGCAGTTGTTGGCGGCCAGTAGGACCTGGGCCCACCATTACTTTCCCGTGGGGGCGGGGGTGGACGTGCAGACAGATAGGCAGCCGAGCGGACAGCCAAGCAGATGATCTGCCAGGGGCCTCTTTCACTTCACAAATGTTGCGGCAATAAGTGGCAGGCGGGCCCCTCCCCCCTTGCATGTCACAGTGTCTGGGCCACTACTACTAGAATCTACATGGGGTGAAATAAAACCCACAGCTTCTCCTGGTACAGATGTGTCCTCATACATCTTGCCTCAATATACCATGCAGCAGGAGATGCCTGATGTGAGTCAGCCAGCAGCTAACAGGCAGCTCTGCTAACATCGGGTGTCTTTTTTTTGCAGAAAATTTGTTTTATCCACTATGTGACTAGGATGCACAAGCATCTTATACAGCTTAAAATGATATGCGACATGCCAATATTCTGTGTGCGCCTGTGGCTGTATCTGCTTACAAAATGCTACATTACATTAAAAACACTGTAACGTAGCATTTCGTATGCAGATACAGCCGCAGTCACACACAAAAAACATCCAAGCCGCATATCATTTTTATCAGTATAAGCTGCTTGTGTGTTCTATTATTGTGTGTCCACATAAAGACGCTTGGCCCTACCGAGTCACGCCATCTGTTTAACATGACTGCAGCAAGGATGTAGGAGGACACATCTGTATACATCTACAGTCCAGTCCATTACAGCCCACAACTTCTCCTAGTGTACATCTACATAGGGTGTAATGAAGCCCACAGCTTCTCCTAGCATATATCTACACAGGGTGTGATAAGACCCTCAGTTATGCCTAACATCCATCTGTACATTGCATAAAAACACCCTCTTCTCTTCTTGTCATTCATCCACAAAGTATGTAACAATACCTTCAACTTCTACTAGTGTATATCTACAGCGGATATAATAAAACCATAAACCTCATCGACTGTCCATCTGCATTGGGTGTAACCATCAGCACTAGTATTCATCGACCATCCACCAAGACCAACATCTGAATTGCATGGGCAGTACTTATTACAATTCACTTACGTGATAGTTCTCCATGAATTGGTCAAATGATTGTGCTTTCTGTTTTAACAGTAATGAGCTAAAATTATATCCCTATACACAGAAAGTAAACTGTGAATAGAATGAAAACCCATGGATTTAAGGAAACCCTCATATCTGTGGATTCTTATCACTTAAATTCCATTGTGGAAAGCTTCAGTCATTAGACATGGTTAGATGGGGCTAGACCTAATGAAGACTAAATATAGTTAACACCTCAGGTTGACACATATTAGAAGAGTAATCTGTATATCATACAAGCATAAAATTAACAGTTTTATAGAGAGATTGATGAAGGAATCTGGTTAATAATGAAGTAATTCTATATCCAGGCATATAAAGCTCAGCTCAGACAATCACTTATACCCCTTTTACACCACCAGCTAGTAACACAGGTTATTGCACATGAGTGTGCATTACCCATGTTGCTGGCTGGTGTAAAATGGTCGAGTTGGGGGGGGCGTGGCCTAGCTGGCAATGGGAGAGGAAGCACTTCCTAGGAGCTCCTGCAAACTGGCCAACATAAATAAATAAAACAACTTTATTTAGTACCCTGGTGCCCCCTGCACTTACCCCACTGCCTCTGCCCACATCAACCCGACCAGGGGAAGCGTGCTGCGGAGTCGGAGGGCGGCCTTGGCTGCCCTTGCGGATTGTGGCCTTCCCCCTCCTGTGAAGCCGGGGCCTCGATTTCACCGCCTCGCGGGGCCGGGCTCCGGAGCTACCCGCGGGACCTGGGACCCTCATCTCCACCCCTCCGGACCGTTGGCAGCGGCTTGTGGTGGCCTCACCCCTCCTGCGGACCCCTCCGGCGGAGCTGTGCAGCAGCTGAAGCGGGCCTGCGGCCCCCCTGCTACCTCCGGCCGCCGCGGCCTACCACGCGCCCAAAAGCCGGGACCTCGAGTTCGAAGACGACCCGGCCGTGAGCTCCGGGATCGGAGCGCGGCCGCGACGGGCTCCCCGAGCCCCCGGATCACCCCCACATGCGAGGCTGGACACTCTTAAGCACCCCCAAAGAGCCTCTGTGCCACAAGCAGCCCCACAAGGGATAAAAGAGGGGAAAGAAGCAGCCCTACAAGTGCTGCGGTGGCCATCTTGGATTCATGGAGATTTAGCTGGAGAAGGCTGAGCACACCTGCAGCTCTAGAAATCTCTACAGCACATCCAAAAAGGCTGCATTACCTTTAGCACCCAACCATCCTGGAATATTGTGAGTACCTGCTGCTGCCACAGCACTCATATCTTATTTGCACCCCTGCTCCATAGAATCCCACGACAGGAGCCCAGAGTCACCATTTTACTTTCTGGCACCCAGCCAGGGTAAAGATAACCCGCACTATACCACACACTCCTCACCCCCGCAGGAGTACAGATTCTATTTACACTACCGCCAGTATCGGCGACGGCTATGGAAGTGCTTTAATACCACCCAAGTGCGCCCGGGCCATTGAATAGGGGATCGAACCGCGATCTGCCCCGACGGCGGAGTTGGCGCCTGGAAGAGTCATGGCCTCAGCGTTATGATATTCGGATCCACACATCCCAGACCTATTCTTAAGATGACTCTCAAGATGATTTAACGCAAAATAATAAAATACTACATGTGCCATAGCTAAATGATCAGACCCCATATATAATACTCTGGCACCCTACCCCCCAGCTCCGCGGTTGGAGGATCGGATCTGACCGGATTACCTGTTCACTAAACGGACTCGGGCCTGTGTCCCCCCAGCAATAATTTTTCCTTCCTTTTTCTTTTTTACCCCCACTCCTACCCTACCTCTTCCGGATATAAGCCACTATGTCCAAAAACAAAAAAACATCGCAAGCTCCGACTAACTTCTTTGGCTCAAAGTCCAAGGGCTCACAGAACCCCACCATGGCCGCAAGCTCCCCCCCCTCTCCATGTTCGTCGGAAGCAGGTATCGATCCCCAGATACAGGCGGTCATGTCGAGCCTATTGGAGGGAGTGCAGTCCGCGTTCAAGCAAGAACTCTCGAACGCTATAGCCGAATTTAAATCGGACCTTACAGATCTCAGTAACCGGACGGATGCACTGGAAACAAAGACGGACGATCTCTGCCGCTCCCAACACCGCATTGACAGTGAACTCGCTAGATTGCACGAGGAAATGGAGTCCCTCAAGGAGCGACAAGAGGACCAAGAAAATCGCTCGCGTAGAAATAATCTGCGCATACGTGGCGTTCCAGAAACGGTCCTCGGCCCATCACTACCAACATTCTTGAGAGAATTCTTCATACACTTGGTACCAGACCTCACAGTCGAAGAATGCCTTTGCGATAGGGCACATAGAGCACTCCGGGCAAAACCATCTCCCGCCCAACCGCCCAGGGATGTTATTGTCCGTTTCCATTATTTCCGTTCGAAGGAGAAAATTATGTCCTCCGTTCGAGACACATCGGAGATCCTGTTTAAAGGCACGCAGCTGCAGATCTTTCAGGACCTTGCACCCTCCACTATCCAAAAACGGCGAGACCTCCAACCGGTCACCCGGATCCTACGACAACACCAGATCAGATACAGATGGGGATTCCCCTTCCACTTACACGTTTCGGTCAATAACTCTGTTCACTCGGTCAAGACCTTACCCCAAGGACAGGAACTGCTGGCAAAGCTAGATCTCCTCCCAACATCAGCAGTAGATGACATGGCGGCCTCATCATCCCAACCGCCACATCCTCAGCCCCCTCTTCCCGACTGGACACGGGTGACCCGACAGCGCAATGTGGACAAGGACCCTCCCTGACCTGGGGAAACTCCCCGATGTGTATAGTGCATGAACTGTCGGTGCAACGCCTCCACGACTCGAAACGAGTGTGAACAGTGGAGGATTCGACCTCAGTTCAACTACCAGTATCGTAACTATCCTTGGTTAATGCTGTTATAATCAAGTTATAACTGTTTGAATCCCCGTGGTATTCCCCCCCCCCCCTCCTCCCTCCCTTTCCTTCAACCCCCCCCTCCCCTTCCCTCCTTTCTCCCTCCCCAATTTTTTTTTTCTCTCTCTCTTTTTTTGTTTTTATGCTTGCATTTTTGTTGTATGGACACAGTTCTCAATGTCCTATATTATATTATGTTTGCTATAAATGTAAAAAGGTCATAGCCATTCCCAGCCTTCATGGCCCGGGTGACGCACACCCTCTCACATGGTAGCTCAGTTACCCCCCTACAATCCCTTACTGTTGTTTATAATGTTACTAACTCGATGCTTTTTCCTAGCGGCCCCTAAATGGGACCCACAACCTCAGGGATGTTTCCCCGTTTGGGGTACTTCTTCTTCTTCTTTTCTATGTTCTTTCTTTTCTCTCTTTTCTTGTGGCCTCTGCTTGACTTCCCTGCTCCTTCTCTTGCTTGGCCCGGAGGGGTGGCCTTCGCCTGGCACAAATTGTACCTCGCTGGACTATACCTGGCAACATGCCGTACTCCCCCACGTAAACAATCATGTCTCTTAAAATATTCTCGGTCAATGTAAATGGCCTGAACTCCCCTAGGAAGCGTACCGTGTTCCTGAGTGCTTGCAGACGTGAGAAAGTTGACATAGCATTCCTGCAGGAAACACATCTCACCGGTCCCCACACTCGGCTTAAGGGCAAATGGTTCTCCCAGTCCTATTTTGCCTCAGCAGACTGCAAAAAACGGGGTGTGGCCATCTTAGTTCATCGTAATATCCCGTTTATTCATTCCAGGACGGTGACAGACCCAGACGGACGGTTCCTTATGGTAATGGGTACCCTCCGCTCTAAGGCTTTCACTCTGGTCTCCGCCTACGCCCCCAACCAAGACCAATCTTTGTTTTTTGATTCTCTCTCCAAACGCCTATCACGAGAAGCACAGGGAAGCATTATCATGGGTGGTGACTTTAATACCATAATCGACCCCTTGCTGGATAGATCTGGTCCTCCGCCTCATGCTTCCACGACGACCCTCCCTCGGGCTTCCCGCACACTTACCGCCACCATGAAACTCCACGGTCTCTGTGACACTTGGCGTTCCCAACACCCCCACACCAAAGATTTTACGCACTTCTCAGCTCCACATCAACACTATTCCAGGATTGATATGATCCACATCTCCACTGCCCTAGTGCCACTGATCTCGGACACGGGCATTACACCACTGACTTGGACGGACCACGCTGGGGTCTACCTCCTCATAGATATATACCGCACACCTCATAGGAAATTTAAATGGCGTCTTGATGACTCGCTTCTACAACACCCCTCTGCACTAGAGGAAACTAGACTAGCGATCACACACTACTTCACTGAAAATATATCTCCCGACATTCCACTTAATATCCTTTGGGAAGCCCACAAAGCCACGATTCGCGGCACCTTATTAGCAAAATCGTCGGCAATCAAGAAAAAAGCCGCACAGGAAATAGTCTCCCTCGAATCAGAAATAGCCACCTTACTACCCAAACACAAAGCATCCCCCGACCCCTCTTTACTCACTCAGATAGACTCCCTCCGAGGACAACTCAACACTCTCCTATCCAACCGCGCGGCAACAATTCTTCGGAAATTGCAACAACGCTTTTACGACAAAATGGATAAAATAGATACCCTACTAGCCAACAAACTACGTCGTAAGCAGGCGCTGGGTGCAATAGATAAACTGTACTCGTCACAAAGGGGAACCTATACATATGACCCTGAATTGATGGCTGAAGATTTCCGCCTGTTTTATAGCTCCCTCTATAACTTACCTGACCCGCCCCTGCTGTCTCCTGACGGATCCGGGGGAGTGCGCTCATATTTATCCGATACCCCCCTCCCAACCCTATCCGACAATCAATTGGAAGCCCTAAATAGTCGAATCTCGGAGGAGGAGACAATAGCTGCCATACGATCGATGCGCTCGTCGGCTGCTCCGGGTCCGGACGGTTTCACAGCCCAATATTATAAACTCTTCGCGAAGGAACTGGCCCCACACCTAGCCTCCCTATTTAACGGTATCCTCGAGGGAGCCTCCTTCCTGCCGGAGACGACTCGGGCCGATATAGTGGTAATCCCAAAGCCTGACAAAGATCCGACTAGCTGCTTAAATTACAGACCCATCTCATTATTGAATGTTGACTTGAAAATATACGCGAAAATACTAGCTAACCGTCTGGGTCCCCTGATGCCCGGCCTGGTCCACCCGGACCAGGTCGGCTTCATTCCTGGACGCCAGGCGTCTGACAACACCAGAAGGGCAACAGATCTAATATACTCAATCCAAAAACGGAAACCTCCCTCTCTCATTTTGGCTCTCGACGCGGAGAAGGCCTTCGACCGCATATCGTGGTCTTTTGCCTTTGCAGTCCTCGACAAAATGGGATTCTCCGGAAACTTTCTAGAGGGAATTAAAGCACTCTACCACTCTCCGTCGGCCCAGGTTATGGTTAATGGTGTCTCCTCCTCCAGTTTCGGGATCACCAATGGTACCAGGCAGGGATGCCCCCTCTCCCCTTTAATCTTTGCCCTAGTCATGGAGCCCCTAGCAGCAAGGATCCGTAATAACAGTGCTATCCATGGAATAGCCACAGGCCTATCCGAACACAAGATAGCGTTATATGCCGACGACGTCCTGATCTCCCTCACTGACCCAGCCCAATCTCTCCCCGCGCTTTTATCTGAGATCAGCTCATACTCACAGCTCTCAGGTTATAAAATAAACGTGAACAAAACAGAGGTCCTCAACTTTTATATCCCGGCAGCTCTCAAACAAGAACTTCAAACTATCCTCCCCTGTAACTGGCATACCAAGAAAATTAAATACCTTGGTGTGTACTTGACCCACCATCACCACCAACTTTTCCAAGCAAATTATCCCCGTTTATTACAGACAATTAAGGAGGACTTGGTGGACTGGTCCAGTTATTTTATATCATGGATAGGCAGAATTAACTCTGTCAAGATGAGCGTGCTCCCCCGACTCCTGTACTTATTTCAGACCCTCCCGATCTACGTCCCTACCTACGTCTTCAAGACCCTACAACGCCAATCTTCCCTCTTTATTTGGAATCACAAACGCCCTCGAGTCAGACTTAAACTGCTTCAACGCCCCTCCAGAGGCGGCGGCCTGGGTATCCCAGATTTTAAGAAATACTTTTATGCCGCGCAACTCGCTCAATGTGCACAATGGTGCAACGAAGGCGGGACACGGAAGGTCTGGGTGGGGATAGAGGCGGAGGAGACGGGCCTAGCTACACTATCCTCTCTACTGTGGCTTCACCGGAACCAGCGTCCCCGTGCGGCCCTATTGCACCCTGTAGTAAGTCGCTCCCTGGCAACATGGGACCTGACAAATAGACGGTTCAGTTTGGCCCCATACCCGTCCCCGCTAATTCCGTTATTTAACAACCCAGCCTTCCCACCAGGTATGAGCAGAGCCACGCACACATCTTGGCGCATGAGTGGTATTTTCTATGTTAATGATATCACCTCCACAGCTATTTTCCCACAATTCGCAGATATCCGTGAAGGAACAGTAATCCCCTCATCGGACTTCTTCCGCTATCTACAAATTAGACATTTCCACTCCACCATCACCACCACCCTTCTCCACAGACACTTATCCCCCTTTGAACACATTAGCTGGAAACGCACCAACACTAAAGGCCTCATATCAGACATCTACACCCTCCTGGACGACCTCCCCACAACATCCCGGGCCCCTCATGAAGTGGCATGGGAAAAGGAACTGGGATTCACTATAGACAATGAGGACTGGGTAGATATATGGGACAATGCGGCTTCCAGCTCCATCTGTGTAAGAATTAAAGAAAATATCTATAAATTACTCTACCGATGGTACTATGTCCCTTCCCGTCTACATACTATGTTCCCCGATACTTCAGATAGATGCTGGAGGGGCTGTACGGACATTGGTTCATTCTTACACATATGGTGGGCCTGCCCTAAAATCTACACAATATGGGGTGAACTCATCACCATGCTTTCGCGTTTATTCGACACCTCCATCCCCTCCGACCCCCAATACTTTTTGCTCCCCATGACTCTTCCTACCCTCAACAGACATCAAAACAAACTATTCCGACATATAGTCTCGGCAATGACATGCCAAATTGCCACAGACTGGAAGAGCCCGACCCCCTCACCAATGCAGGGGATAATCTCTCGGATATGGTATGTCCACAAAATGGAATACATGACCGCAGTTATTCGTAATACTTCGAAGCAATTCGATAAAGTATGGTCCTCATGGCTAAACCTACAACAGGCTTCCTCCCCATTCTTAATCTGACACGGCATGCCAAGGTCCTATCCACCTCTTGCCCCCGAAGGCTACCCCTCCACCTCTCCTCCCTCTCTCTACTCCCCCCCCTCTTTTCTTCAACCGGAGGTGCCCAGCCTCCTATGCTTTTCTGTCCCCTTCTGATCGCTCTCTGAGCACTCTCTTTTTCTCATTTCCTTTGCTGACTCTCTTGACGGAAGGCCACTCCGTTGCCGAGAGTTTCCCACTTTTTATGCTCTAACTTGAATCTCTAAACACGGGAAAACACAAAAACAAAAAAAAGGATCCATGCTGTTGTAGCAACAATTTACTGTACCTACATTTGTATTTTAAGCACCCAAAATGTTCGGGTGCTCTGCTATGTTATCATTGTACCTATTTCATGATCCATTCAATAAAATGTGTTTAAAAAAAAAAAAAAATGGTCGAGTTGGAATAGTCCGGGTCGAGTGACCCGGTATTCCAACTCGGGAAGTTTGCAGGGTTGAACACGTGTTCCCGGTAAACTGTGCAGTGTAAATGGTCGGCTTCGCGTTTACACTCTATGTGCAGGCGGCGATTGGAGATCATGTGATCTCCAAGCGCCGCACCCGTCGCGTCACCGGCAACGTCACCAACCCGGCAATATGCCGGCTGCGACCCACTTCAGTTGGTCTAAAAGCGGTATTAGAAACATTATACTATTGGCTACTCAAACCTGGTAATCTGGGTTCATTTACTCATTTTATCCTGAGTTTTTTTTTTATTTCAAACTTATCTTTTAAAAAAAAGTATTTCTCTTACGTCCTAGGATACTGGGGTCCACATTAGTACCATGGGGTATAGACGGGTCCACAAGGAGCCATGGGCACTTTAAGAAATTAATAGCGTAGGCTGGTTCCTCCCTCTATGCCCCTCCTACCAGACTCGGTTTAGAAAATGTGCCCGAAGGAGCCGGTCACGCTTTGGATAGCTCCTGAAAAGTTTTCTACATTTATTTTCTTTTTTGTTATTTTCAGTCAGGGCTGTTTAGGCAACAGTTTGACTGCTTCGTGGGACTAAGGGGGGAGAACGGCCCAACTTCCTAAAGAGTTAATGATCCCGTTTCTCATGCTGGCAGGACACTAAGCTCCTGAGGGAGCTATTCGCAAGCCACACAATGGTGCAGCGTACCTCCTGCAGCACGCCGCCACCCCCTAACAGAGCCTGAAGAAAGAAGAGTGGTGAGTACAACGCCGGCGCCCTGGTAAGCGGGTCGCCGGCGTGAATGGCGTCACTAGGGTAGGAGCGCAGCTCTCCTTACAGGCTGTACTCCGGGGGAGGTTCAGACGGACACGCTGCTGCGGGATCCCGCTGTAAGGGGCGCACTGGATCTCCCACTTTACTCACACTGGCAATAACACGCAGGGCTAACAGAGTTTGGACATCTAGTTAGTACTGTGATAAAGTTCCTCAGGGCCAGTATAAACATTAAGTGCGGGAAGCCGCACACCATATTAGCGGGCGGGGCTTCCCACTGAGCGGTTCCAGCGGCTGTCCGGCGCCATTTCTTCTGCAGCCCTGAGTTAGGCAGCACTGCAGAAGACGCGCAGATCCTCTGACCGGACCCTACGTTCCACTGTGGTACCAGGGGGTCGTAGTTAAGGGGGGGGGGGGGGAGCAGTGTGGTTGTTATTAACACTACACTGGTGCACATATATTGCGACCCAGCTTAGTTTACTACTGCTGACAGGGACGCTGTGTGGCTGGCTCTAAACTCTGTGTCTCTCTTAGACTCTGCCTACATATACTGTGTTTTTCCCCATGCAGAGTGTGTGTGTAGGTGTCCCTTACAATGTCCAGGGACTGTGTTTCTCGTACAGCTGAGTGTCACATCTCCTGGGGACTCACTACCCTGTACTCAGGATAGTGTGCACTCCCAGTCCAGTGGGGCTGAACCCCGTGGCTGGCTTCCATTTAAGAGATGATTTCAAAAATGTCCACAAAGCTGTCTAATAATGAAAAGGAAACACAATTCTTGAGGCAGTCTATGGATGACCTGATAAATAGAGATTCAGCTCCCATACCTGCACCCCACACTCCAGCCATTTGCCCACGAAAACGTACCCTGGCCCAAATCGTACAGGGTGACACGGATCCTGAGGAGGGTGAAATAGATGCGAGTGGGGGTGATGCCGTTCTGTCACAGGGTATTCAGGCCCTTATTGAAGCTGTCAGAACGGTGTTACACATCCCTGACAAGTCTGAGAAGGCTGAGGAGGAATCTTACTTTAATACACAAAATAAATCCTCTGTTACTTTCCCAGCTTCAAAGGAATTAAATGCCCTCTTTGAAGAAATGTGGGTAAACCCTGATAAGAAGTTTCAAATCCCTAAGAGAATGATTTCTTCCTTTCCCCTTCCTGCAGAGGATAGGAAGAAATGGGAAAACCCACCAATTGTGGATGCATCTGTATACAGGTTATCGCGTAAGGTGGTCTTACCGGTTCCTGGGGCGGCTTCTTTAAAAGACGCGGCTGACCGCAAGATTGAGACCACTCTCAAATCTTTATACACTTCGGCTGGGGTGGCCCAGAGACCCACTACTGCTTGTGCATGGATCACTAGGGCCATTGCAAAATGGTCAGGTATTCTAATTGATGATTCAGATACCTTACCTAGGGATTATGTTGTTTTACTCCTGCAGCATATCCAGGATTCTGCTAAATTTATGGTTGAAGCCATCAAAGAAATTAGTCTACTCAACGCACGCACCACTGCCATGGCAGTGTCAGCACGCAGGGGCCTATGGCTACGCCAGTGGACTGCGGATGCGGATTCCAGATGGAGCATGGAAAGCCTGCCGTTTACGGGTGAGGCTCTGTTTGCAGATGAACTGGATACGTGGATATCCAAAGCTACGGCGGATAAGTCTACATTCCTTCCTTCCGCAGCAGCGTCAGCTAGAAAAACCTACTCGGCCCAACACTGCAGTCCTTTCGAACAGCAAACTTTAAAGGCAAACCAAGGGTTCTGCTACAACCTTCAAAGGTAATAGAGGTAAACCCAGAAAACCCGCAGCTGCTGGTTCTCAGGATCAGGCCTCCGGGTCTGCTTCCTCCAAATCCTCAGCATGACGGTGGCGCACACTGCCTGGAAGACAGGCAGGTGGGAGCCCGGTTACGTTATTTCGTCACATATGGGCAACGTCTTGCCAAGATGCCTGTGTAAAAGATCTTAGCACCCAGGAATACCAACTGGAGTTTCAGGAATTCCCACCTCCTAGATTCTTTAATTCAGGCTTACCAGCTTCGCCGGAAGCAAGTGACACGTTACATGCAGCAATTCAAAAACTGGTAAAGACTCAAGTCCTTGTTCCAGTTCCTCTTCACTTGCACAACAAAAGTTATTATTCCAACCTATTTGTAGTACTGAAACCGGACGGTTCGGTAAGGCCCATTTTAAATCTCAAGTCACTGAATCGGTACTTACGGGTGTTCAAATTCAAGATGGAGTCTCTGAGAGTGGTGATCTCTGGTCTGGTCTTCTGGTGTTTCTGGACATCAAGAATGC